>NC_084895.1:7581250-8312500 GCF_958979055.1 Alnus glutinosa
AGGAAAAACCACTGGGTCACTCAAACAATTCCACTATCAACAATTACAGGAATACATGAGTCTTCTCTAGTCTCAACTAGAGGCATACAATCAGAGATTATCTTCAAGAAATACAATTTCTTGGCTCAAATCAACTTCTACAAGAATAAAGGAAAAATCTCACCAAAGAGGAGGTTACTGTTTACGGGCTGAAAAACGACCACCGGATGCTCAGAATCTGATCTCCACCGTTCACAATGAAGATTCACGTGTCATGAACATCCCCAAAAAATTTCAGCTCAATCAGACCACAAACGCTCGTTGATCAGAGCACTTGATGAGATTTGGACGGAAGTTCCAGAAAAGTGACAGCAGCCTCTTTTCTCCTCTTCTTGTGTTTTCTGATTTTTCACTCTTTCTCTCTCTCTACTGTTTGCTACAGTAAAGGAAGGGTTATTAACCCTCTTTGGGCCTCTCTACCCATGGGCTAAAGCATAGACAAGTATTGGGCCATCCTCACTTAGGAGGAAACCCAAACCCAACATTAACTTACCATTTTTCTCATTGTGAATTTGCCATTTTTAGTACCTCTCCATATTAATTAATCTTTTGGTTGTAGAGGACTTTTAAGGAATGCTGGAAATAATATGTACTTCCTTCTCCAGAAAGATTGCTCGAATGAGAGCGAAATTCCAACTCTTAGTGGTTGGATCAATATGGTTGGTTTGGCAACAGAGTGGAATAATTATTCCACTCGGGTTTTTTCTAAAACCCACCCACCCGCCTAAAAAATCAGATTTTGACCCGAATTTTGAGTACACTCAAGGCTGTCTTTCAGATTAATGGTGAGACCCACGCGCAGGAAAAGTTGACTAAAAAAACGCGTAGGTCCCACATTTAAATAATAAACTATTAATAATTTAAATAAAAAAAATGAAATTAAAAAAAAAAAAAAACAGAGCCTGCCGGTTGGCAGCCACCCCTCAAAGGGGGTGGCGCACTGCCACCCCCGACACTTGGGGAAGGCCGCGCGGCCTTCCCTGACCACTGGGGGTGGCCGTGCGGCCACCTTTAAATCTAGGGGTTGGCCTAGCGCCACCCCCCGAGGTTGCCGGGGGTGGCAGTGCACCTTCCCCAACCACTTGGGGAAGGCCGCACGGCCTCCCCCGACCACTGGGGGTGGCCGCGCGGCCACCTTTAAATCTAGGGGTTGGCCTCGCGCCACCCCCTGAGGTTGCCGGGGGTGGCAGCGCGCCTTCCCCAACAACTTGGGGAAGGCCGCGCGGCCTCCCCCGACCACTGGGGGTGGCCGCGCGGCCTCCCCCGACCACTGGGGGTGGCCGCGCGGCCTCCCCCGACCACTGGGGGTGGCCGCGCGGCCTCCCCCGACCACTGGGGGTGGCCGCGCGGCCTCCCCCGACCATTAGGGGTGGCCGCGCGGCCATCCCCGA
Source organism: Alnus glutinosa (assembly GCF_958979055.1). NCBI lineage: Eukaryota > Viridiplantae > Streptophyta > Magnoliopsida > Fagales > Betulaceae > Alnus > Alnus glutinosa. The sequence goes on from NC_084895.1 coordinate 7,582,681, forward strand.
CCACTGGGGGTGGCTGCCGATTGCTTCTATTTTTTTTTTTTAATTTTAATTTTAATTTTGTTTTTTCTTTTAAAAAGAAAAATTATTTATTTTTTAATTAAATAATTATTATTTAAATCATTATTTCACATAACTTTTCACAATACCAATCATTATACACAACTTTTCAAACTTCCAATCATTTTTTACCATTAAAAATAATATTTTATAATCTAAAAATTCAACACTTAAACACAACTTTTTGCTTCGAAATTCGCAATTAGAATAAGAATTCAATTCTAATTCTAAAAATTCAATACCCAAACATTCTTCTACTCGTGCTTGTTCCACCATTCTTCTTGAACTTTGCTCCATTAATATTTTTTAATTGTAAATCTTCTTAAATTGGAGGCCTGCCGCTTAAGACTCAAGGCTGTCTTGCTGCTGGCAACTTAAAAATTACAATCTAAAAAATGGAAAAGGGTAATTACTTTTTCTCTTTTATGAACTATCAATTTTTGCATAAAGTCCTTACAAACTATCAACATGATCAAAATAGAGCATTCAACTATTAAAGACAATTATTTTATCCTCTTCTGTCAGTCAAGGGGTTAAAAGAAATGGTCAACGGGTCATGTGACCGTTATGTGCTATTTTACATTGGAGCATATCGAAAAATAGTGGAGGCATGTTTGACAATGATGGTAATTCATGGGGAAAGGGGGAAGAAAATGATGGTAAAACGACATGTGATGATCACGTGACTTGTTGACCGTTTGTTTTAACCCCTTTAACTGACGGAAAGGGAGAAAATGATTGTCTTTGACAGTTGAATGCTCTATTTTGATCGAGTTAGTAGTTTGTGGGGATTTTGTCCAAAAGTTAGTAGCTTACGAAGAAAAAAGTAATTATCCAAAATAAAAATAAAAATTCAAACTTAGTTGGCTCACGATGTGACTGGGTGAAAATGACGTCATCCCTCACGTCAAAGACAAACGATAATACAAGCCCTTCAAATGGGAATATAAGCACCTCGATCAGCGATCGCACTCCATTTTCAGACCAAAATCTAACATTTGGAGGTGTCGTTCACGATATTCACTACACAAAATGGATGGTGCTGCAACAAATACAGCGAGTAAAATCCCAGAGGTGGTGCTGAGCTCCTCCTCCACCCGCAAGGCCATGCCGGTGATTGGCTTTGGCACGGCCGCAGATTCCAACGACGGCGCCACCCTCATATCGGCGGTCCTGGAGGCAATCAAGCTCGGTTACAGGCACTTCGACACAGCTTCGTTATATGGGTCAGAGCAGGCTTTGGGAGAAGCTATTGCCCAAGCTCTTACTGTCGGCCTTGTCACCTCCCGGGACGACCTTTTCATTACTTCCAAGCTCTGGTGTAATGATGCTCATCCTCATCTTGTTCTTCCAGCTCTACAGAAATCACTTGGGTCAGTCTCACTGTTTCTTCTCAACTTAAGCACAGAATTAAAATCATTTCAGCGGTATATATATATATATGATTCTTCTTGATTTTAATTTCACATTTTGAGTGTTCGCCGTGTGTATCACAGAGTGACAGAGATAAATACCGATTAGATGATCATCTGTAATTATTGGTCTAAATTTCAGAAAATTCGAACATTTGATCGTAAGACACCACTTATCTCAAGTGAGTTTCATACGAATTCAATACAAAATTAGCGAATTTTGGTTGAAATATATTAGGGAATTTTAACTAACAGTGGTTATAAAAAATATGGTGCCAATAATTTGGAAACATGATTACAGTCAGTTCAATTTGACATGTATATCCAATTTCCAAGAGGCAATTGCAAAATTATACTTGGCCATCGTCATAGATTAAATTGCATGTTGGGGAAATTTGAATTTCCTGGGAACAATTAACAGTGATATATGGAAAATCAACTAATTAAATAGAAATTAAAGCAATAATGTTGGAGATGACCAATTTGTGCAGGAATCTTCAGTTGGAATACATAGACCTGTATTTGATCCACTTGCCAATCAGTTCGACGCCTGGAAAGGGGAGATGGCCTGTTGATGAAGAGGACCTGATGCCGATGGATTTCAAGTCTGTGTGGGCAGCCATGGAGGAGTGCCAGAGGCTTGGCCTTGCCAAGTCCATTGGAGTCAGCAACTTCTCTTGCAAGAAGCTTCAGAACTTGCTCTCCTTTGCCACTATTCCTCCTTCAGTGAACCAAGTGAGTCCACTGCACCAGCTTCAGCTTTTATTCACAAACAATATATATATTAGTACTGTAAATTAAAGATCGATGGTGATTTGTGTAGGTGGAGATGAGCCCAGTTTGGCAACAGAAGAAACTAAGAGAATTTTGCAAGGCAAATGGAATTGTTGTCACTGCTTTCTCTCCTTTGGGTGCAAAAGGGAGTAGTTGGGGCACCAACCGTGTTATGGAGAATGAAGTACTCCAGGAGATTGCAAAAGCTCGGGGAAAGACTGTTGCTCAGGTTCTATTCATTATTTCATCAAATTGAAAAGATAGCAAACACCAAGCTTTCAATGCTTTGGGGAAAAAAAGAATTATATATATACACACACACACACAACACACACATATTAGAGAAAATCACGACACTTTTCAGTTTATTGTGTAAATTATATTTAACTAATTTTAAAAAATAGCTGTTAGTTGAGGGGGTTAAATTATATTTAACTAAATTTTTAATTGAAATGGAAGATGAATAATAGAGACAATGTTTGAATCTCAGGACCTTTGGCTCTGATATCGTGTTAAATTACCACTTATTCCAAAAATTTAAGCCGATAGAAAATGGTTAATTTAACTATTTTATTTATATTCTAACTTTACCTGTTCATCATATAAGTTTAAGCTTTTAGAATAAATGTAGATTTAACACAATATCAAAACAGAGGTTTTGAGTTCGAACCATTTCTTTGTCATTCACTTTCAATTAACTATTTTACTTTTGGGGCTTCACCTTTAAGGGAGAGTTTAAGGGATGAAGTATTAGAGCATAAATTAAATAATTAATTTTTTTTTTCTATAAACGTAAGTTTTTGGAATAATCGGTGATTTAATACACCAATACATGCATGTGGCTGTGTGTGTGAATATATATATGCTTCAATATGTTGAAGTAAGTTGATGATAGTGTGGGTTGTTGGTAGGTTTGTCTTAGATGGATTTATGAGCAAGGGGAGACTCTTGTGGTGAAGAGCTACAACAAGGAGAGGTTGAAGGAGAACCTGCAGATCTTTGACTGGGAACTATCAGAGGATGACTGTAACAAGATCAGTCAAATCAAGCAGCACCGGATGTTGCTCCACGAGAACTTTGTTTCGGCTCGTGGACCCTACAAGTCCGTTGAAGAGCTTTGGGATGGAGAGCTTTAAGGCTTAAGGCTTAACCTTTCTTCAACACTACTCATGCGTAGCTTCTTTATAAGAGAGTGTAATAGGGGTTTGTTTAAGTGCTTCAACTCTTCTGTGTGTACAATATTATAGAGCTCTTTCTTTGCCCCCCTACTAAAAATAAAAAATAAAATGTCTTTCTTCGTCTTTTTTTAATTATAAGAAATTGAAACAATGTAATTATAGAAGTATTATGTTTGTTAAAATTTTTGTTGTCTTACCAAAACAAAAATATTAACAAATGACCCAAAACACAACTCTTAAAAATATACAAAAAATAATTTTTACCTTTTTATCATATCAGAACACATTTTTAAATAAAAATAAATAAATAAATTATCCACAGAACACATTTTACAAACATACACATATTTTTTAATATGTTACTATTGCACTGCTATTTTTTTTTTATTTTTTTATTTTTTTGTTTTGAATTAGGTGCTTGATGTGAGGTTTGCACTGCATAGTCGGAAATGTTTAATATTTGATTATTTTTTTTCTCCATTTTAGGCACATATATATATATACACAACTGGGGAGAGAGGCCTTGCTCCTGCTAGAGTAGGATTCTTTACAAATCAAATGAACGAATAATAACGGGTCTTTTTTAAGTAATTACGTCCGCAATAGTAATTTGTTAATTTAAGTTTTATTGGCAAAAATAATATAATACTATTTTATAAAAAAAATAAAAAAATAAAAACTAAAGTGTTGCTATTAAAACAGCCACGTACGACACTAAAAAAATTACCTTTTTGAAATGATCGGCTCTTTGCAATGCTCAATGCTGCTGTTCGAACATTCAAACTCAAACCCAAAGTACCACCTGCTATTCTCTTCCTCTTATCTTTCTGGCCCAAACCCTAACGTTAATTCACAGCAAATGAGCAAATTGAAATGGGGATTTTTACGTGCGTGGGTCTATATCTCTTGCTTTGACGCTCTTTTTCACACGGGAGATGAGTGGGTCGTAGAGCTTGGCCATCTCGGAGAAACCATGGAGAAAGAACAATTGGGTGCTGCTGGAGAGAGAGACGAGAGAGAGGAAGATTCCTGTGCTGTCAAAAGAAAATAATAAAAAAATTAAAAAAATAATAATAATAATATTAAATTCCTCTCCAGCCCTCCTATTTCCCTCTACCCCAAACGCCGCGCTAATTCCACCAATTTCACCCAAATCCACACCGGCTTCGCTCCGATAATGGCCGCCTCTTACAAGCCAGAACAGGCCAGGGCTCCACCTGCGCTTTCCTTGCCCACTCCCCCGTCACCAAGGCAAGGCTCTTTATCTCATTTATCCTTAATTTCTGTTTCCTTTTTACAAAACGAAAAAACTTCCAAGTGTGTTTTCTGGTGCCTATGGTTTTAGTTCAAGATCGGGTTGTGCCAAATTTCGGTGACGCTCGATAAGGTGCGGAATATCGTGCACTCTCACAAGGCGATCGTGGAGGCCGCTTCAAAGGGCGCCCAGCTTGTTCTCTTACACGTGAGTACACGCCCAGATTTTTGAAACTTTAGATTTTTCTAATCTTATTTTATTTATTGACATATCGAGAGTTGGATGATCTCATAATTTAAGTATAAGTGATCCGACGGGATATTTTGTGCTTGACCTTCCTTATCTCGATTCAGGATTTAGCGTGCGATCAACTAATTCTTTAAGATCATTTCCATTTCAAGTTAAACGTAGATAATTTAAGTTTAATATTTTGTTTTGTTATATTTATTGGTGTTGTGTTAGATCATTTAAAATTTTAAAAATGGCATAGTAACATATTCATTATTTAGTAATATATACACATACTATTATATTTGTAAAAAATTTAGTTTGATCCAGGAAATGAATCATTTTTATTTGAGAAATGATCTCTACACTCATTTCTCACAACAGCCCCACAACAAGCTGACGTGGCTGGTAATATTTTATTATTTTTTTTGTTTTCTTTTTGTAAAAAAATAATAAAATATTACCAGTCACGTCAGCTTGTTGTGAGGCTGTTGTGAGAAATGAGTGTAGGGATCATTTCTCTTTTTATTTACCATCCGAATTATTCTCTCTATCTTTCTCTCTTTCCTTTTTTTTATTTTTTATTTTTTTAAGCATAAGCTTATGATAGTGAAGTTCTTTTACCATCTATAATGTTTGGGTGGTGATGTAAAACGAGACCAGGTAGAGAGATAAGGTTCTAGGCCCAACAAAACCATACATGGCCCAGATTCACGGCTAATTGTGCCCCAAAGCTCCACGCGGGCCAGTAACTTCTTCCATAGTCATGTACATGGCCGCAGGTTATCACCCTCATTGTCAATATTCCCCAATACTATTAGTTATGTCAATTGTTTTGGTAACTTTTTGTTAGCTTTGAGGGGGACAATTACATTATTTTGGTAGTTTAGGGAAAAGATTAACACAATTGATAGTTTGGAAGAGATATTGACAATGAAGTAATAATTTGAAAGAAAAAAGATTAACATAATAGTGATTAAAAAAAAAATACAAAAGAAGAAGGAATGCTGCCGGAGGCGGGTGGCTGCCACCCCTTAGATGGAGGGGGTGGCCTGCGAGCCACCCCCAGAGGTGGCTCCAGCCACCCCTTAGGCCACCCTTGAAAAAACCTGTGCGGCCACCCCAGAGAAAAGCTGGGGTGGCTCGCACTCCACCCCAGAGGTGGCCAGACCCACCTCTGGGGTGGCTTGCCCTATTATTTTTTCTTTATATTTTTGCTTTTTTATGCTCTTTTTTCTTAAAAAATAATAATAATAATAATAATTAGTTTTTATATTTTTTATTAATAAATTTAAACCAAATTAATAACCATTTTTTTTTTTTTTTTTTTTTTTTTTTTTTTTTTTTTTTCAATTGAGGGAATTTTTGTCTTTTAATCAAAATTAACGTCCAAAATCAGTATATTCCGTCCATGTTAACGGGTCTGACTGACGGAAGGGGGCAAAATGTGTAAAGTTGATAGTTGAATGCTTTTTTTTTTTTTGTCGATTTAGTAGTTCATGGAAGCATCGCGCATTATTTGGTAGTTCATGGAGAAAAGCCGAAAAGCTAATTACCCCTATAATTTCCTTTTTATTGGAAAGCATACCTATCGATGTGCTAGACAATATTATACAGATTCTGTAATTATGTCTTCCATGCATTTCTCTTCTAAATTTGGTCATAGTTGGCCAGTTTACAGAGGAAATTTGGTGACTATTAACTAGCTTATTCATAAACTTCGCAGCTGATGTTTGGCCAATAAACACGATTTAGCATTTCCTTTGAGTGTAGAAAGCCTTGCTGCTTCACATGTAATTAAATGACCAATAATCTCTTGGGAGACATCAAAATTGATTGCGAGCATGTCTATTTTATTTTTTACAAACTGATGAGGAGTGTCTCACAGTTATATGTGGCAACCTGTTCACCTGCCCGAGATGCTAGAGCTGGTTATGTGGCTTGGGGCCACAACACTCTTGATGGACCAGTAAGTGGATATTGACATATTGCTTTTCTTTGTACAATAGCAATTCCTTGGCAGATTGATGTGTACTACATGCGGAATACCAAGCGATTTCTTCAAATTTTATTTCACACTTTGTTACCTGCTTAATTAGCCCGGGAATAAGATTAGGATTAGGATTAAGAATTCAATTATAGGTAGGTGATTAAATTAACCATTGCACGTGTGTACGAATCACTTCAACTCTTAATTGAGCCGCTGCGTCCCCTACATCATCACCCTTAAACATCCCATCCGATGCTGCCTTCTCAGCAGCCACCATCGGTGTCACCCCTAGATAACCATCTGTTGCCATAGCTCCACTAAACTGCAGGACCAACACAACCATGGATTTTGCTCCAATTACGATGCGCAGATTGAAAAGGGCCACCTTTGCAGCAATTTGTTCTTCAAGGAAGGGGAACTCGCGGGAAACATAGAGGTCAAAAGGGAGACCCGGATGCGAAGGGATCATCGCGGTGCGTCACCGTTCGCAACAGAGCGGAACTGTACGACGTTGTTTGCCTGTGACTGTACGTTGTCGTGTGTTGTCAACCCAGGGGCTCCATCTCCACAAAACTGTTCGCCTTTTCACCACGGTGCAATACCGAGTGAGAAGCAGACTAGTGTTCGTAGATCTTTGGAGATGAGTGGGCTGCCTGAGATGATGTACCGTGTGTTGAAGAGGAACCATGAGCTGCGATTTGCACCGCACCTACCATCTGTTAAACAATGGGAGCAACCCAAGTTGCTTTCAAAGAGGATCTGTGCACTATGACCTGCTCCGCACCGGCCACCTACATAGTCCGGATGCGATGTGGGTTGCGCCAATCGAGCACGGAGTTCATGGAGGAATCAAAGGTGTCGATGGAGATCCAACTGCGGCCAAAACATATGCAACTTGCGGAGACGGAAGAGAAGCCGACGTGTCAGCCATGACAAATGTGTCTGAAGCGCCTAAAACCCGTAGTGGAGGAAGAGGAGTCGACGAAGATGCAGTGGCAGAGACTTGGGGGAATGAAGTAGTGAAGGACAAAAATGAAATTGATGTAGAAGAGCCACCGCGAGAGAATGCCAAGGCGATTGGCAAGCTGGCAAGGTTATTCAGGAGAGGGGGAGAGGTTGGAGGTGCCACGATGATGCATTTGAGCTCAACGGCCACTGTTATGGGTTGGGAGGGGTTTGGGGATATTGTTATTCTAGCTCCTGAAAATGTTAAAGAAAAACGTTACGTGGCAATATTTAAGAGATTGAGCTTCTTCTTTAGAAAACATTATCTTATTACCCTTGAATTATTTCTCTTAATCCAATCACCTGCCCCAAATTGAGTTATTAATGATAATCCTAATCTTATCTCTGGGCTGAGCACTCAACACACCTATTTATGAATTCGGTGAAGCTCCTTAGGCTGGTACGTAATCTTATCGCATAAGTACTTACAAAACTGTGGCAGTTTGGAGAAGTCGTGGCAACCACCGAACACGAGGAGGCTATAATCATAGCAGAGATTGATTATTCACTAATTGAGCTCAGGAGGTAATTAGTTGCGGAAATGTTTTTACTGTGCTTTATAGTATTATTTTATCCTAATTCTGTGATTAAAACATTCAGGACAAACCTCCCATTGTCAAAGCAACTGTGAGGTGATCTCTACCATTGGCAGATATCCAGAGGCTGAACTGTCAGTGACTGGAGTGAGAAATTCTAGAGGTCTGTTCTGAGGCATGCATGGAGGGATTTTCAGCCAAAAAGGCTACTGCAATGAAAATGGGAGGCCATTATATTCAGAGACTCTATTGCACAAACCATTTCAGGCATTCGTATAATTTGTATGTGGTGAGTTGGAACTTGAATTTCTGGTTATATAATAATATTGTGTTGGGTATATCATCCAGCTCATAAATTTGCTTAAAAGCTTCAACAATGATAACTACTTGTGTAAGTTTTATCTTTGGCTTATTATGGTTTAAGAATGAAATTACTACTCAGGCCGGGTTGAGCTGGTTTGGTCAAAATCTTGGGAAGACATTATATGATTATCTAATCAACTTAGAGATAATAGGGGTAAGGATCAGATGAAATGGCTCCCCTTGAGTAAATTTAGATAGGTTGGTTTAGAAATGGGCATACTTGCCAAAATTCCCCTTCAGAATTGTTTTAAACTGAGCAAACAGTTAAATATGTTTTCGATAGATAAGTTAGAGAGAAATTTGGGAAATTTATTTACCACATTAAAATAACATCTCTCTCTCTCTCTCTCTCTCTCTCTCTATATATATATATATATATAAGTTAAGTTATTCTTCTAGGTGGGAAAAGAGAAATTTGGGAAATTTTACCATTTTATACCGGTTGACATGTTATCTTTTAAATAAATTTTGTATTTTAAATATATTTTTTTAAGTGACTAACATGAAAAGTCGCTTAAAACATGTTATCCCAGTCAGAATAATATGAGTGTGATAAATGAATACTTATTTATTTATTTTTTTAAAACAACTATCACACAAATATCATTTTTCAATTTTAATTTTATTCTTTAAACCTTTCAAACATAATTTCTCTACCTTTTTCTATTCTTCGGTATTTGTAATTTTGAAAAAAAGTTATAAAGAATACAAAAAAAAAAAAATCACACACCCAAACATCCTAGAAGAATAATCACAACCCTGCATCTCCTTCTCCTTGAGATAGGGATGTAAACGAGTCGGCGGGGCTTGATACCCGCTCAGTTAAGTTCGATTCGAACTCGAGTTCGACACTGTACAAATCTGCTCGTTACTATAAAAACCCGCCCAATTAATAAGTGATACATAACCGACTCGCTCAATGGAATTCGACGAGGGCTTGCGAGCTCGACTCCTTTAGCGCCCGGCTCATATAACGTCTGACTCGAGCCGACCCTCTCACTCGATTCATCATTAGCTCGATCATATATATTTGTTACTTTGTATAAATAATGAGTTATATAAAGATATAACTTATAAACTATAAGTATCAAGCATGTATATTTATATAGATTAGTTAATATTAATATCAATATTATCATACTTCATTACTTCCTATAAATTTTAGATAATCTCATATCATATGATATTATTTTTTTTAATATCTTAATGTCACACAAGTATACAACATCATATGAATATAATATATAGTTCGTTGATATATGGATGAATGTATGCAAGTGCAACAAATAACAATGACATTGTGACTTATATAATACCACTTCAGCTTAACTTCAAAGGAATAAAAAAATATACAGATTTCTCTCATATATATATAGCAAGGAACAAGCTTAATATATTTTTAGCAAATACTGTAATTGTTAGTAAATTATATGAGACAATAAAAGACACTTTGAAAAAGTTACAACAAAAGTAAAACAAATATCAAGAAATGGAAAAAAAAAAAAAATACAAACAAAGAAGACATTGATAGATAATAATTTGTGAATAAATCAATAAAATGAAATCAAATAATAGAGTATGGAAGCATATCAGACTAAAAATGAATAAATGTTTATAGAATAATAAAATAAACAACAGAAATGGAAAGAGAATAAAAGAATATTAATTATAAAATATATATATATATATATTATTTTTTTTTGTCAAAACCAAAGCCATTTGTCAAAATAATAGCCTTTTAGCTTCTTCTTTTTTTCCCCATAAATTAAGGCATTTGGTATTGCAGGTCAAAGAAATAATAAAATAGATATGTTATTTGCACACTAAAAATGAATAGTCATTTATAGAATAATAAAATAAACAACGGAAATGGAAAGAGAATAAAAGAATATTAATTATAAAAAAATATATTAAGTTTTTTTGTCAAAACCAAAACCGCTTGCCAAAATAATAGTCTTTTAACTTTTTTTTTTTTCCCCCATAAATTAAGGCATTTGGTATTGTAGGTCAAAGAAATAATAAAATAGAGATGTTATTTGCACACTAAAAATTAATAGTCATTTATAGAATAATAAAATAAACAACAGAAATGAAAAGAGAATAAAAAAATATTAATTATAAAAAAAATATTTAGTTTTTTTTGTCAAAACCAAAACCGCTTGTCAAAATAATAGTCTTTTAGCTTTTTTTTTTTTTTTTTTTTCCCCATAAATTAAGGCGTTTGGTATTGCAGGTCAAAGAAATAATAAAATAGATATGTTATTTGCACAACTCTTATACAACAATTGCACAACAATGCTCATGTGCAAGCATTTTTTTTTTTTTTTTTGAGAAATGATCCCTACACTCATTTCTTACAACAGCCCCACAACAAGCTGATGTGGCTGGTAATATTTTATTATTTTTTGATAAATGTGTTTACATGAAATGCGGGTTTAAGATATAATTTTCTGAAACTATAAAAATTATGTTTAATAACCGAATGAGGGTTTTGCGTTTGGTAAGCATAAAATCGAATAATTATTGTTAGTAAAATATAATAATAATGGGCTTAAATATTTTACATCCAAATATTTAAAGATACCATTTAAATATATTTGTTCCTTGTTTTTCCCTTTTTAAGCCCTTCATTACATATTTTTAAGCTACTTCTTAAAAATATATAAAATTATTTAAAGTAAAGCAACAGATCGATCAGCAATAGAAGCATAGAACTGGCTGTTTTTATTGCTTCTAAAATCAGTTGTATTGTTCTTATAACAAAGACTGTGGCTTAGAATGTGTATTGGAACTCAAGCACCTGCACGTTGCAATCTAAATCCATTTTGTACAGTGTAAAAAAATACAAAGGGCAATGAGTATGTTGAAAGACCAGAAAGACCCATCATTTCTAGAATGCAATGAAATAAATAAGAAGTTTGAGCAGCCAAAAGCTTGACACAGGTGTCCTTGATCAAGTAATGCCTCAATCCACTCAACCTTGGTTTGCATGTTTGAATCAAAGTTCGGGAAAGTGATTAAAGATGATGTTTTAAAGGTCCTGTTGTTCACATGAGCCTCTCAGCCTAGAAAAGGTTGATTATGATAATCTCATCCCATTTGCAGTGAGACAGTGAGAGATTTCTTGCCATGTTGTTCTATTGCTACTGTAACTGCAATATTATTCAGGTGGAAACAAGAATCACAAACAAACAGACCCAAAATTTCTTGACTTATACTCCGAAAAAAAAAAAAAAAAAAAAGGAAAAAAAGGTTACTGACATAATGCAGCTCTAAGTTTTTATCTTTCTCTAACTCTATTTTACAGTTATCAATAATTACAGAGATTAATATGGACATAAGCATTAATTTTTATTGAACTTCACAAGTAATCTAAGAAGTAGCATGTAATTCCAAAAAAACTCTTTCTGTTGTTGGAAGTTCATAGATACATACCACAGGAAAACCAAACTCATATAGCCCAAAACCTGACAAAGCGACCAGGCCGGGGAACAGCAGAAAGTGGACTTAAGAACCTGGATAAATAAAGAAACATAAAACTTACCAACTTAAGATTAGGAGGACTTGTAAGATTAGGAGGAATTGCGGCGTAACCGACAAAGATTAAAAACCCAATCCATCAATCTTGGATGTTTTGGGGCCCTCATTAGGTTTGTGTTTAATTGAAAATTTAGAGTGGTGGAATATTTTATTATTTAATTTTATATTCTAACACTCAAGAGTTCACATTTGCATCAAACGAGCATATTTTGAACAATCGAGACTACTCTAAAACGAATTCTTAGTGACAGCATCCATTGATTACATAATAAAACAAAAGCTGCACAGAATAAAACAAAAGCTTGTGCAGTTAAGCAATGGAGCACTAATTCGGCTGATTCAATCATCTTAATTACAAAGTACTAACCTTGCAACATTACGCCAAAGGCCACTAAAGCCAACAACAATCTGGAGAGTTGAGGCAACAACAAGAGCACCCTGGATTCCGCGCATTATCCTTTCAAATTTCTATATAGACATAAAAAGTTAGGCGAACCAGGATTATGACATACAGGATTATGACATAAATAATAATAATAATATTAATTTTTTTTTTAAAAAAAAAGGAGGAAGGCACCAAACTAGATGGGATTCCAGTGAACCAACCTCTTGAGGATTCAAAATGTCACTATATCAAGCTGCCAAAATGATTGAAATGGTTGTTGGCACATAACTATAAGAAGCTCCGAGGGAGGGAGGGGAGGGGAGGGGATAGTGTGTCACATGGGTAAACCAGAGACACAGAGACCCTTTTTTGATTTGGAGAGACCACTAAGTCAACAACCTCACACACACACATAACTTACATAAGAAGAAGAAAAAAAAATAAAAAATAAAAATTCGAGAGAAGATACCGCCCATTCAGTCTTACAGAAAAATCTTGTGCAATCAACCCAAAAACTTCAACATTTACAAATCCAAAAGGATCCAACAGTACCCAAATCCACACAAAATAAAACCCAAAATCACGATATCCATATGATTTCTCTACAAAACCTTTCCAAAACAAACTAAAAAAAATGGAAATCAAAGCCCTACTTACCGAGAAATGAATTGCTCCCTGTTTGGGTGCTGAGAAAATGCCGGAAAAAGACGTCCCTTGGCTTTACCGGCCTCGGGCCATGACCCACTGGCCTCCGGCGCCGTCTTCCACCCCCAGTGGTGGCTAGTCCACCGCGTGTCTCTCTCAGGTTCTCTCCAGTTCTCTTTCCAGCTCTCTCTCCAGCTCTCTTGGCCTCCCTCTCCGATCTCCCTCTCTTGGTCTCTCGGTGGAAGACAATAAAATAACGAAAAGAAGGAAGTCAGGGGAGAAGGAAGAAAATAAAAAGAAGATCGAAAAGAACAAGAAAGGGCATGCGTGATTTCAAAAAAAAAAAAAAAGACCTCAAGCATAAGGGAGGCAACTGTGCGCTGGAGGAGAAAGAAAGAGGAGGGAAAAGGAAATAAATCGGTCCAAAATTTCAGATCCCACCAATAACACGCGCCTTGTTATGAATGCATTCATATATTTGGTGGATGACCATTTAGTTTCATCTATTGGAATTCTACACATTCATGTCATCTTTTAGAATTCCATAACATTCATGTAATACATTGATGTAGCCTTTTAATTCCTTAACCTCCCACTATGATTCTATGTCTATAAAAGGGAGTATTGGATACTTTGTAAAACACACAATTATAGAGAAGAATCATACATAGTTCCTGAAGAACTAGTTTCATATTTACAATCTCTTTATCTTGTCTTGTTATTTTCATTAATTTTACAACACGTTATCAGCACGAAGCTCTAGCCAGTTGTTGTGTTCTTTTGATCTTCAACATCAAAAGCTATCCGTGGGATATTCTTCAATCATTGTAAGTCTATTTAAGATTTAGTAATCTTATTATCTATTTTGTTAATTAACATTCTAACATATGCTTAGAAATTTTTATTGTTTTAAGAATCATATTAAAACATATGAATCTTATGATCCATGTGCGATTAATATGAACTAAAATGTTATCATTTTATAATGCTATGAATATTGATGTTATGAATCTTGGAAATACTATTAAGAATGAACATCAAGCATCCCAGCAGGATCGTGATAAAGCAATGAATGAAAATCAAGCATCCCCGCAGGATCGCGCTAAAGCAATAATTTTTCTTCGCCATCATCTACATGATGAATTAAATAAAAATGAGTACCTTATAGTAAAAGATCCATTGACCTTGTGGAATAATTTGAGGGAGAGATACAAGTACCAGAAGACAGTTATCCTCCCAAAAAGCTCATTATTGTTGGATGTACATGAAGTTGCACTCTTTAAAATCAGCTCACAATTAAAATTGTGTGGAGAAAAAGTTACTGATGTGGATTTGTTAGAAAAAACGTATACCACATTTCATGCCTCGAATGTGCTCCTGCAGCAGCAATATCGAGAGCGTAAATTCACAAGATATTCTGAACTAATATCTTGTCTTCTAGTTGCTGAGCAAAATAACGAGCTATTGATGAAAAATCACCAATCTCGTCCAACGGGTTCTACACCATTTCCTGAAGCAAATGGAACCTCATTTCATGGTAATAAAGGAAACCGTGATCGTGGACGTGGACGTGGTAGAATATATATATATTATAGAGGTCAATGGGAACGTACTCATAATTCTTACAAAAGAAATTTTCATTTCCACCAGAAGTGGAACCACACTGAGGCGAAAGAATATAAAAACAAAGGTTTACAGAATAAACCTACTATTAAGATCGATAAATGTTACAGGTGTAATATGAAAAGACATTTGTCGCGTACCTGCCGTACGCCTAAACATTTGATCGACCTATATCAAGCATCCATAAAAGAGAAAGAAAAGTGGATTAAAATGAATTTTGTTAATCACAATAATCTTGTAGTAATATCTATATGTTTTCATTATATTGTCAATTTTAATTTTATTTTGTTATTTTATTTTGATTAATGAAATTTAATATTTATTTTATTATGTATGGAGGTATGGGTCATACTGATGGAATGATTAATTCCAAAATGATTGGTGAAGATTTGTGTCTAGCAGACAGTTGTACAACGCACACAATTCTTAGAGATAAGAAATATTTTCAATACTTAATATTAAACAAAGCTAGTGTCAATACAATATCAGGTTCATCAAACCTAATTGAAGGCTCTGGAAGAGCAAATATTATATTGCCAAAAGGAACAAAATTTTGTATTGATGATGCTTTGTATTCTTATAAATCTAGAAGAAATTTAATCAGTTTTAAAGTCTAAATAGTTATCATGTTGAAACCACTAATGAAGGCAGTGACGAATATCTTTATATTACTTCAATAATTTCGGGCCAGAAGCTCATATTGGAAAAACTGCCTGCTTTCTCTTCCGGGTTGTATTATACAACAATAAGAACAATTGAATCACATGTTGTGATGCACCAGAAGTGCTCTAATCCAAAGATGTTTATGCTTTGGCATGATCGTCTTGGACATCCGAGAACAATTATGATGCGTCGAATAATTGAGAACTCTCATGGGCATCCCTTAAAGAACCAGAAGATTCTTTTACAAAGTGATTATCCTTGTGCTGCATGTTCTCAAGGTAAACTTGTAATAAAACCATCCCCTTCTAAGGTAATTCTTGAATCTCCATCATTTTTACAAAGAATTCAAGGGGATATATGTGGGCCAATTCACTCTCCATGTGTGCCATTTAGATATTTTATGGTTTTAATAGATACATCAACTAGATGGTCACATGTTTGCCTACTTTCTACTCGTAATGTTGCATTTGCTAGACTTCTTGCCCAAATAATTAGATTACGGGCACAATTCCTTGATTATCCAATTCAATCTATTCGGATGGATAATGCGGGTGAATTTACATCTCAAGCATTTTATGATTATTGCATGTCAATCGGTATTAATGTTGAGCATCCTGTTGCTCATACACACACTCAAAATGGTTTAGCTGAATCGTTTATTAAACGACTTCAGTTAATTGCTCGACCTTTGCTTATGAAATCAAAACTACCTATTTCTGCTTGGGGACATGCAATATTACATGCTGCATCATTAGTTCGGATCAGACCAACATCTTACCAAAAATATTCTCCTTTACAACTTGCATTTGGTCAACCACCAAATATTTTTCATTTTCGCATTTTTGGTTGTACTGTATATGTTCCAATTGCTCCACCTCAGCGCACTAAAATGGGACCTCAACGTAGACTTGGGATTTATATTGGTTTTGACTCTCCATCTATTATTAGATACCTTGAGCCTTTAACTGGTGATATTTTTAAAGCACGTTTTGAAGACTGTCATTTTGATGAAAATATATTCCCATCATTAGGGAAAGAAAAGTCGTTGCCAGAAGCACGACAAGAAATCACTTGGAATAATTCGACGTTATCACATTTTGATCCTCGTACAAATCAATGTGAACTAGAAGTTCAGAGGATCATTCATTTACAGAGTATTGCAAATCAATTGCCGGATGCATTTACTGACAACAAGAAAATAATTAAGTCTCACATTCCAGCTGCTAATACTCCAGCAAAGATAGAAGTCCCTGTAGGACAATTAACTAATACAGCAGCAAATGAGTCTAAGGCACGCCTGAAGCGTAGAAGACCTATTGGTGCAAAGGATAAGATTCCCCGGAAGAGAAAAGCACAAGGAAATGAAATCGGCGCTCCTGAAAAGGCTTTACCCACAAAACAGGCAACGGAAATTGATCCATCCAAACTTTCTGTACAAAATTCTCCTGGAAAGAAATCTCCTGAAGAGGAACCTCTTGAAGAGGAATCTCCTGAAGAGTTACCCCCTGAAGAGGAACAGGTACCTGAAAATAATGAGATCTCAATAAATTATATAAGTACAGGAGAAATATTGGATAGAAATAAAATTGTTGTCGACAACATATTTTCATTTAAAGTTGCATTTGACATTACCAGAAGTAATGATGATATTGAACCACAATCCGTCGAAGAATGTCGACGTAGAAATGATTGGCCAATGTGGAAGGAAGCAATTCAGGCAGAACTGAACTCACTAGCAAAACGTGAAGTATTTGGACCTGTAGTCCAAACACCAGAAGGTGTGTCGCCTGTTGGATACAAGTGGGTATTTGTACGAAAACGCAATGAGAAAAATGAAATTGTGAGATACAAAGCAAGACTTGTTGCACAAGGTTTCTTGCAGAAACCAGGTATTGATTATGAAGAAACATATTCCCCTGTAGTGGATGCAATTACATTTAGATTTTTGATTTGCTTGGTAGTTACAGAAAGTTTGGATATGCGTTTAATGGATGTGGTTACAGCATATTTGTATGGATCACTTGATAATGATATATACATGAAAATCCCTGAAGGATACAAAATGCCTGAAGCATGTAATTCAAAATCCCGAAGTATTTATTCTATCAAGCTACAAAGATCTTTATACGGGTTAAAGCAATCCGGACGCATGTGGTACAATCGTCTTAGTGAATATCTATTGAAAGAAGGATTTGAGAATAATCCAATTTGTCCATGCGTTTTCATTAAGAAATCAGAATCTGGATTTGCTATCATTGCAGTTTATGTAGATGATTTAAATCTTGTCGGGACTCCAGAAGAGCTCACAAAAACTGTCACTTATCTAAAAAATGAGTTTGAGATGAAAGATCTTGGGAAGACAAAAATTTTGTCTTGGCTTACAGATTGAACATTTTCAAAATGGAATTCTTATTCATCAATCAACATACACAGAAAAGGTCCTGAAGCACTTTTACATGGAGAAAGCTCATCCTTTGAGCACTCCAATGGTTGTTCATTCACTTGATGTGAAAAAGGACCCTTTTCGTCCTCGAGAAGATGACGAATAAATTCTTGGTCCTGAAGTACCATATCTTAGTGCAATTGGCGCACTCATGTATCTTGCAAATTGCACACGACCTGATATAGCATTTTCAGTTAATTTACTAGCAAGATACAGTTCTGCACCAACTCGAAGGCATTGGAATGGGGTTAAACATGTTCTACGCTATCTTCGTGGAACAACTGACATGGGATTATTTTATCCAAAAGGTTCAAATTCACAGTTAGTTGGATATGCAGATGCGGGTTTTCTTTCTGATCCGCATAAAGGTAGATCTCAAACAGGATATCTATTTACATGTGGAAGTACTGCTATTTCATGGAGATCTGTCAAGCAAACACTTGTTGCTACTTCTTCAAATCACTCAGAAATTATAGCAATTCATGAAGCAAGTCGGGAATGCATATGGCTAAGATCAGTAATTCAACACATTCGAGAAAAGTGTGGTTTATCCACAATCAAAGATAGCCCGACAATATTATATGAAGATAATGCTGCTTGTATCACACAGATCAGAGGAGGATACATTAAAGGTGATAGAACAAAACATATTTCACCAAAATTCTTTTATACACATGAGCTCCAGAAGAGTGGTGATATTGATGTGAAGCAGATACGATCAAGTGACAATTTAGCAGATTTATTTACCAAAACATTACCAACTGCAACATTTAAGAAGTTGGTGAATAACATTGGAATGTGCAGACTCAAGGATCTTTCGTCATAACCAATTGAAGCTCTTCATCCTAATGAGGGGGAGTAAAATGATTATACTGATTGTACTCTTTTTCCTTCGCTAAGGTTTTTCCCACTGGGTTTTCCTTTGCAAGGTTTTAATGAGGCAATCCTAAAGCATATGACGACACACAAGAATAATGTACTCTTTTTCCTTCGCCACAGGTTTTTCCCACTGGGTTTTCCTTGGCAAGGTTTTAATGAGGCATATTCTTAGTGTATGGTCATCCAAGGGGGAGTGTTATGAATGCATTCATGCATTTGGTGGATGACCATTTAGTTTCATTTATTGGAATTCTACACATTCATGTCATCTTTTAGAATTCCATAACATTCATGTAATACATTGATGTAGCCTTTTAATTCATGTCCTATCCTTTCCTATTCCTTAACCTCCCACTATGATTCTATGTCTATAAAAGGGAGTATTGGATACTTTGTAAAACACACAATTATAGAGAAGAATCATACATAGTTCCTGAAGAACTAGTTTCATATTTACAATCTCTTTATCTTGTCTTGTTATTTTCATTAATTTTACAACACGCCTGCTGTTTTAGTATCAGCTGATAAATACATTATCAGCGGCCACATTGAAATGTCGCCGCTGATAAGTAGTCAATAGCGGCGACCACCTCGCCGCTATTGACCCTGAAAAAAAAAATATTGACAAACTAGTTCTATAAAATTATATTAAAAAAAAATTGTTAAATACTCTATTGGTATCTGAGTTTTAAGCATTTAAATGAGTAATGCTACATATCATCCCTTTGTCCTCCCAAAATTAATGTGGCTCTTAAAATCACCATTGGATCAAAATTCAATAATGATCTATCATAAATTCAATGGTGATTTTAAGAGCCACATCAATTTTGGGGGACAAAAGGAGGACAAAGAGATGATATGTATCATTACTCATGCAACATTCCTTAGAATCGTACGTGTTGAGGTAGCTCCTTTACATTACACACTTCAAAGGGAGATCCCTCGATTGCTTAGCTTCCAAGCTGAATTATATTTTACGAAAACTTTACAAAAATTCCCTTTCCCTTTCCCTTTTCTTTTTTCTTTCTTAATATTTTTTATTTTATTTTATTTTATTTTTAAATTTTAACATATTTATATATATATTTTTATTAAGAGTGATACATCTTGTTAGGTATTGGGCCAGTCCAACAATTAAAGGAAAGCTCATATGCTATAATATAACACAGCAAATCCATTAGCCAACGATCTCCAAGATCCACATCTTAACATACCACGATTTAAATTACCTGTGATACATCGGTAAAAGGAATGTGGCTCCCATCACGGCAATTCTCAAGATAGGCAGCATGATCCCGATAGAGCCCTGACTAACAAAGTGAAAGATCTAGAAGCGAAATATAAAATACCGGGAAAGTGATCAGTTGTAGAAGATTTATTCTGAAACACCATCCTTTCTTTCACCGAGCGTGTTGAGATAGATTCCGGTAGGTGACGTGTCGATCAGTAATTCGTCAGAGTACTCCTTCTTCTCAAATCTGCAAACAAGAACAAACACTGCGTCGGGGGGGTGCTCCGACGTTCCCGCTCTGTTGCCTAAGTCAGAGGATAGTTTGAATATGAGCAAAATAATTTTTAGAAGCATAAAATGTACCTTAATATCTGAAGAGACTCTAGTATTTATAGAGATTGAGAAGCAGTTATGATTGCTCCCGGTTTGTACGGGGATCGGTAGTTGAGGAAGACGTGGCTTCAGGCGCACGGGTATTTCGGGTCCACGACCGCTTATCTCGGGGACACGATCCTTTATGAGTGACGTCATTAGCGAAGCTCCGGGCACACGATCTAGTTTTGCTTCGCACCCAACGTCCCCTAGATCCCGGGTAATCCCGAGATCCACGCGGGCATAGGAGTCAATTCGTACCCGGGTCGGATAGTCGGGTCGGTTGAACAGGTTTGGCCCTGATGATCTTGGCGGGCTTGGATAGATTAATTTCTCCTGAACCGCTTTGGCCTGGTCGAGTGGACCCAATGGGCCTTGTGCTCGAGCTGGGCCTGACTACCGAAGAGGCCAATATTTTCCCTAACAGTTACCCACAATTCTAATATGCAAATTTTATGCGTAAGTGAATTAAGTTACAATCAACCGATCTCATCAGGCTTTGGATTTCGAATTGGGTTGTGGACATGTTGTCGAGAACGGTCGATGGGCCCTCACTTTACTGAATTCAAAAACGACTCGGTGGCATACCTGGAAGGTCTCAATTCGTTAGGCGTCGCTTCACCCGAGGAGCACTGATCCGAGAGCCCCCGAACATTACTTTTGAAAAATCCCGCACTTTTTGAAAGAATCCCGCCCATTTTCAAATTCTAATTTTGAGCTTTTATTTCTAGGATCTCGGGTTCTGGGATTTGCTGACATAGGTGACAGGCGCATTTAATGCGACATGACGACAGTTCGGCTTTCAAGGGATAGGATGGCTTGTTAGGTATGTGACCGGAGACTCTTCCGCTGCCGGTTCGGAAGGATAAAAATCGGGCGTGGCCTTTCGGCTTCCGGTTATCGGAAACCAGCAAATCCGGGTCACACCCCCTATAAATATCCCTTCTTCCGCATTTATGCCTTTATTTTATTTTATTTTATTTTGGATTCTCCTCTTTCTTTCGAACCTCTAAACTTTCTCCCCTCAAATCTCAAAATCTCAAAAAAAATGTCAAATGTGGAAGAATTTGAAGGGGATGTCATCTCGGAGCTTGAAGGAGAGGAGGCCTTCTTAGAGAACGAGGACGCAGCCGATCTAGACGAGGAGCCGGTTGCCGGAGAAGTAGCTCCTCGAACTCTCATGCCTCTTGATCACCGAGGGGTTGTGAAAGTTTCAGTTGGGGATGAGCATCGTCTGCGGAACAACTACAATATTCCTCCCTCAGTTCTACTACACTTCCAGAATCTGGTTAGTAGGGTGACTAGAGGTGGAGACATCGTTCTTTACGAACGGATGCTGCTAGCCGGGTTCAGTTCCCCTTTCCCGACATTGCTGGGGAACTGGTCTTATATCTTGGCGTCTCACCGAGCCATATAGCACCCAACGCGTGGAGATACCTCTTTGCGTCCTTCATTCTCTGGCGCACGGTGCTTGAGGCTCGAATGACAATTCCAGAGTTCTTTAATGTGTACAAGATTACATATAAAATGGAAGGGGTCGTTGAGTTCACCGTCAGGACAAACCTGATAAGTGCTGAATGTTACACATTCAAGCCTCTTAATTTACATATGTTAAGCTCTTAGTTTTGTTATAGTTTGATATTTTGTGTTGTTTTTGTGTTTTCTTGTATTTTACAGGTTTTGGAAGAAATCCATCAAATTCCAAGATTATAATGAAGTCAGCAAACTCACTTTTGGATAGATTCAATTCCAATCAATTTTGAATTTAAGGAAAGAGAAGTTGGCAAAAATTCGTTATTTTCGGAAAGAATCCAGAATGAGCATGTCTCAGTAATTTAATCATAAATTTTGGCTCAAATATCATATTGCAACAAATTTTGTGGCCTTAGAAAGCTAAGAGAAAATTAAACAAATATGTGAGAAATAGGTTTTTCCTAATTCGGACGTTTACCATGCCAAAATAGTTCCTCAATAAAAGACCGCAAATCTGTATGAATTTTGGAATCCTTTTCCTACTTGGATAGAAATTTCAGAAAAGGAAAAGACTTGTAATTACTCTATTTGGACTAGAAGACCTACATAGAATTTTAATAGGAATTCTAGAGCTTCTAGAGCTTCTCTAATCCCTATAAATAGGCCTCTAGCCTTTGAAGAAAAGACAAACAAGCTTTGAGGAAGAATCAAAGGTTCCATCAAGAAGGAGGTTCTTCCTAGTTTTTATTTTATTTATTTATTTTCTGTATGTATATAATTTTAGTTTATATTAGTTGTAAATAATACTTTAGTTAGGGCTCCATTGAAGCCCTAATTATGTCTCGTTAAGGTTTTCAATTGGTGCCTTTGCTACAATTCATATATTGATGCTTAACTTGATTATTTCCTATTTTCTTGAATTCCTCTCATGTTTATGCTTGATCATCATATGCATGTGGTATAGATTTTTTATTTATGTCAATTTGGATGACCGAGTCCTGGGCATAATAAAGTAACAAAAGAACCCCATCACAGGTTCTTAGATTAATCAACATAAAGACAACTGGAATAGACACCATGTTCCAATCTGAGTGTGTTTACCGATTTCCATAAATTTATGCTTTCTTGAAGAAAAACTTAGTAGATACCATGCTAAATCCTTCAATGAAGAAAAGAGTTAGAGTAGATACCATGCCTAACTCGTTGCTCAGGGAAATCAATAGCTTTAGGACAAGATACCATTCCCTTGTGGCTGGTAAGCATTAAGTATCAAGTTATGATGGTAGCATTGGCATTGTGAATCTTAATTGAGTATGATTAGCGGTGGATATCGAAGCCCTACCTTATTTCATATTATATTTCTTCAATATTTTTATCTATTTTCTTATTTGATCTGATTAATATTTTTATTGCTTTTCACTCGTCTCAATTATTAAGGAATTCTTTTTAAGCATAATTTACCAATCCTCGTGAGAATGATCTCGTATTTGCCTACTATACTATCGTTTTGATCTTGTGCACTTGCAAGTAAAACGTACAAATATTTATCTATTTATTTAGGTAGATATTTGCACAACAAAACCCGATCTTCATCTATCTTTCTCCAAACTACTCTAACAATCGGGGTGGAGATCTGAATTTTTTCGGGTCTCGGGTGAATGGGAGTCGGTCGCCCCTTTGCCAGACAACCAAAGGATACCCCGAGAATGGAGACCTGTCCACGTCGATTTGAGGGAGGCTCCAGCTTTGGGTGCAACCGGCAGGAGGAGGGTTGCAACTATGTTGACGTTCTCCCAGACACCGGGGAACGCCTCAAAGATCGACTATGATAATATCGTCACCGAAGAGAATATGAGAAAGATTCTCAAGTACAAGATCCCTACTAACAAGGTCTGGTATGACCGTAAAGGGAAAGCGGTACCGAAGAGATCCGGGACCAAGATTGCTGCCACCCCCCGGGCTAAGTCTTTGGGGACTGCTATCGGGCCAAAGAAGAGTACAAAGCCAACAACAGATTCTTCCAAACCAAATAGGGTCAACAAATCGGCAACCATATAGAAAAGGGTGGTTATACCCGAGGGTAGACCAGTTGTCGTTTCTACAATGGCCGCTCCTACCAAAGTTACCGAACTTGGGAACGAGCTAGCAGAGGTCCCCAAGAAGGAAATTTCCACTACTGCTTCAGTCGCTCCTGCCACAATGACTGAACTCGGGAAGGAATCGGCTGAGGCTTCCGAAAAGGAGTCTCCCACTGCCCCCGCCTCGGCCGTTCACTCAAAGGTCGCCGAGATCGGGAAGGAGATTCCGGCTACTTCGCCCGGGACTATAGTGACCGAGATTGCCCAACCATCCGTCCTTGATGTGATCACATTGAAGATGAACCCGAAGAACCTGAGAAGGAGGTTTGAAAGTCCGCCAAGCGCAAAGGAAAAGAGAAACTGCAAGAATCACCGAAGAGGGCCCGCTTCGCCTCGGATCCTGAACTTTATGCGCTTTCTCGCGCAAGTGAAGCCGAACTCCTCTTCGGTCACCCACGCTTTGTATTGCCAATTGTTTCAGTTACACAAGAGATCCCGGTGGACCGCTTCCCTCCTGACTTTGTCACTGAGGAAACACCAATTACGAGGGAGCCTTTGGGTCCTACTCCAGTTGAACAGTCCGGGTGCTTGAAAGCGAGAAGACCCTCGATTGGGTGCTCATTAATTTGACCGAGGCTAACGATGCCAAACCGACTTTGACAGCCCAGGTGACTGAATTCCAAATGGAAAAGGACTCTTTGGTAGTAGAGAAACAAGCTTTTACTGAGAGGCAGAAAGAGGCTCAAGTTCGATTGAAGAAGCTTCGGAAGAAAAGCCATCATTACAAATCTAAGTCCAAGCGATTGGAGAAGCAACTAGCTCTGGTCCTTTGGCTCTGAGGCATCAGCTAGGGTCGGGGATCAAACTGGGGGTTTGAGAGCTTGAGGACAATAATTCTTCATCCGGAAGTTTTTGAGTTTGACCCGGAGACCGTAACTCTCGACCTCGTTGGGATCATTGGGATGCCGGAGACTGCCACCAACGAGCTCCAAACTTTGGGAGTGGAGTTCTTCCCGGCTTTGTAAATTTTTTTTTTTTTACCCGGTTGCATTTTCAACTGAAATTTTAAGTTTTACAACCGAGTTGGCATTTAACCAGAATTACTACTATGTAATTAAAATTACTATTTAAATTGAATGTGTTACAGTTTTGCTTGTACTACCGAGTTACCCCCCAATGACTTGGACAAATTTCAGATTTGTCTGAGTCATTACCGAGGCATATGTCCGGTGTGTGTGTGCCAAGTCAGTTATGATTCAAACCGAAGAACACAACATTTTAATTCGAGCCTGTTTGATTTGATTTGATTTGATTTGAGCTAGTTTGATCTAGTTTGATTTGAACCGAGTCACCCCCTTTTGAAAATTTGTCTGGGTCATTACCGAGAAACATGACTGGCGTGTGTTCCGAGCTGGTTGTGTTTAAAACCGAGGGAGACAACACTTTGATTTGATCTGGTTTGATTTGAACCGAGTCACCCCCAATGACTTAGACAAATTTGGGAATTTGTTTGAGTCATTACCGAGGAACATGACCGGTGTGTGTGTGCCAAGTCGGTTATGTTTCAAACTGAAGAACGCAACATTTTAATTTGAGCCGTTTTGATTTGATTTGATTTGAGCTGGTTTGATTTGAACCGAGTCACCCCCCTTTTGACTTAGACAAATTTCGGATTTGTCTGAGTCATTACCGAGGAACGTGAACCGAGCCAGTTGAGTTTCAAACCGAGGGAGACAACACTTTGATTTGATCCGGTTTGATTTGAACCGAGTCATCCCCCAATGACTTAGACAAATTTGGGAATTTGTTTGAGTCATTACCGAGGAACATGATCGGTGTGTGTGTGCCAAGTCAGTTATGTTTCAAACCGAATAACACAACATTTTAATTTGATTCGGTTTGATTTGATTTGATTTGAGCTGGTTTGATCTGGTTTGATATGAACCGAGTCACCCCCCAATGACTTAGACAAATTTGGGAATTTGTTTGAGTCATTACAGAGGAACATGACCGGTGTGTGTGTTCCGAGTCGGTTGTGTTTCAAACCGAGGGAGACAACACTTTGATTTGAGCCTGTTTGATTTGATCTGAGAAATAAGCTGGATAAAATTTGAGCTGTACAAATTCCGAAGGGATTGAATTTACTGAAAGCATAATTGGTTACATGTGATTCACATAAAGTACTTCTTCAAATGCTCGTCATTCCATGCTCTCAATAGTTCCCTGCCAGTTGTATCGATCAGATGATATGCCCATTTGTCGTGACATCGTATTACTTTGTAGGGGCCTTCATATTGCCGTCCGAGTTTTCCTTCAGTTGGATCTTTAGTAATTAGGCTTACTTTCCTCAAGACCCAATCTCCGAGTTGGAACCTCCGTGGGTTCACTGTTTTGTTGAAGTAACGGGAGGCTCGGTCCTGGGAGGCTGCCCATGTGACCTGTTCGGTCCTGGTAGGCTGCCCATGTGACCTGTGCTTCATCTCTTCTTTCTTGTAACAAGTCCAGATTGAGCTTGATTCCTTCATCATTGAGTCCTGGATATTAGTATGATACCCGGAAGCTTGGTGATCCGACTTCAGCAGGGATGACCAACTCAGAACCATATGTTAAAGAGAACGGAATAGCACCAGTGGGAGTACGTGTCATGGTACGGTAGGCCCAAAGTACCTCGGGGACATACTCGGCCCAAGCTCCCTTCTTCCTGCCGAGCTTCTTCTTCAGTGTTTTGAGGAGTGTTTTGTTCATGGCTTCCACTTGCCCATTTGCCGATGGGTGAATCGGAGTGGAATAATAATTTTGAATCTGACGTTTGGCGCACCATTTACGAAATGGTCCGCAGTCAAACTGCTTTCCGTTGTCAGTTACAAAGGCATGTGGGATGCAGAATTGGCATATGACCGAGCTCCAAAGAAATTTTATCATGTTGTCGATGTTGATAGTAGCGAATGCCTCAGCTTCGGCACACTTGGTGAAATAGTCTACAGCGACAAGAAGGAATTTCCACCTTCCCTTTCCCTTTCCCGGTGGCATGGTTCCGACTATGTCAACACCCCATTTCGCGAATGGCCAGGGTGAAGTGATCGAACTAAGTTTTTCGGGGGGGTCCATTACCCGAGCAAACCTTTGACACTTGTCACATTGTTGAATCAGCCTGACCGAGTCCTTGTTCATTGTTGGCCAGTAATACCCGTCTCTCACTGCTTTGTGTGCCAGCATCCGTGAGCCCTAATGGTTCCCGCAGACCCCTTCGTGTATTTCCTTGAGCACATACTCCACCTTCGAGTTTGTGAGACACTTGAGAAGTGGCTCGGTATAACCTCTTCGGTAGAGTACTCCTCCAATAAGTACGTATTGGGTTGAGTACATTTTGACCTTACGAGACAGCAGCTTGTCCTCGGGTAAAGATCCGTCTCGGAGGTACTGAACAACATCAGTGGCCCACTCGGGACCGGTCGATTTTTCTTTGATTTCCATCATGTCTAACTTCGGGGTAATTGATGGTTCGGTCTGCACCACCACCTCATAAGTAGATGTTTTGACATCGGGCCCAGTACCCGAGCCCATTTTGGAGAGGGCATCAGCCTGGACATATTCCTCCCGAGGAATTTTTGTCATAGCGGTCCTGTCAAAGTTAGACTGATATGCTTGTACCTTGTTAAGATATTGGATCATTTTTTCAACTTGAGCCACGGCTAGTCCCTGCACATGGCTTACTACCACCTGAGAATCGCTCCTGATTTCTATGTTTTGCACTCCCATCTCCTGGGCTATAGAGAGTCCGGCCAACACGGCCTCGTATTCCGCTTCATTGTTGGTGGTAACGAAGTCCAATTTGATTGCATATTGGAATTTTTCTCCATCCGGGCTTGCAAGAGTGACACCGACTCCGCTTTTTCGATTAGCTGATGAACCGTCTACATGAGCTACCCAAGTCTCTTTCTTGGGCAGTTCTTCTCTCTCGGGTGTATTACTGAATTCCAACAGAAAGTCAGCTAGGACCTGACCTTTGATGGCAGTTTGAGGATGAAATTCTATTTTGAATTGTCCCAGCTCTACTGACCAGTTCACCAACCTGCCAGGAAGGTCTAGTTTTTGCAATATATTCTTCATTGGATATTCAGTCAACACTCGTATGGCATGTGCTTGAAAGTATGGCCTTAGTCTCCGTGCTGAGATAATTAAGGTGAAGGCCAATTTTTCAATCCGGGGGCATCTCTCCTCTGCTCCATGGAGTGCTTTATTAGTAAAATACACCGGTTTTTGGATACTTGAGTCTCCTCGGACCAAAGTTGTGCTGACTGCTGAGGAAGATACTGCTAGGTAGAGATAGAGTATTTCCCCTTCGTCCGGTCGGCTCAAGAGTGGTGGATTGGTCAGGTATTCTTTTAACTTCCCGAAAGCTTCCTCGCACTCGCTATTCCATTCGAATGCTTTTTTCAAAATTTTAAAAAACGGGAGACATTTGTCTGTGGATCAGGAGATGAATCGGTTTAAGGCCGCTATTCTCCCGGTCAGCTGCTGTAGTTGCTTGGCGGTATGAGGAGATTGCATTCCTAGGCCTGCACTAACCTTCTTGGGATTTGCCTCAATTCCTCTATGGGAGACCATAAACCCCAAGAACTGCCCGGAGGAGACGCCGAAAGCGCACTTGACTGGATTGAGCTTCATCTTGTGTCTCCTCAGCGTCTCGAAGGTCTCCCTCAGATCTGCTATGTGGCCAGCGGCTCGAATGCTCTTGACGAGCATGTCGTCAACATAAACTTTTACGTTCCGTCTGATCTGATCTCGGAACATTTTGTTGACGAGCCTCTGGTACGTGGCCCCAGCATTTTTTAGACTGAACAACATCATCTTGTAGCAATACAAACCTCGGTCGGTAATGAAGGATGTTTTCTCTTGATTGGCTTCATCCATGTGAATCTGGTTGTACCCTGAGAAGGTGTCCATGAACGTTAGGAGTTCATGCCCAGACGTAGAGTCTACTAGGAGATCGATCTGAGGCAATGGGAAACTGTCCTTGGGACATGCTCTGTTGAGATCGGTGAAATCGACACACATTCTCCACTTCCCGGTGGTTTTTCTGACTAAAACCACGTTGCCTAGCCACTCTAGGTAATCTACTTCTCGGATAAACCCGGCCTGTAGGAGCTTGTGCACCTCCTCGGCTACGGCCTGATTTTGTTTCGGCGCGAAAGTTCTTCGCTGTTTGATAGGTCGATGGCTCGAGTCAACCATTAGCTTGTGGACTATCACGGATGGGGGTATTCCTAGCATGTCCTCGTGGCTCCATGCGAAAACATCTTCATTTCGCCTCAGGAATGCTACCAAGGCTTCCTTTATTTCAGGGGAAAGCTGCGAGCCTACCCGAATCTTCTTCTTCGAGTTACCGAGCTCGAAGTCTTCCAATTCCTCGACCAGCTCCCCCAACTGTGATTGCTACTTTCCATCGTCTTTGGTCTTCTCTCCAAGTCCCATAGCCTCAGGGAGCTTTTACAAGCTTGTGTTGTAGCATTCTTGGGCCATCCGTTGATTTCCCTTTTCAACACCGACCCCTTCTTCGGTGGGGAATTTCATACTCAGGTGGGGGGTTGAGGTTACAGCTTGGAGATCATTGAGTGCCGTTCTTCTGAGGATGGCATTATAAGCCGAAGGTCGATCTATTATTAGGAACCGGACCATTATAGTCCTTTGCCTCGGGTATGCTCCTGCCATGACCGGGAGCTCGATTGACCCAAGCAGGAGCACCTGTTCTCCTGTGAATCCCACTAGCAAATGCCTAGCTGGGATCACTTTTCTTTGATCGATCTTTATGAGCTCAAAGGTTGACCTATAGAGGATGTCAACCGAGCTTCCCGTGTCGATTAGGATGCGGTGAATCTTGTGGTTGGCAATGGCTAAGCTTAATACCAAAGCGTCAGTATGTGGGAGAGATACCCCTGCATAATCATCGTCCGAGAACTTGATCACCTGGACGTCCCGTTTCCCAAACTTTGGAGGTTTCTGTACTGAGTATACCTCGAAATCCCTTATCTGCCTTGCATATGCCTTCTAGGCCGAGCTAGACTCTCCTCCTCCTCCGAAACCCCCCGAAATCGTCTGAATCTCCGGAAGGTTTTCCTGTGGTGCTGGTTGGGCTCGGCTCTTGCTTCTTTCTCGTGCGACCTGAGGATCTGGCCTGCGTTCTGGTTCCCTACCCCTTTCCTAATCTTTTCCTCAGTCATTCTGGGGATTGTTTTGATTCTGGTGGAACCGATTGTAATTTTCCTGAGGGCGGTTACCGTGCCCTGGGTTCGGTAGGATTCTTTGATTCGCGAGGAATTGGACAAGCTTTCCATTCTCTATGAAACGTTCTATCAAGATTCTCAAGGAAATACAAGCTTCGGTGCGATGCCCGGTGGCATCATGGAAAGCACAATACTGGTCTGCATATGGTGAATTTGGGTTTACAAGTATTGGCCTGGGCTTTTGGTACATAAGGTCTCGCTTTATCTCCAAGAGAACATCCATGATGGGAGCATTGAGGGGAGTCCAGTTATGACCTCTGAGCGACTCCCGGTCTCACTTTGGCCTGTCCTCATCTTCTTCTGGAACACGCTTACGCTCTTCTTTCCGAGGATCCTTTTTCTTCTTTTTTTGCTCGGAGGTGGATGGGCGAGTCTACTCGGATCCCAGTAGGGCTCGGAGCGTTTCCTTCTGGTTGATGTACTTCTCTGCTTTATTCATGAAGCCATCAAGATTCTGAGGGGGCTTTCGGGCTATATCAGCCATAAGAGTCTCATCTTTTCGGATTCCCTGAAAGAGGGCTCTGTATATGAAGTCATCAGTTGCTGTCTCAGCTTCGAGCCTCGCCTGGTTGAATCCCATGAAAATTTCTTTGAGAGACTCCTCGGGTCCTTGATGTAATGACATCAAGGATCTGGACAGCTTCCTCCTGACCCTCCCGGCCATGAACTGCGTTAGGAATATCCTTCCGAGGTCGTCGAAGTGACGAATGGAGTTTGGCGAGAGTTTCCTGAACCAATCGCGGGCATTGCTCGAGAGGGTAAGAGGGAAGGCTCTACAGGCCACCATCTCGGGTGTTCAGTGGAGGTCCATGTGGGCACGGAAATTATCTAGATGCTCCACGGGATCTTCAAGTCCTGTATAGAACGGGATCTCGAGGATTTTGAACTTCTCGGGAAGGCGAATGTTGGCCACATCCTCGATGAATGGAGAGGTAGTTTTTTGTAAAAGATTTTCGACTAGTGAAGCTTTTCCCTTGTCGTTTCGTTGGATAGCTACGGTTAGAACGTTGCATCTCTGTTCTAACTGGGCAATCATGCCTTGCACCGCCCTTTCGGCCTCGGTTTGAGGAGGGGGCAGATTTCCAGGGATTTCTTCCTCACGATCATTTCGCTCTCCGGACCCCTCAACTCGGCTGCCTTCGTGTCTTTCTTCCTCTCGACGCTCTCCGATGTGACTATCGCAGGCCTCTCGGTTTTCTGGATTTGTGGCTGTCCGGTGAAGTTCCGGGACCCGAGCCTGGAGGATGGCATTCATAGTAGCCAAATCCTCAATACTTTTGGCCATCTGTTCCATTCTTTCATTTAGACGAGTAAGTTGGGGATCGTTGGAGTTTCCTTCCTCCTGGGCATTTCAGTCATCCCGGAGCACTCTATTCGCTTCTGATCTAATGTTCACCATAGCTGATTTTTAGTAGAAAAACGACACAAGTCGTTCCTATAGACGACTCCAATCTGTTGAGACAGATTCCGGTAGGTGACGTGTCGATCAGTAATTCGTCAGAGTACTCCTTCTCAAATCTGCAAACAAGAACAAACACTGCGTCGGGGGGGTGCTCCGACGTTCCCGCTCCGATGCTTTAGTCAGAGGATAGTTTGACTATGAGCAGAATAATTTTTAGAAGCATAGAATGTACCTTAATATCTGAAGAGACTCTAGTATTTATAGAGATTGAGAAGCAGTTAAGATAGCTCCTAGTTTGTACGGGGATCGGTAGTTGAGGAAGACGTGGCTTAGGGTGCACGGGTATTTTGGGTCCACGACCGCTTATCCCAGGCGCACGATTCTTTGTGGGTGACGTCATTGGCGAAGCTCCGAGAGCACGATCTAGTTTTGCTTCGCACCCAACGTCCCCTAGATCCCGGGTAATCCCGAGATCCACGCGTGCGTTGGTGTCAATTGGCACTCGGTTGGATAGTCGGGTCGGTTGAATAGGTTGGGCCTTAATGATCTTGGCGGGCTTGGATAGATTAATTTCTCCTGAACCGCTTTGGCCCGGTCGGGCGGACCCAATGGGCCTTGTGCTCAGGCTGGGCCTGACTACCGAGGAGGCCAATATTTTCCCTAACAGAACGTATCACAAACTTCCCTCTCGGAAAGAAGCTCAAAGTCCCTCATATGCTGCTATTCGATGGCAATAGTGATCCAAAAGAGCATCTCAAGACATATCGAGCAGATTTGAGTTTCCATGGAACCCCTGACAAAATAGCATGCCGGGCTTTCCCCCTCACACTCAAAGACAATGCCCACGATTGGTTTGGGAGGTTGCCCCCCCCTCCCCCAAAATTCCATAAGTAACTTTAACAATCTCGAGAAAGGAGTCCTATCACAATTCATCGCAGGTCACAAACGTAAGAAGCCTTCAACTTATCTTTTCATCGTGAAATAAAGACAAACTGAATCTCTCAGGGATTATATCATTCGATTCAGCCATGAAAAGTTGATCATTGATGATCCTAAGCAAGATTTAGTCTTTGCTGCTCTCTTAAAATGGGTTCCTAACCGGAGGACCATTAATAGGAGATTTAGCTTGAAGAACTCCCGCCTCACTTTTAGAACTCATGGATAAGATAGAAGAGTTTATCAATGCGGCGGAGACAATGAAAGCATTGCGAGAATTCAGGCAGATTCTCGAGATAAAGTCCCAAGGAAAACAAAAAGACAACCGAGAAGAAGGGAGAAAAATCTCATATAAAGTCGCAAAGAAGATGGAGGTAGTAGCTCCCCTAAGAATGATGGCGTCTCAGGGAGAATCGGTTTACAATCAGTTGAATTCTAATATGGCTTAGATTCGCATGGAAATCTGAGAAGACCTGGGGTTAATTTGGCCACCAAAAATGTTAACTCCTGCCAACAGGAGGTCTTAGAATCGATATTGCGAATTTCACAATGATCATGCCCATGACACGGAAGAGTGTGTCGCCTTACGTTTAGAGGTAGACAAGATGATAAAGAATGTGTAATTAATCCGCTTCCTTGCCGATCAACAACAACAAAGGCCTCAATAAGAACGGAATCCACTGCGAGATTGCTATCATCTAAGAAACAATGATGGTTGCCAGCATAAGGCTCTAATATGGTAAAAAGTTAATAAAATACTCTTTAATTTAAGCCCCCACTTAATAATTGTACAATAAATGTTATTTCCAAAATAAATTTTAAGACTCTAATTAAGGCACTCAATCATGGTAAAAGTAATTACAAATTGAAAGTTTCAAAAAAATCAATAAATTCTTGGAAAGTTCCACTTATGTACTCTTTTTAAAAGCTTCACTTTTACAATCATGAAATTAGTTCGACGTACATAATTTTTTCTCCAACGTTTATTTGAATTGAATATTTAGAAAAATATGAAAAGTCTTCAAAGTGCATAAATTCTCATTGCTTCCGTTGTGCTTAATAGATAGAATTATACTCCCGGTGAATCTTTAATGTCCAACAATTTTTTCCGCATTATGTTCTATTACAAATAAATCTTTATATAACTTATTTTCATTTTTCTCTTTATTTTTCTTTAAATCATCTTATTTCATGTCTTTAAATTAAGTGATAAGTCATTCTATATCTAATAAATTATAAAATAAAATAAAAAAGATTTAAAATACATTTTTCAAATAGAAGAAAATGCTCTAATTGACATATTAAATAAAATAAATATAATATAAATATTAAAATAAATTTAATTGAATTAATATTTAAATATTAAAAAAATTATTTCACTTAAACTTATTATCTAAAGCCTCAAAATTTATCCATTGATCTAAATATTAGAGAGTCTATATATAAAAGTAAGAGTGATGTTTCTTGCACAACTCTTACACAACTTTTGTACTACTCTAACAACTTTTTTTATTTTTTATTTTTTATGATCAACCATTAAATTTGTTTTTTCTACATGTGAACCTTAAATATTTAATAGTTGATTTTTTTAAAAAAATGTTGTTAAAATTATTTAAGAGTTATGAAAAAATATTACTCTAAAAATAAACTTAAACGTGAAGTGGGAAACAACTTTGAAAGGTTGTTGGCTCCCGATGTGTCGTGATAAAAATGACGTCACCCCTCACGTCAAAGACAAATGATAATAGAAGCCCGGACCCACTAGGGAATGGAATATAAAGCACCCTCCATTTTCAAGCCAACATCCAACATTTGGAGGTGTTCACGATATTCGATTACCACACAAAATGGATGGTACTGCAACAAATACGGCGAGTAAAATCCCACAGGTGGTGCTGAGCTCCTCCTCCACCCACAAGGCCATGCCGGTGATTGGCTTTGGCACCGCCGCAGATTCCAACGACGGCGCCACCCTCACATCGGCGGCCCTGGAGGCAATCAAGGTAGGTTACAGGCACTTCGACACGGCTTCGGTATATGGGTCAGAGCAGGCTTTGGGAGAAGCTATTGCCCAAGCACTCACTGTCGGCCTTGTCACCTCTCGGGACGACCTTTTCGTTACTTCCAAGCTCTGGTGTAATGATGCTCATCCTCATCTTGTTCTTCCAGCTCTACAGAAATCACTTCGGTTAGTCTGACTCTTTCTTCTCAAGTAAAGCACAGAATTAAAGTTGAGAGAATTTAAACATTTGATTGCAATATTAGCAAATTTTGATTGAAATATTCACTCGTTTAATTAACCGTGGTTATAAAAAATATGGTGCAAATAATTTGGAAACATGATTACAGTCAGTTCAATTTGACATGTGTATGCAATTTCCAAGAGGCAATTGCAAAATTATACTTGGCCATGGTCATAGATTAAATTGTTGGGGAAATTTAATGCAGGAGAAAACGGGCATTAGTGTTATTTTATTATGCATCTATGTTTTAGTTTTTCTTTTTCATTAGGATTAGGTTTTTTTTTTTTCTTTCAATTATGCATGTATGTTTTAGCTTTTCTTTTTAATAAGGATTTTGTTTTCTTTTTTCATTAGGGATTATGTTTTTCCTTTCTAATTAGGATTTGTTTAGATTTTTTTTTTTTTTTTTCCTATACAAGCTAGGGATAGATACTGATCAATGAAATTATAAAGTTTTTAAGTATCAATTAATTATAAGTTTTTTAGAGTTATTTCTTTGTTTGCTTATTTGGAACAATCAAGATATTTCTCTTCTCTTTTTATTATTCTCTTTTCTTTTTTTTTTGCTGCTATCATTAACTATATAATGTCAAAATATTCTTAGTTCTGCTCGGTGTTAGAATTTATGGTTGAATATTTTAATTTCTTGGGAACAATTAACGGTGATATATGGAAAATCAACTAATTAAATAGAAATTAAAGCAAATAATGTTGGAGATGACCAATTTGTGCAGGAATCTTCAGTTGGAATACATAGACCTGTATTTGATCCACTGGCCAATCAGTGCGACGCCTGGAAAGGGGGGATGGTCTTTTGATAAAGAGGACCTGATGCCAATGGATTTCAAGTCTGTGTGGGCAGCCATGGAGGAGTGCCAGAGGCTTGGCCTTGCCAAGTCCATTGGAGTCAGCAACTTCTCTTGCAAGAAGCTTCAGAACTTGCTCTCCTCTGCCACTATTCCTCCTTCAGTGAACCAAGTGAGTCCATTGCACCAGCTTCAGCTTTTATTCACAAACAATATATATTAATACTGTAAATTAAAGATCGATGGTGATTTGTGTAGGTGGAGATGAGCCCAGTTTGGCAACAGACGAAACTAATAGAATTTTGCAAGGCAAATAGAATTGTTGTCACTGCTTTCTCTCCTTTGGGTGCAAAAGGGAGTAGTTGGGGCACCAACCATGTTATGGAGAATGAAGTACTCCAGGAGATTGCAAAAGCTCGGGGAAAGACTGTTGCTCAGGTTCTATTCAATATTTCATCAAATTGAAAAGATTGCAAAAACGTACCAAGCTTTCAATGCTTTGGGAAAAAAAGAAATTAAATATATATACACACACATATTAGAGAAAATCATGACACTTTTTAGTTTATTGTGTTTTATAAAAAATAGCTGTTAGTTGAGGGGGCTAAATTATATTTAACTAAACTTTAATTGAAATGAGAGATCAATAACAGAGACAATGTTGGAATCTTAAGATCTTTGGCTCTGATATCATGTTAAATCACCACATATCTCAGAAACTTAAGCTAATAGGAAATGGTTAATTTAATTATTTTATTTATATTCTAACATTATGGAATTATTTTTTACTTCAACTGTGCATCATATAAGTTTAAGCTTTTAGAATAACTGTAGATTTAACATAATATCAAAAGAGAGGTCCTGAATTCGAACCATGTCTTCGTCATTTCACTCTCAATCTCTATTAAATATTTCACTTTTTGGGCTTTACCTTTAAGGGAGAGTTTAAGGGGTTGAGTACTATTAGAGCATAAATTAAATAATTAAATTTATTTCTTCTTATAAACGTATGTTTTAGGGATAATTGGTGATTTAATACATTAATACATGCATGTAGCTGTGTGTGTGAATATATATATATGCTTCAATATGTTGAAGTAAGTTGATGATACTGTGGGTTGTTGGTACGTAGGTTTGTCTTAGATGGATTTATGAGCAAGGGGGGACTCTTGTGGTGAAGAGCTACAACAAGGAGAGGTTGAAGGAGAACCTGCAGATCTTTGACTGGGAACTATCAGAGGATGACCGTAACAAGATCAGTCAAATCAAGCAGCACCGGATGATGCTCAAGGAGGAACTTGTTTCGGCTCGTGGACCCTACAAGTCCGTTGAAGAGCTTTGGGATGGAGAGCTTTAAGGCTTAATTAAGGCTTAACCTTTCTTCAACAGTCATGCCCTGTTTATAAGAGACTGAATTATAACATCTGATTTCTCAAACACAATTCACAGCGTAAAGAAAACAAAAAGAAAGAATATATATATATATATATATATATATATATATATATATATATATATATATATATATATTTTAATGAATGAATATGGTCTGCTGCAACCATGGCTAGATGAATCACAATCAGGAGACAAAAATATTCTATCACATTACTGCAACAACAAAGCAGTAGACAACACAAAACACCAAAACCTTTACAACAGAAACACCCAATACCGCAACAACAAAGTAGCAAAAACAGAAAACTAAACAAAACAACAAATACCTCCTTGATGCTTTCAACAGGCTTCCATCAAACTCAATCACAATATCACCTGGACAGATCCAGCATGATGTGTGTTTTAATGAGTACTCGCAAGCGCACGAATCGTTTGCAATATAGTGTGTGCAAGTGCGAGGTCGAATCCACAGGGAAATGGTCAAATATTGGTGTCTTGTTTAATCAACCTCATTTTAACCTAGTTCCAAAGGTTTGAGGATTAATTCAAGAACAAAAGACTAAATAAACGAGATGAAATGAAATATGCAAATTAAAAGGAACTAAGGCTAAGGAATCTACCAAACCAAATCCAACAACTCACACTCTTGGTTTCTACTTGAACACCCAAAGAACATTAAGCTTTGGATGTTATTCAAGTGTCTTAACCATAAACTCTAGAACCATTAAATGAATCCAACTCAAAGATAAATCACAAAGAGTACCCATTTGAAATCAAATCATCCAATGTATCCATTCAATGAACAAGTCACAATGAATATCATCATTCAAATCGATAAAACAATGTATCCATCGATTGAAACACATTAAATGTCCTATATCTACTAACAACCACATTCATTGCAAAAAATAAAGCATTTAAATGAATGGAACTTGAACAACAAATATGATATATCATCAAATGTGCAAGTAGTATAACAAGAGTGTGAGTAGCCTTCCATGACTATGGACACCACAAGAAAATGAAGAACAAACATGGAAGTAAAGGAAAAGCTTTACAAAGAGAAAGTGTCTAAGAACAAAAGCTACTGAAATACACTATGAAATGAACGAAATTAAACCTAGCTACTGTTCTCTGAACTCTCCAACAGGGAGGCATGGCTATGGCTTTTATAGAAGGAAATTAGGGCTAGAAACCCATGTAAAATGACTCCTATAACCCCCTCTAGGGTTTCTTTCTTGCGAGAGACAACCAAGGTCACGAAACCAGCGTGTTCTGCTGCGAAAATCAGAGGGAGAACTGCTTTTTGTCATGGAGAAGCTCCTGATTGGGTGTTCTGGCGCGCTTCTGCAAAAGTAAGTTCTGGAAAATTTCGATCGATCGACTTCAGGCAAAATTTGATCGATCGAATTTAAGTTCGATCGATCGAGTTCTTCAGAACTTCCGAATTTTCCAAGCAATTCCACATGAATTTTGCCATTCCTCACTTATTGACCTACAAAACATAAAAACACAAAAACTAACCAAAACATCAGAAAATAACAAGGCTAAAGGTCTAACTAATGTAAATCAAGGGGTCCAAATACACAATATTTGGCACTCATCAAATACCCCCAAACTTACATTTTGCTAGTCCCTTAGCAAAAACAAAATGGAAAACAAAATCAAAGCATGAAACATAAATCCTCTTTCATGGGAGAAACGATTGCATTTACATATGCAACAAGCCTTTTAAACCCCTAGGACTCCCTAGTGGACGAGTGAAGTCTCGTGAGGGTTTGCCAGAAATGATACCCACAAACATTGAAGTACTGAATTATCAATTGAGCAAAAATCATCATTCAAACACATGGTTCACACATCATGAGTATATTTAACAAAATGAATATCATATTATCATGTTATCAAAAAACGATCAACTCATAGATGAAAAATTGAGACAACACATGTTCAAAAGTGTAAGGTGTGAATAACATAGAGTCATGGGGTTTTGATTTTCCTCAAAGCACATATATCCAAAAATTCACAGGACTTCCATCAAATAACCAAGGCTTATCTTACGTTTATCATTGTTTATTTATTATTTTTGTGTCGGCTGTGCAATGCTTGACTTCATTAAGCTTTCTAATTGACCTATGTAACAAGTGTTGGGCCAGTGACTCCCAAACCAGATGGTTTTAGGGCACTAGATGTAAAAACATCCCTAAGGGCTTAATTACTTAAGTCAAAAAGGTTACGAAGTCAAACTAGCCAAACAAACATCCAAGCTGAAATTCTCATCTTTTTACGTGAACACCCAATGCTTAATGAGGCAAGGGGCCCGGTTACTCAATGAGAAGTCAAATTGGTGATATTATTCTAAGCAGATTTTATATATATATATATATATATAACAATAAGCCAAGGTTTCATCAACAAGTCATCTTACAAATCTCAAGATACATTATTTTTAATTCAAATCTCATACCCCACAGAAACAATGCTAATGTGCTTATGATAAACAATTTAAACATGTCAAGTCTCTCTAATCCAAAGATGAGTCATACCCCACAGAAACAATGCTAATGTGCTTGTGATAAAAAAATTAAACATGTCAAGTCTCTCTAATCCAAAGATGAGTCAAAAGATCTCAGATTTTAATGATATGCAAAATTCAACATGTTAAACAAACCAATGAGATGCAAACCATAGTAAGATGTAACCATGCTCAACTAACAATAAGATATATATATATATATATATATTAACAAGTATTAACAAAGCAAACATAAAATGAAAATAGACAGAAATGTCTACCCCACCCCCAAACTAGAATGACACATTGTCCCCAATGTGGCTAGAGATACAATACCGAAATGGTGATGCAAGCTGGGCACACTGCAAGAGAGGCGCTCCCCCAAACTTGAACGGCAAACACTGTCCTGTAAAGCACAACTAAAACACAAGAAATAAAATCAAATGATAAGGAAAAATGATGAGGGTTTCCTCCCACAAGCGCTAAGTTTTCAGTCTTCAGCTAGACTTTCCATCCTGACGACAATCACTCCGAGTAACTCGGATCCTCTAAAAGGGTCGTCTCAACCTCTAAGCTCTGTAACTCCAAAAATGGCTTCAGTCGTTGCCAGTTCACCGTAACGTGCTGCTATTTTTTGGATCCTCAATCTCAATAGCCCCATAAGAAAACACTGATCGCACTATGAAAGGGCCTGTCCATCGAGATCGGAGCTTCCCTGGAAACAAATGCAAACGTGAATTGTCAAGAAGGACTTTCAGACCGGGCTCAAAGAATCGCCTCAATATGTTCTGGTCGTGAACCTTCTTCATCCGTGCTTTGTACATCCTAGCACAATCATAAGCATCGTTCCTCAGCTCTTCCAATTCATTGAGTTTGAGCTTCCTCTGTGAGCTAGCCTTTGTGAGATCGAAATTCAGCTGCTTAATGGCCCAGTAGGCTCTGTGCTCCAACTCCACAGGCAGGTGGCATGCTTTCCCGTACACGATACGGTAAGGTGACATGCCAATCGGTGTCTTGAAAGCTGTCCGGTACGCCCATAATGCATCGTTCAACCGGAGAGACTAATCTTTCCTTGACGGGTTCACCGTCTTCTCTAAAATCCTCTTGATTTCTCTGTTTGA
This sequence comes from Alnus glutinosa, assembly GCF_958979055.1. Taxonomy (NCBI): domain Eukaryota; kingdom Viridiplantae; phylum Streptophyta; class Magnoliopsida; order Fagales; family Betulaceae; genus Alnus; species Alnus glutinosa. Next base: position 7,623,513 of record NC_084895.1, read on the forward strand.
AACGTCCACTTGTCCACTCGTCTGAGGGTGATAGGGAGTGGCAACCTTGTGCGTGATGCAATATTTAATCATTAGCTGCTCGAAGACCCGGTTGCAGAAATGCTTTCTACCATCACTAATAATTGCTCGAGGAGTACCAAAACGAGCAAATATAGTGCCTTTTAAAAATTGAACCACAACTCTGTGGTCATTGGTCTTGCAGGCAACCACCTCCACCCATTTGGACACGTAGTCCACTACAACCAGAATGTACAGATAGCCAAAGGAAAGTGGAAAAGGTCCCATGAAATCGATGCCCCACACATCGAAGATCTCGACAATAAGAATGGGGTTAAGGGGCATCATATTTCGGCGTGAAATACTCCCTAGCTTCTGACAGCGCTCGCATGAAACACAATAAGTGTGAGTGTCTTGAAAGATGGTAGGTCAGTAAAAACCACACTGCAAAATCTTTGCAGCGGTCTTCTTTGCACTGAAGTGGCCTCCATAGGCTTGATCATGACAGAAGGAGATGACACTGGATTGGTCAGGCTCGGGAATGCATCTCCTAATGATCTGATCGGGACAATACTTGAACAAGTAAGGATTGTCCCAGAAAAAATTCTTCACCACGGACATGAATTTGGAGTTATCTTGCCGCCCCCAATGCAAATGCATTTGACCGGTGACAAGATAGTTCACTATGTCAGCAAACCATGGTGAGTGAGCATGAGCAATATGCATCAACTACTCATCAGGGAAGGTCTCAGAGATGGAGATGGCTTCTTCCGTGAAGTCCACGGTAATCCTCGAGAGATGATCAGCCACCACGTTTTCGGAACCCTTCTTGTCCCGAATCTCAATGTCAAACTCTTGTAAGAGCAAAATCCACCGGATGAGGCGAGATTTAGCATCCTTTTTGGAGAAAAGATACTTCAATGCCGCGTGATCCGAGTAGATGATGACTTTCGATCCTAGTAGGTAGGATCGAAACTTATCCAGAGCAAATACGACTGCCAGCAGCTCCTTCTCAGTGGTCGAATAATTCAGCTGGGCGTCGTTCAGAGTTCAACTTGCATAATAAATGACGTGGGAAAGTTTGTCAATGCGCTGCCCCAACACAGCTCCAACGGCGTAATCGGACACGTCACACATGATCTCGAAAGGTGTACCCCAACTCGGGGGCCGAATGATGGGTGTGGACGTCAGAATTGCCTTCAAGGCCCCAAATGCCTTCTTGTAGTCCTCGTCAAAAATGAAAGGGGCCTCCTTCACCAACAGTTTGTACAAGGGCCGGGCGATTTTGCTGAAGTCCTGGATGAATCGCAGATAAAATCCTGCATGGCCCAGAAAAGAACGAACATCTTTCACCGTCCGTGGGGGTGGAAGGTTGGATATCAGATCTACCTTCGCCTTGTCTACCTCAATCCCCCGACGAGAGATGACGTACTCGAGCACAATTCCTTGTTGTACCATAAAGTGACACTTGTCCCAATTGAGTACCAGGTTCTTCTCTTTACACCTCACCAAGACTAACGTGAGGTGGTGCAAACACTCCTCAAAAGATGTCCCAAAAACTGAGAAGTCATCCATAAATACCTCCAGGAAATGCTCCACCATGTCAGAAAAGATGCTGATCATGCACCGCTGAAAAGTAGCGGGTGCATTGCATAAGCCAAAGGGCATGCGTCGGTAGGCGAACGTCCCGAAAGGACAAGTGAAGGTCGTCTTCTCTTGGTCTTCATGATCCACAGGGACCTGGTTATATCCAGAATAACCATCCAAAAAACAGTAATACTTGTGCCCGGCCAACTGCTCCACCATTTGATCAATGAACGGAAGAGGAAAGTGATCTTTCCTGGTGGCGGTGTTCAGCTTGCGGTAGTCGATGCAGACTCTCCATCCAGACTTTACTCGAGTTGGGACCAACTCGCCTTCCTTGTTCTGCACGACCGTTACTCCAGCTCGCTTGGGCACTACATGAATGGGGCTCACCCATTTTCTGTCAGAGATTGGGTAGATGACTCCTGCATCCAACAACTTGATTACTTCTCCTCTGACGACTTCCTGCATGGTCGGGTTGAGCCTTCTCTATGGCTCCCTCGATGGTTTGGTGTCTTCCTCCAGATGTATCTTGTGCATAACCACCGAAGGGCTGATTCCCTTAATATCTTCTATGGTCTAGCCTATAGCTTCCTTATGCTCTCTCAACACGTCTAACAATTTCTCTTCTTGAGAGGCATGTAGATCCGAAGCTATGATTACAGGCAAAGTTTCGGCTGGACCTAGGAACTTATACTTAAGATTGTCCGGCAGGGGCTTAAGTTCCTTCTTAGGAGGCTCAGGTACTGTTGCCTCCTCTTCTTCCTTGCTCACCAGAGGAGCAAACTCTAAAAGGGCATTTGCTTGCTCAAGTAACTCATCCAAGTCCAGATCCTCTCCGAACTGAGCAAAGCATGCCTCTAGGGGGTCTTTGGTGCTTGATTCTTCCTCTATGATCTCCTCAATCAAGCAGGCACTTCCGATCTCATCAAATTCCCTCGGCCTCTTGCTGATGTCAAAGATGTTCAGCTCCACTGTCATATTGCCGAAGGAGATCTTCATTACCCCCGTCCTACAGTTGATCAAGGCGTTAGTCGTAGCGAAGAATGGTCGCCCTAGGATTACCGGTATCTGAACTCCAACGTTCTGTACCGGCTCGGTGTCAAGCACTATAAAGTCCATGGGGAAATAAAACTTGTCCACCTTAATCAAAACATCCTCCACTATTCCCCGTGGTATCTTAACTGACCGGTCAGCCAACTGCAGTGTCATGGAGGTGGGCTTCAATTCTCCTAACCCTAATTGCAGGTAAATTGAATAGGGTAGGAGATTGACACTGGCTCCAAGGTCAAGCAGCGCCTTCTCAATGTGGTTGATGGCTATTGTGCAGGAAATAGTAGGACATCCGGGGTCCTTATACTTTATAGGCAGCCTACACTGGAGGATTGAGCCGACTTGCTCGGTCAAACAAACTTTTTTCGGGACATTGGTTTTCCGCTTTACAGTTACCAAATCCTTCAAGAACTTAGCATAAGACGGCACTTGCTGGATGGCATCCAAGAACGGGATGTTGATCTGCACTTGTTTGAACACCTCCAAAATGTCCTCGAACTTTCCTCCCTTCTTTGGCGCGAGAAGTCTATCAGGGAATGGCGCCTTAGGTATGAACGACCTAGGAGGAGTCTCTATGGTCGGAGCTAATGTAGATGGCTGGGCATCTCTCTTCTCTACGCTCCTGCTTCCTTGTCCTTCTTGTGCAGCAGGGTTCTCCTCTGGGTGAACCACTTGGTTGTCTACTTGTTTCCCTGACCTCAGTGTGACAACGGCTTGCACATACTCCAACCTATGCACTGCATTGGATGAACTTCCCTTATGGAACTGCAACTTTGGATTTGGCACAGGCTGACTAGGGAGCTTTCCCTTTTTCTCACCCCCAGGTGACTAGCAATTTCCCTGATCTGGGTCTCCATCTTGGCAATAGCTTGGGTGTTCACCATGGTAGCATTCTTTACGTCATTGATGGATTGGCTTGTAAGCTGGATGAAAGCTTTAAGAGTGTCTTCCAAAGAAGACTGTGAAGAAGAGGCAGGGGCTTGAGTAGGGGCTTGGTATGTCGGTGTTGGCTGGTTGGGACGACTTTGATGGTGAATCGGCTGATGAAATCCAGGGGGGTGTTGAGTATGGGATTGGTGAGGAACTCCCCCTTGAGTCATAGGCTGGTTCTGCTTCCAAGAAAAGTTAGGGTGGTTCCCCCAACCTGGATTGTATGATTTGGAGAAAGGTCCATTGGCTTGCTTCCTATAGTCGTTGAAAGTGTTCACTTGCTCCATTGGTGACTCGACAAAAACAGGCAATGATGGGCAAGTCTGTGCTAAGTGCATGGGACTAGCACAGATGAAACAGCAGTCAACATGGAATGGATTGGCAGCATTCATGGATTTGCTAACAACTAGGGCTTCGACCTTTTTAGTAAGGGCATCTATCTTCATTTTTAATTCTATATCCTCCTTAACCTTGTAGATGCCTCCTTTCTTCTGAATGCGAGTAGCTTTATCTCGACAGCTTGAAAAATCCCACTGTTGGGAATTGTCGGATAACTGATCTAAGGTCCTATACGCCTCATCTCCCGTCAAACTCAGAAATCCACCTCCGTTCATTGACTCGATCATGCTACGGTTGGATTGAGTTAATCCTTGATAGAAAAATTGTACGAGTCTCCACTTCTCGTATCCATGTGGAGGGCACTTAATCAGCATATCTTGAAATCTCTCCCAATTCTCAGAAAATTTCTCATCTTCTTCTTGAGTAAATGAGCTTATCTCCTTCCTACACTCATTGACTTTGGACATGGGGAAGAATTTGTTGTAGAATTTGTTTAGCAAGTTCTCCCAAGAAGTGATGGAACCAGGCATGTTTGAATCCAACCATGCCTTGGCTCTATCATGGAGTGAGAAAGGAAAAAGCCTAAGATGCACAGACTCTTCAGAAATTTTTTGAAATTTGAAGGTAGCACAGATGCCTTTGAATTTATTCACATGGCTATAAGGATTTTCGAGGTCCAAGCCATGGAATGCGGGTAGGAGTTGGATGACATGAGGCTTGAGGTCAAAGTGAGTGGCATTGGTTGGGGGTAACACTATACATGAAGGAGAATTTGTTGCAACGGGTGCAAACAAATCCCTAAGTGTCCTAGTATGATCAACGTTTTCTCCCCAATTCCTCTCATTCTCATTCGCATGCATGTTATCTCCCATCTCAACAGAGTTTCTAAACCTTCTCCTAAGAGTTCTTTCAATTTCGGGATCTAAAGATGTCAAGTCTAGGTTCAATGATCTTCTACCAAGCATACACAAATGTTTAACCAAAAGACAAACAAAAATAAAGAAAAAAATTTGCTAATGGGGAACAAAGTTCTCCAAAGTACAATCTAGGCTAGTTCCCAAGTAGGTGAGGGGGGTCACACTGGACACACTTAAATCCCAAGACCTTTTCTTGCCAGAATTCACCTTGTCATTGCTTTTAGATAGCTAAGTAGACCCACACTAGCAAGAAATGTTTTTTTTTTTTTTTTTTTTTTTTTTTTTTTTTTTAAATCAAAGAAAAATAACACAACTAAGATAAAATGTAAAGACTAACAAAAATGCATACAATTTATACAAAGATAGCAGCAAAAGTAAAAATAAGAATACTTACAAATTGGGACCAAAAAGAAGTTTTGGTAAAAATTTCTGCTACTGATCTTATCCAGGAGCTGCCTTCTGAGTTGAGGTCGATCGATCGATAAATTGTAGTAGATCGATCGAATATTTGAAATTGTGCAGGAACAGAAACAGAAACAGGAACAAAAACATAACATAAACTATCTCTCTCTTTTTCTTTTCTTTTTTTGTTAGAACAAAATAAAACAAATTTAGGGTAATATGAAACACAAACTACACAGAATTTGAACTAAATTTTAATGAACTAAAAGAAAATTAAACAAACAGCAAAATACTATTAAACAGAAACAAATTATGAACAAAATGGACAAAATGGACTAAAAGAAGTACTGGAACACAGATACTTACCTAGTTCCGAGCTACTGCAGTGCAGAAAGTTCGTTCGATCGAAGTATATTTCGATCGATCGACTTTTTATTAGGCAGATGCTAACTCGACCGATCGAAACTCGATCGATCGAATTTATTTTCGATCGATCAATTCTTCAGGGCAGAACAGGGTAAGTATGCAGAAACAGATCTGGGAAAAACAAAGAATGCAGAACAGAAGCTAAACAACAGAAAAATGAAACAAAAATCTATCTAACTAGTAGAAAAACAAAATCAATCAAACAAAAACCAATTTTTGAACCGATTTCCATGGCAACGGCGCCAAAAACTTGATGTGTGTTTTAATGAGTACTCGTAAGCGCACGAATCGTTTGCAATATAATGTGTGCAAGTAGGAGGTCAAATCCACAAGGAAATGGTCAAATATTGGTGTTTTGTTTAATCAACCTCATTTTAACCTAGTTCCAAAGGTTTGAGGATTAATTCAAGAACAAAAGACTAAATAAACGAGATGAAATGAAATATGCAAATTAAAAGGAACTAAGGCTAAGGAATCTACCAAACCAAATCTAACAACCCACACTCTTGGTTTCCACTTGAACACCCAAAGAACATTAAGCTTTGGATGTCATTCAAGTGTCTTAACCACAAACTCTAGAACCATTAAATGAATCCAACTCAAAGATTAATCACAAAGAGTACCCATTTGAAATCAAATCATCCAATGTATCCATTCAATGAACAAATCACAATGAATATCATCATTCAAATCGATAAAACAATGTATCCATCGGTTGAAACACATTAAATGTCCTATATTTACTAACAACCACATTTATTGCAAAAGATAAAGAATTTAAATGAATGGAACTTGAACAACAAATATGATATATCATCAAATGTGCAAGTAGTATAACAAGAGTGTGAGTGTCATCAATGGAAAGGTTTCATCCGCAACCTTAGTTGAGGTTACTAGCCTTCCATGACTATGGACACCACAAGAAAATGAAGAACAAACATGGAAGTAAAGGAAAAGCTTTACAAAGAGAAAGTGTCTAAGAACAAAAGCTACTGAAATACACTATGAAATGAACGAAATTAAACCTAGCTACTGTTCTCTGAACTCTCCAACAAGGAGGCATGGCTATGGCTTTTATAGAAGGAAATTAGGGCTAGAAACCCATATAAAATTACTCATCTAACCCCCTCTAGGGTTCCTCTCTTGCGAGAGACAACCAAGGTCACGAAACCAGCGTGTTCTGCTGCGAAAATCAGAGGGAGAACTGCTTTTTGTCATGGAGAAGCTCCTGATTGGGTGTTCTGGTGCGCTTCTGCAAAAGTAAGTTCTGGGAAATTTTGATCGATCAACTTTTATTCGATCGATCGACTTCGGGCAAAATTCAATCGATTGAATTTAAGTTCGATCGATCGAGTTCTTCAGAACTTCCGAATTTTCCAAGCAATTCCACATGAATTTTGCCATTCCTCACTTATTGACCTACAAAACATAAAAACACAAAAACTAACCAAAGCATTAGAAAATAACAAGGCTAAAGGTCTAACTAATGTAAATCAAGGGTCCAAATACACAATATTTGGCACTCATCACAGCACGATCAACAGGAGATCCAAGAGTTACCTAGTCAAAAAATGGGAAAATCATCAGAAATGAGCAATATGCATTTTTTTCAAAATCAAAATATCAAAACTCAAGAGACCCACGGCTGGGTCTCTTGAGACCCACGTCGACAGTGGTCGTCGAGAGAGAGAGAGAGAGAGAGAGAGAGAGAGAGGAAGAAGGGAGAAGAAGAACAAGAAAGAAGAAATAAAAGGAGAAAGAAAGGAAGATGATGGAGAGTTATGGAGAGATGAGAGTGGCGATCACAGAGAGAGAGAGAGAGAGTAAAGAATAGATCTAGATATTTTATGGGTTAGTGAAAGGAAAAAAAAATTAAAATTTAAAAAGTTGAATTTTTTTTGGCTATTTTGGAAGAAAATGGCTCTAGTTGGAGTCGTTTTCCTCCAAAATGGCTCCAATCACTTAGTTTTATTTTTAATTAATTTTTTGAAAACTAAGCATATAGTATACTAGCTAATTAAATATAGTATTACATATTAATTATAGGGAAAAGTACACATAAAAAATATTTTTTAAAAAACAAATTAAAAAAATTAAAGAAAAAAGGAAAAAAAATTGTTTTAATAAAAAAAATTAAATAAACAAACGAAAAAAAAATTTAAATGTGATAGATCGTGGTACGATCAATGTGATCGATCGTGGTACGATTTATGTGATGGATTGTGGTACGATCATATGTAATCAATCATGATACGATCTATGTGATCGGTTATGGTACGATCTATGTGATCAATCGTGGTACGATCATTTGTGATCGATCGTGGTACGATCTAAGTGTGATCAATCGTGGTACGATCTAAGTGTGATCGATCGTGGTATGATCAATGTGATGGATCATGATACGATCATGTGTGATTGATCGTGGTACGATCTATGTGATAGGTCGTGGTACGATCTATGTGATTGATTGTGATACGATCAATGTGATCGATCGTGGTACGATCTATGTGATCAGTCGTGGTACGATCAATGTGATCGGTTGTGGTACAATCTATGTGATGGAATGTGGTACAATCATGTGATCAATCGGGGTACGATCATTGTGATTGGTCGTGGTACGATCTATGTGATCGATCGTGGTACGATCTAAGTGTGATCGATAGTGGTACGATCAATGTGATCGATTGTGGTACGATCTATGTGATCAATCGTGGTAGGATCTAAGTGTGATCGGTCGTGGTAAGATCTAAGTGTGATCGATCATGGTACGATCAATGTGATCGATCGTGGTAGGATCTAAGTGTGATCGATTGTGGTACGATCAATGTGATGACCCTTTTTTTTATATATACAAAACATTTCATAAACATTAATCCCTTAAAATATAAACGGATCTTCACAGTGGCATGGCGATATGTCGCAAAGCCAACATATGGTACATACCCCATAATATGTACCTGGTAAATCAGAGTATAACATCTATCTACTATGCAGCAAAAAACATAAACCTACTAGCGGAAATCACATCTTATACATGTATCACAATAACTACGACAAAAAGCCATTAAATAACTCTATGATTAAATCTTTCCTCAAATTAAATACATAACACAAATGGCTTTATACGATAACAAGTGACACAAGCGTCACGAGCCATAAACAAACCTATAAAATAGTGGACAACCCTTGGTCTGACAATTACAATAGTCACGGCGAGCTTCAGTCATAATATCCCAAGTATACTTCTACAACACCATCAACTACGACCGAAATGCTTGCAGCCAAAGGAACATCATCTATATGGCTGTGGGGGTTTGCCACATCCGTATAGGTGGAATTATGAGCCCACCGTCTTAGCATAAATAAATACATTAAGGCCTCAGAGGTATACTATTCACTGATTTTTTTGCAAAGAACCAACTTTTCCCTTTTTAGTCATGTGTACGCTATAACAACCACCAATTTTATAAACTTTTATTTGAAAAACCCCCAATAGCTGATATAGCAAACACCGACTAATAGAAACATTTAAAACATACTCTGCAGATGTGAACATATATAGAAATTCCAGTCATCCCACCTTGGAAGCTTCTACATATCGACTCATCTACAATATATTACTTTTAATCGGTTGCTCAGTCATACATGTATGCGAGTAATCTCAAGCATACAAGTACGTCTAAGCTGTACTAAAACATCCACATTCTCTGAATTAGGCAACACTAAGCCAAATCTCGTACACTCATTGCCCTTTGCAGGACAACTCGTGCGGTATTACATAGACATTAGCATCCCATAACACCATGTCTAATCCCGTACACTTATTGCCTTTACAGAACAACTCGCGCGGTATTACATAGACAATGACATATCTAACTCTAGGCAATGCAATCATCTTCACACTTTCAAATTTAATGCATTTAAATCATGCAAATAATACATTTACTAAAACTACAATATATAAGGCATACGACACATTCCATCACATCCCAATAAATATATGCATATGCCAAGCGAATGGGGACTTGTATCCCAAAGAACAGGGACTTGTATTCCAATAGCATAGAGATATGTATCTCAATAGAATGGGGACGTGTATCCCAATAGAATAGGGACCCGTATCCCAATAGTACAGAGATGCGTATCTCAATGAACATGGACAGTATCATATATTAACGTCGAGTCTGTAACTCCAGAGAACAGGGACAGTATCCCAAAGTTTGTACCATTAAGCACGCAATGCATCATGTCCCAATTTTATAACTCACACTAAAAATCCCAATCATTTACAATGCAACTCTAGTCTACAAAATTCCCAACCACCACGTACAGTCATACAATTCATTCAAACTCCACATCTTATATTCATATTTTCAAACATCATCATAATTTCAAAATATTCAAAAGTTCTCAAAACAACCAAAACAGTTATATTCAACATATAGTTGGTTCGAATTTTGTTAAACATCATATATGTTTTGCAATTCTATAATATATGAAAATAAGTTTCTTTATGAGTAGAATACTCACCTTAGCTGCATTGGACCCATGACTCGAACTCTACATTGGAGAACCCATTGAAGTCTCAAATCCGGACACTATCCTGCAAACATTAGTAACATTAGATTATGCTATTGAACTCTATACTTTATGACACGTATACTACCTACATGCTCACATGTCGTGTAATCTGCTTCTAAGGCTAGTTAGGTACCTTGGTTACCATTATGTTGATCATTGGTTATAGGTTCATATTTATTCATCTTATTATCTGAGTTACGCTTACTATTTTATTAGCCTACTTATTATTATTATTATTATTAAGTCACATTATCATTATTAATCCTTTTATAATTTGTCATTTATTTACTTAGTTTGCAATATATATTTAAGCCATATACATGTATATGTATATGTACATGTGATTCTATAAGCCTATTAACTTATACTTATTAAATTAGGATTATTTGAGTAATTTACATCATAATAGTTGTCCCATATGATATTAACCTTAGGCTTTAGGTTTATAGCATTTTTCGTTTCTTATTCATTAAATACAATTGTTAGTTTTTGTGTTGGCTACATTCTGTTGGACAAAATCACTTCTATGTAATGTTGCTGCTTTCACAGGGATGCTGCTTTATCCAGAGTCTACTTTTCAGCTATGTTCTTCGAGAAGATTCTGTGAAGTTTTCAAGGATTTATTTCGGTTCTCTGTCAGCCGTCCGGACGACGTGGTATTCTGTCCGGACGCTCATCAGTCAGCAACATTCGTCCGGACGACGAGATCTTTCCATCCGGACGCCCATCATTGTCTAGAAGCTTCGAACAGTTCAAGATTGCATCCGTCCGGACGTAATGGCAAATCGTCCGGACGCTCTTTAGAGTTCGAGAAAATCCAAGTGTTCCAGCGCATCCGTCCAGACGACGTGGTTATACCGTCCGGATGCCATTCAGGGTTTGACAACACATTAGGGTTTCTGCCTCAAGACACAGTTATGGGAAGACGGCTGCTACCGTCCGGACGATGTGTGATCCCGTCCGGACGATGTCCTCTATAAGGCAAGAACGTGCATACCAAGTTCAACCGTCTGGACGTCAGCCTTCATGGTCCAGACGATCAAGCTTCATATATGGAAATTGCGTGCACCAGTTCAACCATCCGGACGTTAGCCTTCAAGGTCCGGACGCTCCAACCCTTATTATGGTAATTTCGTGCAGCCGAAGTGTAACCGTCTGGACGCTAGGGAAACACTGTCCGGACGCGGCCTTGTTATGGAAGCTTTCAGCGCTATCTTGGAGAGGCGGTTGCAGTTGACCGTCCGGACGCTCGGTCAAGCCGTTCGGACACCCTCGGGTATTTTGGTCATAACCTTTTACTCAAATATCGGATTGGGACGAAATTGGCTTCATTGGAAAGCTTAGAAAAAAATGCTGTAATTTGAGTGTCCGGATGGACCCTAGAAGCGTCCGGACGGCCTCTGTCCGGACGGAAAGATTTGCCCGTCTGGACGGCCCTGCAGAAAATTCCAGAATTACTTTCCAGACAAGAAAAACTTGACCCGTCCGGACGGCCCTGGCTCCCGTCCAGACGCGCGTGTTTCAAACTCCATTTTTTAGTCGATTTTGAATTTCCAAAGACTATAAATAAGAGGCTTGAGGCATGCTTTCAACACAGAATTCGGTGGTGAATTCTCTACAGCTTAGAGACGTGATATTTCCTCTAAAGCCTTCCCAAGGGTGTGAATTCCATTAGAGCTCAGAGAAGTCATCAATCCCTCTGAAGCCATTTTACAAGTGTGCTGTGCTGTAAACCGAAGTGTATCTTAGAGGTCGGCTCTAAGGTAAGGAGTTCCATTGAAGACCCCTTCAGGTAGGTGAACCTGGTTGGGAAGCGTTCGTGTTGGGTTACACGTCAGAGATCAAGGTACGACCACTGCATCGGTACATGTGAGTGTCACTGTTTTGTATCTAGCTTTGTCTTATGAATAGTAGAATTCCTGGGTTTGGCTATCCCGGAGTGGTTTTTCTCTTAACTGAGTTTCCACTTCGTCAACAAAAATCTCTGTGTCATTTACTTTCCACTGTGCTTTAATTTTTGTTGACACTTGTTGTACACACTTTACTTTTAGAAGTCATTTCAATTTTCAACAATGACTAACATATTCAACACTTTACTCTAATTAGCTACTAACCATCTAGGTAATTTAGATTATGGAACTTATCCTATTTAACATACTAATTTAATAGCTTCTTTATCGTGAACTATGATGTCCATACTATAATCCTTACGTATTCCATTTTATTCTATTAGACTCTTCCTTTAGTTCACCTCAAAGCATTAATCATGAGCTACCATGATTAACCTTCAATTTACATAGCCCAATCAATAATAACTTCTACCGACATCTCATAACAATTATCATCCTTAAATCACCATTCACTTTCAAGGTCCCACATGGCTCATAATCCAATTTCACCAAAGCCTAACACATACTCATTAATTTTTCTATGAAAATCAATCATCAACCAATCTACACAATTCAACCGATACATCACTTAGCCATAGAATCAAAAGTTACTAAATCATCACCATAATACCAATCAATCAACCATAAATATTAATCTCAATCCCACTAATCATTTATCATTAAACTACAATTCCAAACCAGATTTAAATTCCATAAAACACTCATCAACGAATCATAACATTATTAGTCCATGAAAATCAATGAATATCATATCCAAATAAATTCCCAAATCAGTAAGTATTAACGAACCCTCCACATAGTCAACCTAAACACAACCAATCCACTTAATTAGAATTTACTCAAACATAACAACCATGGTATCAATCCATCAACATCAACCACAACCATTAGACTCAACTTCTAGCAAATAATCATTAACCAACATCATCAAATTACTAACCCAAAAACCAGATGGATTTCTATTAAAACCTCCTCAAAATTAGCCCATACATTCTCTAAAACCCAAAAACAATCACCAAGCTAAGCCTTAAAATACAACATCAAATATGCCAAGGTTTTCCTCCACATCAAACCATCAAAATTTCATCAATCATCTATCAAATTCCTTTCCAAAACTGAACCCAATCCAACCAAACATTCTGCAATCAATAATGGAGCATTAGTCATGAATTAACCTAATTATCCCCAATTTACAAACACAAAATCAGATTTGGATTTCCATCATTCAACCACTAGACCCAGATTTACTTCCATAATTACATAACAATATTCAATAGAGAAATAACAAATATCATCTCAAAATTAACTCTCAAATCAGTAGCTATCTTACCCAAAAGAAGACGATGAGTGATTGGGCACAACTGTTGTGCACCACTCTAAAGACATGGGATGAGTTCCCACCACATGGGTCCCATGTGGTGGAACCTACCACATGGGACCCATCCCATGTCTCTAAGACCTTGCACAACAGTTGCACAACTGTTGTGTAAGAGTAATTTTTCAAAGAAGACCTACATCTTCCAATTCAAGAGACCCGAATCAAGCTTCCAAAACAACCAAAATACAACACCAATCTAAATTTTCCAGCACCCAAATCAACAATAAATCTATATGATACAAATCCAAAACATATTCTAGAATCATCAAATACATCATAAAGTCACAAAATCAAGATCCCAAGAAAATACACCATTCGGCCATCACTTCCAAAAATCACCATAAACCCTAGATTTTTTTTCTTAAACAAAACCAAAATCAAATCCTTAACAATATCATACGATTTTTGTGCTATTTAGGCAATGGATAATCCGAAAATACAAGAAAAAGAGGAGAAAGAGGAGAAAGAAAGGAAAAAGGAAAGAAAGGGAATGGGAGAGAGTGATGTGCGTGAAGGAGAAGAAGAAAAGAGAAAGAAGAGAAGAAAAGAAAAGAAAGAGGAAGAGAGAGAGTAAGTGGGACATGTGTAAGGGTATGGGTGGTTGGGGGAAGATAAGGCTATCTTCTCCTAGCCAACCGGGTGATGACACGGGGCACAAGGGAATTGCATTTTTATTAATCCCCAACTTCCATAAATTATAGAAGGACCCACAAATCTATTATTCTTATCATTTAACAATTAACATTTAACTCCCACCTATTTTAAACTACACCTTAATTAATGTAATTGAATATTTATTCAACTAGGATGCACTGTAACAATTATACTAATTCTACTATTTCATTTTAGACTTATTTTATTTTCTTAACATAAATACTATCACCTAAAATATAATTATTAGTCCCATCATTTAATAAATACTATTTAAAAGGAAAAGGAAAGAAAGGGAATGGGAGAGAGTGACGTGCGTGAAGGAGAACAAGAAAAGAGAAAGAAGAGAAAAAGAGAAAAGAAAGAGGAAGATAGAGAGTAAGTGGGACATGTGTAAAGGTATGGGTGGTTGGGGGAAGATAAGGCTTTCTTCTTCCAGCCAACCGAGTGACGACACGTGGCACAAGTGAATTGCATTTTTATTTAATTAATCCCCAACTTTCATAAATTATAGCAGGACCCCCAAATCTATTAGTCCTATCATTTAACAATTAACATTTAATTCCCACCTATTTTAAACTACACTTTAATTAATGTAATTGAATATTTATTCAATTAGGACCCACTGTAATAATTATTCTAATTCTACTATTTCATTTTAGACTTATTTTATTTTCTAAACATAAATACTATCACCTAAAATATAATTATTAGTCCCATCATTTAATAAATACAATTTATTAAATGCTAAATTCCTTTTAATTTTTCTTGACCTTTACAATCAATGTGATTAATTGTGGTATGATCTATGTGATCGATCATGGTACGATCAATGTGATCGGTCGTGGTACAATCTATGTGATAGGTCGTGGTATGATCTAAGTATGATCGATCGTGGTACGATCTAAGTTTGATTGATCGTGGTACGATCTAAGTGTGATCGATCGTGGTACGATCAATGTGATCGATCGTGGTACGATCTATGTGTTCGATCGTAGTACGATCTATGTGTTCGATTGTGGTCTGATCTATGATCGATCGTGGTACAATCTATGTGATCGATCGTGGTACGATCAATGTGATCAGTCTTGGTACGATCTATGTGATGGAACCAAGTACGATCATGTGATCGATCGTGGTACGATCTATGTGACCAAACATGGTACGATCATTGTGATCAATTGTGGTACGATCTATGTCATTGATCGTGGTAGGATCTAAGTAATCAATTGTGGTAGGATCTAAGTGATGGAACGTGGTACGATCATGTGATTGATTGTGGTACGATCTATGTGATCGATCGTGGTACGATCAATGTGAGACCCTTTTTTTCTTTTCTTTTTTTTTTTGGTTGAAATGACTCTAATTTGAGACTTTTTTTTTTTTTTTTTTTTTTTTTTTTGTTTAAATGGCTGCAATTAGAGCCATTTTGATAAAAACGACTCCATTTCGAACCATTTTGTTAAAATGGTTCAAATTAAAGCCGTTTTTTGCTCTAATTTGAGCCGTTATCGAAAAGCGGCTCAAATTAGAGCAAAACAAAATGACTCTAATTAGAGCTGCTTTTGTTAAAACGGCTCAAACTAATTTGACATGTTTTAACGAAAACGACTCTCATACTAAAACGGATCAAATTAGTGTCGTTTTAACGAAAACGACTCTAATTAGAGCCGTTTTTATTAAAACGACTCTAATTAGAGCCGTTTTTATTAAAACGACCCAAAATTAATTAGAGACATTTTAGTTAAAGCAGCTCTAATTAGAACTGCTTTTTTAAAACGGCTATAATTGGAGCCGTTTTAGTTAAAAGGTTATTTTTTTTTTTACTGCGTGATAAATTGATAGGAACTAGAACCAAATTTGCATAGGAGTCTCACCAATGCAAAAATAGAAGTCTCTAACAAATATAGTGGAAGGAGGAGTTCATTATTCAATACCCTTCATAATACTCATATAGTAGCGTACTTGCTATGGATAGAAACAATTACATGCTAAACAATAATAAAGATAACGATTACAAGAAACTAATGATAAATTGGCCGAATTAAACCCTACAAATGGATTTTTTTTGTTCTTTTTTATTTTTTTAATACCACAAAGTCCCTAGCTAAGAGCAACTCAGAAAATAAAATCACCACATAAATCCAAAACAAGCTTGAATAAGTACAATAATCCATTTGATTCATCATGTTTTCTAGGCAATATATAATTTAGGACAAAAAATTCTTACAAATTGGTTTGTAGGAAATTTCATACAACCTACATATAAGATTGACATGTGTCCATTGGCATATGAGAAGTATATGTTGTTTTAATAGCATGTGCTTCTCATATGCTTTTTTAATAGCATGTGCTACCCGTACCCTCGAACCCTCCCCACCCCACACCAACCCGCCCCGTCAATAACGGATATAAGACATTTTTAAAAAAGTGGGGCCTAAATATGCCAACCCATGATTTATGGGGCGGGTTGCGGTATTAAATTTTTTCCCACACGCACACTCGCCCCGCCCCGTAGTCCCTTTATACTCATACCATCAAATTTTCCCCAAAAAAATTATAAGAGTCATGACTAGAGTCACGAATTGTCTAGATTGTGTACCTTTGATTTCATTCAATACAGTTCTGCACTATCCTTTTCATCTCTATTCTTATTTCATTCTTATATACACTCTCATCTCTACATTCTCACGTACACATACCCATTCAATCTACAATCACAGAAAAGAATAAAAAGGTTCTTTACAGTTGGGTTTGTTGGTAATTCTTGTTCTTTCTTCTTGTTTGCTGGTGAGGTTGATTCAATTGGAATTTTCAAAATTTGAACTGGGTTAACAAGATTGTGAATTATTTTTTCTGATTTTGGGCCAAAAAAAAAAACCCCTGAACCCGCATGAACCCGTCCCGATCCGCTCTACCCGAGGCCCAGCGGGTTTACCATTCACTATGCGGGTTGTGGATCTCGATTTTCAAACCCGTTCACTGCAGCGCGGGTTGTGGGAAACATGCAAATCCGGCCCAATCTGGCCCGCGCCCACCCCTATGTGGGTTGAATGAAATTTCCTACAAACTAGTTGTAAGAAATTTCTGTCCTATAATTTATATGCCTTAGAGATATATATAATCTCATCTATGATAAGAGAATTGGATTGAAATTAAAAAAAAAAAAAAAAAAAAAAAAAAAAAAAAAAAAAAAACTCTCACCCAAAATCATTTTAAATATATTTACTCTTTTTTTTTTTTCTTTTTTCTTTTTTCCATAATATCCACATTTTTTTTTTTTAAGAAAAAAAAGTTAAAAAGAATACGAAAAAAAACACAAAAAACAAAAACAAAAAATTTGGACACCCAAACATCTTAGATATTTTAGTAGTGTTTTTTTGCTAAATGAATGAATTATTGAATTTTTGGGTGTCCAAATTTTTTGTTTTTTGTTTTTTTTTGTTTTTTGTTTTTTTTTTTTTTTTTTTTTGTATTCTTTTTTTACTCTTAAATATTCATGAAATCCGTCATGCCATCCATGGAGTCCATTGACGTAGCGGAAGACTAAGGTAACTAATCAGAGAACAGCGTCTTCGATTCTGCAAGGAGAAGCGTCTTCGTCTTCTACCCCAAAAGATAAAATAAGCCCGCAGGCTAAAAGAAAGATAAAACTCCGCAGAGTATTTGAGAGAGAATTCTCTGATTTTATAACAATTCAATTGATTCTTAGTTTTACATAATAAGCAAGTCTATTTATAGAAGAGAAATACTTGTGGAAAAAGTAAACCTATCCCTAGTAGTAAAAGTAAACTTTTCCTAATAGCAATAGTAAACCTTATTCTAGTAGTAAAAGTAAAACTTATTCTAAAAGAAAAATAAATAAAACAAATCCAATTCTAGTAAGGAAAGAAATAAAGCTACTCGCAAATCTAGTCATAGTAAAGAAAAACATAAAGTCTTGGCTTGACGATCAAGTCTTTCCTTTTGTACTTCCATTGTCTGCGAATAGGTAAGCTTCTAATCAAATGGTGCTGCTTCAGTATTATTTTGAACATCTTTTCTATTTTCGTTTTCATCGAAAATATTAATAAATTCCGTCCTACATCAGACACCCCCACTTGAAAAAAACTCGTCCTCGAGTTTTCTTTGCGATGTGTCACACGCGGCTCTTCCAGAGAAAGATATTTGGAAAAATCTTCATAGATAGCGCTCGGTTCTTCCGAAGAAAGATATTTGGAAAAATCTTCATAGATAGCGCGCGGCTCTTCTGGAGAAAGATATTTGGAAAAATCTTCATAAATAGTGCCAAGACACAACTTTTCCTTTTCGTCTCCTTCCATAATAATTTCTCCAAATATTTTTTTCTTGATGTCACCTTCAACTTGATTGTCTTCTTCAAAAGAATCACCCTTGTCATGTATTTCTGCCGTGATCGTGATGGGCTGCGCTTGTAGTGGATATTCTTCCAGTGGTATAGTAGTTGGAACCAATGGTTGTGGTTGCACATGTTGTTTCTCTAACAGCAACTCCACTTTCTTACTGTAACTAACATTCTCTTCACATATGGTTTTCTTATTCGGAGATTCATAAATATGGTTAGAAATAGGTTGAACGCAACTTACATCATTGTCACCAAAATCTTCATAGACCGGTGCTCGATTTATGGGTGCAAGTCGTTGGTGACAAGTAGGCTTCACTCGAATCCCATCATTATTATGGACAAGATTTTCCCTACGATTACGAATAGGACCCATGTACATGCGTTCCATCATCTCTCGCATCTGGCGCATCTCTTGTCGCAACATCTGCCGGAACTCTTGCAATTCGGCTCTCCAAGGAGCCTCCCTGTCACGATCCACATCGTTATAGGAGATGTTACTGTAGTATAAGTTGGCCATCGAATCCGGATAATGCTGGCTCGGATACCCCAAAGATTCGGCTCTCAAAAGAGCCCCTCCCCTACAAGCGGCGTTGTTGGAGAAGTTTGTCACCGTTGCGCTAATTGGCCATGATCAGGATAAAGCCTGCTCTGATACCAATTGACGTAGCGGAAGACTAAGGTAACTAATCAAAGAACAGCGTCTTCGATTCTGCAAGGAGAAGCGTCTTCGTCTTCTACCCCAAAAGATAAAACAAGCCTGCAGGCTAAAAGAAAGATAAAACTCCGCAAAGTATTTGAGAGAGAATTCTCTGATTTTATAACAATTCAGTTGATTCTTAGTTTTACATAATAAGCAAGTCTATTTATAGAAGAGAAATACTTGTGGAAAAAGTAAACCTATCCCTAGTAGTAAAAGTAAACTTTTCCTAATAGCAATAGTAAACCTTATTCTAGTAGTAAAAGTAAAACTTATTCTAAAAGAAAAAGAAATAAAACAAATCCAATCCTAGTAAGGAAAGAAATAAAGCTACTAGCAAATCTAGTCCTAGTAAAGAAAAACATAAAGTCTTGGCTTGACAATCAAGTCTTTCCTTTTGTACTTCCATTGTCTGCGAATAGGTAAGCTTCTAATCAAATGGTGCTGCTTCAGTATTATTTTGAACATCTTTTCTATTTTCGTTTTCATCGAAAATATTAATAAATTCCGTCCTACATCATCCATCGGCAGTGTATACCACCGTCGATTGATTCGTTGGCATTGTATAAGAAAATCCCATGAATCTAGGGATCTAACAGACCTCTTAATCTGTTAGGAATTTAATGAAGAATGAAAAGAAGAAACTCAAAAGAATCTCTATCCGGCCAATTTGAGGAGCCACGACCTCTAAGTTCACAAGTGAACAACAGTACAATTCAATCGATACTTCTCTTAGCCCTTCCTTCTCTTTTTATACACGTCAATACTCAACTAACATAACAGCTAACT
Organism: Alnus glutinosa; assembly: GCF_958979055.1. Taxonomy (NCBI): domain Eukaryota; kingdom Viridiplantae; phylum Streptophyta; class Magnoliopsida; order Fagales; family Betulaceae; genus Alnus; species Alnus glutinosa. Next base: position 7,643,530 of record NC_084895.1, read on the forward strand.
AACATAACGGCTAACTGCATTCGAACCACTTAACAGACTCCTTACAAGCAATAACGGCCACCACAGTTCAACTAATCAAATGACTAACTTCTCCATACACCCATGGACGGAGCCGACGTTTTTATTTTCTGTTTTCGATACACCCACCCAATTTATGGATTTTGGAAATTAGTGTAGGAAAATTGAAAATTCTTGCATACTTGCTGTTTCTTAGTTTTGTAATCTTAAAGATTCATGTAATTGATTGAAGTGGGGGCCAGATTTTCTTAAAGTAGTGAATTTTGCTTGAAAACTGAAACCCCTTTTACACTCCATGGAATTTGTTGCAAAATTTATAGTTGGGTGTAACGCCCGCGTTACTGTGGGTTTGTTTTGTGAAGGTATATGAATGAGAATGAAAATAGGCTAGTTTAGTGGGTGTAGCAGAGACCACCCTTATAAGGCTTAATAAAGATATAGAGAATGATCTCAAAACCTCCACTTGGGATTTCAGTAGGATTGGAGATTTGAAACCTAATAGCTTTGATGACGTTTTTGGATCTCTCGATTTTGATAAAGTTTATTGAGCCTTACTCTTTCATAAAAAGCACCTTAAAAGAACAGGTTTGCTAAAAGTTTATAAAGCTCACAACCCAATATACCTTGGCATTGTAGGACTTTTAATACACCTCCTCACGTATAGCATTATTGTCCAAACACGTGTACAACGGGAGGGAATGCCCAACATTGTCCAAGGCCCTGAAGCTTTCATACCATGATAAAGTTCATTGAGCGTTACTCTTCCACAAAAAGCACCTTAAGGGAAGATGTTTGCTCAAGGCTTATAAAGCCTACAACCAAAGTATATTTTGACAATGTGGGACTCTTAACACGCTCCCTTACGTGTGGCTCTATTGTCCAAACACATGTACAATTGGAGGAAAGACCCAACATTGTCCAAGGCCCTGAAGGTCTGATGTCATGTAAAAGTCCATTGGCCTTACTCACGCTCAGACGCCTTATGAGAAAGGGGGACACTTAACTGATTTTTCCCTATTGTCCCAATTGTAAGAGCATCCTCAATGGACTCTTTAAAATTTCACTAAATTTTAGTGAAAGAATTGTAAAATAAAATATAAAAGATAGAAGGGAAGAAAAGGAGAACACAAAAGAGAGAAAACGCTACATTGCTTCTTATTTCATTGAGTGCTTTTGATTACAAAAGATATGAATATATAGGCTAATAGAGGGGAGCACATCCCACTAATCATGGCACACAATCATGAAATATTAAAGTGAAAAATATTGAGGAAATCATGTAGGAAAATATGGAAAGATATTGGAGAGGAAATTAAGGAGATATTCTTGATATGCTGCAACGGCTCTTTATTTTCTAACAAGAATCAACTTTTTTGTGTTTAACTATCACTTTTGAAAAGTTTCCTACATCAAACTCTCTACAAATTTCTCTATTTTAATTAAATATTATTTTTTTTTATTGGTTTTGGAGCAACTACTTTAACTATTTAAACATTAAAATTTGAAGGGAATCGATTCCCCTTGCAAGGATTTGTCAGGAAACTGAAAGAAAATAATTAAAAAATGAATAGAGAAATGATTTGGGACGTTAAATATAGAGTGTTTTTTTACCATTTTGGAAAAACTTTAAAGAGTTTGATGCATGGGGTGTTTTAATAATTCCGTTAACTTGGACGGAATATTCCATTTTTGGGCGTTAATTTTGGTTTAAAGACCAAAATGCCCTCCAACAGTAATTAAAAAAAAATATATTAAAATTAATATGTTTAAAAAGGTTGAGGGCATTTATGTCTTTTTACGAATTAAACTGACGGAAGAGGGCAAAGTGTGTAAAGTTGGTAGTTAGATGCTCTCTTTGGTCGAGGTGTCAGTTCATGGGGGCATGTTGACAATGGCTGGTAGTTGATGGGGGAAAAAAGTAATTACCCCTTATATATATATATAGCCATATACACTTAAGGTTAGGGTTTATGACTATATATAGTACATATACTTAGGGTTATGGTTTATAACTATATATATAGTACATACACTTAGAGTTATGGTTTATAGTTATATATATATATATATATATATATATGTATATATCGTTTTTATTCCCATTTTTTTTTTGAGAAATTTAATATTGTATTTATAAAACCCACATATAGTACCATAAATTCAATGATCGATTTACACATCTCTTGTACAAACATGGATAAGAGATGTGTAAGAGAATGAAATTAAATATTTCTCTTTAAAAAATGAGAGAAATCAACATTTAGCTTTTTTATTTTTAATTTTTTAATTGTTTCAGGAGATTCTCTCTTTAACTTGATTGAATAAACCTCGACTTAGATGCCGTATAAAAACTATAAAATATACGCTTTAGTTTTTTTCATTTTTCCAACTGTTTGGATTTAATCTCACAATCTTCCTCATACAAAATTAGAGTACTGTATTTTTTTTTTACAGCACCTACGCCAAATTCATTCGAATTTCTACAATATCGGAACAATCTAATTATAATCAATCTAGGATTTAATGTTATATTTAAAAGTGTACAATAATGACAAGTGAAAAATATATTGACATTATTATTCATAAAATGTAAAATCAATTAAATTATAAACCCTAGTCCTAAGTATATGTATGATATATAGCCATAAACCCTAATCCTATGTGTATGTACTATATGTAGCCATAAACCCTAACCCTAAGTGTATGTACTATATATAGCCATAAACCCTAACCCTAAGTGTATGTACTATATATAGCCATAAACCCTAACCTTAAGTGTATATACTATATATATCTATAAACCCTAACCATAAGTGTATATACTATATATAGTTATAAACCCTAACCCTAAGTGTATATACTATATATAGCCATAAACTCTAACCCTAAGTGTATGTACTATATAAGGGACTAAACCATAAATATACTATTTATATATAGGAGGGAACCCTAAAAATAAGTGCATTTACTATATATAGCCATAAACCTTAAGGTAAATTAGGGTACACACAAGTCATTATAAATGTATATAGTTTCTAAACCGTTTACATGCATGCATATATTATGCATACATGTATATAATCTTAATTATAAGTTTTTTCTAACTTTTTTATGTATATATATATATATATATATATATATATATTTTAAACGTAGAAATGTTTAAGGCGATGTTCTACAAAACCAAACCTTAATTTGGTGTTATATATATATATATATATATATATATATATATATATATATATATATATATATATATATATATATAGAATATATTATTTTGTGTGTGTATATATATATAGTAATATATGGTATATATATATAGTATATATATAGTACAATATGCAAATTAGTATTAAATTGCTAAAGTATAAAATAAGACAAAACTCATTTGTAATACGTCTATAAATGTAAACGCAAACCTTAATTAGGGTTAGGGTTTACTTATAAGTATACCATATATAAGGAACTAAACACATACATTCTAAATATGTACGCGTCATTATGCATGTATATAGTTAAAAAACTAAAGTTTTTTTTTCTCTTTTTTTTTTTTTTTTTTTTTTCCAAAAAAAACCTAAATACAATGATTTATATGCATATTGTATAAAATGAGTCATTATGCATGTATATAGAAATATTATTATGCATAGTGTACAAAACCTTAATTAGGTTTTTTTTGTAAATATATATTTGATTAAAAACAGTTGGCCACGTGTGTTTTATACACGTGTCTTTTTGAACACTTGTATTAATACACGTATTAAATACACGTGCCAAAACAGACGCGTGTATTAAATACACGTGTATATTTGGACACGTCTATTAATACACGCGTCTATTTAGACACGTGTATTAATACACGTGTCTATTTGGACACGAAATACACGCGTCTATGTGTGACCGAACCACAAATAGCCACGTCCTCATGTATACACGTGGCTATTTTGACACGTGGCTTCAGTGACCCTTACTGTAGACACGCAGCGAATCCCAGTTATTTTTGTAGTGACATGGAGAATGGATGAATTATAAAGAGCTCATAGGTACTGAGTCTCGATCATATTAGTTGTTTATTAAGTAAGTTTTGGCTTTATAATTGATTCTAATTAAAGAGCTTGAATTACAACTTGACTAATCTTTTTAGAATGATAAAACAAATGTGGCTAGTATTTTCTCTAATTCATTACACCAACAGTCTTCAACATGAATGCTGAAATGGGGTACTTGGATAATGAACAACTGCACCCTAAATATCTAATTCAATTCATTTAAAATAAAATCATATTGCCTATCCATTTTTATACTAGTTTACATATTTCAAACTTTTTATGTTATTTTTTCTTTTTACATTTCTTCATAAGAAAAATAATATCGTTTTCAATTGAACAGCTATTTTATTCCGTCTGAAAGATTAAAAGAAAAGAAAAAAACAAAAAACTCACTTTTCTTAGCAGGGGTAAGCAAAGATGTCGTTTAATCTTCTTTGTAAGATAATTGGGAAATTGAAGGATCGGTTTCTCCATATCAAAATCTTTATTTTCTTCCAATATGTGCTGTATGTAGGAGATGATCTGTCCTGTCATATCAGAAGGGAGCTGGTTTCTAGCTATCCAAAATTCTGTAGGTCTCATTTTGCGTTTAATCACCTCCGACTTCTCAGCTTCCATTTTAACATTTTTAAATTCTCAGCTGCCATTTTTAAATTCTCAGTTTCCATTTTTAACTTCTCGGCTTCCGTCTCCAACTTCTCGATTGCCATCTGTATGTATGTCTATTACACAACAAGTTTTGTTTATCAAATTACAAAAAAAAAAAAAAAAAATGATGAATTTAATCATTTATATTACTCAATTATGCTATACATTACGCCGTCATCCCATCACTGTCCCACTATGTTGATGTTATACTATCGATCTACCCCTAGATCAACCATTGTTAAAAAAAAATAATAATAATAAAATAAAATAAAATAAAAATGAGAAATGCTAGAGTGTACACTCTTGTACACTCATTGTCCCACTCTCACTTGTGTTTTTAATTTTTAAACAAATAAAATAAATTCTAACAAGTGAGAGCGGGACAAGGGGTGTACACTCCTATACACCCCAGTATTTCTCATAGTAAATTAGCAATGCCACATCAACATAGTAAAATAGTAGCGGAATGTGGGTGTAGTATGTAAAATTACTCACATATAGTTGGCCTTCTCATAACTAATATTGAACTCTATAAAATTTTTTAACTATCAAAATTACTAACTAAAAAAACCTTTAATTTGTCGAATTTTAGAAATTTTTAAATCTACAAGACTTCTACGCAAAATCTAGTCCATGTAGAAAACTTTCAACTCTTATTAACCTTTCCAAAAATAGAAATGACACAAAATTACATAGTCTAAAATTATATTAAAAATGAAAAAAAGAAAAAGAAAAAAGATGTCGAGCACCAACCTGCACATGGCCGATGAAGTACAAAAACAGTAGCAAACCAAAGATCGAAATAAAAACCGTGAAGCAATTTTCCCAAAAATAGGTACTTGTTTGAAGGTTTTGACCAAGAGAACTGCAAAAATTGGACAACTATATTAATGTATATATTAGATAATAACCTAATTCAATTGATGTGTAACATGACATGCTTATTGATAACATGCAAACACTAATAAAAACTATTCGATCTGGAGCGACAAATTAAGGGTCCAATATATATATGTGCAAACCTCAAATTTCAGAGGTCCCACCAGAAACAGTGCATGATCTTTTGTGGAATATTTGTGGACGACACAGTACCAGATTGAAGGGCTTCAAGGAACATTCCAAAATCAACGAGCGTTGTATTTGGTGTTTGTATATGGCAAGCATCATCTAGAAATGTGTAATTTCCTAAAATGCGACCACATTTAAAAGAACTTGGGGTACATCCAATATGATTTTCACAGGCTTTGTGCCAGCAAGGTGTCTCTCGTTCGATAGAGAAAAAGTACCAAAAGGCACCAAGTACGTAAAAGTGTTCTCATGTGACATATATAAAGAATGAGCGCAATGCATGCTTGTGATTAATTATCAAGGTATTTTCATTTGAAATGAAAAGTTTTAGGAAAAACTTCACTTTTTAGGAAAAAAAATTGGAAGGATTTAGGTGTTGGCAAGAATTTAACGGAATTTGTAAAAATACCCATACTTGAAACTTTGAAATTTTTAATAATTTTTTTTTTTAAAAAAAAATATAGTGGTATTTTGAAATTTTTGATAGGATTTAACAAAAAATTATAACGGATGGTTAAAATTGAAACAAATTGAAATACCCTAAATTGATACATTTTAAAGCTTGAGTACTTTTTTTTTTTTTGAACAGATAAAGTTGAGTACTTAGTTGCAAAAGTGATAAAAAAATCAGAGGTTATAAATAAAGTTTTTCCAAAGTTTTATAAAACTTTGAAAAAAAAAACTCGACTTTTTAAAGCAAAACTGAAATAATTAAGCATTAAAAAAAATTAAGATGGGTTAATCAAACTTACATGGCTGGCAAGGATACATACAAAAAAATTGAATGCAGTTTTAATCCATACTCTTCTAACGAGTTTTCCTGAAATTTCGATATGTTTCTTCCACGATAGGTAGATTCGAAGAACTCTTGGCACATATTGCTGAAGAACACATGCGTTTAGGAACTTCCTTACTTCAAAAAATTCTGAGCTTCTCATTTTTGAAACAATAATTGGAACTAAAACCTGGACAAATTACAACAAGCATGTGTATGATCTACTTAATTAATATAGAGAATAAATTGCTGAAAAAACCCACTAACCTCATTGCGAGAAATGCTAAAACATAGACTCTTCTACGACTACCATACAACTCTGATATATGTGAAAGTAAAATTCAGACCTTAGATCAGTATTTGGTTTTTTTTTTTTTTTTTTAACAAGTGTTAATCTAAGAGCTATTTTTTATTGTCACGACATCCAATTGTATGACAAACCTAAATCATAGACCTAAAGCTAGCTCGACTCACTGATTTAGGTTGGCATATTAAAATGTAACTATATATATTAATAGATGGTCTAAACTAACTCATGAAAAAATCAACGAGTTTAATGTTGGTCACCTTAAAAAGAAAATGCTATATATACACAAAGTCTCCCTTACCTTAATGTTTTTTTACTAGTTTTATTTTAGTATTTTGCAGGTCATTGAGAGAAAACGACAGCTTTAAGGTGAAAAATGCAAAGTTTAGAAGAAAATACACTTTGAGAAGACCCAAATAATGTTATTATGTTTGACCAAATCAATGAAATGATTAAATCGAAATTTCTCTAATTGGAGTCAAAATCGGATTAGATTAAATTTTAGATTCTGCACACATCTTAGTATTTTGATAATAACTTTCAGCTCAAGCATCGGATTAAGGTCAAATTAGCGGCGTTAGAAAGCTAACTCAAAATAATACAAATCATTCTGAAATAAGATTTTCCTAATTCGGACGTCTGCTATGCCAAAAGTATCCTGTAATATAAAAACAAAATCTGGGCAAATCCTATTCCGATTTGTACAAGGATTCCTTTCTAATTTGACCAAGAGATTGAAGTACGATTTTGCCGGTATATCTAGGGCTTCTAGGGTTTGTTTTCTCCCTATAAATAGACAGTTAAGCTTCAAGAAAAAGGGGGGGGGGGGGGGGTTGAAGCAAGAGATCAGAAACCAAATTCTATATTTTTTTAGTTTAGTTTTCTTTTGTTTAGGTTTTATTTTTAATAATCATGTGTAGCTAATTTCCCAACTAAGGTTGAGGATGAAGCCTCATCGATGAAGAACAACAACACTTCCATTTAAGTCTTTATTATATGATTTTATTGGATTTAATTTTTTCAGTATTTTACTTCTTTTCAATGTGTGGAATAATTCTAGGATATCTTTTTTGATTCAATGATACATTTGAGGATTTGAGATAATTTCACATAATTGATTACTTGGTTTTTATTTATAAAACAATTCGATATCCCTTATGATTTATTTTACGGATACAATTGATGTTTTGATTTAAATCGGATATTTGCTATGATTTACAGATACACTTGATGATTTGATTTAAATTGGATTTCTTTTGTAATTTGTGTAAAGAATGAATATATGAGATTGTTTTGATTAACTGTTTAAAGCATAGTAAAACATATTTGAGATTTTAATTGTGAGAACTTCGGATTAATATTGATGAACATGGAGTATATTGTTATGATTCGATGAGTGTAGATTCCAAAATCTTAGTACCTTTTTTTTTGTTTTGTTTTCCTTTATTTAATTTATGTTTTCTTTTATTCACAAAAACAATCTCTCAACTTTTTGGAATTAGGTTAAGATTTAATTAGTTTAGACATAAATTTTGTTTTCAAAAACACAATTCCCTGTGGGATCGACCTCGCGCTTGCAATCCATTAACTGCAAACGATTCGTGCACTTGCGAGTAGAATTAAAATTCACATCAAGTTCCTATGGGGTCCGAACCCTCCCTACATCCAGGGGAAAATTCGAATTTGAGATGATGAGGGCGGAACTAAAATAAAGATCTTTAAAGGTAAAAAGTTAATTTTTGGGGGTCAAATTCATTAAAACCATGAAATTTAAGAGAATTATTAAAAAAAATATGGGGGACTTCTGTCCCCTCAAGCTCAGACGCAGTCGCCCCAGCCTACATGCCAAGCTAGGCCCTTATCCATTGAACATCTTTATTTGTAAATAAAATTGAAAAATTAAGAAAATTTCAAAGCATAAAGGTTATTTAGTCATGGTCCATTAACCAGTTTAATCTATGTCTAACTTATAAACAGGCCGGCCTACACATATCAAGACCCAAAATATTAAGCTTAACTAAGGTCCAACATTTTCTGAGTCGTAGCACTTACATGTTTGGACAGAGTGGGGGGAGCAAGCCAGATAAGGATTTGAATAGAGCAAAAGAATGGTAGAGAGTAGTTTTTAAAATTCAAATGTATGATAAATTTAATTATAATTTTAAAAGTCATATTACTCGTAGAAAAAAACACTTGAACTACATTTAGCATTACTTTTCAAATTATATATGATATGCAAGCCAATTTTATTTATTTATTTTTTGACATGTCCACACAAGAGGGAACGAAGGATTTGAACTAATGACCTCCGCTTCATGAGGTGTAGTCCCCAACCGATTGAATTACTCCTTAGAGACGATATGCTAGTCGATTAGTGAGATTGGATGTGACAAGCGCTACCACTTTCTTCATTTTCTTACTGCTAGCGCTACCACTTTCTTCATTTTCTTACTGCTAGCGCTAGGTAGTCAATATCATATCGGCGGTTCACCTTATTTAATGAAAAAACATCAATGAATAGAACCAAACCTTTGGTAGAGATGCATTCTTAGGTGTACAAATGAGATTCACAGGAACGAAGCAAGAAGATATTATGAGTAAGGGCTAGAGACAAAAAAATTTTGTTGCCAGGGGCAGTAAGCATGGAGGAGATGGACGGTATCAGCGAGCCTGCAGAGATGGATGAGGGCCCAATCAAAGGCGTGCTTGCTTTCGGGCCCGTGATCCGCGGCTATCAGTATGTCCCGGCCTCGCCTCCTCTCCCCTGTCTCTCTTTCCAGCTCTGGCTCCGCCTCTGGCACTATCGGTATCAAAATAGGCAGCTTCACGTCTCTCCAGGCTCCAGCCGTACTCTTCCCGATCCTCCACCAACGTTTCCATTACCTACGAAACCCAGAGAGCTCAGTACAACAAGTTGGCTGTTTTTGTTTTCAGAATTCGGATTTTGTTTTTATTTTTTTATTTTTGTTAAATCTTTTGGGGTCTTCGAGAAAGTTGAAATGATTGGTGGGCTAGCCTTCTATGATGTGCAAGGAGCCCGAAAACGGCTCTTTGGTGTAGGAAGAGAAATCATATAGGACTCAAATGATATAGAAAAGGAATCTCTTGGATGAAGCACATGCATTGTTCGACCAAATGCCTGAAAGGAACGTCGTGGGCCAGAGAATGGATGGATTTTCTAGTGGCTAGATTGTGTGGAACAAGGATCTGTTTACCATTTGTATTTTCTGGAAATAAAATTATCATAATTTTTTTTTCCAAGAAATTTCTTGGTGGGGGGGTCTGGAGATCGGGCGGCTCATTAGTAGAGCAACATGCATTCCATAACAACCGATGTAATTCAGATGGCTCAACAACAGGTTCTTTTTTCTTAAGCACCGTAAATGGGTGCAAAAAAACCATTCATTCTGGACGATATATATACCTATGTCTTTCTTGTGTCCATTCAATAATAATGTGACTTTTAAAATCGTAATTTGATTAAAATTCAATAATGATAAATCACATCTCTAATGATAATTTTAAAAACCACATTATTATTAGAAGGATATAGATATAACGTTTAGAATTACTTAATCTTTAAAGTTTCTATTAAACTTCTGAAAATAACATAGGAAAAACATATATATATATATATTTGTGCTCTTTGGTGAACTGGCTTGAGAATTGAGATTGTTGCAAAACAATGCAAAAGTTGCTCAACAATCTTCTTTTGAACCTTCTTTTCTGGTTTAAACATATCTAGGAAGAATAATGAGAAAATTCCAACTTCCAATAATTATATGAGGGTCAATATATATATACATGAAGAACTAATATTTAAAGACATCAAAAATAAAATAAAACTAGCTTGATTTATTTGTAAAGAAAAACATGGGAAAAAGGGGTACAAATTAAGATGACTAGAAAAAGAAGAAAAAACGTGTTGATCAAGATGTTGAAATTAGTGGCGACTCTTATTATAGATCGAGGACGAGATACAATATTGAAAAACTAAAGACGACATACATCTGACATACATTCAACAAATAACAATCTGTTGCAATTTGACAGTTTTATAAATTAAAAAGTTGTTCATTTCCTAATTCTACCTCCACCGTACCACATTCATAATTCAAACAACAAGCATACTCGATCCATCGATCACGGGCAAACCAGTGTAGTATACAACTTAAAACAAAGACCATCAGAACAAACTATTACTTTTGAACAGTGTGTGGCTGTGGCCTGTGGGCCTGTGGCAACTTCAAACTCTGGCTGCGGCAATATGGTCTTGGATTTTCCATTATGGGAGAATTTTTGTTCTTCTCTTCCGTAAGGTCGACGGTAAGGTGCCGGAAAGCTAGTTCTTGTGCAAATCCTTTTGCAACGGAAGCTGCTCGGGTACTATGCATGGCAACTAGATGTTTCAAGTCTTTGGCCGTTAAAGCAAAAGCTTCAACTTTTGAGTGGGTTTTGATAGTTTTGTTGGAGGCTGGGATCCATTTTTTGCGTGAGGAGCTGCAGTTGAACCCCCACTCTAAAAGTTCTTCTCCGTAGAGATCACCTTTTTCAATATACTGAGTGTCTGAGTCGATTCCCTTACTATTCTCACCATTACTGGATTTGAAGCAACATGCACTGCCTTGCGTTATGATAAGCATCATAAGTGGTTCTCCCTCCCGGATAATGTAGCTGTCTTCATTGTAGTACTTTGGCTTGAAGGATTCGCAAATCTGTTCCGCCAGATTTTCATCATGATTTTCAAGACTTGGAACCTAGCTTGCAAACCATCAACAAGAATAATGATGAAACGAGGGTGTAAGCATATTCAACTGTCAAGCACTACTAAAACAACTTGCAATGGCCAAGCCACTTCTATCATCGACGTTAGTATACTCCCTTTAAAGCAAAGAATGTCAAACGGTCTTCAACATATCAAATGCTAAAATGGGTATTTTTTATTTTATTTTTTTTAAGGCAGAAAGGAAAAAAATACAAGAAAATAATAAAAAAAAAAAAAAAGAGACCGTACAACACCCAAAGTAGTTGGGAATGGTCGAATAAATAACCCGACCCCTTTAAAGTAACTAGTGCCGCCAAAAGAGGCTGTAAACGTAAACAAAATTCTATAAAATGGAATAATCTACAAAACAACAAGGGATAAAAATCCCAGTTGAGCAACAAACATGACCATTAGTAGTCATTTGAGAGGGCAGTACTATCGAAAAAAAGAAAAAAGAAAGAAAAAAAAGGGTGCCCGGTACAAAAGAGTTAGTAGTCTCCTCCACAAGGATAAACCAAACAAAAAAGGGAGACAACATGCCACAAGATACACTAAAATGGGGTTCTTGGATCATGAACAACTGCACCTTAAATATCAATTCAATTCATTTAAAATAGAATCATACTGCATTGTTAAGATAGAGTCTCACATTGCTAAAGTATGCATGAGTTGTGAGCTTTATAAGCTTTAAGCAAACATCTTCTTTTGAGGCGCCTTTCAGAAATAAGCTAGTAAGGCTCAAGTGACTTCAATATTGTATCGATCAGACCCACAAGCCCTTGGACAATGTCGGGCCTTCCCTCCCAATGTTAAACATGTGTTTGATCAAAAAATACTACACGTGAAGAAGTGTGTTAAGAGTTCCACATTGCCAAGGTATGCCTGTATTGTGGACTTTATAAGCCTTGAGCAAACCTCTTCCTTTAAGGTGCTTTTCGAGAATGAGTAAGGTTCAAATAACTTTAATATGCATGTCTATATATCCATTTTCATACTAGTCTAAATAATTCAAACTTTTTATTTTATTTTTCTGCATTTTTTCCCAAGAAGAATAATTATAGTTTTCAATTGAACGGCTATCTATTTTTCTTAGAAGGAAAGAAAAAAGACTCACATTTTTTAGCAAGGGTAAACAAAGATGGTGCCTTATCTTTGTCATAAGATCTTTGGAAATATAAGAGATTGGTTTCTTCATATCAAAATCTTTATTTTCTTCTAATCTGTGTCGTATGCAGGTGATGATAGGCTCTTTCATATTGTCAGGGAGCTGGTTTGTACCCATCCAAGACTCTATTTTTGTTTTTATAAGTCCCATTTTCCGTTCGATCTCCTCCAACTTCTTAGCCTCGATCTCCTCCAACTTCTCAGCTGCCTTCTTAGCTGCCTTCTCAGCTGCCATCTGCATGTATGCCTATTGCACAAGTTTAATTGGTTTATCAAATTTCTGAAAAATGTTGAATTTATTCATTATACTAATAATATATACAATTGAGCTTCTCATAACTAATAATATTGTAGTACGTCTAGAAAAAAAAAAAAAAAAAAAAAAAAAAAAAACCTTTTAACTATCAAAATTACTGATTAATAAAATCTGTTGTCGAATTTCAGAAATTTTTGAATCTACAAGACTTCTACCCAAAAAACTGTCCATGTAGAAAACTTTCAACTCTTATTAACCTTTCGAAAAATAGAAATGACACAAAATTACATAGTCTAAACTTATATTAAAAAAATAAAATAAAATAAAAATTATTTAATGCGTTTTCCCAATAGAGAAGGCCGAACATTTCATCATTTTTCGCTAGTTCGTGCCTTATTCTCCCTCGTAACAGCTTGTACAAGTAACCAATATTTAATGAAGTTATAGTTGTGGCTGTCTTCCTTAAAACAATAATTGAATATACTAAGTACTGTAGCAAGGTATAGAGAGGAAAAGAAAAACCGTAATGGATGAGTGGAAAAAAAAAAAAAAGAGGAGGTTTCGAAGATATATATCATTTACGAGTAATGCTACACATCATCCCCTTGTCCTCCTTTTGTCCTCCCAAAGTTGATGTGGCTCTTAAAATCACCGTTGGATCAAAATCCAATAGTGATATATCAAAAATTCAATGGTGATTTTAAGAGCCACATCAATTTTGGGGGGACAAAAAGAGGACAAGGGGATGATGTGTAGCATTACTCATCATTTACAGAGGGAATTTCGGTATCATTTCAATAATGTAAACAAAAAGTTCATGTCAGGACTGATATATATATCTCGAAGAAAAGAATTTTTTTTTTTTTGTTTTGTCCAGAAATAAGGGTAATTAATTTTATAAATATATACTATATTTGAAAATTGTTTTTCATTCTTGTATTTAATTGTTCACTAGTTTTTATAAACACTAAAACTAAGTACTAGAACTATTAATTAACTATAAATGCCGTACCATAAAGGAATTTGTGTCCATAGTCCATATATACCATCTCATGCATTCATAAGCATAACTTTAATTTTTAACCGTTATACTTTACTTTCCATGCATATACATATGTAGTAGTTACTACTTTCAGCAAGTGCATATTGTTGTCTTTCTTTCTACCCATACATGTACGTACGGAAACCATCTGATATAATGCTGACCATACACCTAATTATATGAATAAGGGTCTTGTATCTTGAAAAATAAATAATAAAAAAATGTCAAGCACTAACCTGCGCATTACCGATGAAGTACAAAACCAGTAGCAAACCATAGATCAAAATAAAAACTGCGAAGCAGTTTTCCCAGAAATAAGTACTTGTTTGAAGGTTTTGACCAAGAGAACTGCGAAAATTGGACAACTATATTAATGTACGAGAAAACAACCCAATTCAATTAATGTGTAACATGACATGCTTATCGATAACATGCAACACTGATAAAAACTATTCGATCTGGAGGGACAAATTAAGAGTCTGATATATATATATATATATATGTACAAACCTCAAATTTCGGAGGCCCCACCAGAAACAGTACATGATCTTTTGTGAAATATTTGTGGATGACACAGCACCAGATTTAATGGCTTCTAAGAATATTCCAAAATCAAAGAGCGTTGTATTTGGTGTTTGTATAGAGCAAGCATCAAGTAATATAAATATGTGATCATCTCCTAAATGACCACATTCAAAAGAACTTGGGATAGCTCTATTATGATTTTTATAGGCTACGTCCCAACAAGCCGTCTCTCGTTGGATAGAGAAAAAGTACCAAAGGGCACCAAGTACCTAAAAAACCAGCAAGACTTTTAAAGATGAGTAAATTCTGCAGATATATATGCTAGGAAAAATAAATAAATAGAAAATACTAGTTCCTCTTGGAAGGAAAATGGAAAAAAAAAAAAAAAAAAATAGTAATACTAGCTAGATGATTTTAAGGAGGAGCTGGGCTCATAGGGAGTTGTAGTATTTAAAATGGGGATTTTGTTGCGGTGTTGGATTTGCTAGACCGCTGTCTGTAGTTTGTAGTGAGAATGTTATATTTTTTTTTAGAAAATTGATAGTTTTGTATTTCTCAATTTGCTTTGAACTCAAGTTTTAGGTAGAAAGATGAGTGTTGTCATCTCTATTTTATTATACTGGATTGGTTCGATTTGTCATGTAATTATTTTTGTTTATCTACACTTAAAAGGATTTTATTTTCATGTACGTAACTTTTACGTTTTCTTGTATGTTTCTCTCTTGGTATTTAATTTATCTTGTGTGATTTTTTTCTTCTATTTGTTGCTTGAGATATAAATTTAACTAATATATAGACCGTAGCATGCATGGCCCAACATTTCCATGTCATCTCTATATATACCTACCGCAATCCAAGGATTATAAATATATGCTTAATTAACGCTTACCAAAGCCTCACAATTCGTAAAAAATAGAATAGGATCGATCCTCTCTCAATTTGAAATGAAATTAATGATACTATCACTCGCATGTCACAATTATCTCATTTTTGCATTTAATTAGACTTTAGAGAGGAGTGGGTGCATGGTATCACGTAACCCAAACTTGTAGGGGTACGTTTCAACGGGTCTCATAAGCATATATATATAAGTTACAATTATAGACGGATAAAGTTTTATAAAGAAATCAAACCCAACATTGAGAAAAACCAAACTTAATTATTAAAGCAAAACTGAAATAAGCATTAAAAGAATTAAGATGGGATAATAAAACTTACATTGCTGGCAAGGATATATAGAAAAACATTGAATGCAACTTTAATCCATACGCTTCTAGCGAATTTGGAACTTTTCAATGTTTTCATATGTTTCCTCCATGATAGGTAGATTCGAAGAACTCTTGGCACATATTGCAAGAAAAGAAGGAGGTTTAGGAGCTTCCTTAGGTTCAAAAATCTCGATTTTGTCACTTTTAAGAAAATAATTGGAACCAAAACCTGGACAAATTACAACGAGCATGCGTACGTAAGATCTACTTAATACAGGAAAATAAATTGCTGAAAAAGAAAACCCACTAACCAAATTGCTGAAAAGGACCCTTATGTTCCAAAACCAAAGCCATGCCAACTCAGTTATCTTTTCTTCATGCAAGCCCCTTAATTAAGTGCATACAAATAATAAGCAAGAGACCCAGAGCTGGGTGGGGGGTGGGGGGTGGACCTTACAATTAAAATGTAACTATAATAGACAATCCAAACTAGTATGAAATCAACGAGTTGAATGTGGGTCACCTTATAATTTATGCTCTAATTAAAAGTGACCCAGGCTTTAGAGAGGAGCCAAATGATGAACTGAACAATATCAACATATATAGTGTAATGTCACTATGATAGAATTCCTCGTTGCATAGTTAAACTTGAAAAAAAAAAAGGTTTAGAAGTAGAAAGGTCTCCCTTACCTGTGGGATTGGAAGAATAGCGAGGATGTCAATTGCGAAGTACGACCTCAAATACCTCTTTATTATTTGTCGAGGCTGCTGATGATATGGATCAACTATCCCAGTTCGTCCCTGTCTACTACTAAAGTGTCCCAAAATGATATTTCCAACATAAATCATATCGAAGACCGATCGAAAAAAAAGAGCTGCGACCATTAATTTTTTATCTAACGTAAGACACTTGGAATTTTGGTTGATCATAGGAAGGTACAAGAACAAAGGGTCCACACATAGTACTGTAATCACATACGACAAAAGAAACATTGCATGCCACTTAAACATGAAAGCTCCCTTTGGGTCAAGAATTTTGTTAATCCAATCAACTCCATCATCCTGGCCACCAAATTGCTTCTCAATGTCCGAAATATTCCTGATTGAGCATAATATAACAAGCAAAGAATCATTAGAAAAAATATAAAAATTGACAAAAAAAATATTATTTTTATAGTCCCTTGTGTTAAATCAACATTTATTCCAAAAGCTTAAGCTGATAGGATGTAATAAATTTAATCATTTAATCAATACTTTAACACTCCTCTCACGTGTGAGCTCAAACTCTATTTTTAATAGGTGGAGCCCAACATGTGGAATATTTAATTGAAATGAGAGATAAATGAAGAAGACATGGTATGAACTTAAGACTTCTGCTCTGATATCATGTTAAATCAGCACTTATCTCAAAAGCTTAAACTGATAGAAAGAGATAAATTTAATCATTTAATCAATACTTTAATACCGTAGAAGCTTGTGCCACTACTAAATGATTGTATTGGGTTTCTCAGTCTTGTTTTCTTCTCTTATAGTTGGGCTCACAAGAGCCCAAAAATTCAAACTAGCGTTATAATTTTTCAAATTGTTAAATAATATATACACTAAAAATAATAATATTATATTTTTTTTAACATTTTCAATAATTTTAGAGTGGTTAAAATTGTTAAATAGGTTAAAAATTTCCATCATATTTGGGTGTATATTATACGTTTCATAGCTATTAAATTCGTGACAAATAGCATTTTATAACTACTATTTGTTGTTTAATATTAGCTTATTTGATCTATGCAACCATCACTATAGGTCAGAAATCAACCTTTGTTTAAATTTAATCAATTCCTTTGTACGTAACATTTGTTTTCTTTGTTTTTTTTTTTTTTTTTTTTTTTTTTTTTTTTTTTTTTTTTTTGCTATTCTTTTTTAAGAGTGTTTTAACAAAAATATAGTTTGTAAGATGCCATAATATGGTGCCTTTTTACCATAAAGAATCAGTGAAAAATGAATGTTTACATTGATAATTAATAGTTAATTAGCACATACGTACCCATTCTCTTGCTGCCACTCGCGTTCACTCCCAATTAAGCTTATCTCCCCAATCACATTCTCTTGCTGACGCCAG
Source organism: Alnus glutinosa (assembly GCF_958979055.1). Lineage (NCBI taxonomy): Eukaryota > Viridiplantae > Streptophyta > Magnoliopsida > Fagales > Betulaceae > Alnus > Alnus glutinosa. The sequence continues at coordinate 7,661,477 of NC_084895.1, forward strand.
CGTCGACTCATAACTAAAGCTTTTCGGTCGGTGATATAATAATGTCCAAAATGAAGAATCAACCTCCAAAATACTTCTTGTAGTCTCACAAAAAGCTGAATTCTGGTTCCTAAAAAAATGGAAAATTGATTAGAAGATTGAGACACCATTTTTCATCAATTAATTAATTCTAAGTGCAATCACCCCATATTGTGCACCACAGGAATTTTTTCAGAGCAGAAGCAAAAAGAAAAAGAAAAAAAAAAGAGTACCAATTTCAAATGAAAAAACAAAGTATTTTTATTTTTTATTTTTTATTTTTTAAAAAAAGGTTACTTGTACCAATTTCAAATGGTAAAAGCAAGAAAACAACGCCAGACATTAGATGGATATTTAATTTGTAATAGGAGCACAAAAATAATATATATATATATATATATACATATTTTATAAAAACAAAATCCTTTATCATACATTGCAATATATATAGCATGTGGGAAGTTAAGAAATGATTTTTTTTTTTTTTTTTTAAAAAAAAGTTAAAAATTAAAAATTAAAAAATCCAACCTAGCTCGAGTATGTTAGAATATATTTGGATTATCCTGAAGTTAAGGATTTAATGAGAATTGTATTGCATTAAATAAAGATTAGATTACCTACAATTTAGAGATTTGATAATATTGAATCACTATTAATTAAGGGATTTGATTAGGATTATATTCAATCTGTAACTCTATAAATAGAGTATTTTGTATTGTAAACTAATCAAGTGAAATAAGAGTATAATGTAGCCTTAGGGTTTTATCCTATGAATGTAGGTCATAGACCGAACTACGTAAAATATTTTGTTTTTATTTTCTTTATTTTGTTTTTTATTTTATATTTATGTAGCATTATCTTTTCTTTCATAGTAGATTTTAACAGTTGATTAAAAGTAAATTATTATCAATTTGTGTCCATATTAAAGAATAATTTAAAAGTAAACGGAATCGTTGTAGCATATATTGTCTATATCCATTTGTTGTATCATAAGTTCCATGTCCAAATAGAATATTTTATAAGATACAAAAACTACTGAGCTCGCAAAAATAAAATAAAATAAAAAAGAAAAACTGCAGAATCAATAAATCCTTTAATTAATTATCTGATCAACACTTTGACTTTCTTTTATTTGAGCATTTCTTCTGGTTCATATTCTCTTCTAGAAAATGAAGTAGATAATAGAGGAAAGAAAATAACCTCAATGTTGTTTTAGCACACACTTGGCCAAAGATAACAACACTTCAGGAAACGGATGCATGTTAAATACCAGCTCGACCTCTTCCCTTCCCGTGTTCTTTTTCTTTCATTTATTGTTATGTAAAGAAAATGGGTGACATGCCCAATTAATATTGTCCACGTTAACTCAAAACTAAAGTTCGTCAAAGACACAATTAATGTCCAAACTATTTAGACTACAAAATTCCTAGAAAATGGAAAAAGAAAATAAATATGAACTTTTTCTGATCTGGCTTACATGCTGTTATTTTTATAACAGCATGTATGATGTTAGTTTAAAGACAAAAATGCCCCCAGCACATGAAAAAAATAAAACTACTATGAACATATAAAATCACAATTTTCTCGTTCCCCGGCTAGATTTGTCGGATCCCGGCCGGTTGGCAAGAATTGGTTGTTTCCCAGCCAAAACGGCCGGATTCCGACCGGTTGGTCGAGACTGGTCGTACCAAGACAAATCTGCCTGATCCCGGCTGGGAATAGCCAGAACGGCCGGATCTAGCCGTTCCTCGGCCAGAACAGCCCAACTTCGGCCGATCTGTTCGGGGAACGGGGTCACCAGGTTGGCTAGATCTTCGGGTTGGCTAAATTTCGTTGCTTCCGGTTGGTGTTCAACCGGAGATGATGAAGGGGCTAGTAAAGGGCATTATCGGAAGAGGCATCATGTGGGAGGAAAAACATTAATGGTTTCAGTACTTACTTCACTCTTGATGGTCCACTCTCTGTGTGATACATCACAACAGCATACATGCTCAGGGGCGGAGCCACCTTGGGGCTTGGGGGAGCCTGGGCCCCAAGGTTCTCCCCAAAAAAAAAAAATAAATAAAAAAAAATTAAAAAAAATTAAAATTTTGCCTCAAATTTTATTATTTTTTTCTAATTTTGGCCCCCTAGAAACTTTTTTTTTTCAATTTGGCCCCCCAACTTTGGGGGGCTGGCTCCGCCCTTGTACATGCTGTTAAAAAAATAACATGTAAGCCGAATCCAACTTTTTCAATGCAGAAGGAAAGACATTTTTATCGTGAGAAGCTTCACGTACAGCATAAGAGATGATCAGAATTACATATACCAAATATAATAAGAGCAAACAATAAATAGTTCTATATATATATATATGTGTGTGTATTTCTTTAGAGAGAGAGAGAGAGAGAGAGAGAGAGAGAATGTGTATTTATATAAGAGTGAATTGAACCTTATAAAGTCGAGCGACCGAGCGAGCTAGTGATCAGACCAGGTTTTGACAAAGCAAAGAGTACTGGCGGAGAGTGGATTTTAGAAGTGTGCAGACGCAGATGCAAGTAATGAACAATTTTTGATGTTCTTATAGACAGTTAATAGTTTAGTCAACCATTAACACTATATATAATCTATTCCTCAAGTCTTTCTTTAATTTCTTTTCTTTTCTTACGTACCTACCGAATTAAGTTTATTTTATTCCAAATTCAACTCCGCCAGTTAAAATACCTAAGACAAAAGTTTAAATCTAATAAGGAATTAAGGACAGGGAGTAAATTTAATGCCCTGTTTGAAACCATCTTCCCTTCTCCTTAACAAAGTCATTTCAAAACACTTTTTATATTATATTAATTACTTTTTAACAACATCTTTTACTTTTCTTTATAAAAAGTTTAAAACTTATTTTTATTTTGTATCACACTAATTATTTATTTTATTATTAAAAAAAAAAAAACTACAGCAAGTTTACCAAATACACTCTCAATCTCTGTTGAATGAGAGACACAGGAGTAGTGCCGCGCAAAACACCAACTTTAAAAACGCAAGTCAAAAATTTTTGTAAAATAATTTCAAAATGACAGTTTTTAGAAAATTTCATACAACCCACATATAAAATTAACATGTGTCTCTTACCATGTAAGAAGCACATGCTGTTTTAATAGCATATGAGAAGCACATTTTTTTAATAGCATTAATAAAAAAACATGTGTTTCTCACATGTTTAAAGAACCAGTTTGTAGGAAATTTTTATCCATTTCAAAATACTCTCTAGGTACTAGGTCGGACTGGAGATTGTAGTTTGGGCTTGTGTTAGTGTTTTATTTTTTATTTTTGGTTTATTTCTTTATTTTTCTATTTTAATTTTTTTAAGCTTTAGTGAATTTCTATACTAAGTACGAAATTAAATATCAAAACGACTATTTTGGTATATATAAAATTGCTAACGACATCTGCATATGTGGTTAATAATTTTTGCTAGTCGCATATCAATGTAATTACGCTAATAACAGTTAATTGTGATTAATAACTACTTGCTTGTATAGTCTAGTGATTTGAACCCTACCTACATGCCAAACTAGGCCCTTATTCGTTGAATCAATCTTTATTTCTAAATTAAATTGAAAAATTAAATTTTCAAAGCATAAAGGCATATATATAAGTTATGATCCATTGACCATTTTAATCTAAGCCCAACTAAATAGGCCTACACACACCAAGACCCAAAATATAAAGCTTAACAAAGGTCCTCCACTTTCTGAGGCGCAGGATGTTACACATTTGGACAAAGTCGACAGAGCAACCAACGTTAACTGCCCAAGATTGGGATTTGGACAAAGCAAAGCAAAAAGTGGTTTTGTTGTGGATTTTAGAAGAGCATGTGTAGATGCAAGTAATTTTAAAAGTTTTTAATGTGTTATTTTTGTATTTCTCTAAAAATAAAGTGGTTTTTAAAATCATCAATGGATCAAAATTCAATATCGATCAATTTCAAGTATAATGCTAATTTTAAATGCCACCTCATTTTTAGAGGGATATAATACAAGAGTGACAAAAAAAATTTCTAACATTACTCGTCTAAATGCATATGTAAGTAATGAACAAGAGTCTGTCTCTCTAGTCTTTCTTTAATTCTTATTTGTCTTTCTTAGCAACCGATGAAATTTTAATTTATTTCAAAGTCACGTTGGTCAGCTAAAATTGGCAGTGTAAACATGTTTTGGACAAATCAAACTTGGTAGGCTTCCCATAAAAATAATATGACTAGAAACCACAAAAATTGATATAAGGCTTGGTTGGGAATGCCCATAAAAATTGTGAAATAAGAATATGATTTGTAGTATTACTCGCAATGCTACATGCTGTCTATAACTTTTTAGAATTTGCTAACGTGAGGGGGTACAAACAAATTGTAAAAGAAGAATAAAAATAATGTTTTGAATTACAAAGCTAGCTGCTCGGGCATGCATATATGGGAACTAAATTTTTCAAGTCATTGGCCGTCAGAACAAAGGCTTCAACTTTTGAGTGGGTTTTGGCCGTTTTGGTAGAGGTAAAATTGGGAGTGTGAATATATATATATATATATATATATATATATATATATATATATATATATATAGTGTAAACATGTTTTGGACAAGTCAAACTTGGTAGGCTTCCCGTAAAAATAATATGGTAGAAAATGCAATTTCCTAATTGACGAAGACCTCAATATTGCAATAGCAAGTGGGGAGTCATAAAGTACAAGGCAAAAGAAATAAAAAGATAAAAAAAAATAAATCAGTCCCCAAGCATAATATGCATGCTTGTCGACTAAAACCCTGATATCGATGTTGAGATTGCATGTGACAAGCTAACCACTCTCTTAATTTTTACTAGTAATATTTTTCCTGCACTTTCTTCATTTTTATACTAGTAGGTAGTCAGATCAAGTTGCCAATTGACGAAGGCCTCAATATAGCAATAGCAAGTGGCCGGGGAGTCATAAAGTAAAAAGCAAAAGAAATGAAAAGATAAAAAAATAAATCAGTCCCCTATTATAATATGCTTGTCAACTAAAAACCCTGATATCGATGTTGAGATTGCATGTGACAAGCTAACCACTCTCTTAATTTTTACTAGTAATATTTTTCCTCCACTTTCTTCATTTTTTTTACTAGTAGGTAGTCAGATCAAGTTGCTAATTGACGAAGACCTCAATATTGCAAGTGGGGAGTCATAAAGTAATAGGCAAAAGAAATGAAAAGATAAAAAAATAAATCAGTCCCCAAGTATAATATGCTTGTCGACTAAAACCCTGATATCGATGTTGAGATTGCATGTGACAAGCTAAACACTCTCTTAATTTTTACTAGTAATATTTTTACTGCACTTTCTTCATTTTTTTACTAGTAAGTAGTCAGATCAAGTTAGCGTTTCACCTTATTTCAGGACTAAACAACAATTTCTCTTCATTTTAAAGTATTATAATGTATTTCTTGCCATATTTTCATATAATAGGTATATATTTTTCTTATTAAGTATTCTCTTATTTAACAAACCTCAAACTCCATTGTAATACATTGGGGGAAGTGGATGCAGGGATAAAAGGACAATGCAAAAAAAAGAAGAATAAAAAATCAAACCTTAGTAAAACTTGCACGTTAATCAAAACCTTGATATTCAGGTTGCACATGAGAAGCCAATCACTCTCTTTTAAACGTGGTTAAAACTTGCACGTTTATCAAAACCTTGATATTCATATTGCACATGAGAAGCCAATTACTCTCTCTTTTATATGTGGTTGGGGTGGCCGCGCTGGTTGAGATTGCCGCGTGGTCATTCCGATATGGTTAGGAAGGCCATGCAGCCATGCCGATGTGGTTGGGGTAGCCGTGTAATTACCTAAAGAAAATGCTAATCACATCTACGCTATTACTTGAAAATAACTACTTAATTTAAAGTTTGTCTATAATTAATCACTTATAAAACTTTATTTCACATAATAAGTAAGAAAAATGAGACTTAACACCCATAGGTGTCTTTATCAACCACTCTATGTGGACTACTCAACCTCCCAATATGAGACCAAGATGTTATAAACTCCTCCTTTAAACTTTTAACGTCCTTATCAGGGCTACCTCATGTTGTGGTCTAGTACCACATAACATTATTAGTCGTTTTTAATACCATTTATAACGACTTGAATAAAACACTAGCCACATCTGCTCTATCTAGAATCAATCACTTATAAATCATAATTTCACTTAATAAGTAATGTGAAACTTACCACCTATGAGTTTCTTTATATACGACCAACTCTATATAGGATGTTTATCTTCCCAATATGAGACTGGGTATTACAAACTCCCTTCCCCCATTAAACATTTGACATCCTCATTAGGGCTACCTATGATGTGCTCTAGTACCACATGACATTACTAGGTCTCTCTAATACTATTTATAACGACTCAGGAAAAACGCTAACTACATTTACACTATCATCTCAAAATGAATTTATAGTTTCTTTAGAATCACTTATAAATGTCAATTTCATATACTAAGTAAATAATGTGAGACTAGCAATCATGAGTGTCTTTATAAACCATCTACTTTATCTGAGCTATTAATCTTCCTAATATGAGACCGGGGCGTTAAAAGCCACACAACCACCCCTGGCTAAATGAGTGCGGCCACCATTATGCTGGTCAAGATTTATGCGCTCTTCTCCATAGAAACTACCTTTATTAATACGCTAATGCTCCGTTTATTTTTCTGTTGTGAAATATTTTCAACGAAATCATTTTTTTAAAAAAGATGATTTTCTTGAAAATATTTTTTCGGCATTTGGCTCGTACGAAAAAATCACCAATGGCGTAAAACAGAATCCGGAAACCACCGCCAAAATCCAGAGACTTTTGGCCGCTGTCGCTAGATTCCGAGCAAACCGGTCAGAATCTTACTAGTACGGCCGGAATCTGGCTTGAATCCGACAGAAATTTCAAGATTATGGACGTACTGGTCAGATTCTGGCTAGTTTGGCTGGAATCTGGTCTGTCGGAAGCTGATGATGTTGCCGGATTCCAGAAAAAAATTTCAGATTTCGGCACTGGCCGGCCATCACCGGAATCCGGCCAGTGCCGCCAAATTCCGACATTAGAATACCAAAATTTACAGATTTTTGACGGTAGAGTCAGACTACCAACAAACTCTAACGCCCGGTGGTGGCAGATTCCTACAAACGTGCATGCAAGAATGAGGAGTTTAAATCCAAAAATTAAATAAGTTTTTATGGTCAAACTGAAAATGATTTTCGTTGACTATTATTTTCGCTTCCACTAAACACCAAAAAATGTTTCAAAAAACATTTTACGTTGAAACAAACGAAACATTAGCGTTTCTATTAGCAATATTACTGGTCGTGAAGTGCCATATGATGCCTTGCATTATGAAGAGTATCACATCAAGTGGTTCTCCCTCCCGGACAATGTAGTCACTACAAAAAAAAGGGCATTTATGGATGGTTTTTTTTTTAGACGGTTTCTAAAACCGTCTAAAAAATAAAATTTGCAGACGGTTTTCTCAAAACCGTTTGTAAAAAATTTATTATGGACGGTTTGATTAAACCGTTCATACTTACAGACGGTTTTAACTAAACCGTCTGGAAATTTTCATTTCCATACGGTTTTATAAAAACCGTCTCTAAATTTTTAGACGGTTTTTTTCTAAATCGTCTGTAAATATTATTTCCAGACGATTTAGTTAAAACCATCTGAAATTTTATGGATGGTTTTTACCAAACCGTCTAGAAAAAATTTTCACATGCCATGTCATCAATCTACGTGATACCCCCTTATTTCACCACATCCATCCGATTTCTTTCTCAACCAAAATACAACCGTCCGATTAAAACCTTCATGCACACTAGCTGTATTGAAAACCTTCACACACACTGTATTCTTAAAACCATCGATCTCTTCTCTCTCTCTAGCTCTCTCTCTCTCTCTCTCTCTCTCTCTCTCTCTCTCTCTCTCTCTCTCTCTCTCTCTCTCTCTCTCTCTCTCTCTCTCTCTCTCTCTCGTTCTTCTTCTTCCTCCGGCGCAATCCCAAAATTTCTCGTCTCTCTCTGTCTCGCTATCTTACTAATCTTTCTTCTTTTGTTGTTTGTGTTTTATTTTTTTTTCCAGAAGACGACGACCCACCCCACTGCAGCATGACTCAGTTGCCGGTAACGGAGATCTAGGCGTCGAGGTCTCACCGGGGGGGTGGTTTTGACGTCGTGGTGACAAAGATCAAGGCTTCGAACTCTGATCCGCTCCAGGCTAGAGTTTTGGAAGATCGGGTTCGATCTTCCACTTTTTCTCCCCTTTTGAACTCTCTTGGAACTGTGTGTTGGCCGGATTTTATTTTGGGTTGGATTTTTTGGGTTGGATTTCATGGGAGGAGGAAGGGGAAGATTTCGCCGGCCCTTGAAGAAGTTTCCGACGAAGGAGAAAAAAAAAAAAAAAAAAAAAGAAGGTAATTACCTTTTTCCCCCATTAACTACCAGCCATTGTCAACATGGTCCCCATGAACTGACACCTTAACCAAAAGAGAGCATCCAACTACTAACTTTACATACTTTGCCCCCTTTCTGTCAGTTTAATTCGTAAAAAGACTGAAATACCCTAACTCAAATTCAAAAATGACATAAATGCCCTCAACTTTTTTAAACATATTAATTTTAATATTTTTTTTATTAATTACTGTTGGAGGGCATTTTGGTCTTTAAACCAAAATTAACGCCCAAAAATGGAATATTTCATCCAAGTTAACGGGATTCCCTGACGGAGGGGGGCAAAGTGTGTGAAGTTGGTAGTTGGATGTTCTCTTTTGGTCGAGGTGTCAATTTATGGGGGCATGTTGACAGTGGCTGGTAGTTGATGGGGGGAAAAGGTAATTACCAAAAAAAAAAAATGTTTCTGATGAGGGCCAGAAACAGAGCATCGCCGGCGATGGAAAAAAAAAAACACAGTTAACACCGGAAATGAGAAAAATTCTAGACGTATTTAGACATTCGGGACGATCCTAGCTGAAATATTAACATATATATACAAAAGAAATAAATCGAGTCATCAGAAAAAAATAAAAAATAATAAAAAAATAAGTCTGGACGGTTTTGGGCAAAACCGTCCATAATTTTTCTGGACGGTTTTTCCCAAAACTATCCAGAAACAGTTCTGGACGGTTTGGATCAAACCTTCTAGAATTCCAGACGATTTTGTCCAAACCGTCCAGAAAAAAATTTAGCGACTTTATATACTGGACGGTTTAAAACCGTCCAAAAAAAATTGTCTGAAATTGATTTCAGACGGTTTTTTTGTATTTCTGAACGGTTTAAAACCATCCATAATTTGGTTTTTTTTTTTTTTTTTTTTTTTTTTTTGTAGTGAGTGCACTGGCTTCAGATTGTTGCAAGTCAATTGTAACTACAGTTGTTCAGTACTATTTAATTTCCTTGAAGCTATGGCACCTGACCTGCACAAAAACAATCGAGAAGAGTAATGAGAAGGGTACTGTCAATTAATAGGAAATGATTACGTGAAGGCGTAAAGAAATTCATTGTCATCAAGAACTAAAACGACTTGTAATGGCCAAGCTATTTAAGGAAGCACATTAGTTTACCATTTTCAACCCAAAGAATTATAATAATAATAATAATTAAAAATGATTAAATTTATCATACTTTATTATTAATTGAAATTTTTTGGACAATTGATAATATTTGTTATTAGAGTACTAATGGATATGAGTTCAATTTTTTTATTCAATTAAATATTTTAAGTATTTTTATTTATTTATTTAAGCTAATCAAAAGACAACGAAGTAGCCAATCCATTATTGAATTTAGGGTTAAATACAATTCACCGCCAAAATTGTACCCCTTTTTCAATCTTACCTCCAATCTTTAAAAAATTGCAAGCCAACGAAGTTTTCCAATTTTTCAATGTAGCCAATCCATTATTGAATTTTGTCTACTCTGACGAAAAGGGCCTCACGTGTTCTGCACATGATGTTTTTCATGTGAACTTCATTTTTAAACATTGGAGGTAAAATTGTAAAATGAGTACAACTTTGAAGGAGTGAATTGTGAAAATAATTATAAACTCTAAATCAACCACAACCAAACAGATAACCAAATATGTAAAGCAGTAAAGCAGTTAATATAGTTATTTGGTTACGAAATGAAAACTCTTTGAATCCAAAGAGAAAAACCACTACAGGGCAACCAAACCCAGAAAATTAATTATAATGAAGAAACAACGAATTACAAGAAGTTCTTACTCACAATCCTTTGCAGTAGCCACTCTCTAGAATTATAACAAGCGACCCATTTTCCTGCTTCTCTCCCAGACCCTTCTAGAGAGTTTTTCTTCTTGATATTCCTTAAATGGAACTCCAGCTGGCTTCAATGGTTGGCGGTTGAACAAACAAATACAAGTACCACGTTAAGAGAAATACATAATTCTGTTTAAGCCTAAAACCTTCTCTTAGCTCAAGGAATTCTCTTTTGGAATTCTTAAACAAAGACCGCATAGAAACACATTTAAATAAGCTTTAGAAGCCCTGAAACAAGTCAAGAACGGTTTCCTAGGTGGCGGCGTCCGAACAAGGTAACGCGTGTCTGGACACTAATCAGAAAGATACACTTTCTATGAAGCATGTCCGGACAGGTAACCCTACTGTTTGGACACTTGCATGAAAAATACTTCTCAGGAAGTTGTGTCCGAACACCTTAGAGTACAAGCACTCTCGGGAAGTCGCATCATCTGATCTATCCGAACACTATACAGAACATGAGGCTCTCTAGAAGTTGCGTCTGCTGGCTGTCCAGGCATCTTGAAGAACAAAAGCTCTCTGTGGGTGATGTCCGGACATTGCTTCTGGCTGTTCGGACATTGAAGAAAGAACTTGAATTATGAATGCTCTAATGCCATTTTCTTCAACAAATAAGTAACCTTTTGCCACATGAATGTAGCCAATATAAAAAACTAACAAACCTCCCCTTTGGTCATTCACCAGATCATCTCAAGTATATGTAAAGATATTCAACAAAGCACAATGACTGAGATATCAGTTAAGAAGACATGAAATATCTGATAAACTATCAAAGATAAACCATTCTGCATTCCTTTTTTTTTATTAAAAAATTTTCAAAAGAAAAAAAAAAAACATGCTTAGAGAATGAGACTAAAATATACAAGAAAGTCTATTCCTAGCATGTGAGGAGACATGCTTAGGACATGTCACAAACACCAATGGCTTTCTTAAGAAATTCAAACATGCCGCCATCGAGAGGTTTGGTAAGGAGGTCGGCTAATTGATTATCGGTGGGCACAAAAGAGAGGGATTGCCCAGCCTAAGATGGCGGGAGCGTGTATAAGCTAAGCCCATGAGGGTTGCCAGCGGATATTTGCTGGGACGCTAAGAATTGGGTGATCCCATGAGGGTCGTCAGCGGGGACGTTAGGTTCTAAGAGGAGTTGATTGTGACGTCCCACATCGCCTCAAAATGGGAATGTGCTTATATGTATAAACTCACAATTCTTGACACAACCCGTTTTAAATCTGTGATGGTCATGAACATATTAGAACTCCATAGTTAAGCGTTCTTTTGTGAGAGTAGTATTGGGATGGGTGGACCTCCTGATAAATTTAGTTCAGGGGAGCTAAAGTGGACAATATTGTGTCATTTGGAGTGGGTCGTTACAGATACCACCTGGGACTCAACCAGATCACAAATAAAGTGATGCTGGATGCCTATGTTCTTGGTACGAGAATGCTGAACTAGATTCTTGGAAATATTGATGGCACTTGTATTGTCGCAATGAACAGCCATGAAACCTTGCGCAAAGCCATAGTCAGATAAAAGTTGCTTCATCCAGAGCAATTGAGTGAAATTGCTCAGTCAACATCAGAATATCCTGTCTAGAAAGAAACCGTCAATAAATGAGAGTTTTTTTGTAGTCTAGCTAAGGCTAAGGGTGATACCTAATATTTTTATTATGTGTTCTTGATTAATGATTAAATTTTGGGGATGATTTTTATTTGATAGTTTAATGTTACAAGCTTATTTTGATTCATTATGATTTCTATTTATATCAAATGCTTACTTTGTTTGATTTGTTATGATTCGAAAATATATTGAATACTTAATTTATTGTAAGATGTTATTAAAATCAAATTCTCAATCAATCCATGTTTAATTTATTTTCTATTTACTTTGCGCTTAATTGTTTTATTTTTCGATTAGGAGATCGAGTTGATTCTCTACCTAATTGTGTTAAAAATATATGTCTCAGGAATATTACGTAATATAATACTAGGTAGATCTCTAAAACCTTAGTGTTTCCCATTAATTTTCTCTAATTCACTTTTTATTAATTTAGTTTAGTTAATAAAATTTTAGTTTACCATCTCTCCATTGCTCCATTTTTTTATTTGAAAAACCAATTCAATTTACTTTCTGCACAATAATATGAATTTTACTTAGTATCTACTGTTTCCGGTGGATCGACCTCATACTAACCAAGAATTCATTACTTGTGAAAGTCTACACTTGTGTTTGCACTCTTCTTGATGCATCACTTTTATACATGAAGCTTGAGATGTTTCAAACATACCATTACTCGAATATTTGATGTTGTGAGCCTTATTACTCCGGGAAAAGCTATATTTACAAATGATAAATGTATTTTGGCTAATTGAACAATATGTTGTGGAATATTGTTATGCACGAATTTGACCTTATGGTTTAGAGATTTATTACGTGGCATATGGGCAACACTTGTCTTTACACACTTCATTAAGGAATTTCTTACACACTTATTGTTCTTCAATATAAAATCGGGCTCTGCTGGTTTTTGAAGCAACGTGGGTGGGTGGAATTCTCTCTAGCACCCTTTCCTTCCGTGTGCGAAGTGCATTAGCAGCAAACCGTGAGGCATAAATGGCGGCACCTAAACTTAGCGAGCTGGCCAAAGCATCTTGCAACCTATTCTCCTTATTTGCCCGAAGAGACTTATAGCGGCGCCAGGCTGCCTGTATGATCGAAGCTGCCCAATTCCTCCATTGATCAGGAGAGTGACGTCTGCAAGTGTCTCGAAGTTGCTTGCCACCGAGCTCGAACTGAGAGGCTAGAAACTTCAAGTCGTCGGCTTTTAGAGCAAAGGCTTCAACTTCTGTAAGGGCTTGGACCGTTCTAGTTGAGATGGGAAGATTGGTTGAGGAGTGGGGATCCAAAGCCCAATTAGTAATAATTTCTTCACCACAGAAGTCACCGGCCTTACGATATTCAGATTTGAAGAAGCCCGTTCTTCCACCATTGTTTGTCGTGATCAATAGGGTGCCTCGCATGATGAAGAACATCTCATCAACTCGGTCTCCCTCCCAAACAATGTAGCTTTTTTCTGTGTAGAACACTGGCATGAAACGGTCACACATTGAATCCAACAGCTGTCCGTCCATCTTTGTAAAGATCTGCATCTGCATGCACCTTAAATACATCCAAAATAATTAATAAAAATAAAACTGCTTATTTATTGTATCTCAAAAGGGATCGAGGAGGAAAAAGGGGTGGAACTTACACTCCTTAGTAGTGGCCCACCCATATAGCGCTGAATCTCCTTTGTAATTTCTGTGGGAAGATGTGGGAGAGGATTCCTGGCATCAATATCTTTCCGTTCTCCTATCATGTGTCCTACGTGGGGCATGACGCGCCGCATTATATTGGGAGGGAGCTTCTTGTTCTTCATCCACAACTCTATCTCTCGCTCAGTAGCTTTCTTAGTCTCCTCTTTCTTTTTATTATCCAACCATATAGACATCTCAATCTGCATGTAAATCTGCAATGGGACCACTTCAATTTATCAAATTCTACTCATACATTATTATTTATTTCAAAACTTGAGTACGTAAAAATATAATCAATTAATTAATATTTTAAAACATAAATATAGTTTTTACCTTCGTTTCACACAAATAAATTTTATAGCTTATAATTAACAGTAATGGAAGATAAAAAAATAAAAAATAATAATCATTAGTGATTTTGTTAACAATCTCATAACTACAAGACTTTGATAAAAGAAAAATAATATAAATACATAATCTAAGCTCTGAAAGGGGCCGGGGGAAGAGTCTTAAAGATATCATCTTAAAAGGAAACATAGTTGATAATCGTAATCATGTAAAACAAAAGTCAAAGTTAAGGAGTAATATATCTTGAAGAAAAGGATTTTAGACCAAAAATAAAGGTGTTTGAGTTTATAAACCTATAGTTATGGTCTGTTTGGGTTTGCGATTTAAAATCACGATTTTAAAATACGCAATTTGAAAAAAGTGATTTTTAAAAACGCAGTTAAGCATTTGGCAAAATCGCAATTTAGCATTTAAAATCGCAAATTAGCCTTTAAAATTCTGCATTTTCAAAAAAACACCATCTTATCTGCGATTTGAAAAAATAGATTTTCTGCGATTTCAAATCGCAATTTTTAAAAACGCAGTTCCCAAACAATTTATGTTCTGCAATTTGGTTTAAATTCGCACTTATTGTCTACGAAATCGCAATCCCAAACGCACCCTTAGAGAGTTCTGAGTTTTGTGATTGGTTTAACTTGCAACCCGCTACGCCACACCCTATACACTGAGAACGGTGTATGTATATGTTAGAATATTTTATATCTCAATATTATGTTTACTGTATCTTTCCTATTAGGGTTTATTCCATACCTTAATTACTCTAAGGTTTCTTGGTTACTACTCATAGCCTCTTTATATATAGAGGTCTCTTGTAATATCTTATATCAAGACTCAATACAATGTAGTCCTTAATATATTTTCGCTCTTTGTCTTCCGTTCTCTCTCTCTTCCATATATTTCTTCAATATATTTCACATAGTATCAAAGTTATTTCTCTATTTCATATATTTAACTAATATGGTATCAGAGCCATACTGTCTTGTGGCCTCCAATATATTCTCTTTATTTTTCAGGCATCTTTCCAATAGTTTTTTCGGTGCCGCCTTTGCTTCCACAATACCTCATCGCTCTGTCTTTCACGGTTCTTCCTTTTCCATACTACTAGAAACCTTGGGAGAAGACCGTGCAAGATCCACCGAGATCAGTTTCATCAAAGCCTCCACGCTCCGCCACGCACCGCATGAATATTCTGCCGCCTGAAGCTTCAACCGTTCTCCACTGCCTTCCGCCACTTTTCAGCCAGCGGCCTTCTCCTGTGACTTTTGCGGTCTCCTTTTGGTTTCTTTTCGAGCGACTTTTCAGCCTTCTCCGACAACTTTTCTGGGCGACTTCTCCGGCGTCTTTTGCTTTTCTTTTTTCCAAACACAAGGTTACACCTTGAGTTTGAGAGAGGATGTCAGAATATTTTATATTCTCAATATTATGTTTACCATATATTTCCTATTAGGGTTTATTCCATACCTTAATTACTCTAGGGTTTTTTGGTCACTACTCATAGCCTCTTTATATATAGAGGTCTCTTGTAATATGTTATAATATCAAGACTCAATACAATGTAGTCCTTAATATATATTCGCTCTTTCTCTTCCGCTCTCTTTCTCTTCCATCTATTTCACATAATATCAAAGCTATTTCTCTATTTCATATATTTTACTAACATATATAAATGCCCAGAAAAGTTTTTTAGCATTTATATTTTGGCATATTATAAGCACAGAGTATTGGTGTTCTGAAATTGGTTTTCGGCAGCTTAAAATAAATTAATGTTTCAAGAAAACAAAATCACGATAAGGAGGGGCACCAATGTTAATCTTAGAAAAGGTATTTAAAAAAAAAATCAAATAACAAAATAAGATAAAAGGTAGTTATAAAGATAAGATGATGATGAGTAAGTGTGAACAACCATATTGTTTGGTTAATCTCCAAAGTTAACCTTTTAGATGACTTAATTATCCAATTACTTAACATGTACATGCTGTTTCTACTATGCGTATAGAAACCATCTTTATTGCTCATACACAAAATTTAATAAAATAATAAATACGGGAGTACGTGAATCTTTAAAAAGGATATATTTATATATGTTGAGCACCAACCTGCAAATTTCCGATGAAGTACAAAACCAGTAGCATTCCAGTGATCGAAATAGAGGCTGCAAAGCAGTTTTCCCTAAAACTCGTACTTGTTTTTAGGTTTTGACCAAGAGAACTGGAAAAATTGGGGCAACAATTACAATGTAGCAGTAATTATTAGTATAAATTAAGACTAGAGCTCGCTAGTTGTAGCTAGGTAGGGCTCAATATATGCAAACAGACGCCAAGATCACGACCCCAATAACACTTACATGTGGCTCAACAAATATTTAATTAAAATTTAGTTAAAAATCATATTTTTTATTTTATTTTATCTACTAAATTTTTCAAAACAGTTCTATCTGGTTTAACATTTAAACTATTCACTTTCACTTTTTTATTTAAAATATTATTTCTTTTTCTACTTTCCTTATTTCCAAATAACAGAGATAATCATATTGATTTTTTTTTTAATCAATATAAGTTATAGATTGTTCAGTTACAAAAAAGGTTCTAATTACCTCTTGATATTAAGAGAGAGAGAGTCTCGTTTCTTCTTCTAGAGAGAGAGAGCTTTAGAGAGTTTCTTTTCTCCGGGGGAGAGAGGTGTCGCCTCCCTCCTCCTGGTGGTGTTTCTCCCTCTAGCTTCTTTATGAGCTAGGATGTTTTTTGTCTCCCCTGGTTTGTTCCAATGGGAGTTTTGTCCCCTCGGCTAGTTTCCGGTGGTGGTTTTTGTTTCTCCTAGCTGTTGGGGGCTATGGAGTTTTGGTTATTTGTGCTTTTGTTGTTGGTTTCTTTTTGTTTTGACAGATACATTTCGTTGAAGTCGTCTTGATAGTGTTCTTCGTTCGTGTTCTTTCGGCTTTCTTTTCAGTCAGATCTACGTTGCTTCGCCGGAGATTTTATGACACGACCCACCAGTGTTTGTTCGCCATCAGCCTCTGTTCCTGCCGCCTCAACGATCGGCGATTTTCAACGCTCGGAGCGTGGTTTGCACGCTTTGAGGGTTTGGTTTGCGCATGAGGGCCACATTCCACTTTTCAGGTCGGCGGGGAGGTGTTTTCGGGAAGGACTGTTGACTGGCGGCAACAGGGGTGGCCTAGGTACGGTGCGTGTCTTACACGCGCCAGTGTTTGGGTAGTCCTTCTTTTGCCGGCTCAGCGATTTTGTTTCTATTTTATATATATTCTTACTTTCTTTCACAGTTTACTTTTGTAATGTGTTGAAAATTACTTGAACACTTAGGTGGCTTGATTGCTAGACTAGATCTTCTCATTTTTAATTAGTTGGGTGGTGCTTTATTGTAAAAAGAGGGCTCAAATGTTTTGTTCTTGTAATTTTTTGCTTGTTACTTTGGTAACTGCTTTAAACTAGGACTGATCTTAGCTTAATGTTTAGGGATTCTTCATCTCTATTCACTACCTTCAGCCTTTGGGCTTGTGTTGTAGATTTGGGGACTAGTTTATTTGCCTTCGGGCAGATGTATTTGCTTTTGGGCTTCTTATGAAATGAAAGTTCCGGTTCGAAAAAAAAAAAGATTGTTCAGTTACAAACTTACGGTGCTCAGCAAATCTTAGCTATTTAATAGAGCGGAACGTGATTTTTTTTTTCTTCTACAAAGCTAGCCAAAATAACTATTTTGTTGAGCCCAATATGAGTGCTCAATAAACAATGAGAGCTGTGTATATTTTAACGTAATTTCATGCATACTTGAGCTGCAATTGAGCTAATTGGCTGAACAAGGATTGCTCCTCTTCTTCGTTATTTATTTTTTATTTTTTTACTATTTTCTTTTGATTACGACAAAACCATCTGAAAAAAATGCTATTATGCAATATAGTCTTACTTTAGAACAAAAAAAACAATATATATAGGAGCACTGGCAATGGATATTGCACGAATTCCTGTTTTATCATATTTTGTTTTCTGCATGGATGATATGTTTATTGATGACAAGGATATAAAAATTGTACGTTGTGAAATTAATGATAAAGATAGCCTAACAACGTGCATACCTCAAATTTTGTAAGCCCCACCAGAGACAGTGTGCGAGCTTTTGTGGAAAACTTATAGACGCTACACCAGATTCAACGGCTTGAAGGAATATTCCAAAATAAGCATCGTGATCATTTGGTGGATTTGCTGGCGGCAGACAAGTATTCTGATCAGTATATCTAAAAGCACCTTTGCTACATCCAAATCCATTAGGCTTCTCAAAGCACCTTTGCCAACAAGCCGTCTCCCTTTCGATAGAAAGAAAGTACCAAAAGGCACCCAATACCTACAAGACCAGAATATATATTAGGGTTTTAAGATCAGTAAATTTACAGATATCCTAACAAAAAATAGAGTAAAATAATAAAAGAATGTAAGAAACTCTGCAGATATGAGAGAAAATATACTAGAACCCGTCATCATATCAACTGATCAATAAAAAAAGGAAAAAAAAAAAAAAAAAGTACTCAACACTTATACGTACACTAATAACGTACGTTGTATGTGTTTTCGAGGTACTTAGTTGTACCAAAATGTATAATCCATGTAAATGCAGTGACTGACAAACGAAAAAAAATGACAATTAAAATGGTAAATACTATTTTTCCATGGATATATATGAAGTCTTTCTAGAAGAAAAACTCAATACATGCTGCATGTAGTGCCATTGACTCCGATCCGTTAGGACTGAAATGATTAATAGATTCAATATTTGAATTGATTTATAGTGAAAGAAAGTGATGGTAAATTTTAAATTGGCTATAATTTTATTGTGGATGTTTTATAGAGAAGTCAAATGCAATTATAGGAAACCAATAGAGCTCTTGTACGTTAAATCAAAATAAATGTTAGAGTGCAATTATAAATTTTTAGTGAAATAAATTGTAATTAATGGTAACTTAAAACAAGTCATGAGATGACAATTGTCTTATGTTCATTGGAGATAGTTTTATTTTCTCGTTATGACCTTCCTCGTGCTAATAATTACCCTTTTGGCTTAGCCTAATTATACAAGGAATAGAACTCCTAATAGCCATGTTATTAAGTACGGTTAGTGTAAGATTTGGTTTCCAAGTCCTATCGTAACTGGGATTCACATGTCTATTTAAAGGAGTCTTATATATGAGAGCTCACACTCTTTGGTTACAATTTAGGATTGAATATATAGAAGTTGAAAGAGGTCTTGAGAGCAAACCCTAGCCACCAAACACAAATTCAAAACCGTTCTTGAAGTCGAAATCATCAATGTATGTGATTTCTTTCATGAATACACATGTTTTTTTTGTTTTTTGCTTTTGAAAAAATTGGTGCATTGTTAATCATGAAGCTCGACCCCTGAGATTTTTTTGTTGCTCTAGATGTGATTAAAGTTGAAGTCGGTCTTAGGATATGGTGTAATAGCTTGCTTCAAATTAAAGAAGAGAATAGCTCATTTGCAACTTCAATTATATGGCATTCGAATTGAATGTGGTAATTTTTTCAAAGTTCAATATGCAAGACATAATGCCTCGATCACTAGCATGTTCAAAGGGTATTAAATGAGAACATAAAAGGAATTTCAAGAACATGTTCCAGTATGCCTCAATCGCAGTCAAGATTCCAGGCCCGTTCGAGCCAAGACTTCAAGGCATTAGATTTCAAGATCCAGAAAGGCTCTATCACACACTGTTCAAACAAATTTGGTTTGAGTTGTTTCACAAGGTTTCATAGGAAGCCCCAATCGCCATGTTCGATTTTCGTTTGAACACCGCTATGTGATTTTTGTGAAACTTTAGCTCCCGTTCAAACGATACTTAATCTCATTGAAACTAAACTGCGCAAACTATTTTAAATCTTAGCCAACTTACCCTAAACTTTAGGTTTCTCCCCATATATATAGGCCTCATAAGCCACGATCGATTTTCATAAGACTTGGATGCTATTTTTCATTATTCTTGGAGAAATTTCTAAAGACATTTGAGCTTTAAAAACAATTTATTCTTTCTCCTTTTTTTTGTTCCAATAACCAAACCACAGAAAAACTTTTAGCCACCAGAATTTTGGGTTGTAGCAGACAAAGTTTGTTCGTCAATGTGATCATTGTAGAAGAATGCAAGAGTTTCTGAAAATACTGCGATCGATGGAGATGAACGGGTATAGTTTGTTGGGTTTGCATAGTAATTCTTTAGTTACAAAGTTTTGTAAGTAGATCAATTTATAACATAAATCTTCTATAGTAAATACGTACATTTGGAGTTGACTTGCCTGCATAGTGATTTTACTTTTGAAGAGTTACTAAGATTCAAAAGGTTTTCACTTTCATCTCCAAATCTTTATTGAATTTATTTAAGGGGTAATTACTTTTTTCCCCCATGAATTATCAAAAAATGCGCGATGCCCCATGAACTACCAACTAGACCAAAATAGGGAATTCAACTACCAAAAACAACCATTTTTCCCCCTTCCGTCAGTTAGAGGGGTTAAAAGAAACAGTCAACGAGTCATGTGTCGTTTTACATGGGGGCATGTTGGAAGATGGTGGTAGTTCATGGGGGGAAAAGAGGAAGATGGTCGTAGTTCATGGGGGGAAAAGAAGAAGAAAATGAGGGTAAAACGGCGTGTGACGGTCACGTTACCTGTTGACCGTTTGTTTTAACCCCTTTGACTAACGGAAGGAGGGAAAATGATTGTCTTTGGTAGTTGAATGCTCTATTTTGGTCGAGTTGGTAATTCATGAGGGAATCGCTAATTTTTTTGGTAGTTCATGGGAAAAAAGGTAATTACCTCTTCTTTTTTTTTTTTTGGTACGCGCGCGTTCGTGTGTCTATATTGAAATCCATTAATATGCGTGCCCATACAATACTGTGGGCTGAAATGTAACAGATGCCTTGTGATGGTGGAGATGGCCTACTGTACTGATAAGAGAGGTCTGAAAATATATGGAGTTTCTTGGAGTGCCAAAGACGAATGGTTAAATAAATATAATCGGTTTTAGCTAGGTTAGTGGTGACAGTAGCTAGGGCAAGAAAGTGACACCCAAAGGGTGCATGAGGTTGACATCCAATGCCTGTTGCGTGCAGTAACCTCAATCCTCATTAGACTGCAATAAAATATGCATGTACGGTCTACCTTATAGTAATCAAAGCTTTGGCAAGTCAGAGCACGTAGTCCAAAAATATTGCAGTTGGTCGGGACAAAAAATTAATTCTGGGAAGTCTTCTATCCTCTTCAGTAGGAATACCCCGCAAACAAGTGTATCAAGTATTTTGGGCATAATTCCTTTCCGTTTATCACCGGCACGTCCTATCCATTTGGGATTGCCATTGACACTTGGTTCTTCTCGTAAGGAAGCTTTCCAGCCAATTATTGATAAAGTTCTTTCCAAAATTAGTGGTTGGAAGGCAAAGACGCTTTCTCAGGCTGGGCGAACAGTTCTCATCAGATCTACGGCTGCTGCAATTCCTGCTTATGCAATGAGTACCTTCTTATTGCCTGTTTCTCTTTGTAGAATATTAGACAGTCGATTTAAAGACTTTTGGTGGGGTTTTCCACCGGAAAAGAATCGTAATCTATGTCTTAAATCTTGGGACTCTATCTGTCTTCCTAGGAATCAAGGGGGTCTTGGATTACGGAAAATGGCGATCACAAATTTAGCACTCATTACTAAGCTTGGCTGGAAGTTTTTGCATTCTAATTCCTTATGGGTGGAGCATTTACAGAAGAAATATATCCACTATGGCTCCTTCTTCTCTACTTCCTCTGCTGTAACAGCTTCATGGATTTGGAAAGGACTCCAGAAATGCAAGGAATATCTCATTGCAGGATCCTGTCTGCATGTATCTACGAATTGCACTGACTGCATTTGGACACAGCCTGGGTTCCGACCCTTCCTTCCTATAGACCTTCTCCCCGTAGTCCGAATTCGAGGTATTTGCCTCCTTTGTCTATCTCTGATCTAATTATGCCAGGAACGCATTGTTGGAATAAACGCCTACTGTCGACCCTCTTTGATCCAGTCTCTGCCATGGCTGTGGGTAGGCTACCAATTTCAGATGAATCTCAAAAAGGCTATCTCTGGATTCCCTCTGCTTCTGGGAGGTTCAGCACTTCTTCGGCCTACCTTTCTATTTTGAATAATGATTTCACTGGATCTCATCTGTCTCCTGTGTCATCTTTTTGGAGGGATATCTGGAAACTTCAGCTTACAGATCGACTTCGAATTTTTATTTGGAAAATAGCCTGGAATATTCTCCCAACTACTCAGCGATTACAGTCAATTATTCCTACATATCGTTCGGATGCTTCCTGTCCTCTCTGTATGGGAGGACCGGATTCTCTTAGGCATCTTTTCTTTCACTGTCATTTTGCGAGAGTAGTTTGGCGTCTCTCACCCTGGCCTCTTGATTCGACCACATTGGATTCACCAAACTTATGTGACTGGGTGAAAAATATTTTACATCCTGAGGCTCTTCTTCATATTCCATCTTTGGAATTGCATCGTTTTCAGGTTTTTGCAGCTGTAGCTTGTGATCTTCTTTGGTTTCATCAAAATAAAGCTTATCATGAAGGCTTGTCCAGCTCGTAATCTTGCTAGACACATAGTCACTACTTATCATCAACATTGTGATGCATGGTCTGCCAAATTACGGCCTACACCGGAAAAATGGATTCGTCCTCCATTAAATTGGCACAAGCTCAACTTTGATACTGCCATTCGTGATTCCTTTTCCTGTCAAGCTGCTATATGTCGTGATCATGATGGCAGACTTATAAAGATGGCTACCCAGATCCAGCCCAATTGCTCTCCTAATAAAGGCGAGGCTTTAGCTGCACAACTTGCTGTTTCCCTAGCTTTATCTCTGCACCTTAATCGTTTTATTATTGAAGGTGACTCTCAGTTAGTTATCCTTGCTTTACAACAGCCATCTATTGTTCAAGATTGGCGAATTACTGACATCATTCACCAAACGCTAGACATGTTCCCTTCTGATTCTTCTTGGTCAGCTCAGAAAGTCAATAGAAGTGCAAACTTCGGTGCTCACTATGTGGCACATTGGGCCGCAGCTCGATTTTCGTCAAGCAGCATTCCCACCATTTCCTCTTCAACTTATTCCCCTACTACTCAGTTTGTCAGTGTTGCGCTTAATCTTGATCAAAGGAACTCTGTTGTTTAGAATTAGTCATTTTCTTTCATTGTTTGTACTTGTTATTCGTATCTATATATATATAAAAATAAAAAATAAAAAATAAAAAATAAAAAATAAAAAAAATTCATTGATTATCCACAGAGATTGAATCTATTTTTCTACTTTTTTTAACTTTGTTTTTATAACGAATCAATGCTTATATCTTGCTGATTCTTGCATATGCTTATAACGTACTATGGAGAGTACTAAAAAGGAAAGACAAAGTAAAACGGAAAAAGCAAGAGAAAAAAGGTTGCAATCAAACAGGCAGATTTGGCTTTACTTATTGCTTACAACTAAGAGGGGTGAGAGAGAGATCGGTGAGAGGGAGATAGAAAAAAAAAAAAAGAAAAAAAAAGAAAAAAAAAGAAGGAGACAGAGATGTTAGAAAATATAAACGAAAGCAGAAAAACGAAATGCTCCTAAGGCGCGTTACAACGTCGCTTTCCTTAAGAAATTATTTGCCCCCACCAGAAAGCTAGTTATGCAAAAAGGTTACAGCAAATATTTCTCCAGGATACAATGGAGCTCAGAAACCTCTGTTTGTTTAATCTCGTTTTGCACTAACGAAAAATTAAAACCGAACACTTTCAAATTTTTCTATTATATCAAGAGACAGACAGAGACTTTTTAATTTTAAATACAGAAGGTATCAGAAAAAACATTGAAGATAAAAGAAATTTTATTATTTCTTTTATTAAACACTGTACAACAGTTATTTCTGATAACTTGACAGCAGTTACTTATATATAATATTGAAATAACTGCTAATCCAACCGTCCATAACTGCTTAAGTAACAGTCATAAACTACTGTTTTAACAGACACTTAAATCTGACCATCAGATCAAATAACTGTCTGTGATTGATTAATAATAACCATTAGATCGTTATTAATTAATCTCAACCATTAGATCAAATGTGATTTGACCTTACAGTTTATTTATTTGATTGTCCAGTAAATCCAACCATTGGATTTACCTAAGAAGCATCCTATGGTTTAGATTAAACCACTAGATCGATTGATCAGGACCATCCAAAATCGAAAGGTCATGATTAGATCGCCAAGTGCGCCATCAAAGCGCCACTAGCGCCCTACAGCCCACTGCCACACGCGCGCGAGGGCGCACTTGTGCGTCCGGTGCTTTGCACCGTACTAGAGTATACACCCAAGCATTACTTTAAATGCTTAAAGTGTGTTGGTCCTTACAAATGCCAACTTCAGTTTCTCTTTTTTCATGTAGGACTATCTTCATTTAATGCTCTTTAACACCTTCCTTTTAAATCATTCCCAAGACACAAAATAAATATATATACATATTAATTTTGAAAATACTTTAACAAGAGAGAGAGAGAGAGAGATCAGAGATATTTGGTATAATATTATATTTGCAGAGAGCTTCTCCTGGCCAGATCCGGACTATACGCGTACATGAGAGAAAACTAGCAAGCTAGAATATCAAATGCGGAAGTATAAGACTATCTAGGCTGAGATTCTGATTTTGCCGAAAATAATTTTTTATTTTTATTTTTTTCCAATTTTCCTGACAAATAAAATGAATTGCCAAGAAAGTTAAACATTCCTGATACATTGTAAAACGCTAGAAATAATTTTTTGTTAACCGACATTTTCTAACAATACGCCACAATAGAAAAGATCAACTTGGCCTTTAATAAGATAAAAATGCCCAGAAGTGCCTTTTTTTTTTCGGTGAAAAATTCAATTTATCTTCCCAAATTACCACATTTTCTTCAGATGACCCCTCCTATTAACAAGGCTTGTACTATGACCTTCCCAACTACTAAAACCTTTGAAAAAAACTAATTTTAACGAAATATCCTCATAATTGGGTAAGGGCCAACATAATTTTTTAAGAAGGACCAATAATTTTTTGAGAAGGGAGCAATGGGCTAATATATATATTAATCCTTATAATTTTTTTTTTTTTAAAGAAATTTAGGCCGGGGGGGGGGGGGGGGGGGGGGGGGATGGCCACCCCCTCTCTGTCTCTAAGCACTCCTCATTGTTAACTTACCATTTTCCTCATTGTCAACTTACCATATTCAGTGCCTCTCCATATTAATTGATCATTTGGTTGTAGAGTACTTATAGAATATTGCTGGAAATAATTTTTGCTTCCTCCACCTCAAAGACTACTCGGATGAGTGCCAAATTCTAACTCTTAGTGGTTGGATCAATAAGTTTTTCCACTTGTGCTTGTTCCACTATTTTTCTTGGAGTCTGGTCTATTAATATTTTTTAATTGTGAGTCTTATTAAATTAGGAATTTTAAGTGGCCGCCTAATCTAACTAAGACTTTAGTCGGTCTTGCTGCAGGCAACTTGAAAGGTGCAAACTTAAAATAATAATAATAATAATATTATTATTATATAATGAAAGGTAGTTGGCTCACGATGTGACGTGGTGAAAATGACATCATCCCTCACGTCAAAGACAAACGACAATAGAAGCCCTTCAAATGGGAATATAAAGCAGCTGACATTTGGAGGTGTCCGTTCACGATATTCACCTCACAAAATGGATGGTGCTGCAACAAATGGAGTGCCAAAGTCGACTGGTTAAAGAAATATAATTGGTTGTAGGTTGGTGGGGCCTAGGGCCAAGAAAGTGACACCTAAAGGGTGCATGGGGTTGACTTCCAATGCCTGTTGTGTGCAGTAACCTCAATCCTCATTAGACTGCAAGAAAGTATGCATGTAAGGTCTACCTTATAGTAATCAAAGCTTTGGCAAGTTCAGAGCACGTAGACCAAGCTAATATTGTATCAAAAAGGGTTAATTAATTCATTGATTATCCAATGATTGAATCTATTTTTCTACTTTTTGAACTTTGTTTTTATAACGAATCAATGCTTATATATCTTGAATATGCTAATAACGTACTATGGAGAGTAAAAAGGAAAGACAAAGTAAAACGGAAAAGGCAAGGGAAAAAAGGTTGCAATCAAACAAGCAGATTTGGCTTTTCTTATTGCTTACAACTAAGAGGGGTGAGAGAGAGATCGGTGAGAGGGAGAGAGAGACAAACAGAGAGAAAGATTTATCAAAAAAAAAAAAAAAGACAAGAGAGAGATCAGAGATATATCCGGGAAATGCTAGAATTACAATAAGTGCACTACAAGTACACAACGCTAAGGTACATTGCAGGAACTCATATTTGTGAACCCCACCTCAATGTGCCTTGGAGTTGTGCACTTGTAGTGCACTTGTATTGCATGTGTCACTACCCGTTGGTATAATATATTTGCAAAGAGCTTTCCCTGGCCAGATCCGAACTATACATGTACTTGAGAGAAAACTAGCAAGCTAGAATATCAAATGCAGAAGTATAAGAGTATCTAGGCGGGGATTTTGATTTTCCCGATATTTTTTCTCTTTTTTTTTCCAATTTTCCTGGCAAATAAAATGAATACCAAGAAAGTTGAACATTCCTAGCACATTGTAAAACGCCATAAATGACTCATTTGTTAACCGACATTTTCTAACAATACGCCACAATAGAAAAGATCAACCTAGCCTTTAATATAAATGTCAAGATAAAAACGTCCAAAAGTCAAAAGTGCCCTTTTTTTTTTTTTTTTGGGAAAAATTCAATTTAGTCTTCCAAACTACTACATTTTCTCCGGATGACCCCTAAAACTACTAAGGCTTGCATTATGACCCTCCAAACTATCAAAACCTTTGAAAAAAAACTCATTTTGACGAAATATCCCCATAATTGAGTAAGGGCCAACATAATTTTATGAGAAGGGCCAATAATTTTTTGAGAAGGGGCCAATGGCCTAAAATATATATATTTTTTAATCCTTACAAAATTTTTTTTTCAAGAAATTTGGGGGGTAGCGGGGGGCATGGCCCCTGCTGCCCCCCTCCTTTGTCTCTGAGCACTCCTCACTGTTAACTTACCATTTTCCTCATTGTGAACTTACCATTTTTAGGACCTCTCCATATTAGTTGGTCATTTGGTTGTAGAGGACTTGAAGGAATGCTGGAAATAATTAATCTGTGCTTCCTCCTGGCCTCCTTTAAGACTGCTCGGATGAGAGCCAAACTCCAACTCTTAGGGGTTGGATCAATAAGTTCTTCTACTCGTGCTTGTTCCACTATTCTTCTTGGAGTCTGGTCCATTCATATTTTTTAGTTGTGGGTCTTAATTATTAAATTAGGGGCTTTAAGCGGCCGCCTAATCTGACTAATACTTTAGCCGGTCCCGCTGCAGGCAACTTGAAAGGTACAAACTTAAAAAATAATAATAATGAAAGGTAGTTGGCTCACGACTTGACGTGGTGAAAATGACGTCATCCCTCACGTCAAAGATAAACGATAATAGAAGCCCTTCAAATGGGAATAAAAAGCAGCTGACAGTCAGCAATCGCACTCCGTTCACGATATTCACCACACAAAATGGATGGTGTTGCACCAAATACGGCGAGTAAAATCCCAGAGGTGGTGCTGAGCTCCTCGTCCACCCGCAAGGCCATGCCGGTGATTGGCTTTGGCACGGCTGCAGATTCCCACGACGGCGCCACCCTCATATCGGCGGTCTTGGAGGCAATCAAGCTCGGTTACAGGCACTTCGACACAGCTCCGGTATATGGGTCAGAGCAGGCCTTGGGAGAAGCTATTGCCCAAGCACTTACCGTCGGCCTTGTCACCTCCCGGGACGACCTTTTCATTACTTCCAAGCTTTGGCGTAATGATGCTCATTCTCATCTTGTTCTTCCAGCTTTATAGAAATCACTTCGGTCAGTCTGACTCTTTCTTCTCATAAATTAAAATCATAGATAATTAAGTGTGGCCCTCAATTTTTAATACTGACTAGGAAATTTGACATAAAATTTAATATTAAATTGACAAATTTAAGTAAAAATATTGGCTTATTTAATTAAATGGATTAGTTAGAGCTTGACTTATATCTACGAACCCAACATTGTTGACATGCACGTATATGCAATTTCCAAGAAGCAATTGCAAAATTATACTTGGCCATGGTCATAGATTAAATTGTTTAGGGAATTTATGGTTGAATATTTAATTTCTTGGGAACAATTAACATTGATATATATAAAATCAACTGTTTTCTATTTAATCCGTGTTTAACAAGTCTGCTGATTCTCCATGCATTATTTCTCCATGTATTTGGTTTTCCTACTATGCCATGAACAATATATTGTTCATTTTCCATAAGTTCATTTTTTCTTCTTCATAAAAGTAAAAATATGTTTCAATTTCAAGATCTCTTAATTTATGTTGTTTTGATAAACTAGCTTACTTAATTTTTCGGTTATTAGTCACTAAATCATATTTTATTTTATTTTTTTATTTTTTATTTTAAAAAAAGGGGATTTAGTGACGTGTCAAATTTGGATACGTCACTAAATCCAAATTAGCAACGAGCACATTAACCACGCTGGAAACACGTCATAACCCACATCACTAACGTTTTGTGACGTGTTAGAGCTTCTGACACGTCACTAAACCCACGTTTATGTACTGATCAAAGATTTCATTTAATTCTATTTATAATGTATCAAAATCCTATTAACGATCTATTCTTTCAGAATTATTTTTCTGTTTGCTTATTTGGAGTAACTACGGTCTTTCTCTTCCCTTTTTGTTATTTTCTCTCTTCTTGAATTCTCTTTTCAATATTCAATTCTTAGTTTTTGATGCTATCATACGCCGTTAGAATAATCTTAATTCTGCACGGCGTCTGAATTTATGGTTGATTATTTTAATTTCCTGGGAACAATTAACATTGATATATATATGGAAAATCAACTAATTAAATTGAAATTAAAGCAAATAATGTTGGAGATGACCAATTTGTGCAGGAGTCTTCAGTTGGAACACATAGACCTGTATTTGATCCACTGGCCAATCAGTGCGAGGCCTGGGCGACTGTCTTGTGATGAAGAGGACCTGATGCCAATGGATTTCAAGTCTGTGTGGGCAGCCATGGAGGAGTGCCAGAGGCTTGGCCTTGCCAAGTCCATTGGAGTCAGCAACTTCTCTTGCAAGAAGCTTCAGAACTTGCTCTCCTCTGCCACTATTCCTCCTTCAGTGAATCAAGTGAGTCCACTGCACCAGCTTCAGCTTTTATTCACAAACAATATATATTATTACTGTAAATTAAAGATGGTGATTTGTGTAGGTGGAGATGAGCCCAGTTTGGCAACAGAAGAAACTAAGAGAATTTTGCAAGGCAAATGGAATTGTTCTCACTGCTTTCTCTCCTTTGGGTGCAATAGGGTGTAGATGGGGCACCAACCATGTTATGGAGAATGAAGTACTCCAGGAGATTGCAAAAGCTCGGGGAAAGACTGTTGCTCAGGTTCTATTCAATATTTCATCAAATTGAAAAGATTGCAAACACCAAGCTTAATTTCAATGCTTTGGGAAAAATTATAAAGCACACCAAAAGAAATTTTATATATATATATATATAGACACACACACACACATATTAGAGAAAATAAAGAATACCAACAAAGCTCAAAAGCATATATACCCCATTGTCATGTTCTTAGGTTGATGTTTCATTTAGACACCCAATTATACAGAGATCACTACAGCTAGATGCATTATGCAACAAATCACCACTTATCACAAATCATTAAGTTGATAAGAAATGATTAATTTAATTATTTAATTTTTATCCGAATATGAGGTTCAACGTACACGTGAAATTTTTAAGGGTTCAATATTATTTAGTCCCCTAAACTAATAGCCATTTGTGATTAAGCACCATGAATTGACAAGTATCATGATTTGGCCCTTTAAATTGTCAATATGTTATTATGTTGGATGAAAAAAATCAAATTTGACCAAAATGTTTCAAAAATACCCTTATTTTGACCATTGAAAAATCAGAATTATCCTTTTTATTTATTAATTAGTAGAAAAAGGACAAAGGGTAGTTTTAGTTTTTCAATAGTCAAAAATAAATGGTATTTTTGAAACATTTTGGTCAAATTTGATTTTCCATCCAACATAACAGTCAAGACTGATGGATGTGGCTAATTTGAAACAAATTGGTAATTTGAAATGCCAAAGCATGACACTTGTCAGTTCATTGTACTTTATCAAAAATAGTTGTTAGTTGAGGGGGCAAAATTATATTTAACCCAATTTTTAATTGAAATGAGAGGTGAATAACAGAGACAATGTTTGAATCTCAAGACCTTTGGCTCTGATATCATGTTGCATCACCACTTATCCAAAAAATTTAAAATGATAAGAAATTGTTAATTTAATCATTTTATTTATATTCTAACGTTATGGAATTATTTTTTACTTCAACTGTGCATCATATAAGTTATTAAGTTTAAGCTTTTGAGATAACTGTAGATTTAACATAATATTAAAACAGAGGTCTTAAGTTCGAACTATGTCTTTATCATTCACTTTCAATTTCAATTAAATATTTTACGTGTTGAGCCTCACCTTAAGGGAGCTAGAGTTTAAGGATGGAGTATTAAAGTATAAATTAAATGATTAAATTTATTTCTTCCTATAAACGTAAGTTTTTGAGATAATTGGTGATTGAACACACCTATGCATGTAGGTGCCTGTGTGTGTGAATATATATATATGCTTCAATATGTTCAAGTAAGTTGATGATACTTTGGGTTGTTGGTAGGTTTGTCTTAGATGGATTTATGAGCAAAAGCAGCCTCTTGTGGTGAAGAGCTACAACAAGGAGAGGTTGAAGGAGAACCTACAGATCTTTGACTGGGAACTATCAAAGGATGATTGTAACAAGATCAGTCAAATCAAGCAGCATCGGATGTTGCTCATGAAGGAACTTGTTTTAGCTCGTTGACCCTACAAGTCCATTGAAGAGCTTTGGGATGGAGAGCTTTAAGGCTTAAGGCTACTATATGTTCATGGCTGTAACAAGTATTTTAGGAAGAGCATATTTTCAAAAACGGTTCTCATTCTTATGTATGTGTTTGGATCCAGCAATAGCAGCAATTTAAGACTGCAGGAACTTCGGAAACACTTTTTTCTTTTTAACTCATGTTGCCCAGGTGTCAGTAATGGGTCCTATGCTTGTTGCATATTAACATTAGAATTGTCAATTTTTGATACGACCTGCGAATTCGATAGGAACACGATACGAAGTTATAGGATTTAAGTTTAGGTTATAACCTGTTTATGACCCGCTAACCCGTTTAGGACACATTTATCACCATCAATCCATTCATGACACATTTATCACCCATCAACTCGTTTATGACACGTTTATCACCCATCAACCCGTTTATGACACGTTTATCACCCATCAACCATTTTTATGACACATTTTATGGTCAGATTAGCTAAACGTTGATCGCCCAACCCGTTTTGCTAACCAATCTCTCTTCCTCTCCGGTGAGAAAACCCTCATCCTTCGAGTTTGACTCATCTGCTACAGTTGCATATTGCCCTTGATGAGTAGTGGCATAAAGTATTAGGTTGAAAGACAAACTAGTTTACTAAATAGTTACCTTTCTATCTCTCTTACTTTTATTACTAAAAATATGACTTAGAGAAGAGTAGAGAAATTCTTCTTCACTTTACTAAACACCTTAGAAAGCCCATATATATAGGCATACAAAACACAAACAACCAAAGCTTTTTTTTACTTTTTCTTTATTACAATAAATGAACACCACTAACTCTTCTAATTTAGAACTTCAGTTGAAGATAACTTAATTAAGACATCAATAAACTAAATGCCTTTATTAAAAGAACTCTTAACTAGCTTTTTTATTAAATATCCTTCTTACGTTTTGGATTTGTTGAGTTTTCACCACGCCCCCTCAAACTAAAACTATCCTCATGCCAAGCATGTCTCTTAGCCTCATGAAAATTGCACATGCTAATGGCTTAGTAAATATATCTGCTATTTGTTCAGTGGTGTGGCAATATTTGAGCTCGATTGTCTTCCGTTTCACATGGTCTCTAAGAGAGTGGTACCTCGTATCAATGTGTTTTCTCCTCCCATGTTGTACTGGATTCTTTGCTATCTTTATTGCTGATTGGTTATCCACATAAATCACAGTTGGTTCTTCTTGTGGATGTTCTAGTTCCTTCAAGAGATTCCTTAGCCATATAGCTTCATAAAAGTAGTTGAAGCCGCCACATACTCCGCCTCACAGGTAGACAAGGCTACAATTGCTTGTTTTTTGGATGTCCAAGAAAATGCTGTAGAACTAAAATAGAACACATAGCCAGTAGTACTTTTCCTCTCATCTTGGTCACATCCCCAATCATTGTCTGAGTAACCAACTAATTTTGCTTAATAACCATACACATAGAATAAACCAAGATTCATAGTACCTTTGATGTACCTTAGAATCCTTTTTGCAGCTAACCAATGAGTCTGCATTGGTTTCTCCATGTATCGACTCACAAGTCCAACTCCATAGACAATATTTGGTCTTGTGATCATTAAGTATCTCAGACTTCCAACCAAACTCTTGTAAAGAGTTGGTTCAATAACTCGATCATCTTCTTCTTTTGACAACTTTATGCTTGTTTCAACTGGGGTACTCACAGAGTTGCAACTTTCCATCTTGAATTTTTCTAATATATCCTTCATGTACTTCTTTTGAGATATGAAAATTCCATCATGTTGTTGCTTCACTTCAATGCCAAGGAAGTAGGACATTAACCCATTGTCTGTCATCTCAAACTCCCTAAACATTGATTGCTTGAATTCCTTAAACATTTCACTATTATTTCCTGTGTATAACAGATCGTCAACATAAAGACAAATAATTAGAAATTCACCTCGATGGTTTTTCTTCATATGAACATCATGCTCATATGGACATTTGGTGAAGCCATTCTGATGAAGATAACCACCGATGCATGCATTCCAAGCTCTTGGTGCCTGCTTTAAGCCATATAATGCCTTTTTAAGGCGGTACACCTTGCTTTCTTCACCTTCCATTATAAAGCCTTTCGTTTGTTGTATGTATACTTCTTCTTCAAGGATGCCATTGAGAAAAGCTAACTTGACATCGAGTTGGTATATCTTCCAATTATGATTAGCGGCAAGTGCGATCAACAGTCTCACTGTGTCAAGTCTCGCAACTGGTGCAAAGACCTCTTCATAGTCAATGCCGTACTTTTGTTTGTAGCCTTTAGCTACTAGTCTTGCCTTGTATCGAGAAACTTCACCTTTTGCAGTGTGTTTGATCTTGTATACCCACTTAACACCAATAGCCTTTTGGTTTGATGGGAGTGTTGTCAACTCCCAAGTGTCATTCTTTTGAATAGCATGTATCTCCTCCTCCATTGCGGATCTTCAACAATCTTTTTCAACAGCTTCTTGAAAGGTAAGAGGCTCATGATCAGCATATAGGCAGAAAATATTAGTCTCTCATTCTTCTGTTTGCTCATAGATTTCCCTAAGACTTCTCATCTTACTTTGATTTTTGGAGGATCTACTGCTGCTACCTCTCATAGAAGGTGTAGAGTCTCTATATGCTGCGAACAGTGTGGTAGGCTGCGAAGATGGTGGGGTACTTGGTGGAGCTTCTATTGAGAACTCTTCAGGCTCCTCCAACACTTGTTGTTCTTTGGCCTTGTCTTCATCGCTCCAGCTCTACACACTTTCTTCATCAAAGATAACGTCTTTACTAACCACTAATTTTTTTGTTAGTGTGTTGTAGAGCTTGTACGTCTTCAACTCTTCGCTATATCCAAGGAAGATACATTTCTCACCACGATCATCAAGCTTCTTCCTCTTGGATTCGGGAACTTGAGAATATGCAAGACACCCAAAGATTCTAAGGTGTGCAACACTTGGCTTGTAACCACTCAACGCCTCTTGAGGTGTCATATTCTTGACACTTTTGGTAGGACATCGATTGAGTAGATAAGTTGAGCATGCCACAGCTTCTGCCCAGAATTGTTTTGGCAGTCCTTTCTCCTTGAGCATGGTTCTGGTCATATTGAGAATGGTACGATTCTTCCTTTCTGCAATCCCATTTTGCTGTGGTGTGTAAGCAGCAATAAACTGATGCTTTATTCCTTGTTCCCTGCAGTACTTGTCAAATTCTTTTGAGGTGTATTCACCACCTCGATCTGAATGGAGAGTTATGAACTTGTGACCACTTTGGTTTTCAACAAGAGCTTTAAAGTTCTTGAATACAGTAAAGGCAGCTGAGTTTTCTTTAAGAAAATAAACTCAAAGTTTTCTGCTAAAATCATCAATAAAGGTAATAAAGTATCTATTACCTCCTAATGACATGGGCTCTATTGGTCCACATATGTCAGTATGAACCAGCTGCAATGGTGACGATGCTTTCCAAGATTTGTCGTTGGGAAAAGGAAGTCGTGCTTGCTTGCCAAGTATGCATTCTTCACAAACATTGCTTGGAGGCTTGATCAATGGTAACCCATGCACCATGCCAGATGATGATAGCAGTTTTAGGCCATTGAATGTAGATGACCAAACCGAAGATGCCACTTCCATGACTCACTTTCTTTGAGTCCATAGAAGTACTTCTCGGATTTTATGTTAAGATGCAACGGGAACATGCGATTATTAGCCATTTGAACATGAGCCACAATTCCTCCACGTGTATCTCTCAAAATGAGAGAGTAGTTCTCCATATGTATGGTGTACCCCTTCTCGAGCAGCTGCCCAATGCTAAGAATATTGCTTTCATATTAGGCACATATTAAACATCAGAAATGTATCATTTCTTACCATCATTTTGACAAATTTTTATCTTCCCTTTGGCTTCAATTGATAGTTTGGAGGAGTCCCCCAAGTTCACATTTCCATGAACTCCTTCTGTGAGTTCTATGAACAGATCTTTCTTCCCACACATGTGATTACTTGCGCCAGAATCGAGGTACCAAACCTCATCTATTGAATTTGAATCATCATGAGCGAGAAGTAAAATAGAATCACTACGAACCTCATTTATTGCAACATTGGCTTGTTCATCATCTGTGTCCAAACTTCTTGCAGTTGTAGCATTGGATATTCTTGGAGTTTCCACGACCATATGTGGATCTTCCTTTTCCTCGGTAGCCTCCTCGTCCCCTACCTCCGAAGTTTTGAGTCTCCTACTAATTTTGATGTGGTTGTTGAGAAATACCACGCCCCTGGCCTCTACCACGACCGCGGTTGGAGCTGAATTTGCCTAGATCATTTAAAGTTAGTTTTGACTCTAGTGCTTGTTCTAATACACCAGAATTAGCATTCTTCTGCATCCTTTGCTCATGTACTTGTAATGAACCCAATAACTCTTCAATTGTAAGATTCTCCAAGTCCTTAAACTCTTCAATAGCTACAACTACATGCTCAAATTTAGAGGAAATGGATCGAAGTACCTTTTCTACGACTCGGATGTCATCGAGCTTCTCATTGTTTCTTTTCAAACCATTCACGATTACCAACAATCGTGAAAAATAATCGGACACTGATTCTCCATCTTTCATGTGAAGAGCCTCGAACTTGCCTTGTAATGTTTGGAGACGGACCTGTCTCACATGTTCATCTCCTTTGAAGATGGAAGCTTGAATCTCCCATGCTTGTTTACTTGTCGTTGCTTTAGCAACTTTCTCGAAGGTAGGCTCGTCCAACCCTTGATAGAGTAGAAACAAGGCCTTTTTATCCTTCTTCCTCTGCTCTTTAAGAGCCTTCTTCTCATCAGCTGTGTATTTAGCTTCTTCCTTCTTGGTGGGTTTTGTAAATCCGTCGGTTATGACTTTCCCACAGATCTTGAAACCCAAACAAGGCTTTCATTTGGATAGACCACAACCCATAGTTATCTTTTGATAATCTAGGGATTTGTTGCTGGACCATGTTGGAACCCATTTCTAGAATGGACAAAAAATGGGAATTGGTGGAACGAACAAGGCTCTGATACCAATTTGAAAGACAAACTAGTTTACTAACTAGTTACCTTTCTATCTCTCTTACTTTTATTACTAAAAATATGACTTAGAGAAGAGTAGAGAAACTAGACAAGAGTAGAGGAATTCTTCTTCATTTTACTTATATTTCAAAACACCTTACAAAGCCCATATATATAGGCATACAAAACACAAACGACCAAAGCTTTTTTTTTACTTCATCTTTATTACAATAAATTAACACCACTAACTCTTCTAATTTAAGATTTCAGTTGAAGAGAACTTAATTAAGACATCAATAAACTAAATGCCTTTATTAAAAGAACTCTTAACTAGCTTCTTTATTAAATATCCTTCTTACGTTTTGGATTTGTTGAGTTTTCAACACAAGTTTGCTCAAAGTATAGGCAAACCCTAACGTTAATTCACAGCAAATGAGCAAATTGAAGGGGGGATTTTTTATTTTTTTTTGTACGCGTGCGTGCGTGTGTCTATATCTCTTGCTTTGACTCTCTTTTTCACACAGGAGATGAGTGGGCCATAGATCTTGGCCATCTCGGAGAAACCATGGAGAAAGAACAACTGGGTGTTGCTGGAGAGAGAGACGAGAGAGAGGAAGATTTCTGTGGTGTTCAAAGAAAATAATAAAAAAACATAAAAAAAATAATAATAATATTAAATTCCTCTCCAGCCCTCCTATTTCCCTCTACCCCAAACGCCGCGCTAATTCAACCAATTTCACCCAAATCCACACCGGCTTTGCTCCGATAATGGCCGCCTCTTACAAGCCGGAACAGGCCTGGGCTCAACCTGCGCTTTCCTTGCCCACTCCCCCTGTCACCAAGGCAAGGCTCTTTCTCTCATTCATCCTTAATTTCTGCTTCTTTTTTTACAAAACGAAAAAACTTCAAGTGTGTTTTCTGGTGCCTATGGTTTTAGTTCAAGATCAGCTTGTTCTCTTGCCCGTGAGTACACGCCCAGATTTTTGAAACTTTAAATTTTTCTAATCTTATTTTTAACTTCATAGAATGGTACCGACTATCCGACGTTTTGACGGAAGGGTATTGAATTTTCATTTCTCTCGAACCGGGGTACTAAATTATCGAAAATCCTCAAATACGGGTATTCCATCACCTTTGGGTAAAACTTGATGGAATACCCAAAATACTTCTCTTTCTTAAAAAAAAAAAATGTTATGATTTTGGTGTTGATCAGAATTTAACAGAATTTGTAAAAATACTTATGCCTGAATCTTTGAAAATTTTTATAAAATTTTTTTAAAAAATAAACAGAGAGGTATTTTAGAAATTTTGGCATGATTTAATGCCCAAAGCTAACAGAATACTCTTATTTGAGGGTTTTTGATAGTTTAAAACCCTGGTTCGACAGAAATGATAGTTCGGTACCCTTCCGTCGGATAGTTCGATACCTTTATGTAAAGTTATCCCTTATTTTTATTGACATGAAAGAAGCTGACAAAATCTTAATTGAACATGCATAGCATGTAGCAAGAAGCAAGATATTCATTCCCTGAGATTAGAAATTAGAAATTTTGTGACTGGATTTTTGAATATCAGGAAATATGAAATAGCCCGTATTCAAATGATTGCTTCCCAGTCTGTTGGAAATTGGAAACCACATACACTAAGAGAGAGAATGAAAAGGAAGAGAGACAATAAATTGATAAAGGACTTTGTATACTTTTATTCAACTTAATTAAAAATAACTTGCTTACATGGGTATTTATAGGATACAAATGACCATTTTAACTTCTTCACATTAGCTCCATTCATTTATATCTCAAATAACTCCCATGTAACTCTTATGTAAAATAACTCTTGAACACTCAAAAGACAACCTCTTCAAATCACTTAATTAGTAACTTACAAGAATAAGAAAAGACACAACCTCTTCAAGCCACTTAATTAGTAACTTACAAGAATAAGAAAAGACTCAAATAAATGTTACTAAAAATTAAGTTTATTATTCAACATCCCCTTTTAAACTTAATTTCTAATGATTCCAAGTAATGCTCGTAACTTGCTAAAAATCTCATTCTTTAGGGGCTTTGTAAAAATATCCGCAACTTGATCATGAGTCTTCACAAACTTGAGTTGTATCTCCTTCTTGACAATACACTCTCTAATAAAATAATACATCGTGTAGATGTGTTTGCTCTGATCATGGAATACTGGATTTTTCGCCAATGCAATTGCCGACTTATTGTCAACAAAAATTTTCGTAGCATCCTTTTGTGGCATGTATAGCTCTTTCAACAATTTCCTTAACCAAATTGCATGACAAACACTTGATATAGCGACAACATATTTAGCTTCACATGTTGAAAGTGTCACAATTGGTTGCTTTTTAGAACTCCAAGTAAATGCCGAACTCCCCAATTAAAAAACAAATCCAGTTGTGCTCTTTCGATCATCTACATCTCCACCCCAATTACTATCACTGTAACCCACAAGTTTAAATTCATTAGAGGATGGATAAAGTAGACCAAAATCAATTGTACCTTTGACATAACAAAGAATTCTTTTAGCCGCCTTGAAATGAGTTGTGGTAGGTGATTCCATATAGCGACTAACAAGCCCAACTCCATAGAGAATATCCGGCCTTGTGCATGTCAAATATCTCAAACTTCCAACTAAACTCTTGAAGATTGTTGGATCCACCCTTTCTCCTTCTTCATACTTTAACAATTTAATCCCACATTCTACCGGAGTGCTAACATGTTTGCAATTGTTCATCTTGAACTTTTTGAGCATTTCCCTTGCGAAACTTCCTTGAGAAATAAAAATTCATTTCTCCATTTGCTTTACTTCAATTCCAAGATAATAGGACATGAGGCCAATATCTGTCATTTCGAATTCTTGAGTCATTGCTTTCTTGAAATCCTCGAACATACTTGGATTGTTGCCTGTAAAAATTAAATCATCCACATATAGGCAAACAAGCAAAATATTTCCATTTTCACACACCTTAGCATAAAGAGCATATTCATGAGGACATTTGGTGAAGCCTTTCTTTTGAAAGTAGTTATCAATTCTACTATTTCATGCCATTGGTGCTTGTTTTAAGCCATATAGCGCGTTTTTCAATTTCAAGACTATCTCATCATCCCCTTTGATGACATAGCCCATATGTTGTTCAACATAAATTTCTTCTTCAAGAATTCCATTCAAGAAAGCGGATTTTACATCCATTTGATAAATCTTCCATTTATTTTGAGCTGTAAGAGAAATTACCATCCTTATGGTTTCCAACTGTGCAACTGGAGCAAAAACTTCACCATAATCAATGCCGGGTCGTTGGCTATAACCCTTGGCAACCAACCTTGCTTTGTATCTCTCAATTTCTCATTTAGCATTCTTCTTTGCCTTGAACACCCATTTCACTCCAATGGGTTTTTGTTCTTTTGGAATAGTCGTCAACTCCCATGTGTTGTTCTTTTCAATTGCTTTGATTTCCTCATCCATGGCGTTTCTCCATTTTTCATCTTTCACCGCTTCTTCAAAACCTATTGGTTCACAATCCGTAAAATGACAATAAAGAGTTAGATCATCATTTAAATTCTCTGTTACCTCATAGAGTTCTTGGAGACTTCTCATGTGTGGTGGCCTTTCATGATAACTTCCTCTCGAAGATGATGACAACGGTGTACTAGAATTTGTTGGTGATGGAGAAGGCGTAGTGAACTCTTTGTTTCTTGGCTCTTCTTCTTCTTCATGAAAAGGAAAGAAATCACATTTTTCTTCCTCTTGAGTGCTCCAATCCCAAAAATCTTCTTCATCAAACTCCATATCTCTACTAATTACAATTTTGCCAAAATTTGGATTGTAAAGCTTGTAGCCTTTAGAACTTGAGTCATAGCCAATGAAAATGTACATCTTGCTTTTATCATCAAGCTTGGACCGCTCTTGATCCGGTACATGTGTATAGCCAATGCTTCCAAAAACTCGCAAATGAGAGACACTTGGCTTTCTTCCGCTCCATGCTTCTTGTGGTGTTTTGTTCCATACGCTTTTTGTAGGACAACGATTTGATAAATATACAACACAATCAACAGCTTCTGCCCAAAATTCTTTAGGCATTCTCTTTGTCTTCAACATGCTTCGAGCCATATTGAGAATTGTCCTATTCTTTCTTTCAACAACACCATTTTGTTGTGGTGATCTCGGAACCGTTAAAGGACGACGAATTCCATTTGCTTCACAAAATTCTTTAAATTCATTAGATGTGAATTCACCTCCTCTATCGGATCTCAAGGATTTAATACAATAACCACTTTGTTTTTCTACAAAGACTTTGAATTTTTTTAAAACTTCAAAGACTTGAGACTTTTCCTTCAAAAAATAGACCCAAGTTTTTCTACTAAAGTCATCAATGAAAAGGAGGAAGTAACGGTTTTTACCGAATGAAGATGGCTTAATTGGTCCACAAACATCTGTATGAACAAGTTGAAGTGGCTCATTTGCTCTTGTAGTAGATTCTTTTGGAAAGCTTTTCCGGAATTGTTTGCCAACAAGACATCCTTCGCAAAGTTGATCCGGTTGATTAATGGAAGGCAAGCCATTCACCATCTTCTTTTGTGCTAACAATTTTAATCCGCCAAAATTTTCATGTCCAAACCTTAAATGCCAAAGCCAAGATGAATCTTTCAAACAAGTCTTGAGACATTTAGCCACATCCATTTGAATATTTAATAAAAACATTCTATTACTTGTCATGGGAACTTTAACTATCAAATTCTTCTTGTCATCTCTTAGTAAAAGACTACGATTTTTCATATGAATTTCATAGTCTTTTACCAAGAGTTGTCCCAAGCTAAAATATTACTTTTCATACTTGGAACAAAATAAACATTTGTAATAAATTGATGTTCTCCATTTTTCAAGCGAATTAAGATTGTACCTTTCCCTTTTATTGGAACTTTAGACAAGTCTCCAAAAGTAACATTTCCGCTCACCGATTCATCAAGCTCCACAAACTTGTTTTTGTCTCCACACATATGGTTGCTTGCCGCATTATCAAGATACCATGAGTTCTTCTCTCCTCTTTCTTCTCCTTTATAAGCTAGTAATACAGTGGGCTCCGCTTCCTCATTTTCAGCATAATTAACTTTCTCTTCAACATTGTTAGTATGGCTTCTACACCCCCAAGCATAATGACCATATTTTTGGCAATTATAACATTTGACTTGAAATTTATCATACCTTCTTCCATATTGCTTCAAATTATTTCCTCGTCCTCGTCCTCTTGATGCTTGACCTCTCTCTTCGTAATTGAAACTATTACGTCCGCCTCTTCCTCTTCCTCTACCACGGCCACAGCCTCGTCCACATCCTTGACCTTGTCCTCTTTGACTCATTTCCTATTCTTCTTCCTTATCTTTGAAACAAATCTTTGTAGCAAGAACTTGTTCCAATGGCTCTTCTTTCTTCTTGTTGAGCCTTTCTTCATGGGCTTGAAGAGATCCCATGAGTTGATCAATACTCATGGTTTCTAAATCTTTTGACTCTTCAATAGCAACAATGATATAGTCAAATCTTTGTTGCAAAGAACGAAGGATCTTTTCAATGACTCGAACATCCTCCAATCTTTCTCCATATCTCTTCATTTGATTTACTATGGCCAACACCCTTGAAAAATAATCTGCGATCGACTCGGATTCTTTCATTCGTAAAACTTCAAATTTACCTCTTAACGTTTGAAGGCAAACTTTCTTCACTTTATCAACTCCTTGATGAGAGTTTGTGAGAATCTCCCATGCTTGCTTAGAGGTGGTTGCATTCGCCACCTTCTCGAACATAGCCTCATCCAAACATTGATAAATAAGGGTGGGAGCTTGTTGATCCTTCTTTCGAAGTTTGTGATAAGCGTCGAATGTTACACATTCAAGCCCCTTTAGTTGCATATGTTAATTCCTTAGCATTGTTATTTGTTTGATTTTGTGTTGTTTTAATGTTTTCAGGTTTTAAATAAAGATGCAATTAATTCCATTAATTTTGGGCTTAAAGCACAATTTCAGAAGACCTAGAAGATATGTTTAAGCTTAACCAATCATAATAGAATACCTATATGATGTGGTTAAGTTTAATCAAATCAAGTGAAGGATTAAATCGGAATTTCTCCACTAAGAGTCAAAATCGGATTGGATTCAAATTTGGATTCTGCATATGTCTCAGTGCTTGGATTATAACTTTTGCGTCAGATATTGGATTGCAATAAAATTGGTAGCGTTGGAAAGCTAATAAAATATTCAACAAATATGTTTGAAATAGCTTTTCTCTAATTCGAACGTTTACTATGCTAAAATTGCCTCGAAATAAAAGACCGCAATTCTTGCCGAATTTGGAATCCTTTTCCTACTTGGATTGAAGTTTCAATCTCCTACTTGGACAAGAAGACTCAAGAGACGATTTTTCTGGAATTCCAAGGGCTTCTAGGACTTGTGTGCTCCCTATAAATAGACCCCCAAGCTTCAAGAGAAGGTGTGCTTGGGCTTGGGCTTATGCTTAATTAGATTTAGACATAAAATTCTTCTTGGAGGCCTGACAAGTTGAAGAGGAGAAGAACATGGCAGGAGGCTATCCCAGCACCACGATGAGCAGCTAAATTCCTAATAGGGTGTTGATGTAGCTCTTTCCAAGTAACTGTGGTTTAATTGTATTTTAATTTGTGATTTTCTATATGCATGATGGTTGTATAACTGTGAGAATTGATCTTAATATTTATATTCAATCATTATGAATTTCTTATCTTGTCTTAGAAAGTCTTTTATATTGATTGAACTCAATCCTTCATATTTTATGTGATTATGTGAATGATTGTTATACAACGGTTTTAATTGATATATGATCAAGAGGATTAGATAGACCATGCCTAGGGAAGACGGATTGTACTACACCCTACTTTAGTGTAATTTAGGTAGACAGTCCGTGCCAACCGAAGATGGGTTATAATATTCCATTGATTGTGTATATATTCTATTAAA
The DNA here is from genome assembly GCF_958979055.1 of Alnus glutinosa. Lineage (NCBI taxonomy): Eukaryota > Viridiplantae > Streptophyta > Magnoliopsida > Fagales > Betulaceae > Alnus > Alnus glutinosa. The sequence goes on from NC_084895.1 coordinate 7,704,589, forward strand.
GACGTAGCTAGTCCATGCCTAGGGAAGACGGGTCGTACCGCACCTTAGTGGTTAGGTGGACGGTCCGTGCCAACCGAAGATGGATTATACTTATTCTTTAGAGGTAATTTATTGACTACTCGAGTGAGACGAGCCCTTTATCATGCATAGTATGAATTTCCCTTGTTAATTTATGATTGACCATTGTTATGCGGTGAGTGGTGAAATCATTCCCCTATTCTTTATCTCATCCCTACTATCTTTAAATTTATGTCTTTTACTTTTATGCATTTATTTTTAGAAAACAAAAACCAAATCAAACATATTTTTAATTAAGTTATATTTTATCTCGATAAGCTTGATAATAATACTCCTGCAGTCCTTGAGGTTCGACAACCTCTCTATAGCCTTATCCTACAAGGATTCGTTCTATTGCAAGTGATTAATTTTATTATTGATATATTTTGGTAAACAAAAGACCACATCAGTTTCTGCAAAGCTCTCTTTGATTAGGACTCAAAGGAGTTTCGTCACTAGGCTCACCATAGCCTTTTTCTACAATCTCCCAAGTATCTTGTGATCCAAGCAATGCCTTCATACGAATGCACCAATTATCAAAATTGTCTTTGGAAAGGTGAGGGAATTGAAATGGAAAGGTTGAATTGGCCATTTCTCTATGATCAATAAGCTTGCTCTGATACCAGTTTGTTTGAAATTGGAAACCACACATACACTAAGAGAGAGAATGAAAAGGAAGAGAGACAATAAATTGAAGGGGAGTGATCCTTACACTCACACTACACAACAATGGCACAACACCAAGGCACAATAGAGTGGGGCCCAAACATGGTCCATGTGTTTGGGCCCCACTCTATTGTGCCTTGGTGTTGTGTAGTGTGAGTGTTTTAATCATTTCTCTAAATTGATAGAGGACTTTGTATACTTTTATTCAACTTAATTAAAAATAACTTGCTTACATGGATATTTATAGGATACAAATGACCATTTTAACTTCTTCACATTAACTCCATACATTTACATCTCAAATAACTCACATGTAACTCCTATGTAAAATAACTCTTGAACACTCAAAAGACAACCTCTTCAAGTCACTTAATTAGTAACTTACAAAAATAAGAAAAGACTCAAATAAATGTTACTAAAAATTAAGTTTATTATTCAACACAATCTACGCTGAGGACATTGATGCAGGCGGTGATTCATCTCCTTCGACAGCCATGCTGTCTGAAGTTTCTCGTCTTCTGAAAATCACAATAGTTGGTGGCTCCATACCAGAACGTTCTGGGGATCGAGTGTATAATACTTGGTGCGTCTTTGGTACTGATGGAAAGCTGAAAGCTAAGCACAGGAAGGTACTGTTCGAGACGTAAATTTAGTGCTGTATGTTACTCACAGTATATTGCAGCCAATGTTGTTGTGGAAAGTACGGGTTCAACAACTCTTTGATACTTGGACTGATGATAGGGCAGAGAAAATTTAATAATTTAATTACTATCCTAATACTTTTCTTCACTGGTTGATCTAAACTCTCACTCAATAAACGAAGTCCAATTAAAATGCGGTAAATTGTATTCAAACACAAGAGCTGAAACCCCGATGAATTATCGGTTATTCTAAAAACTTAAGCCGATAAGAAACGTTCAATTTAATCATTTAATTAATATTCTAACAATTCCCATTCAAAAAATTTGATTGTCACACACAGATTATGTTGTCGATATTGGATTATACTTGGCACCCCAAGTATAAAGATTGTTACATAAATTGAACTAAGCTAACTTACTTTTTCTTGTTATTTTGTTTTAAAATAAGATGTGGTTTGGAGTTTTCTTGTAGATGTCTGATATGGTTGGACTATATATAGAGTTGGATGATCTCATAATTTATGCATATTTCTTTTTCTTTAGAAGAAGAAAGGAACCTAAGTTGTGCTTTTATAGCAAAACTTGTTGTTCCTCGGCCACTTGTTGAGATATGGTGTCTACAAACCAATGCTTCATGTTTTGTTGTATGCAAATGTCTTGAGTACCATGAACTAACCTTGTAGAGAAGATTTGATATCCTGCTTAGTGTCATTTCTCGGACCTTTTTGTTGCTAGTCACGACATAATTTCTTATTTACATTTCTGACATACAGGTACACCTTTTTGATATTGACATTCCTGGGAAGATTACCTTCATGGAGTCAAAGACTCTCACAGCAGAGGAGACTCCTACCATTGTGGACACAAGTAATATTTACAATTGAAATTAATATGATGACCTAGACAAGGCTCTATTTAATGCCACATGCTTGCATTAAGTTTCTTGGTAACTTATTGAGTTTGAAAGAGATGTCTTGTGCTAATATTTCTGAATTAGCCCTCAGGAGATATGCTTCATAATCAAATTACTCTATGTGGAGCTTTTGGCTGGACAACCCTGCTGTGACTTAATGGTGGTTTGTGGTGTATGACCTTTAAACAATGAGTTCTGTCTGCACAATCTGTTCGCAACTTATGTAATCTACAAATATAGTAGAAAAGTTCTTTAGTTATAGAAGGGAAAAAATACAAATGCATCAATATTCAAATGGCTGACAAATTCATCATTTCTCTTTTTGCATTAATGATTCTTGTCTGACCATCTTTCTGTAATGATACTAGTATGCTTTTCATTCTTTTCCATAGCCTCTCATCCATCATTCAGGAAGTTCTCACTTCTTCATGGATCATCGTAATCATTATTCTCTCATGCAGACGTTGGGCGTATTGGTATAGGCATCTGTTATGACCTTCAGTTTCAGGAGCTGACAATGATATATGCAGCAAGAGGTTTGTTTCTTCCTTCCATTGACCTATGAAAAGTTAAAAATTTCGCACTACTGGTGGAGTTTATTGCTACCAACTGATTGTCAATGATAGCCAGATAGTAAAATTTTGGTAATTATTTTGATTTATGAACTATTTATATCTGTAAAGCAAAACTTTGTTAATTATTTTGATTTGTCGACTTTTTATATCTGTAATAAAGAAGATAATATTTCTAGACTTTTGTACTTATGAGTATTCTTCTTTACACCAGTGTGTGTGTGTGTGTGTGTGTGAGAGAGAGAGAGAGAGAGAGAGAGAGAGAGAGTCATATCTGGCAGTTGTTTGATCTTATATTTACACTGGTGCTGTAAAATCTAAATAGCATGGAAAACCAGACCATGTGTACCTGTTATTTGATCTTATACTTATGCTAGTGCTTTAAATTACTAAATTACATGCAAACCACTTGAATCTTCCTTCAACAACTACAACGAGACTTTTTTTTTTTTTTTTTTTTTTTTTTTTTTTTTTTTTATGAATAACACCTACAATGAGACTTAACAAAATATAATTAGTTTTTCAGCTGTGTATAAGCTTGAGTTATGTGGATCATTTTTTTTTTTTGGACATTGTTCTTCTTTTAGTATCCCCCTTTAGCCGTTCCCCCCACATTGGTTATTCAGTGATTTCCTATAAGTTTATGTATAGAAGTGTAATTATGGTGTCTTTAGCTTTACATGCTATCCTGTAAGTTTATTCAGTGATTTCCTGTAAGTTTATGTATAGAAGTGTAATTCTATCTTTAGCTTTATTGCCTTTACATGATAATTTTAATCATTCTTTTACTCGTGTGCCCTGCTTTTCCATGTGTAGGGCTACTGACAATCAGGTATGCTAATGAAATCCACTTTTCTTGTTGTATGTGGCAAGTCTTGTAGCATTTGGACAGAGAAGGTTTGTTGTTTTCTCAGTCCCCGTCTCTGAAGTTTGCATCTTTTAGAATGATTCCATGCCCACTTTATTGATACTTTTCAGTCGCTATATTCTTATTTTTAAAAGATTGATCTCAACATATAAGAGAATCAAGAATGTTTTTAATGATGGTATTAACAAAGATAATACAGTTTCTTTTTTAATGGAAAGCATACCTATCGATATGCTAGACAATACTAGCAGATTAGGGTGCCCACACCATATAGCTAGGACTGGAGTTCTTGGAGTATTCTTTGGAACAGATTCTGTAATTATGTCTTTCATGCATATCTCTTCTAAATTTGGTCATAGTTGACAGATTTACAGGGAAAATTTGGTGACTATTAACTAGCTTATTCATAAACTTCACAGCTGATGTTTGGCCAATAAACATGAATTAGCATTTTTTTCAGTCTAGAAAGCCTTGCTGCTTCACATGTAATTGAATGACCAGTAATCTCTTGGGAGACATCAAAATTGATTGCGAGCATGTCTTTTTTAGTTTTTACAAACTGATGAGGAGTGTCTCATGCGTGTTTATTTTGTTGAAAATTTTAAATCACAGTTATATGTGGCATCCTGTTCACCTGCCTGAGATGCTGGAGCTGGTTATGTGGCTTGGGGCCACTCCACTCTTGTTGTACCAGTGAGTGGATATTGACATATTGCTTTTCTTTGTACAATAGCAATTCCTTGTTAGATTGATGTGTACTACATGCGGAATACCAAGTGATTTCTTCAAAGTTTATTTCACACTTTGTTACGTGCTTAGCCCGGGAATAAGATTAGGATTAGAATTAATAATTCAATTATGGATAGGTAATTAGATTAGGAGAAATAATTCGAGCAGTTATCTCTTGAGTAGGGTTATTGTATCTCGATAGGGTTTGGTAGTAGGATTAAATCTATCTCATTTTATTTTCAAGTCTATTTATAGACTGGTTTGAGATCAATAAAGTATGCAGGAGAATTTTTATCAACAACTTCCTTGTTGTGAGGCCCAAGTAATCCCGTTACGCGCTTTCATATGAGCGTGTAACAAAATAATATCAGAGCTAGTTATGTCGGAGTCATGTTTAGATCACTTAGAGCTGGAGGTGGATTATATTAAAACTATCATGGAGCCGGATAAGCAAAAAATTTGAAGAAATGATCCTTGCTATCAATGCCAGCATCGATAGTATGTTTGTTGAAAGGGCAACGGGATGGAAGTTGATGAAGGATCGTTTGTCCAACAATTTGAAGACCAATTCAGCATTTTGACGAGGCTCAAACAAATAGCCTTTGTTCGTCCCTTGCATCATCACATCACCCTTAAATATCCCGTCTGATGCTGCCTTCTCAGCAGCCACCATCGGTGTCACCCCCAATAACCATCTGTTGCCATAGCTCCACTAAACTGCAGGACCAACACTATTGGATTTCTAATATTGAGTGATCAATGAAGAATAGAAGTATGAACTGTGCGAGAGAGAAAATGTGGAAATCATATTCAGTAATTCTATATTGATCAAGATAAAATTACAATTATCTGTTTTAGTATTTATACTGAATTACAAAGTAGTAAAAACAGAGTAAGCTCTCAACTAACCTACATAACTAAGGAAACAGAAATAACCAACACGTGTAGAATAAAACTAACACGTGTAAAAATACAATCTAATACTCCACCTCAAGACGGACAATGTATATCCATAATGTTCATCTTGGATAATAAAGAATGGAAAAGAACAGAACCAAGAGACTTTGTAAAAATGTCAGCAAGCTGGTTTGCAGAGGAAACATGCAAAGTCCGGATTAAGCCTTGTTGGATCTTCTCACGCACAATATGGCTATCGATCTCTATATGCTTTGTGCGTTCGTGGTAGACAAGGTTGGCTGCAATGTGAAGAGCAGCCTTACTGTCACAAAAAAGAAGAGCAGCGGAAGAATGAATGACATGAAGATCCGTGAGTAGTTGGAAGAGCCATGTGAGTTCACAAGTGACAGCAGCCATTGAACGGTACTCAGCCTCAGTTGAAGATCTTGAGACCGTGTGTTGCTTTTTAGACTTCCATGAGATCAAAGAGGAACCAAGAAACACACAAAAACCAGTAATTGACCTTCTAGTATCCGGTCAAGTAGCCCAATCAGAGTCACAAAAGGCTTTAAGATGACAAGCTGAAGAAGAAGGAAAAAATAATCCCTGGCCAGGAGCAGATTTGATATATCTAAGGACCCGAAGAGCAGCTTGCATATGAGGCTGCCTAGGAGACTGCATAAATTGACTGAGAGTGTGTACAAAGTACGTCAAATCTGGCCGAGTTGTAGTAAGGTATAGTAGTCTACCTAGGATCCTCAAGTAAAGCACCCTCAGTAGTAGAAAAATGAACATTTGGTTCCATAGGAAATTTAGCAGGTTTAGCTGCCAATTGACCTGCATCATTGAGAATTTCAAGTGCAAATTTGCGTTGACAAATTGCAATGCCTTTGCTGCTGCGGGCTACCTCAAGACCAAGAATGAATTTGAGAGGACCTAAGTCCTTAAGCTTGAACTGAGTGTTTAGGAACACAATAAGCTCATCAATAATCTTGGAATCATTGCTAGCCAAAACTATGTCATCGACATAGACTAATAAGGCAATGAAAGAAGAACCAATGGTTTTAGTGAACAATGAATAGTCGGCCTTCGACTGAATAAAGCCATGAAGAAGTAGGGTATTTGAAAATTTAGAAAACCATTGTCTTGATGCCTGTTTTGAACCATAAAGAGACTTGTTAAGTTTACATACCCGAGTCTCCCCCTTACTAGCAAATCCAAGAGGTAATTGCATAAAGACTTCTTCATCCAAGTCTCCATGCAAGAATGGATTATTCACTTCAAGTTGGTGAAGCTTCTAGTTGTGAACAACAACTAAGGCAAGAAGACATCGAACAGTTGTCATCTTGGCAACAGGAGAAAAGGTTTCAAAATAATCCAATCCTTCGCATTGAGTAAAACCCTTAGCTACTAAACGAGCTTTATACCTTTCAACAGAACCATCAGCTCGATGTTTGATTTTATACACCCATTTACAACCAATGGGTGTTTTTCCGGAAGGAAGATGAGTAAGAGTCCAAGTATGATTGGATTCTAAGGCATCTATCTCAGACTGCATAGCTTCACGCCAACAAGCATGTTTGACAGCTTGGTGAAAAAATTAAGGTTCAAAAGAAGTAGAAATGGAGAAAGCAAAATGTTTATGAGATGGAGACAATCAGTCATATGATAAAACAGAAGAAAGAGCATGAGAGGTACCTTGTATAGACTGATCTGCAAGATTGGAAGATGGCTGCAGTGAAGTAGAGGAAGAAGTCACCAGTTGATAGTGATAATCATGTAGGTAATTGGGTTTCTGTCTAATTCGAGAAGACTGTCGAATAGGAACAGCAAGAGAAGTATCACCACAAGGAGCAAAAATATCATTGGAATTGGAAGAAATCACATTATCAATAGAATCTGAAACATTATCAGTGGGAGAAATAGGAACAGAATCTGAAATATGATTGGTATGAGGAGAAACTGAATTATTAGGAAAAACAAAATCATCAGCAGAAACTGGAATAGGCAAAACAGATGAGGAAACAAAATCATCAGAAGGAGGAAAATGAGATGTCTTGTAAGGAAAAACGGATTCATGAAAGATAACATCATGGGAAACAATGATTGAGTTGGTTTGAATATCAAAAACCTTATAACCTTTGATGCCAAAAGGGTAACCAATAAAAATACAAGACTTGGCACGAGGAGCAAATTTAGTACGATGATGAGCTAAGGTAGAAGCAAAACAAAGACATCCAAAAACTCGAAAATGAGAAAAAGAATGAGGGGTATGAAAAAGCTTCTCAAAAGGAGAAATGTTGGACAAAATAGGAGTGGGAATACGGTTGATTATATAGGCAGCAGTGAGTACACATTCACCCCAAAAAATTAAAGGTAAATGAGCTTGAAAACGTAAAGATCTAGCAACATTCAAAAGATGTTGATGCTTCCTTTCAACAACAGAATTTTGTTGAGGTGTTTCAACACAACTCAATTGATGGATAACTCCTTGAGATTGAAAAAATTCTGTCATTTGAAATTCCACACCATTATCACTACGAATGCACTTAATCTTACATTGAAATTGAGTAACAACCAATTGAAAAAATGAACGCAAAAGAGAACGAGCTTGAGCTTTATTATTCATTAAATGTACCCAAGTATAACGAGTACAATCATCTACAATTGTGAGAAAGTACTTTGCACCTGTAAGAGATGCAGTAGAATATGGACCCCAAATGTCACAATGTACTAAATCAAAAGGATTAGCATAAATGGAATGACTATTGGGAAAAGCTACTCTATGTTGTTTTGCCAAAGGACAAACATTACAACATTTATTTGACTGAAAAAATATTTGAGAATGTTGTAAACTAAGGAGTTTCATGCGAGCATCCGAGAGATGTCCCAACCGGCAATGCCATGTACTGGAGGGAACTGAAGTTGTGACAGAAAAACTGTGAGTGGTAGATGGAAGACAAGAAATGGAAGAATCAGGTGTGCACTGTAAGTGGAAAAGACCTCCAGATTCTCTACCTACTCCAATCGTCTTCCAAGGATGCAGATGCTGTATATAACAAGTGTTAGCAAAAAACAACAAACAACAGGAAACATTCTTGGTGAGTTGGCTAACAGATATGAGATTAAAAGAGAAAGATGGAACATATAGAACATTTGTGAGAATGAGTGTAGAAGATAATCTCACGGTACCAATATGTGTAACCGGAACAAAATTTCCATTTGGCAGTTTAACTAGTTTGGAAACAGAAGCAATAACAGTAGTAAACAATGAGAAAGAACAGATCATATGATCTGTAGCTCCTGTATCTATGATCCAGGAGCAAGAATTTGATATTAAAGCCTTTTTGAAAGAAGTTATGGAGGAGAAAACAGAATGAAGAAAATTAGGAGCAGTATTGGGCATAAAGGAGTTACCTGACATGTTGGCAACAAGGTGATTAGCAGAACTGACTTCAGAAGAAGGTGTGATGAGAGCCATGAGTTTCTGACATTGCTCTTGAGTAAATGGCAGTGAAGATGAGATTTGATTTCCGGAAGTTTCAAAAAAATCTGAAACTTGATTAGCAGAGGATTCAGCAGCATTTTTCCCTTTATTAAACTTGAAACCAGGAGGAAAGCCATGCAATCTATAGCACTTCTCCATGGTATGACCAGATACCCCGCAGTGACTACAAACAGGACGGTCTTTGCGGAATGAATTGTTCTTGACAGGACGATTTCTTGGCGTTGCAGAAGCATCAGAAGTTACAGATTTTGTGAACAAAGCAGCAGAATTATGGTTACTAGAACCAATAGCAGTATAAACTTCTTTCTGCCTTTCTTCTTGAATAACTAGGGAAAATACTGTGTTGATTGGTGGAAGAGGATTGAGCATCAAAATTTGACCTCGAGTATGGGCATAAGACTCATTCAAGCCCATCAAGAATTACATGACATGCTCTTGTTGCAGATATTCATTATGAACTTTCATAGTACCACATGTGCACGGTGGTAAGGGTTTATAGTGAATCAATTCATCCCACAACCCTTTTAAAACAGTGAAATAACTGCTCACTGATAAATTTTCTTGTCTTAAGTCTGAAATAGACTTTTGAATTTGAAAAATTCTAGGACCATTTTGTTGTGAAAAACGATCTTTAAGATCATTCCACATTGCCTCAGCGGTATCAACACATATGATACTAATAGAAATTTCTTTGGAAACAGAATTAATAATCCAAGAAAGTACCATATTGTTGCATCGAGTCCATGGCAGATATTCTGGGCTGGCAGGATCAGGTTTGGGCAAACCTCCATTGATGAAAAGAACTTTGTTCTTCGCAATCAGCGCCATCAGCATGGATCGACTCCATGTGTAATAATTCTCGCCAGTTAACAACTAAGAAACCAAAGGATATCCTGGATTGTCACTATTGTGAAGGAACAATGGATTCGAACAATCCATTGTCAGAGAAGAAGAACGTAGGGTTAGGTTTTCCATCGAAGAATTCAATAGAGAAGAAACAATTGAGAATTGTAGAAAAGAAACAATTTTGATTGTGAAAAGAAAAACAAGAATCAGAAAACAATTGAGAATAGCTCTGATACCATATTGGATTTCTGATATTGAGTGATCAATGAAGAATAGAAGAATGAACTGTGCGAGAGAGAAAATGTGGAAATCATATTCAGTAATTCTATATTGATCAAGATAAAATTACAATTATCTGTTTTAGTATTTATACTGAATTACAAAGTAGTAAAAACAGAGTAAGCTCTCAACTAACCTACATAACTAAGGAAACAGAAATAACTAACACGTGTAAAAATACAATCTAATAAACACAGCCATGGATTTTGCTCGAATTGCGATGCGCAGATTGGAAAGGGCCACCTTTGAAGCAATTTGTTCTTCAAGGAAGGGGAACACGCGGGAAACAGAGAGGTCAAAAGGGAGACCCAGTTCGAAGGGATCACCATGGTGCGTCACCGTTTGCAACGGAGCGGCACTGTACGAGGTTGTCTGCCCGTGACTCTACGTTGTCGTGTGTTGTCAACCCAGGGGCTCCATCTGCACAGAACCGTTCGCCTTTTCACCACGGTGCAACACCGAGTGAGAAGAAGACTAGTGTTCCTAGATCACTGGAGATGAGTGGGCTGCATGAGATGATGTACCGTGTGTTGAAGAGGACCCATGAGCTGCGATTTGCACCGCACCTGCCATCTGTTAAACAATGGGAGCAACCCAAGTTGCTATCAAAGAGGACCTGTGCGCTACGACCTGCTCCGCACCGGCCACCTACACAGTCTGGGTGCGATGTGGGTTGCGCCAAACGAGCACGGAGCTCGTGGAGGAATCAGAAGCAACTACAAGTGTGTTGTACGTGCATGTTGTTCCCATATACAAGCAACTACCAAGTCGCACAGAACACCTTGGTTTTATTGTACAGAAAGTGTACAACGTCAAAAGGAAACTGTGGGAACTAACTGATAACGACTATGAATAGAACAAGCAGAAGAGATTGAGCTTCTACTTCAGAAAACATTATCTCATTTGGGGAATCTTCTTGACATTAAGATGAAAGCACGTAATGGCCTGGGTTTATTTGGGGTAGGTTCGATCTTCAGATAGAACCTGAGCCTCACAACAAGGAACGAGTTAATAAAATTTCTCCAGCATACTTTATTGATCCCAAACGAGTTTATATATAGACTGCCAAATAAAATGAGATTAAAATTAATCCTACTAACAAACCCTATCCAGATAGAATAATCACCACTACCCTTGAATTTTTTCTCCTAATCCAATCACCTACCCCAAATTGAATTATCAATGTTAATCCTAATCTTATCTCTGGGCTGAGCTCTCAACACAACTATTTATGAATTCGGTGAAGGTCCACTACAAAAAACTCTACAATTGGCCGCGTGTCTACAGTACCTGTTACTGTAGACACGCGTCCAATTAGCCACGTGTATACAGTACACGTGGCTAGAAATATGCGCATCACAGTTGGCCGCGTGTATTTTTTACACACGGCCAATTGGCCGCGTGTATTTTTTACACGCGTCCAGTTGGCCGCGTGTATTTAATACACGTGGCCAATTGTTTTTATTAAATATATATTAATAAAAACAAATTTTATTAAGTTTTGTATATGGCCACGTGTATTAAATACACATGGCTAATTGTTTTTATTAAATATATATTAATAAAAGTAAATTTTATTATGTATATATACGTATAAGATAACTGGCCGCGTGGCCTAAAGCCACGCGGCCAGAATTTGTGAAGATAGCAGTGGCGCGCGGGAATTGTCCCGCGCGCCACTGCACAGTAGTTTCAAATGAAAAAAAAAAATTCGTTAAATACATGCATATTCTGATGTTCTCTCTCTCTGTACCGCTCTCTCTCTCTCTCTCTCCTCTGTATCTCTCTGTCTCTCTCTCTCCTTTGTATCCGGTTGATACGTATCGCTCTCTCTCTCTCTCTCTCTATCTCTATCTCTATCTCTCTCTCTCTCGCTCTCTCTCTCTCTCTCTCTCTCACGGTGTGTTCTCTCTGTACCGCTCTCTCTCTCTCTCCTCTGTATCGCTCTCTCTCTCTGTCTCTCGCTCTCTCTCTCCTCTGTATCGCTCTCTCTCTATCTCTCTCTCTCGCTCTCTCTCTCTCTCTCACGGTGTGTTCTCTCTCTCTCTCTGTATCGCTCTCTCTCTCTCTTTGTATCTCTCTCTCTCTGTCTCTTGCTCTCTCTTTCTCTCTCTCTCTCTCTCTCTCTCGCTCTCTCTCTCTCACAGTGTGTTCTCTCTCTCTCTGTATCGCTCTCTCTCTGTATCTCTCTCTCTCTGTCTCTCTCTGTATCTCTCTCTCTCGCTCTCTCTCTCTCTGTCTCTCGCTCTCTCTCTCTGTCTCTCTCTCTCTGTATCTCTCTGTCTCTCTCTCTCTCTCTCTGTATCTCTCTCTCTCCCTACTGAACTTGCTCGTACGTGTTTTCCTCTTCAATTTTTTTTTTTTTTTTTTTTTTTTTTTTTTTTTTCTGTTATTATATTTTTTTCCTCTAAAAGTAAAGAATTAAATTAAAAATACAATCAATTATTTAAAAAATAATTAAATACAGATTTAAATTAAATAAAAAATTATTTTTTATTTTTTATTTTTTTTTAAAAAAACATATTGCCACGTGTATAATAATACACGCGGCCAATTGGCCGCGCGTATTTTAATACACGCTGCTAATTGGCCGCGCGTATTAAAATACACGCGGCCAATTGTGCAGTTAGTGTCAACCGGACCAACCGCGTGTATTTACGTGGCCACTTGCACGCGGCCAACAGTTCGCCACGTGTACAGTGACCGTACACGTGGCGAACTGCAAATGGCGAAAAACAATTTTTTTTGTAGTGGTCCTTAGGCTGGTAAGTAATCTTATCGCATAAGTACTTACAAAACTGTGGCAGTTTGGAGAAGTCGTGGCAACCACCGAACACGAGGAGGCTATAATCATAGCAGAGATTGATTATTCACTAATTGAGCTCAGGAGGTAATTAGTTACGGAAATGTTTTTACAATGCTTTATAGTATTATGGGAAAAATATATATTAGCCTCCCAAACTACCACCCATTCTCCGGATGGCCCCCCAAACTACCAATGCTTAGATTCTGGCTCCCCAAACTACCACTTTCTGATTTTTTTGGCCCCATCTGTCTATTTATGCCGTTAATTCTAACAAAAATTGGCCAAAAACCCGAAAGTACCCCTCCCTTAACCGTGAGAATTTCAAAGTGTAGGAGGGGTATTTTCGGAATTCTGTTTAGAATTAACGGCATAAATGGACGGATGGGGCCAAAAAATCAGAAGGTGGTAGTTTGGGGGGCCATAATCTAAGTATTGGTAGTTTGGGGGGCTAAAATATATTTTTCCCTAGTATTATTTTATCCTAATTCTGTAATTAAAACATTTAGGACAAACCTCCCATTGTCAAATTAAGCAACGGCGAGGTGATCTCTATCAATTGGTACATATCCAGAGGCTGAACTCTAAGTGACTGGAGTGAGAAATTCTAGAGGTCTGTTCTGATGCATGCATAGAAGGATTTTCAGCCAAAAAGGCTACTGCAATGAAAATGGGAGACCAATATATTTAGAGACTCTATTGCACAAACCATTTCAGACATTTGTATATATAATTTGTATGTGGTGATCAGTTGGAACTTGAATTTCTGGTTATATAATAATATTGTGTTGGGTATATCATCCAGCTCATAAATTTGCTTAAAAGCTTCAACAATGATAACTACTCGTGTAAGTTTTATCTTTGGCTTATTATAGGTTAAGAATGAAATTACTAGTCACGCCGGGTTGAGCTGGTTTGGTCAAAATCATGGGAAGACTTTATGTGATTATCTAATCAACTTAGAGATAATAGGGGTAAGGATCAGATCAAATGGCTCCCCTTGAGTAAATTTAGATAGGTTGGTTTAGGAATGGGCATGCTTGCCAAAATTCCCCTTCAGAATTGTTTTAAACTGAGCAAACAGTTAAATATGTTTTTGATAGTTAAGTTAGAGAGAAATTTGGGAAATTTATTTACCACATTAAAATAACATATATATATATATATATATAAGTTAAGTTAGTCTTCTAGGTGGGAAAAGAGAAATTTGGGAAATTTTACCATTTTATACCGGTTGACATGTCATATTTTAAATAATTTTTTTTAAGTGGCTGACATGAGAAGTCGCTTAAAACATGCTATCTCAGTCAGTATAAAATGAGTGTGATAAATGAATACTTCTTGATTTATTTATTTAAAACAACAATCACACAAACATCATTTTTCAATTTTAATTTTATTCTTTAAACCATTCAAACATAATTTCTCTACCCCTTTGTTTTTTCTTTTCTTTTTTTTTTTTCCTTTTTCCGGTGTTTGTAATTTTGAAAAAAGTTATAAAGAATACAAAACAATACAAAAAAAAAAAAAAAAAAAAAAAAAAAAAAAAAAATCGCACAACCAAACATCCTACAAGAATAATCACAACCCCTCATCTCCTTCTCCTTGAGATAGGGATGTAAACGAGCCGGCAAGCCTCGATATCCGCTCGGTTAAGTTTGATCCGAACTCAAGCTCGATATTGTACAAACCTATTCGTTACTGTAGAAACTCGCTCGATTAGTAAGTGATATATACCCGACTCGCTCAATGGAACTCGACGAGGGCTTACGAGCTCGACTCCTTTTGCGTCCAACTCGCCTGGCTCGTATAATGTCTGACTCGACCCAACCTACTCACTCAACTCGTCATTAGCTTGATCATATCTATTTGTTACTTTGTATAAATAATGGGTTATATAAAGATAAAACTTATAAACTATAAGTATCAAGCATGTATATTTATATAGATTAGTTAATATTAATATCAATATTATCATACTTCATTACTTCCTATAAATTTTAGATAATCTCATATCATATGATATTATTTTTTAATATCATAATGTCACACAAGAATACAACATCCTACGAATACAATATATAGTTCGTTGATATATGTATGAATGTATGCAAGTGCAACAAATAACAATGACATTGCGACTTATATAATACCACTTCAGCTTAACTTCACAGGAATAAAAAAATATACAAATTTCTCTCATATATATAGCAAAGAACAGGCTTAATATATTTTTAGCAAATACCATGATTGTTAGTAAATTATATGAGACAATAAAACACACTTTGAAAAAGTTACAACAAAAATAAAACATATATCTAGAAATGGAAAAAAAAAAAATTAAATAAATACAAACAAGGAAGACATTGATAGACAATAATTTGTGAAAAAATTGATAAACAACGGAAATGGAAAGAGAATAAAAGAATATTAATTATAAAAAAATATATTAAGTTTTTTTGTCAAAACCAAAACCATTTGTCAAAATAATAGCCTTTCAGCCTTTTTTTTTTCCCCATAAATTAAGGCGTTTGGTATTGCAGGTCAAAGAAATAATAAAACAGATATGTTATTTGCACACTAAAAATGAATAGTCGTTTATAGAGTAATAAAATAAACAACGGAAATGAAAAGAGAATAAAAGAATATTAATTATAAAAAAAATATATTAAGTTTTTTCGTCAAAACCAAACCACTTGTCAAAATAATAGTCTTTTAGCTTCTTTTTTTTTTTTTTCCATAAATTAAGACGTTTGGTATTGCAGGTCAATGAAATAATAAAATAGATATGTTGTTTACACAATAATTGCACAACAATACTCATGTGCCAGCATTTTTTTTTTTTAAAAAAAAAAAATGAAAATGCTGAATACATTAGCATTGTTGTGCAAAATTGTTGTGCAGCTAACATATCTCTAAAATCATACCTTCATCGGTAAAATAAGATTACAAACAAATAAAAATAAATCAAGAGCAAATTATTCATATAAGAAAGTCTGGATTATTTTTCAAGGAAAACAAATAAGTGTTTTTCCTTTAACTAATGCCTTTTATGTTGCCCACACACCATTCATTTTAGGCTTTCTCTGAACCCTAATCATTGTTTGCAAATGGATCCCGATATTCGTAGGTTAATGATTTAAAACATTTAAATAAATTTTGGAATAGGTTATAGAACCGAAGAATTCTATCAAGAAATGTAAAATAAGTTATAAAGAAGGAAACAAATTTGACTTACAAGAGTTGATGAATATGTTAATAAAATGGAAATCATACAATAGGAGAATGAAATTCATTGGAGTTATAATGAAAAATTGTATCTATAAATTAAAGCATAATAAGATACAGAAAAAGAAAGAATACAAAGAATATTTATTATAATTAAAATATGGAGTTTTTTTCTTTCAAAAAGGTAATGACTTTTTAAAAAAATGTTGTTCAAAATAATTATCTTCCCCTTTGTTTTTTTTTTTTTTTATGAATAAATTCTTTTATACCCAAACTCAACAGTCAATAATCACTCCAGAAAACTCTGGAACCAGCTACTCAAAAGACCAACTAAACACACAGGACAACACAACAACCAAAGCTACATAGACAGCAAAGGTTGTAAACTCCAGTTCTCTACAAGCTGAAGGTTTTTCCTAATCTTCTTGGCCAAGCAACGAGCAAGCAGCCTCAAACGAACGTCCCTCTTCACTTGATGCACCAGAGCCTCCTCAGAACGAAGAAGATTCCCATGAAGCAAATCATTACGATGCCTCCAAATATGATAAATGGTTGCTCCAAAACAGAGCCTGCAAATGGTAGCAAGCAAGTTGTTCTCTTTCAGGTGAGCATCACTCCATCTCTCAATTGAATCCCAACTCAACAGGTGGATTCCATATCAGACAATCAGTAATAACCCTCCTCCAGATACGCTTGCTGAAGCTACAATTAAAGAAGAGATGGTCTCTACTTTCCTGACAAGTAAAACAGACTATACATAGAGTAGAGCCCACGTAACCCCAACAACACATCAGTTCCTTAGTGCTTAGGGCATTCCGAAAGACCAACCAGAGAATAAAAGCATGTTTAGGAATTGCCAACTCAAACCAGACAATCTTATGCCATCCTACCTCCAGCAATTTAGTTCGAAGCATCTCCCAAGTCTGGGCACATGAATACTTGCCAGTGGAGGATTTCCAAACCAGAAGGTTCCCCCCCCAATTCTAACTTCAAAAAACCGACTCTGGATTTGCACCAATTGATTAGATCTAGCTCTAGGCCAGAACCATTCTCCCTCTCTAATAATCGAGGACACCCAAGGTCCAATGGATCTGTCAGCATCATAGAGAATTTGGTATCCTTCCTCGTCAAATAGATACCCATCTGGATGCCAAACATCATACCACAAAAAGATCTTACTACCATCACCAACTTTGTAGCTCAGATGCCAAACATCATACTACAAAAAAATCATCTTCCCCTTTGAGTTTTCAAATTAATATCTTTTATGAGGCATATGGACAAAACTATGGAATATCATGTCTAGAAAAGTCGAATAAGATACATAAATCGAAAGAAAACATGGGAGTATTAATTCTAGCCTCCCACAATCCAAATCTTTCGTTTGCAAGTGGATTGTGATCTTATGTCAATTTTTTTTGCTCACGATCACTTTATAAGATTATGACGACATTGTAGTCTAAAAATACATTTTGTAAATGCTTTGGAATTATATCTATGACTAAGGCTCCACATGTCACCACCATGGACCCCTTGTGTTCAACTTTTAAAATCACTATTGAATTTTTTTTATCACTTTTGAATTTCAATCCAATGATTATTTTATAAAGTCACATCAATTTAGAGAGGACACGATGAGGACATTGGGGTGACATTTAGAATTACTCATGTGACTTATGATGTTTTTATAATGAACACTCTTTCTTCTCTTAAAATTGAAAAAAACAAAAAAACAAAAAAACAAAAAAACAAAACGTTATTCAGTTGTTTGACTTTTTCTTCCTTCCTCACACAACTTTTATCCTTCGTTTGCAAGTGGATCTTCGATTAGTTGTGATTTGTCACTCTATATCAAAAGATCGATAACAAAAACGATAGTGCTAGTTAGGAATGTCTCATGAGGATTCCTAGGTTTTACAAATCTATTTAACACTGAACATTTATCAGTAATAGAATCTGTTGTTTGAAAGTGTGTTTTCCATCAAAGGTTATATATAAAATATTGTTGACTGTAGCAAATAGTTGCTTTATTCATTCAAACTTATACTTAACAACAAGTATCTCCCCCACCCTCTATCATTTTTTATCTTATTTCATTTATTTCTTTGAACTACTTGAGAGTTAAGACCCAATAAATACATTGGCTAAGCAATCCATGAGTCCATGAGGTAAAGGGGGTTTAATTCATGCTCGTCACGCAACAACTCTTGGGGAGAAAATGCAAAAACAATTCTTTGAATCTAAACATTTCGCATTACTCATAGGTCCCCAAATTCTCCCGCATATTTTGTTACAAGAAGCGGCAGTACAATGATCAACCTGGGTGCATTTATCCACACATAAACCAATTCCCGCTATTCAACATGAAAAGATATAAGTTAGGGGACTGATAAGATTATTTGATAATAGTGCTAAGGTACTTAGGTCCTACCATAACACAGTAAATAAAACAACTACAATAAAAGAATTAATTAATTGGTTCAATCAATTGTCTACATCCTCTAACACTATAACAGCAGCAAAACTCTCTTGCTATAAACCCTTCGGTTTAAACCCAATACATCAAGAACAAGTAATTATAAGATATTATCTTCTTATGTGGCCTTTATATGACAGAGGGCTTACATTGAAAAGGTTTTAGAGAGATTCAGGATGAGTGACAGTAAGTCTAGGGTGGCATCTATCACTAAAGGAGAAAGATTCAGTAAAGACCAGTGTCCCAAAAATGAATTGGAACATCAGCAAATGAAAAGTATCTTGTATGCATCTACAGTAGGGAGCTTGATGTATGCTCAAGCCTGCATCAGACCTGACATTGCATTAGCGGTTGGAATGCTAGGACGGTACCAAAGTAATCCAGGATTA
This sequence comes from Alnus glutinosa, assembly GCF_958979055.1. Classification (NCBI taxonomy): domain Eukaryota; kingdom Viridiplantae; phylum Streptophyta; class Magnoliopsida; order Fagales; family Betulaceae; genus Alnus; species Alnus glutinosa. Next base: position 7,723,461 of record NC_084895.1, read on the forward strand.
GGGCATTGGAAAGCTGCCAAGAGGGTCATGAGATACTTTCAAGGAACCAAGGGTTACAGTTTGAGTTTCAAACACATCGATAGTTTGGAGGTTTTTGGGTGTACAGATTCAGACTTTGCTGGATGCATAGGTAGCAGAAAGTCTACTTCAGGATATATCTTTCTTCTTGTTGGAGGGGTTATTTCCTGGAAAAGTAGCAAGCAAACTATAGTTGCTACGTCTACTATGAAGGCAAAGTCCATTGCATGCTATGAAGCCACTACACTTGCATTATGGTTGAGAAACTTCATTGGTGGACTAAAGATTGTCGATTCAATAACAAGACCCATTCAGATCTTCTACGATAATTCTGCTGCAGTTTTCTTTTTAAAGAATAACAATAGTGGAAGCAGAAGTAAGCACATCGACATTAAGTACCTTAGTGTTAGAGATAACATTAAGAAACATGAAGTTTCCATTGAGCATATTAGTTTTGAATCAATGGTTCTGGACCCCATGACAAAAGGTTTACCACTAAAACAGTTTTAAGGTCATGTGGACCATATAGGACTTGTTGGTTCATTTTGTACTCAGTTTTGATCTATATACATAAAGTTATTGTAAAAAAGTTTATTGTGCACATTTGTTATTTTATCCATGAGGATAAATAAAGTTGGACCGAATTGACTTATAGGAAGTTCATTCATAAAGATTAATTGTCCATCAGGTACTCATGTAAGGAATGGTTTACATTGGGATACATGGAAGGGACGACCTACTTTATAAAGGTTTTACCGCTATAATTCATGTGAAACATTTCTTATCTGAGTTGGAGGATTCCATAAGAGATTGGCCAAATTAAAGAACCTAATACTATAAGGTCATGTGTCATAAAAGCCAAGTGGGAGAATGTAAGATATTATCTTCTTATGTGGCCTTTATATCACATTTTACGGTGTTTATTATATTTATTAAATTTTGATAAATAAATATAATATACAGCATTATGGTTACGGTAATTTCATTTAATTTAAATTATTATAATTGGAATCATTAAATTGATTTTGAAATCAATTTAATAATATTGCTTTCTTGATGGGAGGAACAATACGGTATTAACCATATATGAGTGTCCCTAACCTAGCCAATAAATAGAGCGCATGTGTACACCGGCCATCAATACAGCCACAAAGCATAAGGCATAGATTAGAAGACACCTCATAGTTTATTCTTCAAAAGTTCTTAAGAAGCGCTTGAGCAAATTATCCAGTATATTTTATCCGTTATTGTTCATTATTGTTTGTCAATATTGTTTAAGCAGTATTGCAATTTTTCGTCCTTTTATACTATGATAGAAACACATGATTTTTTGGGTTGTGATATTTACTGTTTATTGTTAAATTTACTATTTTGCCCCTGCTTGGAAACCACTGTGAAGGAACACCCCAACGTCACCGGCCATGGCGACGCTGTCTTGTAAGAAGAGGCTGCCCCTTGCGGTCTCTTCCTATATTGTAACAGACGGCACAATAGGCCACTAGTTACAGTAGTGATGGCCCTTGGGGCCGGCTCTACATAGGAGAACGGCAACCCTTGGGTTGCTGTCTTCTCTAGTAAACGACGACCCTTGGGTCGCCGTCAATGCTCCAAGTAGCGGCCTTTTGGCCGCTTCTTCTCTGGTAAATGGGTCGCCGTCGTCGTAAAAGCGGCAGCTTCTCTTGACAGCCGCATCAGGGGCGGCAGGGTGGCAGTAGCGCATTAGGTGTGGCAGCTAGGGTTTCAAAATTTGGTCTCTTGGGTTTTCAACCCATTTGGAAAAGAACGGGTCGGGTTGGGTTGGGCATCAGGTAGGGTTTAATACCCATTAGACCAACCCGATATTTAGTGGGTTGACCCATTCAGGTTAGCCCAATCCAGGAACCATGGAGCTGACCTAAATAGGCCTTATTCAGTTTGTTTAATAAAATAAAAAAATTTTTAAAAAAAATGGGGCATTTAAGTGGTTACAGTAACCAATCAAGCTTTTTAAAAAAGGGGAACTTAGGTCTTGTGGGGTTTAGAATTTGGATTCACCAAGTGTAAAGGGCCTAAGGCCACCTACTTAACCATTGGGCCATACATTTATTATGTCTTCTTAATGCAATTTTATTTAGCTTGAGATTTACATTGTTGTGTATTAAAATATTTGTTTATTTAATACATAGATGTATATTTGCTTTTTTATTGTTTAAATATAAATTGTTCGATGCCTAGACCTAAAGAATAATTAACAACACCGTATATGCTCGTGTGAGTTTATGACACTATCCAAGAATGCAATATCTATAAATGTTCCGGCTAGGAAAGTCTTGGGATTTAAATGTGTCCTAGTGACCCTCCTCACTTTCCTGAGAACTCACCTGGTTGCACCTTGGAGAATGTTATTTACCCCATTTACGTATTGGTTTGCTTTATTCCTGAGGTCATTTGTGGGCATTTATAAAGTTGTTAAATGTTAATGAAGTCATAATTATTATGATAATTTTGGAAGAGGCAAAGCATCCCAATTTTTGAATGATAATTCCATTAAGATTAAACATATGATCGTCATATAGAATAATTAACATCGTGTTGTAATTAATTCATAAATTTAATTATTTATCCCCAAAGGGAAGTTTTTATTTTATGACTTAGTTAGAACAAGATAACAAATTTAGTGTTAAAAATAAAATTTCTCTCAGTTGCCCAAAGGTACAGAGAATTTTTATTTATTGATATTTAAATTTATTAGTCTTATTAATAAGGAGTAAATTTCATGCATGATGCAACATTTGCTCAAAGATAGGTTAAAATTTACTATTTAAATTGGCATTGGCTAATTTAAAATAAAGTCACTTCATAGCACTTAAGTAGTTTTGTTTTTCCTTGGTTATTGCAGCTATACCTGCTAGATTATTTGATGGTACTTTTCATGTTCCGAATCTTAATGGTAATAATTTTACTGAATGGAAAGAGAACTTGCTCTTTACATTAGGGTGTTTGGAATTAGACCTGGCACTTCAAACGGATGAACCACCCGCTTTAAAGGCTTCTAGTACTACACTAGAGATAGCTAAACATGAAATATGGGAGCGATCTAATCGCCTCAGCTTAATGTATATGCAATCTCACATTGCCAAAGGCATTAGGGGCTCCATCCCTGAATTTTCTAAGGCTAGGGATTTTTTGAAAGCCATTGATGCACAGTTTATGACTTCAAGTAAAGCCATGGCCAGCACTCTAATGAAGAGACTATCAAGTCAAACCTTCGACAGTTCCAAAAATGTGTGTGAGCACATCATGGAAATGAGGGATATAGCAGCTCAATTAAAATTCCTAGAGGTTGAGATTTCCGAGTCCTTCTTGGTCCATTTGATTCTCATCTCTCTTCCTTCTCAGTATGGTCCCTTTAAGATATCATACAACATACATAAGGATAACTGGTCGATTAATGAACTCTTGAACATGTGTGTTCAAGAGGAAGAGAGGTTGAAACATGATAAACCAAAAAAGTGTTCACTTGATTGCTCGTGCTAAAGCAAAGACCAGGAAAGGCAAAGATGCCCACTACTTCAAGAGAGGAAGCAAGGTGTCATCAAAGGCAATAATAAGTGTAATGTTCGGGACATTATTTAATAATTAAAGTATAAAATTTGAGTAAAGAATTGATCAAAGTTAATTTAGTGTCCTTAAAAAAATGCAGAGAATATTTTTAGGTCGAAAGAAATTAGAAAAGAAAATAGGAAAGAAAATTGAAATGAAAAAAGAAAAAGAAAATTAAATAAGAAAGGAAATAGAAATAGAAAATAAAATAAAAAGAAAAGAAAGGAAGGGCATTTTCGTAATTTTCTCACCCTTCTTTCTTTTCTCCTTTTCTCCCCACCCCCTGCCTCACGACACTTCCCTCTATTCTCTCCCTTTCCTTTTCTTATCTCTTTCTCCCTTCTTTTCTTCACACTTATGCACATACACTCACGCATAAAGAGTAAGAGAGAGAGTGGGAGAGAACTGCTGTGAGGATGCCGAGAATGAAGAAAAAGGAAGAAAAGTAGGAAAGGAAGAAAAAGAAGAGAAGAAAAAGAAGGGGAATTCGGCCATAGGTGATTTGTGAGGTAAATATCCAATCTTTCTCATGATTTTCATGATACCCATTGAAATTGGAGCTAGAAAAACGTATAGATTGTTAGAAATTTTCTTAGATTCAAATTCTAGGTTAAAATGGGTATGGGTTTCGGTTTTGAGTGATTATTGTTGATTTTTGGGTTGTTTGTTTGGGCATGTCGTCCCTAGAAGCTAAAATGTTAAGGTTTGAAATTTTCCTTGTGATTTTAATATATACCTATTAATTTTTGAAGCTAGAAAGTAGTATGGATTATCATGGTTTTTGTAAATCCGAATTTAGTGTTTTAAATTTGGGGCTTTTTAGGTGTTTAAACCCTAGATTATTAATCAGTAGATTAACTGCATTTAGAGTGTTAATTAATCATATCTATGGAAAATGGGTATTTAGGAAGTTAAGTCTTAATATTAATGAGTTGTATAAAATATAGGTTTTTAATTAAAAACCTATGAATGTTCTAGGTATTGACCTAATTAATTAATGGGTAATACAAGTAAACCCTAGAAATTACATAGGGTGCCATAATGATGGGTTCTTAAAACAAATCAAGAACCTATGTGGCGTTTAGAATTAAGAGTGTTTGGATTTAGTTTAATATCTGTTATTACATTATGGAATGCAGTGGTACATTGCAAGTCATTGGCTAGGAAACCTAGTGAAGCCAAATATCCGCACAGCCAAGGTGAGTGTTTTACTCACTGGGAAAACCAGTGAGTACTATACTACTGAGACCTCAGTAATTTATTGCTGAGGTGATGAACTCATACTTTCACATGTACGGATGTGGTTAACCCCACAACTGTACAGATACTGATGCTTTGGCTGCAGGTTTAGCAAATGTAGAGGTTGATCTCATCACTCTGTATTTGGGGTACTGCAACTGAGGCATATCACTGGAGTCATAGCTGTGTGGACTTGGACATCCCATTTTGGTAGTCTTTTGTTGTTAGCTCGTGTCCTACGTGACACTTGTATTTTTGTAGAGCCAATCTTTTGGTATGTAATTAAAGTAATATGTTTTAAAAGCCTTAAACAGATAGACTTATAAATGGCTCTTTCGTGATTAACAGTTATAATTATAGATGTGTTTTCCGCTATCCTGACTATATTGTTTATGTTCCGTTGCATAGATGTAACTCTGAATATTAGGTACATATTATGGGATGTGTACCATATGTTGGCTGAGCGACAAGTAGTGCCACTGTGATGATCCGTTTGTATGTTTTCTTTTTAAAAAAAAAAAAAAAAAAAGGTCGTCACAACAAGGATGCTTGTTTCTTCTACAAAAAGGAGGGGCACATGAAGAAAGAATGCCAAAAATATATTAAATGGCTAGAAAAGAAAGGTACTCTCATCTCTTTTGTATGTCATGAATCTTTTTTTGTTGAGGCTCCTTGCAATACATGGTGGATTGATTCTAGTTCTACAATCCACATTGTGAATACATTGCAGGGATTTCTCTAAACAAGGAAGCCGATAAAAAGTGAGCAACGAATTTACTCAGGAAATAAATTGTTCTCGCCAGTCATACCAGTTGGGACTTGCAAACTTATTTTGAAAATTGGATATGTACTAGACCTTGAGAATGTTTTTTATATTCAATCATTTTCTAGAAACTTGATTTCTGTTTCAAAAATTGAAGTATTTGGATATGGTTTTTGGTTTATTAACTCAACTTTTAGTATTTTTAGAGATAATAATTTTATTGGTGGTGAAATAAAAATTGATGGTCTATTCAAACTTTCTTTAGATCCCAACTTTGAGAACAATTATTTATCGTTGCATATTGATATTGGCATAAAGAGAAGCCTTGTAGATGAGAATTCCGCTTTGCTATGGCACAAGAGATTGAGACATATCTCTATAGAGAGAATCAAAATATTAGTAAGTGATGGAGTTTTACAAACTCTTAACTTTACTAATTTTGGTACTTGTGTGGATTACATAAATGAAAAACAAACCATCAAGACCACTAAAGGTGCCAGGAGGAGTTATGAAATTCTTGAAATCATACATACAGATATCTGTGGACCTTTTCTTACTCCCTACCTCAATGGTTCAAGATATTTCATATCTTTTATTGATGACCATACTCGATATATGTATCTCTAATTTCTAACTGAGAAGGCTGAAGCGTTAAATGCCTTCAAAACCTATAAGGTGGAAGTAGAGAAACAAAAGGGAAAGAATATCAAAATCATGAGATCTGATTGAGATGGAGAGTACTGCTGTAAGTACACATAAAAGGGACAAATGATTGGTCCATTTGCGAAATTCCTTCAAGAAGAAGATGTTATTGCTTAATACACGATGCCTGGCACACCACAACAAAATGGTGTAGCAAAAAGAAGGAATCACACGCTCATGGACATGATAAGGAGCATGCTTAGTAATTCTGAATTGCCTTTATTTCTGTGGAGTGAAGCCTTAAAAACTGTTGTGTATGTATTAAACCGGGTTCCATCCAAGACTATCCCCAAGACACCTTTTGAATTATAGACTGGATGGAAACCAAGTTTAAATCACATACACATATGGGGTTGTCCTGCTGAAGTAAGGATTTACAATCTAAACATGAAGAAATTAGACCCAAAGACAACCAGCGGTCATCTTATTGGCTATGTGGCAAACTCAAAAGGATTCAAATTTAACTGTCCTTCTCATAGTACTAGGATTGTTGAATCTATGAATGCAAAATTTTTTGAGGATGTTGAACCTAGTGGGAGTGCTCATCCACAAATAACAGAATTAGAGGAAGTACGAAAGTTGGCCAAATCTCATCCTCATAGAGGAAGATTGATTGTATTCAAGGAAAATCAGATTGATTATCCTGAGCCACAATCAGCTCTAGAACAACTGGCTCATGAGGAACAAGGAAATCAATTTAATTTTCCCGAGCCACAACAAATTCTAGAACAATCAAGTCATACAGAACAGGCTCAGAACGAGTCTACTCTCCTATTGCAAAATACAGAGGAAGTAGAATTAAGAAAGTCCTCTTGAATAAGAAGACTAGCAATCTCTACAGATTATGTTGTATACCTCAAAGGGTCTGACTTTGATGTTGGACCTAAGGATGATCCAAGTATGATTTCACAAGCCATGAGTGGGGATAACTCCACATTATGGTACGATGCCATAAAGGAAGAGATGGAATCCATGGCTAAACACCAAGTCTGGGATCTCATTGATTTACCAAAGAGAGCGGTAGCCATAGGCTGCAAATAGGTTTACAAAACCAAAAGGGATGCTTCTGGTAATGTTGAATGATATAAGGCTAGACTTGTGGCCAAGAGTTTCACTCAAAAGGAATGAATTGATTATCACGAAACCATCTCTCCAATATCAAAGAAGGATTCATTTAGGATAATCATGGCATTAATAGCTCATTTTGACTTAGGGTTACACCAGATGGATGTAAAAACAACCTTCCTGAATGAGGATCTTGAAGAAGAGGTTTATATGAAACAACCTAAAGGTTTTGATGATGATAATAAGAGAGCTTGCAAGTTTAAGAAATCTATATATGGACTAAAATAGGCCTCCCATCAAGGGTATATTAAGCTTCATAAGCTAATTACCTTATTTGGATTTATTGAGAACCTTGTTTATCAATGTATATACCTTAAGGTCAGTGGGAATAAAGTGATATTTCTAGTCCTATATGTAGATGGTATTTTACTTGCAAGCAATGATTTAGGTTTGCTACATGAAACTAGGCAGTTACTCTCTCAAAGCTTTGAAATGAAGGATTTGGGTGAAGCCCCTTATGTCATTGGCATAAAGATTCAAAGAGACAGACAACATAAAATATTAAAACTGTCTCAGAAGGCCTACATTGAAAAGGTTTTAGAGAGATTCAGGGATGAGTGACTGTAAGTCTAGTGTGGCACCTATCACTAAAGGAGAAAGATTCAGTAAAGACCAGAGTCCCAAAAATGAATTGGAACAACAGCAGATGAAAAGTATCACATATGTGTCTACAATAGGGAGCCTGATGTATGCTCAAGCCTGCACCAGACCTAACAATGCATTAGCGGTTGGAATGCTGGGATGGTACCAAAGTAATCCAGGATTAGAGAATTGAAAAGCTGTCAAAAAGGTCATGAGATACTTGCAAGGAACCAAGGGTTATAGTTTGACTTTCAAACACACCGATAGTTTGGAGGTTTTTGAGTATACAGATTCAGACTTTGCTGGATGCGTAGATAGCAGAAAGTCTACTTCAGGATATATCTTTTTTCTTGCTGGAGGGGCTATATCCTAGAAAAGCAGCAAGCAGACTAGAGTTGCTACATCTACTATGGAGGTAGAGTTTGTTGCATGCTATAAAGCCATTACACAGGCATTATGGTTGAGAAACTTCATTGTGGACTAAAGATTGTTGATTCAATAGCAAGACCCATTCATATCTTCTGCGATAATTCTTCTGCAGTTTTCTTTTCAAAGAATGACAATAGTGGAAGTAGAAGTAAGTACATCGACATCAAGTACCTTAGTGTTAGAGATAACATTAAGAGACATGAAGTTTTCATTGAGCATATTAGTACTTAATCAATAGTTGCAAACCCCATGACAAAAGGTTTACAAGTAAAACAGTTTAAAGGTCATGTGGACCATATGGGACTTGTTGATTCATTTTGTATGCAGTTTTGATCGATAGACATAAATTTATTGTAATAAAGTTTATTGTGCACATTTGTTATTTTATCCATGAGGATAAATAAAGTTGGACTCGAATAACTTATAAGAAGTTCATTCATAAAGCTTAACCATCCATAAGGTACTCATGTAAGGAATGGTTTACATTATGATACATTGAAGGGACGACCTACTTTATAATGGTTTTACTGCCATGATTCACGTGAAATATTTCTTATTTGAGTGGGAGGATTCCATAAGTGATTTACCAAACTAAAGAACCTAATACCATAAGGTCATGTGTCCTAAATGCTAAGTGTGAGAATGTAAGATATTATCTATTCCTTATATGGCCTATATGCCACATATACGGTATCTATTATATTTATTATATTTTAATAAATAAATATAATATACGGTATTACAGTTATTGTAGTTTCTATTAATTTAAATTACCGCAATAGAATCGTTTAATTTATTTTAAAATCAATTAATAATATTGTTTCCTTGATGGGAGGAGCAATACGGTGTTTACCATATATAAGGGTCCCTAACCTAGCCTATAAATCAAGAGCCTGTGTACACAATCGGTACGGCAATAAAGTAAAGCATAGGTTAGAAGACATCCCATAGTTTATTCCTTAGAACTTCTTGAGAAGCACTCGAGAAACAATGGCTAGAGGTAAGCCTAAACCAATTTTCTCCTGATGTGGCCTTTATATCACATATTACAGTGTTTATTATATTTATTATATTTTGATAAATAAATATAATATATTGTATTACAGTTATGGTAATTTCATTTAATTTAAATTATCGTAATTGGAATCATTATTTTGAAATCAATTTAATAATATTGTTTTCTTGATGGGAGAAACAATACAGTGCTTACCATATATAAGGGTCCCTAACCTAGCCAATAAATAGAGGGTCTGTGTATACCATCAATACAGCTATAAAGCATAAGGCATAGGTTAGAAGAGACCTCATAGTTTATTCTTCAGAAGTTCTTGAGAAGCGCTTGAGCAACAATGGTTATAGGTAAGCCTAAACCTATTTTATTTATTTTCGCTGTGCATGTTAGTTTGGAACAAATAAAATTGGTTAAGGCTTACCTTCAGCCATTGTTGCTCAAGCGCTTCTCAAGAATTTCTAAGGAATGAACTATGAAATGTCTTTTAACCTATGCTTTACTATATTGCCGTACTGATGGTGTACACATGCTCTCTATTTATAGGCTAGGTTAGAGACCCTCATATATGGTAAACATTGTATTGTTCCTCCCATCAAGGAAACAATATTATTAATTGATTTTAAAATAAATTAAACGATTCCATTGCAGTAATTTAAATTAATAGAAATTATCATAACTGTAATACCGTATATTATATTTATTTATTACAATATAATAAATATAATAAATACCGTATATGTGGCATATAGGCCATATAAGGAAGAGATAATATCTTACATTCTTCTACTTGGCCTTTATGACACATGACCTTATGGTATTAGGTTCTTTAGTTTGGTCAATCACTTATGGAATCCTCCTACTCAAATAAGAAATGTTTCACGTGAATCATGGCAGTAAAACCATTATAAAATAGGTCGTCCCTTCAATGTATCACAATGTACACCATTCCTTACATGAGTACCTTATGGATAGTTAAACTTTATGAATGAACTTCCTATAAGTCATTCGGGTCCAACTTTATTTATCCTCATGGATAAGAACAAATGTGCACAATAAACTTTATTACAATAAATTTATGTCTATAGATCAAAACTGAGTACAAAATGAATCAACAAGTCCCATATGGTCCACATGACCTTTAAACTGTTTTACCGATAAACCTTTTGTCATGGAGTCCGCAACCATTGATTCAGTACTAATATGCTCAATGAAAACTTCATGTCTCTTAATGTTATCTCTAACACTAAGGTTTGATGTTGATGTGCTTACTTCTGCTTCCACTATTGTTATTCTTTGAAAAGAAAACTGCAGCAGAATTATCGCAGAAGATCTTAATGGCTCTTGCTATTGAACCGATAATCTTTAGTCCACCAATGAAGTTTCTTAACCATAATGTATTTGTAGTGGCTTCATAGCATGCAACGAACTCTGTCTCCATAATAGATGTAGCAACTATAGTTTGCTTGCTGCTTTTTTAGGATATAGCCCTTCCAGCAAGAAGAAAGATATATCCTGAAGTAGACTTTATGCTATCTACGCATCCAGCAAAGTCTAAATCTTTATACCTAAAAGCCTCCAAACTATCGATGTGTTTGAAAGTCAAATTGTAACCCTTGGTTCCTTACAAGTATCTCATGACCCTCTTGGCAGCTTTCCAATTCTCTAATCCTGGATTACTTTGGTACCATCCGAGCATTCCAACCGCTTATGCAATGTCAGGTCTGGTGCAGACTTGAGCATACATCAGGCTCCTTATTGTGATGCATATTGGATACATTTCATCTGCTGTTGTTTCAATTCATTTTTGGGACAATCGTCTTTAATGAATATTTCTCCTTTAGTGATAGGTGTCGTACTAGATTTACAGTCACTCATCTTGAATCTCTCTAAAACCTTTTCGATGTAGGCCCTCTGAGACAATCTGAATATTTTATGTTGTCTATCTCTGTGAATCTTTATGCCAATGACATAAGAGATTTCACCCAACTCCTTCATTTCAAAGCTTTGAGAGAGTAACTGCTTAGTTTCATATAGCAAACCTAAATCATTGCTTGCAAGTAAAATGCCATCTAGATATAGGACTAGAAATATCACTTTACTCCCACTGACCTTAAGGTATATACATTGATCAACGAGGTTCTCGATAAATCTGAATGAGGTAATTACCTTGTGAAACTTAATATACCATTGACAGGATGCATGTTTTAGTCCATATATAGATTTCCTTAACTTGCAAGCTCTCTTACTATCTTCATCAAAACCTTCAGGTTGTTTCATATAAACCTTGTCTTCAAGATCCCCATTTAGTAAGGCTGTCTTCACCTCCATCTGATGTAACTCTTGGTCAAAATGAGCTACTAATGCCATGATTATCCTAAATGAATCCTTCTTTGATACTTGAGAGAAGGTTTCATAATAATCAATGCCTTCATTTTGAGTAAAACCTTTGGCTACAAGTCTAGCCTTATATCGTTCAACATTACCAGAAGCATCCCTTCTGGTTTTATAAACCCCTTTGCAACCTATGGCTACAGCTCCCTTTGGTAAGTCAATGAGATCCCAGACTTGGTTTTTAGCCATGGATTCCATCTCTTCCTTCATGGCATCATACCACAATGTGGAGTTATCCCCACTCGTGGCTTGTGAAAACATAATTGGATCATCCTTAGGTCCAACATCAAAGTCGGATTCTTGGAGGTGTACAACATAATCTGTAAAGATTGCTAGTCTCCTTATTCTAGAGGACCTTCTTAATTCCACTTCCTCTGCATTTTGTAATGGGAGAGTAGACTCATTCTAAACCTATTCTGTATGAGTTGGTTGTTCTAGAACTAGTTGTGGCTCAGGAAGATGAAATTTATTTCCCTATTCTTCATGAGCCGATTGTTCTAGAACTGATTGTGGCTTAGGATAATCAATCTGATTTTCCTTGAATACAATCAATCTTCCTCTATGTGGAAGAGATTTGGCCAACTCTCGTGCTTCCTCCAATTCTATTCTTTGTGGATGAGCACTCACAGGGGTGTGCAAAACTCGCCCGTACCCACGAACCCGCCCCGCCCCGTACCAATCCGCCCCGTCAATAACGGATATAAGACATTTCTAAAAAAGTGCGGACCCTAAATATGCCAACCGGTGATTTATGGGGTAGGTTGCGGTATTAAATTTTTTCCCACCCACACACCTGCCCCACCCCGCAGTCCCTTTATACTCGTACCATCAAATTTTCCCCAAAAAAATTATAAGAGTCATAACTAAGGGTGTGCCTTTGATTTCATCAAATTTTCCCCAAAAAAATTATAAGAGTCACGACTAGAGTCAAGAATTGCCCAGATTGTGTACCTTTGATTTCATTCAATACACTGAATACAATTCTACACTATCCATTTCATCTCTATTCTTATTCCATTCTCATATACACTTCCATCTCTACATTCTCACATACACATACCCATTCAATCTACAATCACTGGAAAGAATAAAAAAGTTCTTTACAGTTGGGTTTGTTGGTAATTTTGGTTCTTTCTTCTTGTTCTTGTTTGCTGGTGAGGTTGATTCAATTGGGATTTTCAAATTTTGAACTAGGTTAGCAAGATTGTGAATTATTTTTCTGGTTTTTGGCCCAGTAAAAAAAAAAGGAAAAAAAAAAAGGAATACCCGAACCCGCATGAACCCGTCCTGATCCGCGATACCCAAGGCCCAGCGAGTTGACCATTCACTATGCGGATTGCGGATCTCAATTTTCAAACCCGTTCACTGTGGGGCAGGTTGTGGAAAACATGTAAATTTCGCCCAATCCGGCCCGCGCCCACCCCTATACACTCCCACTAGGTTCCGCATCATCTAAAAATTTTGCATTCATAAACTCAACAATCCTAGTACTATGAGAAGGACAGTAAAACTTGAACATTTTTGAGTTTACTGCATATCCAATAAAATGACCACTGGTTGTCCTTGGGTCTAATTTCTTCATGTTTGGATTGTAAATCCTCACTTTAGCAGGACAACCCCATATGTGTATGTGATTTAAAATTGGTTTCCATCTAGTCCATAATTCAGAAGGTGTCTTGGGGACAGCCTTGGATGGAACCCAGTTTAATATATACACTTTAGTTTTTAAGGCTTCACTCCACAGAAATAAAGGTAATTTAGAATTACTAAGCATGTCCATAAATGTGCGATTCCTTCTTTCTGTTACACCATTTTATTGTGGTGTGTCAGGCATCATATATTGAGCAACAATACCTTCTGCTTGAAGGAATTTCGCAAGTGGACCGATCATTTGTCCATTTTTTGTGTACCTATTGTAGTACTCTCCGCCTCTATCAGATCTCACGATCTTGATTTTCTTTTCCTTTTGTTCTCTACTTCCACCTTATAGGTTTTGAAGGCATTTAGCGTTTCAGCCTTGTCAGTTAGAAAGTAAAGATATATATATCGCGTATGGTCATCAATAAAAAATATGAAATATCTTTGACCATTGAGGTAGGGAGCAGGAAAACGTCCATAGATATATGTGTGTATGATTTCAAGAATCTCATAACTCCTTCTAGCACCTTTAGTGGTCTTGTTAGTTTGTTTTCCCTTTATGCAATCCACACAAGTACCAAAATTAGTAAAGTCAAGAGTTTGTAAAACTCCATCACTTACTAATCTTTTGATTCTCTCTATGAAGATATGTCCCAATCTCATGTGCCATAGCCAAGCGGAGTTCTCATCTACAAGGCTTCTCTTTATGCCAATATCAGTATGCGACAATAAAAAACTATTCTCAAAATTGGGATCTAAATAAAGTTTGAATAGACCATCAATTTTTATTCCACCACCAATAAAATTATTATCTCTAAAATTACTAAAAGTTGAATTGATAAACCAAAAACCAATCCAAATACATCAAGTTTTGAAACAGAAATCAAGTTGCTAGAAAATGATGGAATATAAAAAACATCCTCAAGGTCTAATACATATCCAGTTTTCAAAATAAGTCTGTAAGTCCCAACTGCTACCATTGGTGAGAATAATTTATTTCCTGAGTAAACTTGTTACTCACTTCTTATCAGCTTCCTTGTTTTAAGAAATCCCTGCAGTGTATTCACAATGTGGATTGTAGAACCAGAATCAATCCACCATGTATTGCAAAGAGCCTCAACAAAAAAGGATTCATGACATACAAAAGAGATGAGATTACCTTTCTTTTCTAGCCACTTAATATATTTTTGGCATTCTTTCTTCATGTGCCCTTTCTTTTTGCAGAAAAAACAAGCGTCTTTATTGCCTTTGATTGGCACCTTGTTCTCTTTCTTAAAGTTATGGGCAACCTTGCCTTTCTTGATCTTTACTTTAGTATGAGCAACCAAGTGAACACTTTTCTGGTTTCTCGTGTTTCAACCTCTCTTCCTCTTGTACACACATGGTAATAGTTCATTAATTGACCAATTATCTTTATGTGTGTTGTGTGATATCTTAAAGGGACCATACTGAGAAGGAAGAGAGTTGAGAATCAAATGGACCAATAAGGAATCTGAAATCTCAACCTCTAGGAATTTTAATTGAGCTGCTATATCCCTCATTTCCATGATGTACTCACGCACATTTTGGAACTATCGAAGGTTTGAATTGATAATCTCTTCATTAGGGTTCTGGCCATGGCCTTTGTTGAACTCACAAACTATGCTTCGACGGCTTTCAAAAAATCCTTAGCCTTAGAACATTCAGGGATGGAACCCCTAATGCTTTTGACAATATGAGACTACATATACATTAAGCTGAGGCGATTAGATTGCTTCCACCTTTCATGTTTAGCAATCTCTAGAGTAGTACTGGTAGCCGTGATAGCAGGTGGTTCATTCGTCCGGAATGCCAGGTCTAATTCCAAACACCCTAATGTAAAGAGCAGGTTCTCTTTCCATTCAGTAAAATTATTACTATTAAGATTCGGAACATGAAAAGTACCATCAAATAATCCAGAAAGTATAGCTGCAATAACCAAGGAAAACAAAACTACTTATGTGCTATGAAGTAACTATATTTAAATTAGCCAATGCCAATTTAATAGTAAATTTCAACCCACCTTTGGACAAATGTTGCATCACGTATGAAATTTACTCTTTATTAATAAGACTAATAAATTTAAATATTAATAAATAAAATTCTCCGTACCTTTGGGCAACCGAGAGAAATTTTACTTTGAATACTAAATTTGTTATCTTATTCCAATTAAGTCATAAAAATAAAAACTTCCCTTTGGGGATAAATAAATAAATTTATGAATTAATTACAATACCATTTTAATTTTTCTATATGAAGTTCATATGTTTAATCTTGATGCAATTATCATTCAAAAATTGGGATGCTTTGGCTCTCCCAAAATTATCATAATAATTGTGACTTCATTAACATCTAACAACTTTATAGATGCCCACAAATGGCCCCAGGAATAAAACGAAACAATACGTAATGGGCAAATAGCATTCTCCAATGTGCAACCAGGTGAGTTCCCAGGAAAGTGAGGAGGGTCAATAGGACACACTTAAATTCCAAGACTTTTCCAGCCAGAACTTTTCTAGATATTGCATTCTTAGATAGCACCATAAACCGACACCAGCATATATGGTGTTGTTAATTATTCTTTAGGTCTAGACATCAAACAATTTATATTTGAACAATCTAAAAGCAAATATACATCTATTTATTAAATAAAACAATTATTTTAATACACAACAATGTAAATCTCAAGGTAAATAAAATTGTATTAAGAAGACATAATAAATGTATTGCCCAATGGTTTAGTAGGTGGCCTTAGGCCCTTTGCACTTTGTGAACCCAAGTTCTAAACCCCATAAGACCTAAGTTCCCTTCTTAAAAAAGCTTGATGGGTTACTATATTGGGTCAACCCACTTAAATGCCACTTTCTTTTAAAAAAAAAACAGACTGAATAGGGCCTCTTAGGCTGACCCAAATGGGTCAGCTCCATGGTTCCTGGATTGGGCTGACCTGAATGGGTCAACCCACTTGATATCGGGTTGGGTTAATGGGTTTTAAACCCAACTCGACCCGTCTTGTTCTTAAAAATAAAAGAAGAGACCCTAGAATTGAAACCCTAGCCGCCACCCCTATAGCGCTGCCCCCATCCTGCCACCTTTGATACGGCAGCCAAGAGAGGCGGCCACTTTGACAACCACGGCGACCCTTGTGGGTCGCCATTTATAGGAGAAATAGCAGCCAAAAGGCCACTATTGGAGCACTGACAGCGACGTAGGGGTGTCCTTCACGGTGGTTTTTCCATGGGTTGCTTGAACAAGCAGGGGCAAAACAATAATAATTATTGTAAACAGTAAATACCACAACCTAATATCATGCGTGTCTTTCATAGTACAAAGGTAGAAAATTGCAATACTACTCAACAATATTGACAAACAATAATGAACGATAACAAATAAAATATACTGGATTAAATATTGAAAACGCACGCATGACAAAACTAAATTTCATGCGATTTCAACTATATGTGAACAGTAGACATAATTTTAAATAAAAATATGTTCACAAAATCTACTGGATTCAACAATGATAGCATATCAAAACTTAATACTAAGCAAGACGACATAGAGGCTGGCTTTGATACCAAATGTTAGAAATGTTGAACATCATATTTTGTCAAACTAACAAGCGCAGTGAAAATAAATAAAATAGGTTTAGGCTTACCTCCAGCCATTGTTGCTCAAGCGCTTCTCAAGAACTTCTGAGGAATAAAGTATGAGGTGTCTTCTAACCTATGCCTTACTGTATTGCCGTACTGATAGTGTACCCAGGCTCTCTATTTATAGGCTAGGTTAGGGATCCTCATATAGGGTCAACACCGTATTGTTCCTCCCATCAAGGAAACAATACTATTAATTAATTTTAAAATCAATTAAACGATTACATTGCGGCAATTTAAATTAATAGAAATTACCATAATCGTAATACTGTATATTATATTTATTTATTACAATATAATAAATATAATAGATACTGTATATGTGGCATATAGGTCATTTAAGAAAGAGAAAATATCTTACAAGATTTTCACCCAAACGATAAGTTGGCATTAAAAAGAAAAAGAAAAAGAACAAAAAAAAAAAAACAGAAAGAAAAAAAAAGAAAGGGACATACTTCGTATCCAAGTTCCATTCTTAAAATTTATCACAAGATATCTTATTTTTTAGATTGAGAGAATTACAGTAAGGAGAACATTAGCAAAATACTTGTACACACTTTACATCAAAATGCACATCCTTTGGTTTAACAAAAGAAAGTTTAGTACCGGGATGTGAAGTTGAAAAATACAATAATAATAAGAAGTAAAATAAAATTATGATGAACATCGAAAATGTACACGAAACACAAGAAGAAAAAAAGTAGAAATAAAATTTAGTTTCATGTTTTCTTTTGCTTGAAAGTTAAAACTTTCCTCTAAATTGAATCTTTTATTTTCAAATCAATGGCCGTGCATTTGTAAGTGGTAATAAAACTTTACCCAATATAAAAAGAAATTCAACATAAAGAAGTTAGAATGTTAAGAACTCTTTTCTGTATGGCAGATAATTGAACAACAACTAAGTTTCAGTTTTCTTTTATTTTAGAAGTAAAAAGTGACTACTATGTTGTATAAAATTTAATACTCTAATCTAAACACATATAACAAAAAGAAAAATAAAGCGCCATTTATATGAAAAAGGGGGGACAAAGTACCGAATGAGACAATTAGGACGGTCACGAAAAGAAGGGAGAAAGCTGTAGAATATTTCCTGTCGAGATGAAAGTGTCCACTTCAATTGAACTTCAAAGCAATAGAAAAATATTTAGGGCTTGTTTGACAAACCGTTCTCAACTCTCCCTCCTTTTCTTTTCACTTCATACAACACACAAATATTCCATAACACAATTACTTACCAAATAGGCCCATAGATTTCTCTCGTATATATAGCAAAGAATAAGCTTATTATATTTTTAGCAAACACCGTAATTGATAGTAAATTATATGAGACAGAAAAAGACACTAGGAAAAAGTTACAACAAAAACAAAAACTTATCAATAAATGGAAAAAAAAAAAAAAAAAAAAAAAACAAACAAACAAACAAACAAGGAAGACATTGATAGACAATATTTTGTTAATAAATCAATAAAAGGAAATCAAATAATAGAGTATGGAAGCATATCAGACCAAAAATGAATAGTTCTTTATAGAATAATAAAATAAACAACGAAAATGGAAAGGGAATAAAAGAATATTAAATAGAAAAATAAAATAAATAAATAAAAAATGAATCTTTTTTTGTCAAAACCAAAACCACTTGTCAAAATAATAGGGTTAGTTTGGCAAACCACTCAAACTCTCCCTTTATTTTTTTTTTACTTCTCCCAAAAAAAACATTCTAACTTTTTTACACTTTTTATATCACATCAATCATTTTTTATTATTATTCAAATAAAAAAACCCACTACAAAACAAAACTTTTTCACTTTTCTATAAAACATTCTCAAATTTTATATCACATCAATCACTTCTTACTACATAACACACAAATATTCCACAATACAATTACTTACCAAACAAGCCCATAGTCTTTTAGCTTTTCTTCAATTTTTCTTGCCATAAATTTAGGCGCTTGGTATTGCAGGTTAAAGGATTAACAAAAGAGATATGTTATTTGCTTAACTCTTTCACAAAAATGCCCGTCCCTAGCATTTTCTTTTAAAAAAAAAAAATGAAAAATGTTAGAAACATCAGCACTGTTCTGCGATTGCTATGCAAAATTGTTGTGCAGCTAATATATCTCTAGAATCATGCCTTGATCGGTAAAATAAGATTACAAAAAAATAAAAATAAATCGTGAGCAAATTATTCTTATAAGAAACTCTGGATTGTTTTTCAAGGAAAACAAATAAGTGTTTTTCCTTTAACTACTGCCTTTTATGCTGCCCAAACAACATTCATTTTAGGCTTTCTCGAAACCCTGATCATTGTTTGCAAATGTATCCTGATACGTATGTTAATGATTTAAAACAATTAAATAAATTTTGGAATAGGTTAAAGAATCGAAGAATTCTGTCAAGAAATGTAAGATTATTAAGATAAATCAATAAAAGGAAATCAAATAATAGAGCATGGAAGCATATCAGACCAAAAATGAATAGATGTTTATAGAATAACAAAATAAACAACGAAAATGGAAAGGGAATAAAAGAATATTAATTAGAAATATAAAATAAATAAATAAAAAATGAATCTTTTTTTGTCAAAACCAAAACCACTTGTCAAAATAACAGTCTTTTAGCTTTTTCTTCAAATTTTCTTGCCTTAAATTTAGGCGTTTGGTATTGCAGGTTAAAGGATTAACAAAAGAGATATGTTATTTGCTTAACTCTTTCCCAAAATGCTTTTGTGCCCAGCATTTTTTTACAAAAAAAAAAAAAAAACGAAAAATGTTAGAAACATCAGCACTGTTCTGCGATTGCTATGCAAAATTGTTTTGCAGCTAATATATCTCTAGAATCATGCCTTGATCGGTAAAATAATATTACAAAAAAATAAAAATTATTCGTGAGCAAATTATTCTTATAAGAAAGTCTGGATTGTTTTTCAAGGAAAACAAGTAAGTGTTTTTCCTTTAACTAATGCCTTTTATGCTGCCCACACAACATTAATTTTAGGCTTTCTCCAAACCCTGATCATTGTCTGCAAATGTATGCCGATACGTATGTTAATGATTTAAAACAATTAAATAAATTTTGGAATAGGTTAAAGAATCGAAGAATTCTGTCAAGAAATGTAAAATAAGTTATAAATAATTAATCAAATTTGACTTACAAGTGTTGGTGAATATGTTAATAAAATGAAATGATACACTAAAAGAACGAAATGCATTGGAGTAATAATGAACAATTGTATATTTAAATTAAGGCAAAATAAGATACAGAAAAAGAAAGAACAGAAAAGAATATTGATTGTAAATAAATATGCGGTTTTTTTTCTTTCAAAAAGATATTGACTTTTCTGAAAAATATTGTTCAAAATAATCATCTTCCCATTTAAGTTTTCAAATTAATACCTTTTATGAGGCATATGAAACTATGGAATATCTTGGTCAGAAAAGTCGAATACGATACATAAATCGAAAGAAAACATGGGAGTATTAATTCTAGAAAAAATGTAGATTTTGTTTCCTTAAAAATTAAAGGCGTTAATTTTTGTATAATTTTTTTTAAGAAATAATCCTCTTTGAATTTATATCTTAATTTCATGGCTGCTCATTTATGACCTTTTTTTCATTCTTCCTACAACCCAAATCTTTCGTTTGCAAGTGGATTGTGATCTTATAACAAATTTTTTTGTTCTCGGTCAGTTTATAAGATTATGATAACTTTGCAGTCTAACAATACCTTTTGTAAATGCTTCGGAATTATACCTATGACTAAAGTACTACATGTCACCACCATGGACCATTTGTGTTTTTTACTTTTAAAATCACTGTTGGACTTCTTATATGTCACTTATTTAATTTCGATCCAATGACAATTTTATAGAGTCACGTCAGTTTTGAGGGGACAAGATGACGACAGTGGGATGGCATTTAGATTACTCATGTGACTTGTGATATTTTTATAATAAACACTATTTCTACTCTTAAAAAAAAAAAAAAAAAAAAAAAAAAAACGTTATTCTGTTGTTTGACTTTTTCTTCCCTCCTCACTACTTATGTGCTTCATTCACAAGTACATCTTAGATTTGTTGTGATTTGTCACTCTATATCAAGAGATCAATAACGAAAATGGTAGTGCTAGTTAATTGCTAGTTAGGAGTTTCTCCAGAGGGTTTCTAATTTTTACAAATCTATTTAACACTGAACATTTGTCAATAAAAGAATATGTTGCTTGAAAGTATGTTTTCCGACAAAGGTTATATATAAAATATTGTTGACAGTAGCAAATAGTTGCTTTATTCATTTAAACTTATACTTAACAACGAGTATCTCCCCCACCCTCTATCATTTTTCATCTTATTTCATCTTTTTCTCTCATCTACTTCAGAGTTGAGACCCAGTAAATACATTGGTTAAGCAATCGAAGTTAAACATATTCCCTGAGGTGAAGGGGGTTTAATTCGTGCTCGTCACGCGACAACTCTTGGGGAGAAAAGGCAACAACAATGCTTTGAATCTAAACATTTCGGATTACTCATAGGTCCCCAAATTGTCCCGCATATTTCTTTGCAAGAAACGGGAGTACATTGATCAACCTGGGTGCATTTATCCACGCATAAACCTGTTCCCACTGTTTAACACGAAAAGATTAAAGTTAGGGGATTGGTAAGATTATTTGATATTGGTGCTAAAGGTACTTAGATCCTACCGTAGCACAGTAAATAAAACAACTGCAATAAAAAATTAATTAATTGGTTCAATTGATTGTCTACATCCTCCAACTCTACAAAAGTTGGAAAACTCTCATGCCAAAAACCCTTCAGTTTAAACCCTATACATCAAGAACAAGTAATAATCCTTTTGTGTATACGAAATGATTGTCAACGTATGTTAGATTTTTACCCAGACGATAAGTTGGTCTTAGAAAGAAAAAGAAAAAGAAAAAGCACAAAAAAAAAAAAGAAAAAAAAGAAAGAAAGGGACATACTTTGTATCCAACTTCCATTCTTAAAACGGATGACAAGATATCTTATTATATAGATTGAGAAAATTATAGTAAGGAGAACATTAGCAAAATACTTAAACTCACTTTCCACCAAAATGCACATCCTTTGGTTCAACAAATGAAAGTTTAGTACCGGGTTGTGAAGGTGAAAAATACAATAATAATAACAAGTAAAATAAAATTATGATGAACATCGACAATGTACACGAAACACAAGAAGAAAAAAAGTAGAAATAAAATGTAGTTACATGTTTTCTTTTGCTTGAAAGTCAAAACTTTCCTCCAAATAGAATCTTTTTTTTTTTCAAATCAATGGCCGTGCATTTGTAAGTAGTAATAAAACTTTACCCAACATAAAAAGAAATTCAACATAAAGAAGTTAGAATGTTAAGAACTCTTTTCTGTACGGCATATAATTGAACAACAACTAACAGTTTCAGTTTTCTTTTATTTTAGAAGTAAAAAGTGACAACTATATTGTATAAAATTTAATACTCCAATCTAAACACATATAACAAAAAGAAATATAAAGCGCCATTTATATGAGAAAGTGGGAACAAAGTACCGAATGAGACAATTAGGGCGGTAACGAAAAGAAGGGAGAAAGCTGTTGAATATTTCATGTCGAGATGAAAGCGTACGTCCACTTCAATTGAACTTCAAAGGAATAGAAAAATATATAGATTTCTCTCGTATATATAGCAAAGAACAAGCTTATTATATTTTTAGCAAACACCGTAATTGATAGTAAATTATATGAGACAGTAAAAGACACTAGGAAAAAGTTACAACAAAAATAAAAGCTTATCATGAAATGGAAAAAAAAAATACAAACAAGGAAGACATTGATAGACAATATTTTGTTAATAAATCAATAAAAGGAAATCAAATAATAGAGTATGGAAGCATATCAGACCTAAAATGAATAGCTGTTTATAGAATAATAAAATAAACAACGAAAATGGAAAGGGAATAAAAGAATATTAATTAGAAAAATAAAATAAATAAATAAAAAATGAATCTTTTTTTGTCGAAACCTAAACCACTTGTCAAAATAATAGTCTTTTCGCTTTTTCTTCAATTTTTCTTGCCTTAAATTTAGGCGTTTGGTATTGCAGGTTAAAGGATTAACAAAAGAGATATGTTATTTGCTTAACTCTTTCACAAAAATTCTTTTGTGCCCAGCATTTGTTTTTTAAAAAAAAAAATGAAAAATGTTAGAAACATCAGCATTGTTCTGCTATTGCTATGCAAAATTGTTGTATAGCTAATATATCTCTAGAATCTTGCCTTGATCGGTAAAATAAGATTACAAAAAAATAAAAATAAATCGAGAGCAAATCGTATCATATCATATATATATATATATATATATATATATATATATATATATATAGAAAAGCCGAGTTCTTCCTTAGAATGGCATACAATGGTGACACGTGCCATGAACCCATACTTTTTAGTGACTAAATTGGTCCTTTAAGTACAGAATCGGTCTTTTAAATTAAATTGAACCGTACTATTTAATTTCTTAATGATACAATTAGCACTCTCTCTTAATTAATGATACTAGTAGAACTCTTTTGTGGAGAAAAGTGTTTCCTTAGTATTTTATATTTTTGGTTAAAATATAAATATGTTTCCATTTTGTTTGTGAAATTTTTGGTTGAGCAATTCTTCATTTGAATGTTTATGAGATTATTTTTTTTTTCTTCGTTCATTTTCTTTTTCGAATGTTCATAATTATATAGGATTGAAATATATAGGATTTTAACATGTTTTAATTTATATAAATTACACTAAAAATATGGGTCTTATGTTTTAATTCATTTGAATGTTTTATGGGATATTTGTTTTTCTTTTATGTGATTTACACGATTTTCACTTATTTTTTGGAAGTGTTATTCTGCTTTTGAAAGCCTGAAAAGACAAAATTTTATTTGATTATTGTGCACAAAAGGAATAGAAATGCTTTTAAAACACTAAAGAGTTAATTAAGCATTAAATTTGAAATGCTTTTTTTTTTTAATGTTCAAAATTATATGGATTTTATTTTTATTGAAATGTAATAGGTACATATCACTCTAACAATATCATAGATTCCTACTATTAATCTTACTATTAATGCTTTGATAATCAAAATCCAAGTTTTTCTCTTGCTATTTTTTTTTTCTTTACACTTTTTTTCCATTTTAAACTACACATATGAGAATATTTTAAATGTTTTAATTTATATGGATTAAAACTAAAATTATGGTTCTTTTGATAGTAAAATTTTATGTGATTTATATATTCATCCAATGTTCTTTGTGCAATGGAGAATTATGACACGTGGCGTGAACCCATAATTTTTAAACACTGAACCGATTTTTTGAGTAAAAAAAAAACCGGTGAATTTTAAGAGTTGAACCTGTTTTGTCATGATTTTAATAAATTTATTGTGCTTTAATGAAAAAAGATCATGGGTGTTAATCTTCATGAGACCAAAATAAGGATTTTTTTTATTTTTTTTTTTTTGCATTATATCAATAAGTGTCTTTATAGCCTCCATTAAGTTGTGAGAATTTTTAAAAAAATTAAAATTGAAAACATTCATTAATTCTTAGTGGTCAGTTTTTTTTTTTCTCCAATATTTTATTTCAAAAATTTTCCTTATATGAGATTTCACTAAGTTCAAAATTTTAATGTACAATATTATGGTTTTGGAATTTACGACTCTCCAAAATTATAGAGAGACAAAATTTAAAACTAAGAACGTACTACATTAACTACCCATAATTGACTATATAGGTATTGTATGCATTAATTCTAAAAAAACCCGTACAAGTAAGCTGAAAAGTCATATTACTCTCTTAGATTGGTTATTTATATTTCTCTCTCTTTAGGGTTTGAAACATCTTGAATTGTGAAATCAAGAGTATCCAACAGCGACATTCATGAGAAGAACAGAGTATTGAAGTATATAATTTTGTTTTATTTTTTTGAAGGACTTTGCTTTCTTTTCTTTCTTTTTTTCTTTTCTTCTTTTTTTTTTTTTTTTTGGTTTTGTGGAGATTGAAGGACTTTAGATTTTATGCATTTTTATAATTAGAATCTAGATATTCTTCTGCTATTTTTTTTTTCTTTATACTTTCCGTTTTCAACCATGTCTACCTATGGGAATAAATTTTCATAAAAAATGTTTATTTTTCTCTGTTTTTTTTTTTTTATTCTAATGTTCAGAATTATTTGCGTTTTATTTGTATTGAAATATAATAGGTATCACACAAAGATTCCTACTAATTTTGTATTAATGCTTTGATATTTAGATTAAACTATGTATTCTTTTTTATATTTTTTTTCTTTATACTTTTCATTTTAAACCATGTATACCTATGGGAACAAAGATTTAAACATGTTTTAATGTATATGAATTAAACTAAGATAAAGACTTATGTTTTCCAGAATTTAATTTTTTTCGTTTATGTGATTTACTCCAGTTTTAGCCATTTTTTGCAAGTATTTTAATGCTTGTGAAAGCAAAACAAGGCTAAAATTTATTTGATTGTTGTGCATAAAAAGAATATAAATACTTTTGAAACACCGAAGAGATATTAAGCATTGAAGATTATGTCAGAATTTATTTGATTGCGTTAAATGTTTAATGGAAGATTTTGTTTTATTTTGTATTCATAAAAAAATATTTAGTTTAGTTTGTTCGGTATTTTTTTAAATGTTTATAATTACTTGGGTTTTTTTTTTTGTATTTAAATATAATAGGTATCACACTAACAATATTATAGATTCATGCTAATTTTTTATTAATGCTTTAATAATTAGATTAAACCATGTTCTCTTCTTGCTATTTTTTTTTCTTTATACTTATTTTTCATTATAAACTATTTATATGGGCACAAAGATTTTAACATGTTTTAATTTATATGGATTAAACTAAAATTAAGTGTCTCATTTTTTAGTTCATTTGAATATTTTAAGGAATATTTTTGTTTTCGTTTGTATGATTTACTCGATTTTCAGCCATTTTGTTTAGTTTGTTATGTATTTTTTTTTTTAGAATGTTCATAATTATATTGGTTTTATTTGTATCGAAATGTAATATGTATCACACCAATAATATTAGAGACTCCTGCTAATTTTTTTTATTAATGCTTTGATAATTAAAATCTAAAGGTTTTCTTCTTCCTTTTTTTTCTTTTCTATTCTTTTCTTTATACTTCTTTTTATTTTAAACTACTGATATGGGAACAAAGATTTTAACATGTTTTAATTTATATGGATTAAAATAAAATTAAGGGTATTATTTTTTAATATATTTGAATTTTTTAATGGTTTTTTTTTTTTGGTATAATTCACTCAAATTTTTTTTTTGAAGTATTTTTTTTTTTTGCTTTTGAAAGCAAAATAAGGCAAAAAAATTATTTAATTAAGCATTAAATATGATGTGAGAGGATTTATTTTATTCATTAAATCTTGAGTGAAAAATTTTGTTTTATTTTGTAGGATTTGGCTTAGGTGCTGTAAAAAAAAAAAAAAAAAAAAAATTACAACACCATCTTAACCATTGAAAAAACTACAGCACTTATACTGTAATATTTGGAATATATATATATATATATATATATATATATATATATATATATATATATATATATATATATATATATATATATATATATATAACTTCTTTTTGTTATAAACTACACCTACGTGAACAAATATTTTAAAGAGTTTTACTTTTTTTGGGTTAAAATAAAGTTAAGGATGTTAACCTTTATTGTCTTTTTATTGAAAGATGTGTGATAATTTTATTTTTTTTTTTACAAGCATTTTTTAACCTATAATAAAAAGTATGTTGAAGATATGTTTAAATTCTGAAACTAAATTATAATGAAAAATCTCACGCATAGCGCGGGTTATGAGCTAGTTATTCTTATAAGAAAGTATGGATTGTTTTTCAAGGAAAACAAGTAAGTGTTTTTCCTTTAACTAATGCCTTTTATGCCTTTTATGGATCCCGATATTCGTATGTTAATGATTTAAAACAATTAAATAAATTTTGGAATAGGTTAAAGAATCGATGAATTACGTCAAGAAACGTAAAATAAGTTACAAATAATTAATCAAATTTGACTTACAAGTGTTGGTGAATATGTTAATAAAATGAAATGATACACTAAAAGAACGAAATGCATTGGAGTAATAATGAACAATTGTATATTTAAATTAAGGCAAAATAAGATACAGAAAAAGAAAGAACAGAAAAGAATATTGATTGTAAATAAATATGCGGTTTTTTTTCTTTCAAAAAGATATTGACTTTTCTGAAAAATATTGTTCAAAATAATCATCTTCCCATTTAAGTTTTCAAATTAATACCTTTTATGAGGCATATGAAACTATGGAATATCTTGGTCAGAAAAGTCGAATACGATACATAAATCGAAAGAAAACATGGGAGTATTAATTCTAGAAAAAATGTAGATTTTGTTTCCTTAAAAATTAAAGGCGTTAATTTTTGTATAATTTTTTTTAAGAAATAATCCTCTTTGAATTTATATCTTAATTTCATGGCTGCTCATTTATGACCTTTTTTTCATTCTTCCTACAACCCAAATCTTTCGTTTGCAAGTGGATTGTGATCTTAGAACAAATTTTTTTGTTCTCGGTCAGTTTATAAGATTATGATAACTTTGTAGTCTAACGATACCTTTTGTAAATGCTTCGGAATTATACCTATGACTAAAGTACTACATGTCACCACCATGGACCATTTGTGTTTTTGACTTTTAAAATCACTGTTGGACTTCTTATATGTCACTTATTTAATTTCGATCTAATGGCAATTTTATAGAGTCACGTCAGTTTTGAGGGGACAAGATGACGACAATGGGATGGCATTTAGATTACTCATGTGACTTGTGATATTTTTATAATAAACACTATTTCTACTCTTAAAAAAAAAAAAAAACGTTATTCTGTTGTTTGACTTTTTCTTCCCTCCTCACTAGCTACTTATGTGCTTCATTCACAAGTAGATCTTAGATTAGTTGTGATTTGTCACTCTATATCAAGAGATCAATAACGAAAATGGTAGTGCTAGTTAATTGCTAGTTAGGAGTTTCTCCAGAGGGTTTCTAATTTTTACAAATCTATTTAACACTGAACATTTGTCAATAAAAGAATATGTTGCTTGAAAGTGTGTTTTCCGACAAAGGTTATATATAAAATGTTGTTGACAGTAGCAAATAGTTGCTTTATTCATTTAAACTTATACTTAACAACGAGTATCTCCCCCACCCTCTATCATTTTTCATCTTATTTCATCTTTTTCTCTCATCTACTTCAGAGTTGAGACCCAGTAAATACATTGGTTAAGCAATCGAAGTTAAACATATTCCCTGAGGTGAAGGGGGTTTAATTCGTGCTCGTCACGCGACAACTCTTGGGGAGAAAAGGCAACAACAATGCTTTGAATCTAAACATTTCGGATTACTCATAGGTCCCCAAATTGTCCCGCATATTTCTTTGCAAGAAACGGGAGTACATTGATCAACCTGGGTGCATTTATCCACGCATAAACCTGTTCCCACTGTTTAACACGAAAAGATTAAAGTTAGGGGATTGGTAAGATTATTTGATATTGGTGCTAAAGGTACTTAGATCCTACCGTAGCACAGTAAATAAAACAACTGTAATAAAAAATTAATTAATTGGTTCAATTGATTGTCTACATCCTCCAACTCTACAAAAGTGGGAAAACTCTCATGCCAAAAACCCTTCAGTTTAAACCCTATACATCAAGAACAAGTAATAATCCATTTGTGTATACGAAATGATTGTCAACGTATGTTAGATTTTTACCCAAACGATAAGTTGGCCATAGAAAGAAACAGAAAAAGAAAAAGCACAAAAAAAAAAAAAAAAACAG
This sequence comes from Alnus glutinosa, assembly GCF_958979055.1. Taxonomy (NCBI): domain Eukaryota; kingdom Viridiplantae; phylum Streptophyta; class Magnoliopsida; order Fagales; family Betulaceae; genus Alnus; species Alnus glutinosa. The sequence continues at coordinate 7,752,533 of NC_084895.1, forward strand.
AAAGAAAGGGACATACTTTGTATCCAACTTCCATTCTTAAAATGGATGACAAGATATCTTATTATATAGATTGAGAAAATTATAGTACGGAGAACATTAGCAAAATACTTAAACTCACTTTCCATCAAAATGCACATCCTTTGGTTCAACAAAAGAAAGTTTAGTACCGGGTTGTGAAGGTGAAAAATACAATAATAATAACAAGTAAAATAAAATTATGATGAACATCGACAATGTACACGAAACACAAGAAGAAAAAAAGTAGAAATAAAATGTAGTTACATGTTTTCTTTTGCTTGAAAGTCAAAACTTTCCTCCAAATAGAATCTTTTTTTTTTCAAATCAATGGCCGTGCATTTGTAAGTAGTAATAAAACTTTACCCAACATAAAAAGAAATTCAACATAAAGAAGTTAGAATATTAAGAACTCTTTTCTGTACGGCATATAATTGAACAACAACTAACAGTTTCAGTTTTCTTTTATTTTAGAAGTAAAATGTGACAACTATATTGTATAAAATTTAATACTCCAATCTAAACACATATAACAACATGAAAAATAAAGCGCCATTTATATGAAAAAGGGGGAACAAAGTACCGAATGAGACAATTAGGACGGTAACGAAAAGAAGGGAGAAAGCTGTTGAATATTTCATGTCGAGATGAAAGCGTACGTCCACTTCAATTGAACTTCAAAGGAATAGAAAAATATATAGATTTCTCTCGTATATATAGCAAAGAACAAGCTTATTATATTTTTAGCAAACACCGTAATTGATAGTAAATTATATGAGACAGTAAAAGACACTAGGAAAAAGTTACAACAAAAATTAAAACTTATCAAGAAATAGAAAAAAAAAAAAAAAAAAAATACAAACAAGGAAGACATTGATAGACAATATTTTGTTAATAAATCAATAAAAGGAAATCAAATAATAGAGCATGGAAGCATATCAGACCAAAAATGAATAGATGTTTATAGAATAACAAAATAAACAACGAAAATGGAAAGGGAATAAAAGAATATTAATTAGAAATATAAAATAAATAAATAAAAAATGAATCTTTTTTTGTCAAAACCAAAACCACTTGTCAAAATAACAGTCTTTTAGCTTTTTCTTCAAATTTTCTTGCCTTAAATTTAGGCGTTTGGTATTGCAGGTTAAAGGATTAACAAAAGAGATATGTTATTTGCTTAACTCTTTCCCAAAATGCTTTTGTGCCCAGCATTTTTTTACAAAAAAAAAAAAAAACGAAAAATGTTAGAAACATCAGCACTGTTCTGCGATTGCTATGCAAAATTGTTTTGCAGCTAATATATCTCTAGAATCATGCCTTGATCGGTAAAATAATATTACAAAAAAATAAAAATTATTCGTGAGCAAATTATTCTTATAAGAAAGTCTGGATTGTTTTTCAAGGAAAACAAGTAAGTGTTTTTCCTTTAACTAATGCCTTTTATGCTGCCCACACAACATTAATTTTAGGCTTTCTCCAAACCCTGATCATTGTCTGCAAATGTATGCCGATACGTATGTTAATGATTTAAAACAATTAAATAAATTTTGGAATAGGTTAAAGAATCGAAGAATTCTGTCAAGAAATGTAAAATAAGTTATAAATAATTAATCAAATTTGACTTACAAGTGTTGGTGAATATGTTAATAAAATGAAATGATACACTAAAAGAACGAAATGCATTGGAGTAATAATGAACAATTGTATATTTAAATTAAGGCAAAATAAGATACAGAAAAAGAAAGAACAGAAAAGAATATTGATTGTAAATAAATATGCGGTTTTTTTTCTTTCAAAAAGATATTGACTTTTCTGAAAAATATTGTTCAAAATAATCATCTTCCCATTTAAGTTTTCAAATTAATACCTTTTATGAGGCATATGAAACTATGGAATATCTTGGTCAGAAAAGTCGAATACGATACATAAATCGAAAGAAAACATGGGAGTATTAATTCTAGAAAAAATGTAGATTTTGTTTCCTTAAAAATTAAAGGCGTTAATTTTTGTATAATTTTTTTTAAGAAATAATCCTCTTTGAATTTATATCTTAATTTCATGGCTGCTCATTTATGACCTTTTTTTCATTCTTCCTACAACCCAAATCTTTCGTTTGCAAGTGGATTGTGATCTTATAACAAATTTTTTTGTTCTCGGTCAGTTTATAAGATTATGATAACTTTGCAGTCTAACAATACCTTTTGTAAATGCTTCGGAATTATACCTATGACTAAAGTACTACATGTCACCACCATGGACCATTTGTGTTTTTGACTTTTAAAATCACTGTTGGACTTCTTATATGTCACTTATTTAATTTCGATCCAATGACAATTTTATAGAGTCACGTCAGTTTTGAGGGGACAAGATGACGACAGTGGGATGGCATTTAGATTACTCATGTGACTTGTGATATTTTTATAATAAACACTATTTCTACTCTTAAAAAAAAAAAAAAAAAAAAAAAAAAACGTTATTCTGTTGTTTGACTTTTTCTTCCCTCCTCACTACTTATGTGCTTCATTCACAAGTACATCTTAGATTTGTTGTGATTTGTCACTCTATATCAAGAGATCAATAACGAAAATGGTAGTGCTAGTTAATTGCTAGTTAGGAGTTTCTCCAGAGGGTTTCTAATTTTTACAAATCTATTTAACACTGAACATTTGTCAATAAAAGAATATGTTGCTTGAAAGTATGTTTTCCGACAAAGGTTATATATAAAATATTGTTGACAGTAGCAAATAGTTGCTTTATTCATTTAAACTTATACTTAACAACGAGTATCTCCCCCACCCTCTATCATTTTTCATCTTATTTCATCTTTTTCTCTCATCTACTTCAGAGTTGAGACCCAGTAAATACATTGGTTAAGCAATCGAAGTTAAACATATTCCCTGAGGTGAAGGGGGTTTAATTCGTGCTCGTCACGCGACAACTCTTGGGGAGAAAAGGCAACAACAATGCTTTGAATCTAAACATTTCGGATTACTCATAGGTCCCCAAATTGTCCCGCATATTTCTTTGCAAGAAACGGGAGTACATTGATCAACCTGGGTGCATTTATCCACGCATAAACCTGTTCCCACTGTTTAACACGAAAAGATTAAAGTTAGGGGATTGGTAAGATTATTTGATATTGGTGCTAAAGGTACTTAGATCCTACCGTAGCACAGTAAATAAAACAACTGCAATAAAAAATTAATTAATTGGTTCAATTGATTGTCTACATCCTCCAACTCTACAAAAGTTGGAAAACTCTCATGCCAAAAACCCTTCAGTTTAAACCCTATACATCAAGAACAAGTAATAATCCTTTTGTGTATACGAAATGATTGTCAACGTATGTTAGATTTTTACCCAGACGATAAGTTGGTCTTAGAAAGAAAAAGAAAAAGAAAAAGCACAAAAAAAAAAAAGAAAAAAAAGAAAGAAAGGGACATACTTTGTATCCAACTTCCATTCTTAAAACGGATGACAAGATATCTTATTATATAGATTGAGAAAATTATAGTAAGGAGAACATTAGCAAAATACTTAAACTCACTTTCCACCAAAATGCACATCCTTTGGTTCAACAAATGAAAGTTTAGTACCGGGTTGTGAAGGTGAAAAATACAATAATAATAACAAGTAAAATAAAATTATGATGAACATCGACAATGTACACGAAACACAAGAAGAAAAAAAGTAGAAATAAAATGTAGTTACATGTTTTCTTTTGCTTGAAAGTCAAAACTTTCCTCCAAATAGAATCTTTTTTTTTTCAAATCAATGGCCGTGCATTTGTAAGTAGTAATAAAACTTTACCCAACATAAAAAGAAATTCAACATAAAGAAGTTAGAATGTTAAGAACTCTTTTCTGTACGGCATATAATTGAACAACAACTAACAGTTTCAGTTTTCTTTTATTTTAGAAGTAAAAAGTGACAACTATATTGTATAAAATTTAATACTCCAATCTAAACACATATAACAAAAAGAAATATAAAGCGCCATTTATATGAGAAAGTGGGAACAAAGTACCGAATGAGACAATTAGGGCGGTAACGAAAAGAAGGGAGAAAGCTGTTGAATATTTCATGTCGAGATGAAAGCGTACGTCCACTTCAATTGAACTTCAAAGGAATAGAAAAATATATAGATTTCTCTCGTATATATAGCAAAGAACAAGCTTATTATATTTTTAGCAAACACCGTAATTGATAGTAAATTATATGAGACAGTAAAAGACACTAGGAAAAAGTTACAACAAAAATAAAAGCTTATCATGAAATGGAAAAAAAAAATACAAACAAGGAAGACATTGATAGACAATATTTTGTTAATAAATCAATAAAAGGAAATCAAATAATAGAGTATGGAAGCATATCAGACCTAAAATGAATAGCTGTTTATAGAATAATAAAATAAACAACGAAAATGGAAAGGGAATAAAAGAATATTAATTAGAAAAATAAAATAAATAAATAAAAAATGAATCTTTTTTTGTCGAAACCTAAACCACTTGTCAAAATAATAGTCTTTTCGCTTTTTCTTCAATTTTTCTTGCCTTAAATTTAGGCGTTTGGTATTGCAGGTTAAAGGATTAACAAAAGAGATATGTTATTTGCTTAACTCTTTCACAAAAATTCTTTTGTGCCCAGCATTTGTTTTTTAAAAAAAAAAATGAAAAATGTTAGAAACATCAGCATTGTTCTGCTATTGCTATGCAAAATTGTTGTATAGCTAATATATCTCTAGAATCTTGCCTTGATCGGTAAAATAAGATTACAAAAAAATAAAAATAAATCGAGAGCAAATCGTATCATATCATATATATATATATATATATATATATATATATATATATATATAGAAAAGCCGAGTTCTTCCTTAGAATGGCATACAATGGTGACACGTGCCATGAACCCATACTTTTTAGTGACTAAATTGGTCCTTTAAGTACAGAATCGGTCTTTTAAATTAAATTGAACCGTACTATTTAATTTCTTAATGATACAATTAGCACTCTCTCTTAATTAATGATACTAGTAGAACTCTTTTGTGGAGAAAAGCGTTTCCTTAGTATTTTATATTTTTGGTTAAAATATAAATATGTTTCCATTTTGTTTGTGAAATTTTTGGTTGAGCAATTCTTCATTTGAATGTTTATGAGATTATTTTTTTTTTCTTCGTTCATTTTCTTTTTCGAATGTTCATAATTATATAGGATTGAAATATATAGGATTTTAACATGTTTTAATTTATATAAATTACACTAAAAATATGGGTCTTATGTTTTAATTCATTTGAATGTTTTATGGGATATTTGTTTTTCTTTTATGTGATTTACACGATTTTCACTTATTTTTTGGAAGTGTTATTCTGCTTTTGAAAGCCTGAAAAGACAAAATTTTATTTGATTATTGTGCACAAAAGGAATAGAAATGCTTTTAAAACACTAAAGAGTTAATTAAGCATTAAATTTGAAATGCTTTTTTTTTTTAATGTTCAAAATTATATGGATTTTATTTTTATTGAAATGTAATAGGTACATATCACTCTAACAATATCATAGATTCCTACTATTAATCTTACTATTAATGCTTTGATAATCAAAATCCAAGTTTTTCTCTTGCTATTTTTTTTTTCTTTACACTTTTTTTCCATTTTAAACTACACATATGAGAATATTTTAAATGTTTTAATTTATATGGATTAAAACTAAAATTATGGTTCTTTTGATAGTAAAATTTTATGTGATTTATATATTCATCCAATGTTCTTTGTGCAATGGAGAATTATGACACGTGGCGTGAACCCATAATTTTTAAACACTGAACCGATTTTTTGAGTAAAAAAACAACCGGTGAATTTTAAGAGTTGAACCTGTTTTGTCATGATTTTAATAAATTTATTGTGCTTTAATGAAAAAAGATCATGGGTGTTAATCTTCATGAGACCAAAATAAGGATTTTTTTTATTTTTTTTTTTTTGCATTATATCAATAAGTGTCTTTATAGCCTCCATTAAGTTGTGAGAATTTTTAAAAAAATTAAAATTGAAAACATTCATTAATTCTTAGTGGTCAGTTTTTTTTTTTCTCCAATATTTTATTTCAAAAATTTTCCTTATATGAGATTTCACTAAGTTCAAAATTTTAATGTACAATATTATGGTTTTGGAATTTACGACTCTCCAAAATTATAGAGAGACAAAATTTAAAACTAAGAACGTACTACATTAACTACCCATAATTGACTATATAGGTATTGTATGCATTAATTCTAAAAAAACCCGTACAAGTAAGCTGAAAAGTCATATTACTCTCTTAGATTGGTTATTTATATTTCTCTCTCTTTAGGGTTTGAAACATCTTGAATTGTGAAATCAAGAGTATCCAACAGCGACATTCATGAGAAGAACAGAGTATTGAAGTATATAATTTTGTTTTATTTTTTTGAAGGACTTTGCTTTCTTTTCTTTCTTTTTTTCTTTTCTTCTTTTTTTTTTTTTTTTTGGTTTTGTGGAGATTGAAGGACTTTAGATTTTATGCATTTTTATAATTAGAATCTAGATATTCTTCTGCTATTTTTTTTTTCTTTATACTTTCCGTTTTCAACCATGTCTACCTATGGGAATAAATTTTCATAAAAAATGTTTATTTTTCTCTGTTTTTTTTTTTTTATTCTAATGTTCAGAATTATTTGCGTTTTATTTGTATTGAAATATAATAGGTATCACACAAAGATTCCTACTAATTTTGTATTAATGCTTTGATATTTAGATTAAACTATGTATTCTTTTTTATATTTTTTTTCTTTATACTTTTCATTTTAAACCATGTATACCTATGGGAACAAAGATTTAAACATGTTTTAATGTATATGAATTAAACTAAGATAAAGACTTATGTTTTCCAGAATTTAATTTTTTTCGTTTATGTGATTTACTCCAGTTTTAGCCATTTTTTGCAAGTATTTTAATGCTTGTGAAAGCAAAACAAGGCTAAAATTTATTTGATTGTTGTGCATAAAAAGAATATAAATACTTTTGAAACACCGAAGAGATATTAAGCATTGAAGATTATGTCAGAATTTATTTGATTGCGTTAAATGTTTAATGGAAGATTTTGTTTTATTTTGTATTCATAAAAAAATATTTAGTTTAGTTTGTTCGGTATTTTTTTAAATGTTTATAATTACTTGGGTTTTTTTTTTTGTATTTAAATATAATAGGTATCACACTAACAATATTATAGATTCATGCTAATTTTTTATTAATGCTTTAATAATTAGATTAAACCATGTTCTCTTCTTGCTATTTTTTTTTTCTTTATACTTATTTTTCATTATAAACTATTTATATGGGCACAAAGATTTTAACATGTTTTAATTTATATGGATTAAACTAAAATTAAGTGTCTCATTTTTTAGTTCATTTGAATATTTTAAGGAATATTTTTGTTTTCGTTTGTATGATTTACTCGATTTTCAGCCATTTTGTTTAGTTTGTTATGTATTTTTTTTTTTAGAATGTTCATAATTATATTGGTTTTATTTGTATCGAAATGTAATATGTATCACACCAATAATATTAGAGACTCCTGCTAATTTTTTTTATTAATGCTTTGATAATTAAAATCTAAAGGTTTTCTTCTTCCTTTTTTTTCTTTTCTATTCTTTTCTTTATACTTCTTTTTATTTTAAACTACTGATATGGGAACAAAGATTTTAACATGTTTTAATTTATATGGATTAAAATAAAATTAAGGGTATTATTTTTTAATATATTTGAATTTTTTAATGGTTTTTTTTTTTGGTATAATTCACTCAAATTTTTTTTTTGAAGTATTTTTTTTTTTTTGCTTTTGAAAGCAAAATAAGGCAAAAAAATTATTTAATTAAGCATTAAATATGATGTGAGAGGATTTATTTTATTCATTAAATCTTGAGTGAAAAATTTTGTTTTATTTTGTAGGATTTGGCTTAGGTGCTGTAAAAAAAAAAAAAAAAAAAAAATTACAACACCATCTTAACCATTGAAAAAACTACAGCACTTATACTGTAATATTTGGAATATATATATATATATATATATATAACTTCTTTTTGTTATAAACTACACCTACGTGAACAAATATTTTAAAGAGTTTTACTTTTTTTGGGTTAAAATAAAGTTAAGGATGTTAACCTTTATTGTCTTTTTATTGAAAGATGTGTGATAATTTTTTTTTTTTTTTTACAAGCATTTTTTAACCTATAATAAAAAGTATGTTGAAGATATGTTTAAATTCTGAAACTAAATTATAATGAAAAATCTCACGCATAGCGCGGGTTATGAGCTAGTTATTCTTATAAGAAAGTATGGATTGTTTTTCAAGGAAAACAAGTAAGTGTTTTTCCTTTAACTAATGCCTTTTATGCCTTTTATGGATCCCGATATTCGTATGTTAATGATTTAAAACAATTAAATAAATTTTGGAATAGGTTAAAGAATCGATGAATTACGTCAAGAAACGTAAAATAAGTTACAAATAATTAATCAAATTTGACTTACAAGTGTTGGTGAATATGTTAATAAAATGAAATGATACACTAAAAGAACGAAATGCATTGGAGTAATAATGAACAATTGTATATTTAAATTAAGGCAAAATAAGATACAGAAAAAGAAAGAACAGAAAAGAATATTGATTGTAAATAAATATGCGGTTTTTTTTCTTTCAAAAAGATATTGACTTTTCTGAAAAATATTGTTCAAAATAATCATCTTCCCATTTAAGTTTTCAAATTAATACCTTTTATGAGGCATATGAAACTATGGAATATCTTGGTCAGAAAAGTCGAATACGATACATAAATCGAAAGAAAACATGGGAGTATTAATTCTAGAAAAAATGTAGATTTTGTTTCCTTAAAAATTAAAGGCGTTAATTTTTGTATAATTTTTTTTAAGAAATAATCCTCTTTGAATTTATATCTTAATTTCATGGCTGCTCATTTATGACCTTTTTTTCATTCTTCCTACAACCCAAATCTTTCGTTTGCAAGTGGATTGTGATCTTATAACAAATTTTTTTGTTCTCGGTCAGTTTATAAGATTATGATAACTTTGTAGTCTAACGATACCTTTTGTAAATGCTTCGGAATTATACCTATGACTAAAGTACTACATGTCACCACCATGGACCATTTGTGTTTTTGACTTTTAAAATCACTGTTGGACTTCTTATATGTCACTTATTTAATTTCGATCTAATGGCAATTTTATAGAGTCACGTCAGTTTTGAGGGGACAAGATGACGACAATGGGATGGCATTTAGATTACTCATGTGACTTGTGATATTTTTATAATAAACACTATTTCTACTCTTAAAAAAAAAAAAAAACGTTATTCTGTTGTTTGACTTTTTCTTCCCTCCTCACTAGCTACTTATGTGCTTCATTCACAAGTAGATCTTAGATTAGTTGTGATTTGTCACTCTATATCAAGAGATCAATAACGAAAATGGTAGTGCTAGTTAATTGCTAGTTAGGAGTTTCTCCAGAGGGTTTCTAATTTTTACAAATCTATTTAACACTGAACATTTGTCAATAAAAGAATATGTTGCTTGAAAGTGTGTTTTCCGACAAAGGTTATATATAAAATGTTGTTGACAGTAGCAAATAGTTGCTTTATTCATTTAAACTTATACTTAACAACGAGTATCTCCCCCACCCTCTATCATTTTTCATCTTATTTCATCTTTTTCTCTCATCTACTTCAGAGTTGAGACCCAGTAAATACATTGGTTAAGCAATCGAAGTTAAACATATTCCCTGAGGTGAAGGGGGTTTAATTCGTGCTCGTCACGCGACAACTCTTGGGGAGAAAAGGCAACAACAATGCTTTGAATCTAAACATTTCGGATTACTCATAGGTCCCCAAATTGTCCCGCATATTTCTTTGCAAGAAACGGGAGTACATTGATCAACCTGGGTGCATTTATCCACGCATAAACCTGTTCCCACTGTTTAACACGAAAAGATTAAAGTTAGGGGATTGGTAAGATTATTTGATATTGGTGCTAAAGGTACTTAGATCCTACCGTAGCACAGTAAATAAAACAACTGTAATAAAAAATTAATTAATTGGTTCAATTGATTGTCTACATCCTCCAACTCTACAAAAGTGGGAAAACTCTCATGCCAAAAACCCTTCAGTTTAAACCCTATACATCAAGAACAAGTAATAATCCATTTGTGTATACGAAATGATTGTCAACGTATGTTAGATTTTTACCCAAACGATAAGTTGGCCATAGAAAGAAACAGAAAAAGAAAAAGCACAAAAAAAAAAAAAAAAACAGAAAGAAAGGGACATACTTTGTATCCAACTTCCATTCTTAAAATGGATGACAAGATATCTTATTATATAGATTGAGAAAATTATAGTACGGAGAACATTAGCAAAATACTTAAACTCACTTTCCATCAAAATGCACATCCTTTGGTTCAACAAAAGAAAGTTTAGTACCGGGTTGTGAAGGTGAAAAATACAATAATAATAACAAGTAAAATAAAATTATGATGAACATCGACAATGTACACGAAACACAAGAAGAAAAAAAGTAGAAATAAAATGTAGTTACATGTTTTCTTTTGCTTGAAAGTCAAAACTTTCCTCCAAATAGAATCTTTTTTTTTTCAAATCAATGGCCGTGCATTTGTAAGTAGTAATAAAACTTTACCCAACATAAAAAGAAATTCAACATAAAGAAGTTAGAATATTAAGAACTCTTTTCTGTACGGCATATAATTGAACAACAACTAACAGTTTCAGTTTTCTTTTATTTTAGAAGTAAAATGTGACAACTATATTGTATAAAATTTAATACTCCAATCTAAACACATATAACAACATGAAAAATAAAGCGCCATTTATATGAAAAAGGGGGAACAAAGTACCGAATGAGACAATTAGGACGGTAACGAAAAGAAGGGAGAAAGCTGTTGAATATTTCATGTCGAGATGAAAGCGTACGTCCACTTCAATTGAACTTCAAAGGAATAGAAAAATATATAGATTTCTCTCGTATATATAGCAAAGAACAAGCTTATTATATTTTTAGCAAACACCGTAATTGATAGTAAATTATATGAGACAGTAAAAGACACTAGGAAAAAGTTACAACAAAAATTAAAACTTATCAAGAAATAGAAAAAAAAAAAAAAAAAATACAAACAAGGAAGACATTGATAGACAATATTTTGTTAATAAATCAATAAAAGGAAATCAAATAATAGAGCATGGAAGCATATCAGACCAAAAATGAATAGATGTTTATAGAATAACAAAATAAACAACGAAAATGGAAAGGGAATAAAAGAATATTAATTAGAAATATAAAATAAATAAATAAAAAATGAATCTTTTTTTGTCAAAACCAAAACCACTTGTCAAAATAACAGTCTTTTAGCTTTTTCTTCAAATTTTCTTGCCTTAAATTTAGGCGTTTGGTATTGCAGGTTAAAGGATTAAAAAAAGAGATATGTTATTTGCTTAACTCTTTCCCAAAATGCTTTTGTGCCCAGCATTTTTTTACAAAAAAAAAAAAAAAACGAAAAATGTTAGAAACATCAGCACTGTTCTGCGATTGCTATGCAAAATTGTTTTGCAGCTAATATATCTCTAGAATCATGCCTTGATCGGTAAAATAATATTACAAAAAAATAAAAATTATTCGTGAGCAAATTATTCTTATAAGAAAGTCTGGATTGTTTTTCAAGGAAAACAAGTAAGTGTTTTTCCTTTAACTAATGCCTTTTATGCTGCCCACACAACATTAATTTTAGGCTTTCTCCAAACCCTGATCATTGTCTGCAAATGTATGCCGATACGTATGTTAATGATTTAAAACAATTAAATAAATTTTGGAATAGGTTAAAGAATCGAAGAATTCTGTCAAGAAATGTAAAATAAGTTATAAATAATTAATCAAATTTGACTTACAAGTGTTGGTGAATATGTTAATAAAATGAAATGATACACTAAAAGAACGAAATGCATTGGAGTAATAATGAACAATTGTATATTTAAATTAAGGCAAAATAAGATACAGAAAAGAATATTGATTGTAAATAAATATGCGGTTTTTTTTCTTTCAAAAAGATATTGACTTTTCTGAAAAATATTGTTCAAAATAATCATCTTCCCATTTAAGTTTTCAAATTAATACCTTTTATGAGGCATATGAAACTATGGAATATCTTGGTCAGAAAAGTCGAATACGATACATAAATCGAAAGAAAACATGGGAGTATTAATTCTAGAAAAAATGTAGATTTTGTTTCCTTAAAAATTAAAGGCGTTAATTTTTGTATAATTTTTTTTAAGAAATAATCCTCTTTGAATTTATATCTTAATTTCATGGCTGCTCATTTATGACCTTTTTTTCATTCTTCCTACAACCCAAATCTTTCGTTTGCAAGTGGATTGTGATCTTATAACAAATTTTTTTGTTCTCGGTCAGTTTATAAGATTATGATAACTTTGTAGTCTAACGATACCTTTTGTAAATGCTTCGGAATTATACCTATGACTAAAGTACTACATGTCACCACCATGGACCATTTGTGTTTTTGACTTTTAAAATCACTGTTGGACTTCTTATATGTCACTTATTTAATTTCGATCCAATGACAATTTTATAGAGTCACGTCAGTTTTGAGGGGACAAGATGACGACAGTGGGATGGCATTTAGATTACTCATGTGACTTGTGATATTTTTATAATAAACACTATTTCTACTCTTAAAAAAAAAAAAAAAAAAAAAAAACGTTATTCTGTTGTTTGACTTTTTCTTCCCTCCTCACTACTTATGTGCTTCATTCACAAGTAGATCTTAGATTAGTTGTGATTTGTCACTCTATATCAAGAGATCAATAACGAAAATGGTAGTGCTAGTTAATTGCTAGTTAGGAGTTTCTCCAGAGGGTTTCTAATTTTTACAAATCTATTTAACACTGAACATTTGTCAATAAAAGAATATGTTGCTTGAAAGTATGTTTTCCGACAAAGGTTATATATAAAATATTGTTGACAGTAGCAAATAGTTGCTTTATTCATTTAAACTTATACTTAACAACGAGTATCTCCCCCACCCTCTATCATTTTTCATCTTATTTCATCTTTTTCTCTCATCTACTTCAGAGTTGAGACCCAGTAAATACATTGGTTAAGCAATCGAAGTTAAACATATTCCCTGAGGTGAAGGGGGTTTAATTCGTGCTCGTCACGCGACAACTCTTGGGGAGAAAAGGCAACAACAATGCTTTGAATCTAAACATTTCGGATTACTCATAGGTCCCCAAATTGTCCCGCATATTTCTTTGCAAGAAACGGGAGTACATTGATCAACCTGGGTGCATTTATCCACGCATAAACCTGTTCCCACTGTTTAACACGAAAAGATTAAAGTTAGGGGATTGGTAAGATTATTTGATATTGGTGCTAAAGGTACTTAGATCCTACCGTAGCACAGTAAATAAAACAACTGCAATAAAAAATTAATTAATTGGTTCAATTGATTGTCTACATCCTCCAACTCTACAAAAGTTGGAAAACTCTCATGCCAAAAACCCTTCAGTTTAAACCCTATACATCAAGAACAAGTAATAATCCTTTTGTGTATACGAAATGATTGTCAACGTATGTTAGATTTTTACCCAGACGATAAGTTGGTCTTAGAAAGAAAAAGAAAAAGAAAAAGCACAAAAAAAAAAAAGAAAAAAAAGAAAGAAAGGGACATACTTTGTATCCAACTTCCATTCTTAAAACGGATGACAAGATATCTTATTATATAGATTGAGAAAATTATAGTAAGGAGAACATTAGCAAAATACTTAAACTCACTTTCCACCAAAATGCACATCCTTTGGTTCAACAAATGAAAGTTTAGTACCGGGTTGTGAAGGTGAAAAATACAATAATAATAACAAGTAAAATAAAATTATGATGAACATCGACAATGTACACGAAACACAAGAAGAAAAAAAGTAGAAATAAAATGTAGTTACATGTTTTCTTTTGCTTGAAAGTCAAAACTTTCCTCCAAATAGAATCTTTTTTTTTTCAAATCAATGGCCGTGCATTTGTAAGTAGTAATAAAACTTTACCCAACATAAAAAGAAATTCAACATAAAGAAGTTAGAATGTTAAGAACTCTTTTCTGTACGGCATATAATTGAACAACAACTAACAGTTTCAGTTTTCTTTTATTTTAGAAGTAAAAAGTGACAACTATATTGTATAAAATTTAATACTCCAATCTAAACACATATAACAAAAAGAAATATAAAGCGCCATTTATATGAAAAAGTGGGAACAAAGTACCGAATGAGACAATTAGGGCGGTAACGAAAAGAAGGGAGAAAGCTGTTGAATATTTCATGTCGAGATGAAAGCGTACGTCCACTTCAATTGAACTTCAAAGGAATAGAAAAATATATAGATTTCTCTCGTATATATAGCAAAGAACAAGCTTATTATATTTTTAGCAAACACCGTAATTGATAGTAAATTATATGAGACAGTAAAAGACACTAGGAAAAAGTTACAACAAAAATAAAAGCTTATCATGAAATGGAAAAAAAAAATACAAACAAGGAAGACATTGATAGACAATATTTTGTTAATAAATCAATAAAAGGAAATCAAATAATAGAGTATGGAAGCATATCAGACCTAAAATGAATAGCTGTTTATAGAATAATAAAATAAACAACGAAAATGGAAAGGGAATAAAAGAATATTAATTAGAAAAATAAAATAAATAAATAAAAAATGAATCTTTTTTTGTCGAAACCTAAACCACTTGTCAAAATAATAGTCTTTTCGCTTTTTCTTCAATTTTTCTTGCCTTAAATTTAGGCGTTTGGTATTGCAGGTTAAAGGATTAACAAAAGAGATATGTTATTTGCTTAACTCTTTCACAAAAATTCTTTTGTGCCCAGCATTTGTTTTTTAAAAAAAAAAATGAAAAATGTTAGAAACATCAGCATTGTTCTGCTATTGCTATGCAAAATTGTTGTATAGCTAATATATCTCTAGAATCTTGCCTTGATCGGTAAAATAAGATTACAAAAAAATAAAAATAAATCGAGAGCAAATCGTATCATATCATATATATATATATATATATATATATATATATATATATATAGAAAAGCCGAGTTCTTCCTTAGAATGGCATACAATGGTGACACGTGCCATGAACCCATACTTTTTAGTGACTAAATTGGTCCTTTAAGTACAGAATCGGTCTTTTAAATTAAATTGAACCGTACTATTTAATTTCTTAATGATACAATTAGCACTCTCTCTTAATTAATGATACTAGTAGAACTCTTTTGTGGAGAAAAGCGTTTCCTTAGTATTTTATATTTTTGGTTAAAATATAAATATGTTTCCATTTTGTTTGTGAAATTTTTGGTTGAGCAATTCTTCATTTGAATGTTTATGAGATTATTTTTTTTTTCTTCGTTCATTTTCTTTTTCGAATGTTCATAATTATATAGGATTGAAATATATAGGATTTTAACATGTTTTAATTTATATAAATTACACTAAAAATATGGGTCTTATGTTTTAATTCATTTGAATGTTTTATGGGATATTTGTTTTTCTTTTATGTGATTTACACGATTTTCACTTATTTTTTGGAAGTGTTATTCTGCTTTTGAAAGCCTGAAAAGACAAAATTTTATTTGATTATTGTGCACAAAAGGAATAGAAATGCTTTTAAAACACTAAAGAGTTAATTAAGCATTAAATTTGAAATGCTTTTTTTTTTTAATGTTCAAAATTATATGGATTTTATTTTTATTGAAATGTAATAGGTACATATCACTCTAACAATATCATAGATTCCTACTATTAATCTTACTATTAATGCTTTGATAATCAAAATCCAAGTTTTTCTCTTGCTATTTTTTTTTTCTTTACACTTTTTTTCCATTTTAAACTACACATATGAGAATATTTTAAATGTTTTAATTTATATGGATTAAAACTAAAATTATGGTTCTTTTGATAGTAAAATTTTATGTGATTTATATATTCATTTAATGTTCTTTGTGCAATGGAGAATTATGACACGTGGCGTGAACCCATAATTTTTAAACACTGAACCGATTTTTTGAGTAAAAAAAAAACCGGTGAATTTTAAGAGTTGAACCTGTTTTGTCATGATTTTAATAAATTTATTGTGCTTTAATGAAAAAAGATCATGGGTGTTAATCTTCATGAGACCAAAATAAGGATTTTTTTTTTTTTTTTTTTTTGCATTATATCAATAAGTGTCTTTATAGCCTCCATTAAGTTGTGAGAATTTTTAAAAAAATTAAAATTGAAAACATTCATTAATTCTTAGTGGTCAGTTTTTTTTTTTCTCCAATATTTTATTTCAAAAATTTTCCTTATATGAGATTTCACTAAGTTCAAAATTTTAATGTACAATATTATGGTTTTGGAATTTACGACTCTCCAAAATTATAGAGAGACAAAATTTAAAACTAAGAACGTACTACTTTAACTACCCATAATTGACTATATAGGTATTGTATGCATTAATTCTAAAAAAACCCGTACAAGTAAGCTGAAAAGTCATATTACTCTCTTAGATTGGTTATTTATATTTCTCTCTCTTTAGGGTTTGAAACATCTTGAATTGTGAAATCAAGAGTATCCAACAGCGACATTCATGAGAAGAACAGAGTATTGAAGTATATAATTTTGTTTTATTTTTTTGAAGGACTTTGCTTTCTTTTCTTTCTTTTTTTCTTTTCTTCTTTTTTTTTTTTTTTTTGGTTTTGTGGAGATTGAAGGACTTTAGATTTTATGCATTTTTATAATTAGAATCTAGATATTCTTCTGCTATTTTTTTTTTCTTTATACTTTCCGTTTTCAACCATGTCTACCTATGGGAATAAATTTTCATAAAAAATGTTTATTTTTCTCTGTTTTTTTTTTTTTATTCTAATGTTCAGAATTATTTGCGTTTTATTTGTATTGAAATATAATAGGTATCACACAAAGATTCCTACTAATTTTGTATTAATGCTTTGATATTTAGATTAAACTATGTATTCTTTTTTATATTTTTTTTCTTTATACTTTTCATTTTAAACCATGTATACCTATGGGAACAAAGATTTAAACATGTTTTAATGTATATGAATTAAACTAAGATAAAGACTTATGTTTTCCAGAATTTAATTTTTTTCGTTTATGTGATTTACTCCAGTTTTAGCCATTTTTTGCAAGTATTTTAATGCTTGTGAAAGCAAAACAAGGCTAAAATTTATTTGATTGTTGTGCATAAAAAGAATATAAATACTTTTGAAACACCGAAGAGATATTAAGCATTGAAGATTATGTCAGAATTTATTTGATTGCGTTAAATGTTTAATGGAAGATTTTGTTTTATTTTGTATTCATAAAAAAATATTTAGTTTAGTTTGTTCGGTATTTTTTTAAATGTTTATAATTACTTGGGTTTTTTTTTTTGTATTTAAATATAATAGGTATCACACTAACAATATTATAGATTCATGCTAATTTTTTATTAATGCTTTAATAATTAGATTAAACCATGTTCTCTTCTTGCTATTTTTTTTTTCTTTATACTTATTTTTCATTATAAACTATTTATATGGGCACAAAGATTTTAACATGTTTTAATTTATATGGATTAAACTAAAATTAAGTGTCTCATTTTTTAGTTCATTTGAATATTTTAAGGAATATTTTTGTTTTCGTTTGTATGATTTACTCGATTTTCAGTCATTTTGTTTAGTTTGTTTGTATTTTTTTTTTTAGAATGTTCATAATTATATTGGTTTTATTTGTATCGAAATGTAATATGTATCACACCAATAATATTAGAGACTCCTGCTAATTTTTTTTATTAATGCTTTGATAATTAAAATCTAAAGGTTTTCTTCTTCCTTTTTTTTCTTTTCTATTCTTTTCTTTATACTTCTTTTTATTTTAAACTACTGATATGGGAACAAAGATTTTAACATGTTTTAATTTATATGGATTAAAATAAAATTAAGGGTATTATTTTTTAATATATTTGAATTTTTTAATGGTTTTTTTTTTTGGTATAATTCACTCAAATTTTTTTTTTGAAGTATTTTTTTTTTTTGCTTTTGAAAGCAAAATAAGGCAAAAAAATTATTTAATTAAGCATTAAATATGATGTGAGAGGATTTATTTTATTCATTAAATCTTGAGTGAAAAATTTTGTTTTATTTTGTAGGATTTGGCTTAGGTGCTGTAAAAAAAAAAAAAAAAAAAAAATTACAACACCATCTTAACCATTGAAAAAACTACAGCACTTATACTGTA
Source organism: Alnus glutinosa (assembly GCF_958979055.1). Lineage (NCBI taxonomy): Eukaryota > Viridiplantae > Streptophyta > Magnoliopsida > Fagales > Betulaceae > Alnus > Alnus glutinosa. The sequence goes on from NC_084895.1 coordinate 7,770,932, forward strand.
ATATTTGGAATATATATATATATATATATATATATATATATATATATATATATATATATATAACTTCTTTTTGTTATAAACTACACCTACGTGAACAAATATTTTAAAGAGTTTTACTTTTTTTGGGTTAAAATAAAGTTAAGGATGTTAACCTTTATTGTCTTTTTATTGAAAGATGTGTGATAATTTTTTTTTTTTTTTTACAAGCATTTTTTAACCTATAATAAAAAGTATGTTGAAGATATGTTTAAATTCTGAAACTAAATTATAATGAAAAATCTCACGCATAGCGCGGGTTATGAGCTAGTTATTCTTATAAGAAAGTATGGATTGTTTTTCAAGGAAAACAAGTAAGTGTTTTTCCTTTAACTAATGCCTTTTATGCCTTTTATGGATCCCGATATTCGTATGTTAATGATTTAAAACAATTAAATAAATTTTGGAATAGGTTAAAGAATCGATGAATTACGTCAAGAAACGTAAAATAAGTTACAAATAATTAATCAAATTTGACTTACAAGTGTTGGTGAATATGTTAATAAAATGAAATGATACACTAAAAGAACGAAATGCATTGGAGTAATAATGAACAATTGTATATTTAAATTAAGGCAAAATAAGATACAGAAAAAGAAAGAACAGAAAAGAATATTGATTGTAAATAAATATGCGGTTTTTTTTCTTTCAAAAAGATATTGACTTTTCTGAAAAATATTGTTCAAAATAATCATCTTCCCATTTAAGTTTTCAAATTAATACCTTTTATGAGGCATATGAAACTATGGAATATCTTGGTCAGAAAAGTCGAATACGATACATAAATCGAAAGAAAACATGGGAGTATTAATTCTAGAAAAAATGTAGATTTTGTTTCCTTAAAAATTAAAGGCGTTAATTTTTGTATAATTTTTTTTAAGAAATAATCCTCTTTGAATTTATATCTTAATTTCATGGCTGCTCATTTATGACCTTTTTTTCATTCTTCCTACAACCCAAATCTTTCGTTTGCAAGTGGATTGTGATCTTATAACAAATTTTTTTGTTCTCGGTCAGTTTATAAGATTATGATAACTTTGTAGTCTAACGATACCTTTTGTAAATGCTTCGGAATTATACCTATGACTAAAGTACTACATGTCACCACCATGGACCATTTGTGTTTTTGACTTTTAAAATCACTGTTGGACTTCTTATATGTCACTTATTTAATTTCGATCTAATGGCAATTTTATAGAGTCACGTCAGTTTTGAGGGGACAAGATGACGACAGTGGGATGGCATTTAGATTACTCATGTGACTTGTGATATTTTTATAATAAACACTATTTCTACTCTTAAAAAAAAAAAAAAAAAAAAAAAAAACGTTATTCTGTTGTTTGACTTTTTCTTCCCTCCTCACTACTTATGTGCTTCATTCACAAGTAGATCTTAGATTAGTTGTGATTTGTCACTCTATATCAAGAGATCAATAACGAAAATGGTAGTGCTAGTTAATTGCTAGTTAGGAGTTTCTCCAGAGGGTTTCTAATTTTTACAAATCTATTTAACACTGAACATTTGTCAATAAAAGAATATGTTGCTTGAAAGTGTGTTTTCCGACAAAGGTTATATACAAAATGTTGTTGACAGTAGCAAATAGTTGCTTTATTCATTTAAACTTATACTTAACAACGAGTATCTCCCCCACCCTCTATCATTTTTCATCTTATTTCATCTTTTTCTCTCATCTACTTCAGAGTTGAGACCCAGTAAATACATTGGTTAAGCAATCGAAGTTAAACATATTCCCTGAGGTGAAGGGGGTTTAATTCGTGCTCGTCACGCGACAACTCTTGGGGAGAAAAGGCAACAACAATGCTTTGAATCTAAACATTTCGGATTACTCATAGGTCCCCAAATTGTCCCGCATATTTCTTTGCAAGAAACGGGAGTACATTGATCAACCTGGGTGCATTTATCCACGCATAAACCTGTTCCCACTGTTTAACACGAAAAGATTAAAGGGGATTGGTAAGATTATTTGATATTGGTGCTAAAGGTACTTAGATCCTACCGTAGCACAGTAAATAAAACAACTGTAATAAAAAATTAATTAATTGGTTCAATTGATTGTCTACATCCTCCAACTCTACAAAAGTGGGAAAACTCTCATGCCAAAAACCCTTCAGTTTAAACCCTATACATCAAGAACAAGTAATAATCCATTTGTGTATACGAAATGATTGTCAACGTATGTTAGATTTTTACCCAGACGATAAGTTGGCCATAGAAAGAAACAGAAAAAGAAAAAGCACACAAAAAAAAAAAGAAAAAACGGAAAGAAAGGGACATACTTTGTATCCAACTTCCATTCTTAAAACGGATGACAAGATATCTTATTATTTAGATTGAGAAAATTATAGTACGGAGAACATTAGCAAAATACTTAAACTCACTTTCCATCAAAATGCACATCCTTTGGTTCAACAAAAGAAAGTTTAGTACCGGGTTGTGAAGGTGAAAAATACAATAATAATAACAAGTAAAATAAAATTATGATGAACATCGACAATGTACACGAAACACAAGAAGAAAAAAAGTAGAAATAAAATGTAGTTACATGTTTTCTTTTGCTTGAAAGTCAAAACTTTCCTCCAAATAGAATCTTTTTTTTTTCAAATCAATGGCCGTGCATTTGTAAGTAGTAATAAAACTTTACCCAACATAAAAAGAAATTCAACATAAAGAAGTTAGAATGTTAAGAACTCTTTTCTGTACGGCATATAATTGAACAACAACTAACAGTTTCAGTTTTCTTTTATTTTAGAAGTAAAATGTGACAACTATATTGTATAAAATTTAATACTCCAATCTAAACACATATAACAACATGAAAAATAAAGCGCCATTTATATGAAAAAGGGGGAACAAAGTACCGAATGAGACAATTAGGACGGTAACGAAAAGAAGGGAGAAAGCTGTCGAATATTTCATGTCGAGATGAAAGCGTACGTCCACTTCAATTGAACTTCAAAGGAATAGAAAAATATATAGATTTCTCTCGTATATATAGCAAAGAACAAGCTTATTATATTTTTAGCAAACACCGTAATTGATAGTAAATTATATGAGACAGTAAAAGACACTAGGAAAAAGTTACAACAAAAATTAAAACTTATCAAGAAATGGTAAAAAAAAAAAAATACAAACAAGGAAGACATTGATAGACAATATTTTGTTAATAAATCAATAAAAGGAAATCAAATAATAGAGTATGGAAGCATATCAGACCAAAAATGAATAGCTGTTTATAGAATAATAAAATAAACAACGAAAATGGAAAGGGAATAAAAGAATATTAATTAGAAAAATAAAATAAATAAATAAAAAATGAATCTTTTTTTGTCAAAACCAAAACCACTTGTCAAAATAACAGTCTTTTAGCTTTTTCTTCAAATTTTCTTGCCTTAAATTTAGGCGTTTGGTATTGCAGGTTAAAGGATTAACAAAAGAGATATGTTATTTGCTTAACTCTTTCCCAAAATGCTTTTGTGCCCAGCATTTTTTTACAAAAAAAAAAAAAAAACGAAAAATGTTAGAAACATCAGCACTGTTCTGCGATTGCTATGCAAAATTGTTGTGCAGCTAATATATCTCTAGAATCATGCCTTGATCGGTAAAATAATATTACAAAAAAATAAAAATTATTCGTGAGCAAATTATTCTTATAAGAAAGTCTGGATTGGTTTTCAAGGAAAACAAGTAAGTGTTTTTCCTTTAACTAATGCCTTTTATGCTGCCCACACAACATTAATTTTAGGCTTTCTCCAAACCCTGATCATTGTCTGCAAATGTATGCCGATACGTATGTTAATGATTTAAAACAATTAAATAAATTTTGGAATAGGTTAAAGAATCGAAGAATTCTGTCAAGAAATGTAAAATAAGTTATAAATAATTAATCAAATTTGACTTACAAGTGTTGGTGAATATGTTAATAAAATGAAATGATACACTAAAAGAACGAAATGCATTGGAGTAATAATGAACAATTGTATATTTAAATTAAGGCAAAATAAGATACAGAAAAAGAAAGAACAGAAAAGAATATTGATTGTAAATAAATATGCGGTTTTTTTTCTTTCAAAAAGATATTGACTTTTCTGAAAAATATTGTTCAAAATAATCATCTTCCCATTTAAGTTTTCAAATTAATACCTTTTATGAGGCATATGAAACTATGGAATATCTTGGTCAGAAAAGTCGAATACGATACATAAATCGAAAGAAAACATGGGAGTATTAATTCTAGAAAAAATGTAGATTTTGTTTCCTTAAAAATTAAAGGCGTTAATTTTTGTATAATTTTTTTTAAGAAATAATCCTCTTTGAATTTATATCTTAATTTCATGGCTGCTCATTTATGACCTTTTTTTCATTCTTCCTACAACCCAAATCTTTCGTTTGCAAGTGGATTGTGATCTTATAACAAATTTTTTTGTTCTCGGTCAGTTTATAAGATTATGATAACTTTGTAGTCTAACGATACCTTTTGTAAATGCTTCGGAATTATACCTATGACTAAAGTACTACATGTCACCACCATGGACCATTTGTGTTTTTGACTTTTAAAATCACTGTTGGACTTCTTATATGTCACTTATTTAATTTCGATCTAATGGCAATTTTATAGAGTCACGTCAGTTTTGAGGGGACAAGATGACGACAGTGGGATGGCATTTAGATTACTCATGTGACTTGTGATATTTTTATAATAAACACTATTTCTACTCTTAAAAAAAAAAAAAAAAAAAAAAAAAAAAACGTTATTCTGTTGTTTGACTTTTTCTTCCCTCCTCACTACTTATGTGCTTCATTCACAAGTAGATCTTAGATTAGTTGTGATTTGTCACTCTATATCAAGAGATCAATAACGAAAATGGTAGTGCTAGTTAATTGCTAGTTAGGAGTTTCTCCAGAGGGTTTCTAATTTTTACAAATCTATTTAACACTGAACATTTGTCAATAAAAGAATATGTTGCTTGAAAGTGTGTTTTCCGACAAAGGTTATATATAAAATATTGTTGACAGTAGCAAATAGTTGCTTTATTCATTTAAACTTATACTTAACAACAAGTATCTCCCCCACCCTCTATCATTTTTCATCTTATTTCATCTTTTTCTCTCATCTACTTCAGAGTTGAGACCCAGTAAATACACTGGTTAAGCAATCGAAGTTGAACATATTCCCTGAGGTGAAGGGGGTTTAATTCGTGCTCGTCACGCGACAACTCTTGGGGAGAAAAGGCAACAACAATGCTTTGAATCTAAACATTTCGGATTACTCATAGGTCCCCAAATTGTCCCGCATATTTCTTTGCAAGAAATGGGAGTACATTGATCAACCTGGGTGCATTTATCCACGCATAAACCTGTTCCCACTGTTTAACACGAAAAGATTAAAGTTAGGGGATTGGTAAGATTATTTGATATTGGTGCTAAAGGTACTTAGATCCTACCGTAGCACAGTAAATAAAACAACTGCAATAAAAAATTAATTAATTGGTTCAATTGATTGTCTACATCCTCCAACTCTACAAAAGTGGGAAAACTCTCATGCCAAAAACCCTTCAGTTTAAACCCTATACATCAAGAACAAGTAATAATCCTTTTGTGTATACGAAATGATTGTCAACGTATGTTAGATTTTTACCCAGACGATAAGTTGGCCTTAGAAAGAAAAAGAAAAAGAAAAAGCACAAAAAAAAAAAAGAAAAAAGAAAGAAAGAAAGGGACATACTTTGTATCCAACTTCCATTCTTAAAACGGATGACAAGATATCTTATTATATAGATTGAGAAAATTATAGTAAGGAGAACATTAGCAAAATACTTAAACTCACTTTCCATCAAAATGCACATCCTTTGGTTCAACAAATGAAAGTTTAGTACCGGGTTGTGAAGGTGAAAAATACAATAATAATAACAAGTGAAATAAAATTATGATGAACATCGACAATGTACACAAAACACAAGATGAAAAAAAGTAGAAATAAAATGTAGTTACATGTTTTCTTTTGCTTGAAAGTCAAAACTTTCCTCCAAATAGAATCTTTTTTTTTTCAAATCAATGGCCGTGCATTTGTAAGTAGTAATAAAACTTTACCCAACATAAAAAGAAATTCAACATAAAGAAGTTAGAATGTTAAGAACTCTTTTCTGTACGGCATATAATTGAACAACAACTAACAGTTTCAGTTTTCTTTTATTTTAGAAGTAAAAAGTGACAACTATATTGTATAAAATTTAATACTCCAATCTAAACACATATAACAAAAAGAAATATAAAGCGCCATTTATATGAAAAAGTGGGAACAAAGTACCGAATGAGACAATTAGGGCGATAACGAAAAGAAAGGAGAAAGCTGTTGAATATTTCATGTCGAGATGAAAGCGTACGTCCACTTCAATTGAACTTCAAAGGAATAGAAAAATATATAGATTTCTCTCGTATATATAGCAAAGAACAAGCTTATTATATTTTTAGCAAACACCGTAATTGATAGTAAATTATATGAGACTGTAAAAGACACTAGGAAAAAGTTACAACAAAAATAAAAGCTTATCATGAAATGGAAAAAAAAAAAATACAAACAAGGAAGACATTGATAGACAATATTTTGTTAATAAATCAATAAAAGGAAAATCAAATAATAGAGTATGGAAGCATATCAGACCTAAATTGAATAGCTGTTTATAGAATAATAAAATAAACAACGAAAATGGAAAGGGAATAAAAGAATATTAATTAGAAAAATAAAATAAATAAATAAAAAATGAATCTTTTTTTGTCAAAACCTAAACCACTTGTCAAAATAATAGTCTTTTAGCTTTTTCTTCAATTTTTCTTGCCTTAAATTTAGGCGTTTGGTATTGCAGGTTAAAAGATTAACAAAAGAGATATGTTATTTGCTTAACTCTTTCACAAAAATTCTTTTGTGCCCAGCATTTGTTTTTTAAAAAAAAAAATGAAAAATGTTAGAAACATCAGCATTGTTCTGCTATTGCTATGCAAAATTGTTGTATAGCTAATATATCTCTAGAATCTTGCCTTGATCGGTAAAATAAGATTACAAAAAAATAAAAATAAATCGAGAGCAAATCGTATCATATCATATATATATATATATATATATATATATATATATATATATAGAAAAGCCGAGTTCTTCCTTAGAATGGCATACAATGGTGACACGTGCCATGAACCCATACTTTTTAGTGACTAAATTGGTCCTTTAAGTACAGAATCGGTCTTTTAAATTAAATTGAACCGTACTATTTAATTTCTTAATGATACAATTAGCACTCTCTCTTAATTAATGATACTAGTAGAACTCTTTTGTGGAGAAAAGCGTTTCCTTAGTATTTTATATTTTTGGTTAAAATATAAATATGTTTCCATTTTGTTTGTGAAATTTTTGGTTGAGCAATTCTTCATTTGAATGTTTATGAGATTATTTTTTTTTTCTTCGTTCATTTTCTTTTTCGAATGTTCATAATTATATAGGATTGAAATATATAGGATTTTAACATGTTTTAATTTATATAAATTACACTAAAAATATGGGTCTTATGTTTTAATTCATTTAAATGTTTTATGGGATATTTGTTTTTCTTTTATGTGATTTACACGATTTTCACTTATTTTTTGGAAGAGTTGAACCTGTTTTGTCATGATTTTAATAAATTTATTGTGCTTTAATGAAAAATGTCGTGGGTGTTAATCTTCATGAGACCAAAATAAGGATTTTTTTTTTTTTTTTTGCATTATATCAATAAGTGTCTTTATAGCCTCCATTAAGTTGTGAGAATTTTTAAAAAAAATTAAAATTAAAAACATTCATTAATTCTTAGTGGTCAGTTTTTTTTTTTCTCCAATATTTTATTTCAAAAATTTTCCTTATATGAGATTTCACTAAGTTCAAAATTTTAATGTACAATATTATGGTTTTGGAATTTACGACTCTCCAAAATTATAGAGAGACAAAATTTAAAACTAAGAACGTACTACATTAACTACCCATAATTGACTATATAGGTATTGTATGCATTAATTCTAAAAAAACCCGTACAAGTAAGCTGAAAAGTCATATTACTCTCTTAGATTGGTTATTTATATTTCTCTCTCTTTAGGGTTTGAAACATCTTGAATTGTGAAATCAAGAGTATCCAACAGCGACATTCATGAGAAGAACAGAGTATTGAAGTATATAATTTTGTTTTATTTTTTTGAAGGACTTTGCTTTCTTTTCTTTCTTTTTTTCTTTTCTTCTTTTTTTTTTGGTTTTGTGGAGATTGAAGGACTTTAGATTTTATGCATTTTTATAATTAGAATCTAGATATTCTTCTGCTATTTTTTTTTTCTTTATACTTTCCGTTTTCAACCATGTCTACCTATGGGAATAAATTTTCATAAAAAATGTTTATTTTTCTCTGTTTTTTTTTTTTTTTTTCTAATGTTCAGAATTATTTGCGTTTTATTTGTATTGAAATATAATAGGTATCACACAAAGATTCCTACTAATTTTGTATTAATGCTTTGATATTTAGATTAAACTATGTATTCTTTTTTATATTTTTTTTCTTTATACTTTTCATTTTAAACCATGTATACCTATGGGAACAAAGATTTAAACATGTTTTAATGTATATGAATTAAACTAAGATAAAGACTTATGTTTTCCAGAATTTAATTTTTTTCGTTTATGTGATTTACTCCAGTTTTAGCCATTTTTTGCAAGTATTTTAATGCTTGTGAAAGCAAAACAAGGCTAAAATTTATTTGATTGTTGTGCATAAAAAGAATATAAATACTTTTGAAACACCGAAGAGATATTAAGCATTGAAGATAATGTCAGAATTTATTTGATTGCGTTAAATGTTTAATGGAAGATTTTGTTTTATTTTGTATTCATAAAAAAATATTTAGTTTAGTTTGTTCGGTATTTTTTTAAATGTTTATAATTACTTGGGTTTTTTTTTTTTGTATTTAAATATAATAGGTATCACACTAACAATATTATAGATTCATGCTAATTTTTTATTAATGCTTTAATAATTAGATTAAACCATGTTCTGTTCTTGCTATTTTTTTTTTCTTTATACTTATTTTTCATTATAAACTATTTATATGGGCACAAAGATTTTAACATGTTTTAATTTATATGGATTAAACTAAAATTAAGTGTCTCATTTTTTAGTTCATTTGAATATTTTAAGGAATATTTTTGTTTTCGTTTGTATGATTTACTCGATTTTCAGCCATTTTGTTTAGCTTGCTATGTATTTTTTTTTTTAGAATGTTCATAATTATATTGGTTTTATTTGTATCGAAATGTAATATGTATCACACCAATAATATTAGAGACTCCTGCTAATTTTTTTTATTAATGCTTTGATAATTATAATCTAAAGGTTTTCTTCTTCCTTTTTTTTCTTTTCTATTCTTTTCTTTATACTTCTTTTTATTTTAAACTACTGATATGGGAACAAAGATTTTAACATGTTTTAATTTATATGGATTAAAATAAAATTAAGGGTATTATTTTTTAATATATTTGAATTTTTTAATGGTTTTTTTTTTTTGGTATAATTCACTCAAATTTTTTTTTGAAGTATTTTTTTTTTTGCTTTTGAAAGCAAAATAAGGCAAAAAAATTATTTAATTAAGCATTAAATATGATGTGAGAGGATTTATTTTATTCATTAAATCTTGAGTGAAAAATTTTGTTTTATTTTGTAGGATTTGGCTTAGGTGCTGTAAAAAAAAAAAAAAAAAAATTACAACACCATCTTAACCATTGAAAAAACTACAGCACTTATACTGTAATATTTTGAATATATATATATATATATATATATAACTTCTTTTTGTTATAAACTACACCTATGTGAACAAATATTTTAAAGAGTTTTACTTTTTTTGGGTTAAAATAAAGTTAAGGATGTCAACCTTTATTGTCTTTTTATTGAAAGATGTGTGATAATTTTATTTTTTTTTTACAAGCATTTTTTAACCTATAATAAAAAGTATGTTGAAGATATGTTTAAATTCTGAAACTAAATTATAATGAAAAATCTCACGCATAGCGCGGGTTATGAGCTAGTTATTCTTATAAGAAAGTATGGATTGTTTTTCAAGGAAAACAAGTAAGTGTTTTTCCTTTAACTAATGCCTTTTATGCCTTTTATGGATCCCGATATTCGTATGTTAATGATTTAAAACAATTAAATAAATTTTGGAATAGGTTAAAGAATCGATGAATTACGTCAAGAAACGTAAAATAAGTTACAAATAATTAATCAAATTTGACTTACAAGTGTTGGTGAATATGTTAATAAACTGAAATGGTACAATAAAAGAATGAAATGCATTGGAGTAATAATGAACAATTGTACATTTAAATTAAGGTAAAATAAGATACAGAAAATGAAAGAATACAAAAGAATATTGATTGTAAATAAATATGCGGTTTTTTTCTTTCAAAAAGATAATGACTTTTCTGAAAAATATTGATAAAAAAATCATCTTCCCATTTAAGTTTCCAAATTAATACCTTTTATGAGGCATATGGACGAAACTAGGGAATATCATGTCTAGAAAAGTCGAATACGATACATAAATCGGAAGAAAACATGGGAGTTTTAATTCTAGAAAAAATGTAGATTTTGTTTCCTTAAAAAGTAAAGGCGTTAATTTTTTTATAATTTTTTTTAAGAAATAATCCTTATTGAATTTATTTCTTAATTTCATGGCTGCTCATTTATGACTTTATTTTCATTCGTCCTACAACCCAAATCTTTCGTTTGCAAGTGGATTGTGATCTTATGTCAAATTTTTTATTCTCGGTCACTTTATAAGATTATGACGACATTGTAGTCTAACGATACTTTTTGTAAATGCTTTGGAATTATATCTATGACTAAGGTTCTACGTGTCACCACCATGGACCATTTGTGTTCGACTTTTAAAATCACTATTGGACTTCTTATATGTCACTTTTTAATTTCGATCCAATAGTGATTTTATAAAGTCATGTCAATTTTGAGCGGACAGGATGAGGACATTGGGGTGGCATTTAGAATTACTCATGTGACTTGTGATATTTTTATAATAAACACTATTTCTACTCTTAAAATATTTTAAAAAAAACATTATTCTGTTGTTTGACTTTTTCTTCCTTCCTCACAACTTATATGCTTCGTTTGCAAGTACATCTTAGATTAGTTGTGATTTGTCACTCTATATCAAGAGATCGATAACAAAAACGATAGTGCTAGTTAATTGCTAGTTAGGAATTTCTCATGAGGGTTACTAGTTTTTACAAATCTATTTAACACTGAACATTTATTAATAAAAGAATCAGTAATATTGTTGACAGTAGCAAATAGTTGCTTTATTCATTCAAACTTATGCTTAACAACGAGTATCTCCCCCACCCTCTGTCATTTTTCATCTTATTTCATTTATTTCTCTCTTCTAATAAATACATTGGCTAAGCAATCGAAGTTACACATATTCCATGAGGTGAAAGGGGTTTAATTCGTGCTCGTCACGCAACAACTCTTGGTGAGAAAAGGCAACAACAATTCTTTGAATCTAAACGTTTCGGATTGCTTATAGGTCCCCAAAGTCTCCCCCGTATTCCTTTGCAGGAAGTGGCAATACAATGATCGTCTTAAAAGGCAACTCATCCACAATTGCCATCTTAGCCAATGGCAGTACAATTTCTTCACTCTCCACAAACTTAAAAGGCAACTCATCCACAATTACCATCTTAGCCAATGGCTCCCTTATTTTTTGAACATTATATTTCGTAATGACAAGATTGCCAACAGATCCTTCTCCCACTTGTCCTTCCTTTTTAGCATCAAAACTTTGCATTGACTTTGACTTTTCTAATTTGCCAAAGCTACCAGGATATTTCTTGCAACTATTTCTTATATGTGAGAACATTGATGAAGTACTTAACCTTTTGGGGTGACAACTAAAAAATTTGCTACAATAGTTGCATTTTAATTTAGGATCTTCGGGATCACCCCCCTCTACCGTGGTAAAATATTCTCATACAATTGATTTTTGCACATTTGTTTTAGGTTTTGGTGGGAGAGCTTCAACTGAATTAGGATTCTGAGTACCAACATTACCAACCCATTCAACATTCTCAGTATTAATGGGAGACATAGTGCTATCTAAAAGACTAGGATTAGGACTAGGTGAAGCCGAAGCACCAACAATAGAACCAATATTCTTAGCACCACTATTTGCATTACCATCCATGAATCTACAATTAGTTTAAAAACAAAAACAAAAGCAAAAATCATCAACAATTTATACAATATTGAACTTCATATATAAAAATAAAAAAATAAGATTCATAACAAATACATGTACAATCCAGATAATTCACATATAACCCAACCAAATAAGATTCTCTCCAAGTAACTTTCTTAAATGTGAAGGTTTCTATTCTTTGAATAATTTCAAAATTCAAATTGATGGCTAAAGCGGTATTAAACTGTTAGCAAATTCAATGGCTTCAGCTCCAAAGAAAATTGTGAAGCCACCAAGAATTTACTCTCCAAATCCATGACAAACAACATATACAACCCTCTATTCCAAAAAACATAAAATACCAATGTGAGAAATTACAGCAAATCACCAAATTAGAGTCACAAACTGGGCAGGCACACACCAGAAAGCAAAACCTACAGATATCCATAACAGAAATATAAATGTAAATACACAAGGTATAAATTTTAAAGTTGTTGGTGACTGGATTGGAAGGAGTGGAAGTGAAAGACCAAACAGTGTTCCTTAACTCAGTGCCAGTGGAACTGAAGAGGGTCTAAATGGGTTCGTTGGTAGGGCTATTTTCTCAGGAACCAATACACGAAAAAATAATTAAAATCAAAAAATAAAAATAAAAAACCATGCAAACAAAATAAAATATATATAGAATTCCATGCAAACAAAATCTATACAAAATAAAAAATATATAGATTCTGTTACCCATTGCCGTTGAGACTGAAAGACTAAGGTTGAGCGAAATCAACTGAAATATATAAAATAATTATTTCCAGAAACATCAAACATGATCTGAAGGAGCTGTTTTTGAGAGAGAAAGAGAGAGAGATTGAACTACCTATACCAAAAGCCGACGGTGGAAGTTGAAGAGTGAAGATTTCTTGGGCATAGCCACAAAGGGGTCGAGGCACAGATGTTTTAAAGAGTGATTCAAGACTTTCGAGTGAAGCATCCATTTGATTTCAAACCCTAAACGTGCAAGAAATCAAATAATGGGCTTAAATAGGAAAGAATCAGTGAATAACGCGATTCTTGCTGCTTGATCTTCGGAAGAAAATCGTAGTGCGCCGTTCTGGACTCTGGTTTGAGGGTTTGAAAGTTTCACGAGTCGTATGGGTTTTGGGGGAAATTTTCTTAGGGTTAGAAGGATATCTGCTGCGGGACGAGGCGGGTTTGCAAGTGGGAAAATTTTTAATTCCGCAACTTGCCCCATAAAACAAGGATTGCAGTGTTTAGGATCCGGCCATTTCAAAAATTCTCTTAAATCCGTGATTCACGGATTGGGGAGGTGTGGGCCAGGTCGATTTCACTGGTGCTAGCGGATCCTGCCCACCCCTATGACCTAATGCTAGGGATTCAACTGATTCACAAAGCGCCCTACCAATGGCGCCATCAAAATTGAAGATTTTGAAGAAGCAACTTCAAGACCTGGTAGACCGAGGTTTCATTCACCCTAGTGTCTCACTATGGGGAGCGCAAGTGTTATTCGTGAAGAAGAATGATGGTTTAATCAAGGTGAAAGAAGCAGATATTCAGAAAACGGTTATACAAACACGGTATGATCATTATGAATTTTTAGTTATGCCGTTTGAAATAACAAATGCACCATCTGTATTTATGGACTTGATGAAATGGGTATTTTACATGTACCTTGATTGTTTTGTGGTTGTATTTATGGATGACATTCTAGTTTATTCCACCAATCACCAAGACCATTGAGAGCACTTGAAAACGGTGCTAGGTATTCTAAGGGGAAAAAAAAAAAAAGCTTTTCGCCAAACTCAAGAAGTGTGAGTTCTGGCTGGAGAAAGTCTCATTTCAAGGCCACGTAATCTCGAAAGATGATATAGCCGTTGACCGAAGCAAGATTGAAGCAGTAATGAATTGGGAATAGCCAACGAATGTATGCGAGATTCGGAGTTTCTTAGGACTAACTGGTTATTATCGAAGATTCGTTGAAGGCTTCTCTAAGCTTTCAAGTTCTTTGACCACTCTGATGAAGAAGAATGCTCATTTTACCTGGAGTGACGAATGCGAAGCAAGTTTCCAAGAACTCAAGTAGGGGCTAGTGTCTGCACCTATGCTTTTACTTCCTATGGAATTAGAGAAATTCGTTATTCATAGCAATGCCTTTCTCCAAGGAGTAGGATGTGTCCTTATGCAGCAAGGCAAGGTAATTGCCTACGTATCAAGGCAATTGAAAGACCATGAAAGGAGCTATCATACACATGACTTAGAGCTTGCGGCAATTGTTTACGCCTTGAAGATTTGGAGGCACTATTTGTTTGGGGAGAAGGTTGAAATCTACACCGACCATCAGAGCCTCAAGTATATCTTTACGCAGAAAGAGCTGAACATGGGGCAACAAAGGTGGCTAGAGCTCATAAAAGATTATAATTGATATATCTTGTTGTATCATTCAGGTAAAGCAAACGTCATTGCTGATGTGTTAAGCAGGAAATCACGAGGTGGCACCTTAAGTTCTTTGTCTACTTTAAATCAACTTGCTCAGCAAATAGGGATGATCCAGCTGGACGTTACTCCGACTGAAGAACAAGCTGCTCTTGCAACATTTGTACCAAGATGTACCAAGATTTGAAGAAGTTCTAGTGGAATGGCATGAAGAGGGATATTGCCGAATATGTGGCACAATGCCATGTGTGTCAACAAGTGAAGGCCGAACATTAAAGACCTGCTGGGCCCCTCCAACTCCTTAGTATTCATGAGCGGAAATGGGATCAGATTGTTATGAACTTTGTGATAGGTTTGCCGAAGGCACTCGGTGGCCAAGATTCCATTTGGGTGATAGTCCATAGACTCACCAAAAGTGCTCATTTCATTCTGTTCCATATTAAGGATTCAGTACCGAAGCTAACTGAGCTGTACATAAGGGAAATTGTCAGATTGCATGGAATACCTGCCTCTATTGTGTCTGATAGCGACCCCTGTTTTACTTCATGATTCTGGACATGCTTACATGATGTGATGGGTACAAAACTGAATATTAGCATCGCTTACCATCCCCAAACTTGAGAGAAGGTTTCATAATAATCAATGCCTTCATTTTGAGTAAAACCTTTGGCTACAAGTCTAGCCTTATATCGTTCAACATTACCAGAAGCATCCCTTCTGGTTTTATAAACCCCTTTGCAACCTATGGCTACAGCTCCCTTTGGTAAGTCAATGAGATCCCAGACTTGGTTTTTAGCCATGGATTCCATCTCTTCCTTCATGGCATCATACCACAATGTGGAGTTATCCCCACTCGTGGCTTGTGAAAACATAATTGGATCATCCTTAGGTCCAACATCAAAGTCGGATTCTTGGAGGTGTACAACATAATCTGTAAAGATTGCTAGTCTCCTTATTCTAGAGGACCTTCTTAATTCCACTTCCTCTGCATTTTGTAATGGGAGAGTAGACTCATTCTAAACCTATTCTGTATGAGTTGGTTGTTCTAGAACTAGTTGTGGCTCAGGAAGATGAAATTTATTTCCCTATTCTTCATGAGCCGATTGTTCTAGAACTGATTGTGGCTTAGGATAATCAATCTGATTTTCCTTGAATACAATCAATCTTCCTCTATGTGGAAGAGATTTGGCCAACTCTCGTGCTTCCTCCAATTCTATTCTTTGTGGATGAGCACTCACAGGGGTGTGCAAAACTCGCCCGTACCCACGAACCCGCCCCGCCCCGTACCAATCCGCCCCGTCAATAACGGATATAAGACATTTCTAAAAAAGTGCGGACCCTAAATATGCCAACCGGTGATTTATGGGGTAGGTTGCGGTATTAAATTTTTTCCCACCCACACACTTGCCCCACCCCGCAGTCCCTTTATACTCGTACCATCAAATTTTCCCCAAAAAAATTATAAGAGTCATGACTAAGGGTGTGCCTTTGATTTCATCAAATTTTCCCCAAAAAAATTATAAGAGTCACGACTAGAGTCAAGAATTGCCCAGATTGTGTACCTTTGATTTCATTCAATACACTGAATACAATTCTACACTATCCATTTCATCTCTATTCTTATTCCATTCTCATATACACTTCCATCTCTACATTCTCACATACACATACCCATTCAATCTACAATCACTGGAAAGAATAAAAAAGTTCTTTACAGTTGGGTTTGTTGGTAATTTTGGTTCTTTCTTCTTGTTCTTGTTTGCTGGTGAGGTTGATTCAATTGGGATTTTCAAATTTTGAACTAGGTTAGCAAGATTGTGAATTATTTTTCTGGTTTTTGGCCCAGTAAAAAAAAAAGGAAAAAAAAAAAGGAATACCCGAACCCGCATGAACCCGTCCTGATCCGCGATACCCAAGGCCCAGCGAGTTGACCATTCACTATGCGGATTGCGGATCTCAATTTTCAAACCCGTTCACTGTGGGGCAGGTTGTGGAAAACATGTAAATTTCGCCCAATCCGGCCCGCGCCCACCCCTATACACTCCCACTAGGTTCCGCATCATCTAAAAATTTTGCATTCATAAACTCAACAATCCTAGTACTATGAGAAGGACAGTAAAACTTGAACATTTTTGAGTTTACTGCATATCCAATAAAATGACCACTGGTTGTCCTTGGGTCTAATTTCTTCATGTTTGGATTGTAAATCCTCACTTTAGCAGGACAACCCCATATGTGTATGTGATTTAAAATTGGTTTCCATCTAGTCCATAATTCAGAAGGTGTCTTGGGGACAGCCTTGGATGGAACCCAGTTTAATATATACACTTTAGTTTTTAAGGCTTCACTCCACAGAAATAAAGGTAATTTAGAATTACTAAGCATGTCCATAAATGTGCGATTCCTTCTTTCTGTTACACCATTTTATTGTGGTGTGTCAGGCATCATATATTGAGCAACAATACCTTCTGCTTGAAGGAATTTCGCAAGTGGACCGATCATTTGTCCATTTTTTGTGTACCTATTGTAGTACTCTCCGCCTCTATCAGATCTCACGATCTTGATTTTCTTTTCCTTTTGTTCTCTACTTCCACCTTATAGGTTTTGAAGGCATTTAGCGTTTCAGCCTTGTCAGTTAGAAAGTAAAGATATATATATCGCGTATGGTCATCAATAAAAAATATGAAATATCTTTGACCATTGAGGTAGGGAGCAGGAAAACGTCCATAGATATATGTGTGTATGATTTCAAGAATCTCATAACTCCTTCTAGCACCTTTAGTGGTCTTGTTAGTTTGTTTTCCCTTTATGCAATCCACACAAGTACCAAAATTAGTAAAGTCAAGAGTTTGTAAAACTCCATCACTTACTAATCTTTTGATTCTCTCTATGAAGATATGTCCCAATCTCATGTGCCATAGCCAAGCGGAGTTCTCATCTACAAGGCTTCTCTTTATGCCAATATCAGTATGCGACAATAAAAAACTATTCTCAAAATTGGGATCTAAATAAAGTTTGAATAGACCATCAATTTTTATTCCACCACCAATAAAATTATTATCTCTAAAATTACTAAAAGTTGAATTGATAAACCAAAAACCAATCCAAATACATCAAGTTTTGAAACAGAAATCAAGTTGCTAGAAAATGATGGAATATAAAAAACATCCTCAAGGTCTAATACATATCCAGTTTTCAAAATAAGTCTGTAAGTCCCAACTGCTACCATTGGTGAGAATAATTTATTTCCTGAGTAAACTTGTTACTCACTTCTTATCAGCTTCCTTGTTTTAAGAAATCCCTGCAGTGTATTCACAATGTGGATTGTAGAACCAGAATCAATCCACCATGTATTGCAAAGAGCCTCAACAAAAAAGGATTCATGACATACAAAAGAGATGAGATTACCTTTCTTTTCTAGCCACTTAATATATTTTTGGCATTCTTTCTTCATGTGCCCTTTCTTTTTGCAGAAAAAACAAGCGTCTTTATTGCCTTTGATTGGCACCTTGTTCTCTTTCTTAAAGTTATGGGCAACCTTGCCTTTCTTGATCTTTACTTTAGTATGAGCAACCAAGTGAACACTTTTCTGGTTTCTCGTGTTTCAACCTCTCTTCCTCTTGTACACACATGGTAATAGTTCATTAATTGACCAATTATCTTTATGTGTGTTGTGTGATATCTTAAAGGGACCATACTGAGAAGGAAGAGAGTTGAGAATCAAATGGACCAATAAGGAATCTGAAATCTCAACCTCTAGGAATTTTAATTGAGCTGCTATATCCCTCATTTCCATGATGTACTCACGCACATTTTGGAACTATCGAAGGTTTGAATTGATAATCTCTTCATTAGGGTTCTGGCCATGGCCTTTGTTGAACTCACAAACTATGCTTCGACGGCTTTCAAAAAATCCTTAGCCTTAGAACATTCAGGGATGGAACCCCTAATGCTTTTGACAATATGAGACTACATATACATTAAGCTGAGGCGATTAGATTGCTTCCACCTTTCATGTTTAGCAATCTCTAGAGTAGTACTGGTAGCCGTGATAGCAGGTGGTTCATTCGTCCGGAATGCCAGGTCTAATTCCAAACACCCTAATGTAAAGAGCAGGTTCTCTTTCCATTCAGTAAAATTATTACTATTAAGATTCGGAACATGAAAAGTACCATCAAATAATCCAGAAAGTATAGCTGCAATAACCAAGGAAAACAAAACTACTTATGTGCTATGAAGTAACTATATTTAAATTAGCCAATGCCAATTTAATAGTAAATTTCAACCCACCTTTGGACAAATGTTGCATCACGTATGAAATTTACTCTTTATTAATAAGACTAATAAATTTAAATATTAATAAATAAAATTCTCCGTACCTTTGGGCAACCGAGAGAAATTTTACTTTGAATACTAAATTTGTTATCTTATTCCAATTAAGTCATAAAAATAAAAACTTCCCTTTGGGGATAAATAAATAAATTTATGAATTAATTACAATACCATTTTAATTTTTCTATATGAAGTTCATATGTTTAATCTTGATGCAATTATCATTCAAAAATTGGGATGCTTTGGCTCTCCCAAAATTATCATAATAATTGTGACTTCATTAACATCTAACAACTTTATAGATGCCCACAAATGGCCCCAGGAATAAAACGAAACAATACGTAATGGGCAAATAGCATTCTCCAATGTGCAACCAGGTGAGTTCCCAGGAAAGTGAGGAGGGTCAATAGGACACACTTAAATTCCAAGACTTTTCCAGCCAGAACTTTTCTAGATATTGCATTCTTAGATAGCACCATAAACCGACACCAGCATATATGGTGTTGTTAATTATTCTTTAGGTCTAGACATCAAACAATTTATATTTGAACAATCTAAAAGCAAATATACATCTATTTATTAAATAAAACAATTATTTTAATACACAACAATGTAAATCTCAAGGTAAATAAAATTGTATTAAGAAGACATAATAAATGTATTGCCCAATGGTTTAGTAGGTGGCCTTAGGCCCTTTGCACTTTGTGAACCCAAGTTCTAAACCCCATAAGACCTAAGTTCCCTTCTTAAAAAAGCTTGATGGGTTACTATATTGGGTCAACCCACTTAAATGCCACTTTCTTTTAAAAAAAAAACAGACTGAATAGGGCCTCTTAGGCTGACCCAAATGGGTCAGCTCCATGGTTCCTGGATTGGGCTGACCTGAATGGGTCAACCCACTTGATATCGGGTTGGGTTAATGGGTTTTAAACCCAACTCGACCCGTCTTGTTCTTAAAAATAAAAGAAGAGACCCTAGAATTGAAACCCTAGCCGCCACCCCTATAGCGCTGCCCCCATCCTGCCACCTTTGATACGGCAGCCAAGAGAGGCGGCCACTTTGACAACCACGGCGACCCTTGTGGGTCGCCATTTATAGGAGAAATAGCAGCCAAAAGGCCACTATTGGAGCACTGACAGCGACGTAGGGGTGTCCTTCACGGTGGTTTTTCCATGGGTTGCTTGAACAAGCAGGGGCAAAACAATAATAATTATTGTAAACAGTAAATACCACAACCTAATATCATGCGTGTCTTTCATAGTACAAAGGTAGAAAATTGCAATACTACTCAACAATATTGACAAACAATAATGAACGATAACAAATAAAATATACTGGATTAAATATTGAAAACGCACGCATGACAAAACTAAATTTCATGCGATTTCAACTATATGTGAACAGTAGACATAATTTTAAATAAAAATATGTTCACAAAATCTACTGGATTCAACAATGATAGCATATCAAAACTTAATACTAAGCAAGACGACATAGAGGCTGGCTTTGATACCAAATGTTAGAAATGTTGAACATCATATTTTGTCAAACTAACAAGCGCAGTGAAAATAAATAAAATAGGTTTAGGCTTACCTCCAGCCATTGTTGCTCAAGCGCTTCTCAAGAACTTCTGAGGAATAAAGTATGAGGTGTCTTCTAACCTATGCCTTACTGTATTGCCGTACTGATAGTGTACCCAGGCTCTCTATTTATAGGCTAGGTTAGGGATCCTCATATAGGGTCAACACCGTATTGTTCCTCCCATCAAGGAAACAATACTATTAATTAATTTTAAAATCAATTAAACGATTACATTGCGGCAATTTAAATTAATAGAAATTACCATAATCGTAATACTGTATATTATATTTATTTATTACAATATAATAAATATAATAGATACTGTATATGTGGCATATAGGCCATTTAAGAAAGAGAAAATATCTTACAAGATTTTCACCCAAACGATAAGTTGGCATTAAAAAGAAAAAGAAAAAGAACAAAAAAAAAAAACAGAAAGAAAAAAAAAGAAAGGGACATACTTCGTATCCAAGTTCCATTCTTAAAATTTATCACAAGATATCTTATTTTTTAGATTGAGAGAATTACAGTAAGGAGAACATTAGCAAAATACTTGTACACACTTTACATCAAAATGCACATCCTTTGGTTTAACAAAAGAAAGTTTAGTACCGGGATGTGAAGTTGAAAAATACAATAATAATAAGAAGTAAAATAAAATTATGATGAACATCGAAAATGTACACGAAACACAAGAAGAAAAAAAGTAGAAATAAAATTTAGTTTCATGTTTTCTTTTGCTTGAAAGTTAAAACTTTCCTCTAAATTGAATCTTTTATTTTCAAATCAATGGCCGTGCATTTGTAAGTGGTAATAAAACTTTACCCAATATAAAAAGAAATTCAACATAAAGAAGTTAGAATGTTAAGAACTCTTTTCTGTATGGCAGATAATTGAACAACAACTAAGTTTCAGTTTTCTTTTATTTTAGAAGTAAAAAGTGACTACTATGTTGTATAAAATTTAATACTCTAATCTAAACACATATAACAAAAAGAAAAATAAAGCGCCATTTATATGAAAAAGGGGGGACAAAGTACCGAATGAGACAATTAGGACGGTCACGAAAAGAAGGGAGAAAGCTGTAGAATATTTCCTGTCGAGATGAAAGCGTCCACTTCAATTGAACTTCAAAGCAATAGAAAAATATTTAGGGCTTGTTTGACAAACCGTTCTCAACTCTCCCTCCTTTTCTTTTCACTTCATACAACACACAAATATTCCATAACACAATTACTTACCAAATAGGCCCATAGATTTCTCTCGTATATATAGCAAAGAATAAGCTTATTATATTTTTAGCAAACACCGTAATTGATAGTAAATTATATGAGACAGAAAAAGACACTAGGAAAAAGTTACAACAAAAACAAAAACTTATCAATAAATGGAAAAAAAAAAAAAAAAAAAAAAAAAAAAAAACAAACAAACAAACAAACAAGGAAGACATTGATAGACAATATTTTGTTAATAAATCAATAAAAGGAAATCAAATAATAGAGTATGGAAGCATATCAGACCAAAAATGAATAGTTCTTTATAGAATAATAAAATAAACAACGAAAATGGAAAGGGAATAAAAGAATATTAAATAGAAAAATAAAATAAATAAATAAAAAATGAATCTTTTTTTGTCAAAACCAAAACCACTTGTCAAAATAATAGGGTTAGTTTGGCAAACCACTCAAACTCTCCCTTTATTTTTTTTTTACTTCTCCCAAAAAAAACATTCTAACTTTTTTACACTTTTTATATCACATCAATCATTTTTTATTATTATTCAAATAAAAAAACCCACTACAAAACAAAACTTTTTCACTTTTCTATAAAACATTCTCAAATTTTATATCACATCAATCACTTCTTACTACATAACACACAAATATTCCACAATACAATTACTTACCAAACAAGCCCATAGTCTTTTAGCTTTTCTTCAATTTTTCTTGCCATAAATTTAGGCGCTTGGTATTGCAGGTTAAAGGATTAACAAAAGAGATATGTTATTTGCTTAACTCTTTCACAAAAATGCCCGTCCCTAGCATTTTCTTTTAAAAAAAAAAAAATGAAAAATGTTAGAAACATCAGCACTGTTCTGCGATTGCTATGCAAAATTGTTGTGCAGCTAATATATCTCTAGAATCATGCCTTGATCGGTAAAATAAGATTACAAAAAAATAAAAATAAATCGTGAGCAAATTATTCTTATAAGAAACTCTGGATTGTTTTTCAAGGAAAACAAATAAGTGTTTTTCCTTTAACTACTGCCTTTTATGCTGCCCAAACAACATTCATTTTAGGCTTTCTCGAAACCCTGATCATTGTTTGCAAATGTATCCTGATACGTATGTTAATGATTTAAAACAATTAAATAAATTTTGGAATAGGTTAAAGAATCGAAGAATTCTGTCAAGAAATGTAAAATAAGTTATAAATAATTAATCAAATTTGACTTACATGTGTTGGTGAATATGTTAATAAAATGAAATGATACACTAAAAGAACGAAATGCATTGGAGTAATAATGAACAATTGTATATTTAAATTAAGGCAAAATAAGATACAGAAAAAGAAAGAACACAAAATAATATTGATTGTAAATAAATATGCGGTTTTTTTCTTTCAAAAAGATAATGACTTTTCTGAAAAATATTGTTCAAAATAATCATCTTCCCATTTAAGTTTTCAAATTAATACCTTTTATGAGGCATATGAAACTATGGAATATCATGGTCAGAAAAGTCGAATACGATACATAAATCGAAAGAAAACATGGGAGTATTAATTCTAGAAAAAATGTAGATTTTGTTTCCTTAAAAAGTAAAGGCGTTAATTTTTTTATAATTCTTTTTAAGAAATAATCCTCTTTGAATTTATATCTTAATTTCATGGCTGCGCATTTATGACCTTTTTTTCATTCCTCCTACAACCCAAATCTTTCGTTTGCAAGTGGATTGTGATCTTATAACAAATTTTTTTGTTCTCGTTCACTTTATAAGATTATGACAACATTGTAGTCTAACGATACCTTTTGTTAATGCTTCGAAATTATACCTATGACTAAAGTACTACATGTCACCACCATGGACCATTTGTGTTTTCGACTTTTAAAATCACTGTTGGACTTCTTATATGTCACTTATTTAATTTCGATCTAATGGTAATTCTATAGAGTCACGTCAGTTTTGAGGGGACAAGATGACGACAATGGGATGGCATTTAGATTACTCATGTGACTTGTGATATTTTTATAATAAACACTATTTCTACTCTAAAAAAAAAAAAAAAAAAAAAAAAAAACGTTATTCTGTTGTTTGACTTTTTCTTCCCTCCTCACTACTTATGTGCTTCGTTCGCAAGTAGATCTTAGATTAGTTGTGATTTGTCACTCTATATCAAGAGATCGATAACGAAAACGATAGTGCTAGTTAATTGCTAGTTAGGAGTTTCTCCTGAGGGTTACTAAATTTTACAAATCTATTTAACACTGAACATTTATCAATAAAAGAATATGTTGCTTGAAAGTGTGTTTTCCAACAAAGGTTATATATAAAATGTTGTTGACAGTAGCAAATAGTTTCTTTATTCATTTAAACTTATACTTACAACGAGTATCTCCCCCACCCTCTATCATTTTTCGTCTTATTTCATCTATTTCTCTCATCTACTTCAGAGATGAGACCCAGTAAAAACATTGGCTAAGCAATCGAAGTTAAACATATTCCATGAGGTGAAGGGGGTTTAATTCGTGCTCGTCACGCGACAACTCTTAGGGAGAAAAGGCAACAACAATGCTTTGAATCTAAACATTTCGGATTACTCATAGGTCCCCAAATTCTCCCGCATATTTCTTTGCAAGAAGCGGGAGAACATTGATCAACCTAGGTGCATTTATCCACGCATAAACCTGTTCCCACTGTTTAACACGAAAAGATTAAAGTTAGGGGATTGGTAAGATTATTTGATATTGGTGCTAAAGGTACTTAGATCCTACCGTAGCACAGTAAATAAAACAACTGCAATAAAAAATTAATTAATTGGTTCAATCGATTGTCTACATCCTCCAACTCTACAAAAGTGGGAAAACTCTCATGCCAAAAACCCTTCAGTTTAAACCCTATACATCAAGAACAAGTAATAATCCATTTGTGTATACGAAATGATTGTCAACGTATGTTAGATTTTTACCCAGACGATAAGTTGGCCTTAGAAAGAAAAAGAAAAAGAAAAAGCACAAAAAAAAAGAAAAAAAAGAAAGAAAGGGACATACTTTGTATCCAACTTCCATTCTTAAAACGGATGACAAGATATCTTATTATATAGATTGAGGAAATTATAGTAAGGAGAACATTAGCAAAATACTTAAACTCACTTTCCATCAAAATGCACATCCTTTGGTTCGACAAAAGAAAGTTTAGTACCGGGTTGTGAAGGTGAAAAATACAATAATAATAACAAGTAAAATAAAATTATGATGAACATCGACAATGTACACGAAACACAAGAAGAAAAAAAGTAGAAATAAAATGTAGTTACATGTTTTCTCTTGCTTGAAAGTCAAAACTTTCCTCAAAATTGAATCTTTTTTTTTTTCAAATCAATGGCCATGCATTTGTAAGTAGTAATAAAACTTTACCCAACATAAAAAGAAATTCAACATAAAGAAGTTAGAATGTTAAGAACTCTTTTCTGTACGGCATATAATTGACAACAACTAATAGTTTCAATTTTCTTTTATTTTAGAAGTAAAAAGTGACAACTATATTGTATAACATTTAATACTCTAATCTAAACACATATAACAAAAAGAAAAATAAAGCGCCATTTAAATGAAAAAGGGGGAACAAAGTACCGAATGAGACAATTAGGACGGTAACGAAAAGAAGGGAGAAAGCTGTCGAATATTTCATGTCGAGATGAAAGCGTACGTCCACTTCAATTGAACTTCAAAGGAATAGAAAAATATCTAGATTTCTCTCGTATATATAGCAAAGAACAAGCTTATTATATTTTTAGCAAACACCGTAATTGATAGTAAATTATATGAGACAGTAAAAGACACTAGGAAAAAGTTACAACAAAAATTAAAACTTATCAAGAAATGGTAAAAAAAAAAAATACAAACAAGGAAGACATTGATAGACAATATTTTGTTAATAAATCAATAAAAGGAAATCAAATAATAGAGTATGGAAGCATATCAGACCAAAAATGAATAGCTGTTTATAGAATAATAAAATAAACAACGAAAATGGAAAGGGAATAAAAGAATATTAATTAGAAAAATAAAATAAATAAATTAAAAATGAATTTTTTTTTGTCAAAACCAAAACCACTTGTCAAAATAACAGTCTTTTAGCTTTTTCTTCAAATTTTCTTGCCTTAAATTTAGGCGTTTGGTATTGCAGGTTAAAGGATTAACAAAAGAGATATGTTATTTGCTTAACTCTTTCTCAAAATGCTTTTGTGCCCAGCATTTTTTTTTTAAAAAAAAAAAGAAACGAAATATGTTAGAAACATCAGCACTGTTCTGCGATTGCTATGCAAAATTGTTGTGCAGCTAATATATCTCAAGAATCATGCCTTGATCGGTAAAATAATATTACAAAAAAATAAAAATAATTCGTGAGCAAATTATTCTTATAAGAAAGTCTGGATTGTTTTTCAAGGAAAACAAGTAAGTGTTTTTCCTTTAACTAATGCCTTTTATGCTGCCCACACAACATTCATTTTAGGCTTTCTCCAAACCCTGATCATTGTCTGCAAATGTATCCCGATACGTATATTAATGATTTAAAACAATTAAATAAATTTTGGAATAGGTTAAAGAATCGAAGAATTCTGTCAAGAAATGTAAAATAAGTTATAAATAATTAATCAAATTTGACTTACAAGTGTTGGTGAATATGTTAATAAAATGAAATAATACCCTAAAAGAACGAAATGCATTGGAGTAATAATGAACAATTGTATATTTAAATTAAGGCAAAATAAGATACAGAAAAAGAAAGAACAGACAAGAATATTGATTGTAAATAAATATGCGGTTTTTTTTCATTCAAAAAGATAGTGACTTTTCTGAAAAATATTGTTCAAAATAATCATCTTCCCATTTAAGTTTTCAAATTAATACCTTTTATGAGGCATATGAAACAATGGAATATCTTGGTCAGAAAAGTCGAATACGATACATAAATCGAAAGAAAACATGGGAGTATTAATTCTAGAAAAAATGTAGATTTTGTTTCCTTAAAAATTAAAGGCGTAAATTTTTGTATAATTTTTTTTAAGAAATAATCCTCTTTGAATTTATATCTTAATTTCATGGCTGCTCATTTATGACCTTTTTTACATTCTTCCTACAACCCAAATCTTTCGTTTGCAAGTGGATTGTGATCTTATAACAAATTTTTTTGTTCTCGGTCAGTTTATAAGATTATGATAACTTTGTAGTCTAACGATACCTTTTGTAAGTGCTTCAGAATTATACCTATGACTAAGGTACTACATGTCACCACCATGGACCATTTGTATTTTTGACTTTTAAAATCACTGTTGGACTTCTTATATGTCACTTATTTAATTTCGATCCAATGGCAATTTTATAGAGTCACGTCAGTTTTGAGGGGACAAGATGACGACAGTGGGATGGCATTTAGATTACTCATGTGACTTGTGATATTTTTATAATAAACACTATTTCTACTCTTAAAAAAAAAAAAAAAAAAACGTTATTCTGTTGTTTGACTTTTTCTTCCCTCCTCACTAGCTACTTATGTGCTTCATTCACAAGTAGATCTTAGATTAGTTGTGATTTGTCACTCTATATCAAGAGATCAATAACGAAAATGGTAGTGCTAGTTAATTGCTAGTTAGGAGTTTCTCCAGAGGGTTTCTAATTTTTACAAATCTATTTAACACTGAACATTTGTCAATAAAAGAATATGTTTCTTGAAAGTGTGTTTTCCGACAAAGGTTATATATAAAATATTGTTGACAGTAGCAAATAGTTGCTTTATTCATTTAAACTTATACTTAATAACGAGTATCTCCCCCACCCTCTATCATTTTTCATCTTATTTCATCTTTTTCTCTCATCTACTTCAGAGTTGAGACCCAGTAAATACATTGGTTAAGCAATCGAAGTTAAACATATTCCCTGAGGTGAAGGGGGTTTAATTCGTGCTCGTCACGCGACAACTCTTGGGGAGAAAAGGCAACAACAATGCTTTGAATCTAAACATTTCGGATTACTCATAGGTCCCCAAATTGTCTCGCATATTTCTTTGCAAGAAACGGGAGTACATTGATCAACCTGGGTGCATTTATCCACGCATAAACCTGTTCCCACTGTTTAACACGAAAAGATTAACGTTAGGGGATTGGTAAGATTATTTGATATTGGTGCTAAAGGTACTTAGATCCTACCGTAGCACAGTAAATAAAACAACTGCAATAAAAAATTAATTAATTGGTTCAATTGATTGTCTACATCCTCCAACTCTACAAAAGTTGGAAAACTCTCATGCCAAAAACCCTTCAGTTTAAACCCTATACATCAAGAACAAGTAATAATCCTTTTGTGTATACGAAATGATTGTCAACGTATGTTAGATTTTTACCCAGACGATAAGTTGGTCTTAGAAAGAAAAAGAAAAAGAAAAAGCACAAAAAAAAAAAGAAAAAAAAGAAAGAAAGGGACATACTTTGTATCCAACTTCCATTCTTAAAACGGATGACAAGATATCTTATTATATAGATTGAGAAAATTATAGTAAGGAGAACATTAGCAAAATACTTAAACTCACTTTCCACCAAAATGCACATCCTTTGGTTCAACAAATGAAAGTTTAGTACCGGGTTGTGAAGGTGAAAAATACAATAATAATAACAAGTAAAATAAAATTATGATGAACATCGACAATGTACACGAAACACAAGAAGAAAAAAAGTTGAAATAAAATGTAGTTACATGTTTTCTTTTGCTTGAAAGTCAAAACTTTCCTCCAAATAGAATCTTTTTTTTTTCAAATCAATGGCCGTGCATTTGTAAGTAGTAATAAAACTTTACCCAACATAAAAAGAAATTCAACATAAAGAAGTTAGAATGTTAAGAACTCTTTTCTGTACGGCATATAATTGAACAACAACTAACAGTTTCAGTTTTCTTTTATTTTAGAACTAAAAAGTGACAACTATATTGTATAAAATTTAATACTCCAATCTAAACACATATAACAAAAAGAAATATAAAGCGCCATTTATATGAAAAAGTGGGAACAAAGTACCGAATGAGACAATTAGGGCGGTAACGAAAAGAAGGGAGAAAGCTGTTGAATATTTCATGTCGAGATGAAAGCGTACGTCCACTTCAATTGAACTTCAAAGGAATAGAAAAATATATAGATTTCTCTCGTATATATAGCAAAGAACAAGCTTATTATATTTTTAGCAAACACCGTAATTGATAGTAAATTATATGAGACAGTAAAAGACACTAGGAAAAAGTTACAACAAAAATAAAAGCTTGTCATGAAATGGAAAAAAAAAATACAAACAAGGAAGACATTGATAGACAATATTTTGTTAATAAATCAATAAAAGGAAATCAAATAATAGAGTATGGAAGCATATCAGACCTAAAATGAATAGCTGTTTATAGAATAATAAAATAAACAACGAAAATGGAAAGGGAATAAAAGAATATTAATTAGAAAAATAAAATAAATAAATAAAAAATGAATCTTTTTTTGTCGAAACCTAAACCACTTGTCAAAATAATAGTCTTTTAGCTTTTTCTTCAATTTTTCTTGCCTTAAATTTAGGCGTTTGGTATTGCAGGTTAAAGGATTAACAAAAGAGATATGTTATTTGCTTAACTCTTTCACAAAAATTCTTTTGTGCCCAGCATTTGTTTTTTAAAAAAAAAAATGAAAAATGTTAGAAACATCAGCATTGTTCTGCTATTGCTATGCAAAATTGTTGTATAGCTAATATATCTCTAGAATCTTGCCTTGATCGGTAAAATAAGATTACAAAAAAATAAAAATAAATCGAGAGCAAATCGTATCATATCA
Organism: Alnus glutinosa; assembly: GCF_958979055.1. Lineage (NCBI taxonomy): Eukaryota > Viridiplantae > Streptophyta > Magnoliopsida > Fagales > Betulaceae > Alnus > Alnus glutinosa. Next base: position 7,800,682 of record NC_084895.1, read on the forward strand.
TATATATATATATATATATATATATATATATATATATATATATATATATAGAAAAGCCGAGTTCTTCCTTAGAATGGCATACAATGGTGACACGTGCCATGAACCCATACTTTTTAGTGACTAAATTGGTCCTTTAAGTACAGAATCGGTCTTTTAAATTAAATTGAACCGTACTATTTAATTTCTTAATGATACAATTAGCACTCTCTCTTAATTAATGATACTAGTAGAACTCTTTTGTGGAGAAAAGCGTTTCCTTAGTATTTTATATTTTTGGTTAAAATATAAATATGTTTCCATTTTGTTTGTGAAATTTTTGGTTGAGCAATTCTTCATTTGAATGTTTATGAGATTATTTTTTTTTTCTTCGTTCATTTTCTTTTTCGAATGTTCATAATTATATAGGATTGAAATATATAGGATTTTAACATGTTTTAATTTATATAAACTACACTAAAAATATGGGTCTTATGTTTTAATTCATTTGAATGTTTTATGGGATATTTGTTTTTCTTTTATGTGATTTACACGATTTTCACTTATTTTTTGGAAGTGTTATTCTGCTTTTGAAAGCCTGAAAAAGTCAAAATTTTATTTGATTATTGTGCACAAAAGGAATAGAAATGCTTTTAAAACACTAAAGAGTTAATTAAGCATTAAATTTGAAATGCTTTTTTTTTTTTAATGTTCAAAATTATATGGATTTTATTTTTATTGAAATGTAATAGGTACATAACACTCTAACAATATCATAGATTCCTACTATTAATCTTACTATTAATGCTTTGATAATCAAAATCCAAGTTTTTCTCTTGCTATTTTTTTTTTCTTTACACTTTTTTTCCATTTTAAACTACACATATGAGAATATTTTAAATGTTTTAATTTATATGGATTAAAACTAAAATTATGGTTCTTTTGATAGTAAAATTTTATGTGATTTATATATTCATCCAATGTTCTTTGTGCAATGGAGAATTATGACACGTGGCGTGAACCCATAATTTTTAAACACTGAACCGATTTTTTGAGTAAAAAAAAAACCGGTGAATTTTAAGAGTTGAACCTGTTTTGTCATGATTTTAATAAATTTATTGTGCTTTAATGAAAAAAGATCATGGGTGTTAATCTTCATGAGACCAAAATAAGGATTTTTTTTTTTTTTTTTTTTTTTTGCATTATATCAATAAGTGTCTTTATAGCCTCCATTAAGTTGTGAGAATTTTTTAAAAAAATAAAATTGAAAACATTCATTAATTCTTAGTGGTCAGTTTTTTTTTTTCTCCAATATTTTATTTCAAAAATTTTCCTTATATGAGATTTCACTAAGTTCAAAATTTTAATGTACAATATTATGGTTTTGGAATTTACGACTCTCCAAAATTATAGAGAGACAAAATTTAAAACTAAGAACGTACTACATTAACTACCCATAATTGACTATATAGGTATTGTATGCATTAATTCTAAAAAAACCCGTACAATAAGCTGAAAAGTCATATTACTCTCTTAGATTGGTTATTTATATTTCTCTCTCTTTAGGGTTCGAAACATCTTGAATTGTGAAATCAAGAGTATCCAACAGCGACATTCATGAGAAGAACAGAGTATTGAAGTATATAATTTTGTTTTATTTTTTTGAAGGACTTTGCTTTCTTTTCTTTCTTTTTTTCTTTTCTTCTTTTTTTTTTTTTTTTTGGTTTTGTGGAGATTGAAGGACTTTAGATTTTATGCATTTTTATAATTAGAATCTAGATATTCTTCTGCTATTTTTTTTTTCTTTATACTTTCCGTTTTCAACCATGTCTACCTATGGGAATAAATTTTCATAAAAAATGTTTATTTTTCTCTGTTTTTTTTTTTTTTATTCTAATGTTCAGAATTATTTGCGTTTTATTTGTATTGAAATATAATAGGTATCACACAAAGATTCCTACTAATTTTGTATTAATGCTTTGATATTTAGATTAAACTATGTATTCTTTTTTATATTTTTTTTCTTTATACTTTTCATTTTAAACCATGTATACCTATGGGAACAAAGATTTAAACATGTTTTAATGTATATGAATTAAACTAAGATAAAGACTTATGTTTTCCAGAATTTAATTTTTTTCGTTTGTGTGATTTACTCCAGTTTTAGCCATTTTTTGCAAGTATTTTAATGCTTGTGAAAGCAAAACAAGGCTAAAATTTATTTGATTGTTGTGCATAAAAAGAATATAAATACTTTTGAAACACCGAAGAGATATTAAGCATTGAAGATAATGTCAGAATTTATTTGATTGCGTTAAATGTTTAATGGAAGATTTTGTTTTATTTTGTATTCATAAAAAAATATTTAGTTTAGTTTGTTCGGTATTTTTTTAAATGTTTATAATTACTTGGGTTTTTTTTTTTGTATTTAAATATAATAGGTATCACACTAACAATATTATAGATTCATGCTAATTTTTTATTAATGCTTTAATAATTAGATTAAACCATGTTCTCTTCTTGCTATTTTTTTTTTCTTTATACTTATTTTTCATTATAAACTATTTATATGGGCACAAAGATTTTAACATGTTTTAATTTATATGGATTAAACTAAAATTAAGTGTCTCATTTTTTAGTTCATTTGAATATTTTAAGGAATATTTTTGTTTTCGTTTGTATGATTTACTCGATTTTCAGCCATTTTGTTTAGTTTGTTATGTATTTTTTTTTTTAGAATGTTCATAATTATATTGGTTTTATTTGTATCGAAATGTAATATGTATCACACCAATAATATTAGAGACTCCTGCTAATTTTTTTTATTAATGCTTTGATAATTAAAATCTAAAGGTTTTCTTCTTCCTTTTTTTTCTTTTCTATTCTTTTCTTTATACTTCTTTTTATTTTAAACTACTGATATGGGAACAAAGATTTTAACATGTTTTAATTTATATGGATTAAAATAAAATTAAGGGTATTATTTTTTAATATATTTGAATTTTTTAATGGTTTTTTTTTTTGGTATAATTCACTCAAATTTTTTTTTGAAGTATTTTTTTTTTTTTGCTTTTGAAAGCAAAATAAGGCAAAAAAATTATTTAATTAAGCATTAAATATGATGTGAGAGGATTTATTTTATTCATTAAATCTTGAGTGAAAAATTTTGTTTTATTTTGTAGGATTTGGCTTAGGTGCTGTAAAAAAAAAAAAAAAAAAAAAAAAATTACAACACCATCTTAACCATTGAAAAAACTACAGCACTTATACTGTAATATTTGGAATATATATATATATATATATATATATATATATATATAACTTCTTTTTGTTATAAACTACACCTATGTGAACAAATATTTTAAAGAGTTTTACTTTTTTTGGGTTAAAATAAAGTTAAGGATGTTAACCTTTATTGTCTTTTTATTGAAAGATGTGTGATAATTTTTTTTTTTTTTTTACAAGCATTTTTTAACCTATAATAAAAAGTATGTTGAAGATATGTTTAAATTCTGAAACTAAATTATAATGAAAAATCTCACGCATAGCGCGGGTTATGAGCTAGTTATTCTTATAAGAAAGTATGGATTGTTTTTCAAGGAAAACAAGTAAGTGTTTTTCCTTTAACTAATGCCTTTTATGCCTTTTATGGATCCCGATATTCGTATGTTAATGATTTAAAACAATTAAATAAATTTTGGAATAGGTTAAAGAATCGATGAATTACGTCAAGAAACGTAAAATAAGTTACAAATAATTAATCAAATTTGACTTACAAGTGTTGGTGAATATGTTAATAAAATGAAATGATACACTAAAAGAACGAAATGCATTGGAGTAATAATGAACAATTGTATATTTAAATTAAGGCAAAATAAGATACAGAAAAAGAAAGAACAGAAAAGAATATTGATTGTAAATAAATATGCGGTTTTTTTTCTTTCAAAAAGATATTGACTTTTCTGAAAAATATTGTTCAAAATAATCATCTTCCCATTTAAGTTTTCAAATTAATACCTTTTATGAGGCATATGAAACTATGGAATATCTTGGTCAGAAAAGTCGAATACGATACATAAATCGAAAGAAAACATGGGAGTATTAATTCTAGAAAAAATGTAGATTTTGTTTCCTTAAAAATTAAAGGCGTTAATTTTTGTATAATTTTTTTTTAAGAAATAATCCTCTTTGAATTTATATCTTAATTTCATGGCTGCTCATTTATGACCTTTTTTTCATTCTTCCTACAACCCAAATCTTTCGTTTGCAAGTGGATTGTGATCTTATAACAAATTTTTTTGTTCTCGGTCAGTTTATAAGATTATGATAACTTTGTAGTCTAACGATACCTTTTGTAAATGCTTCGGAATTATACCTATGACTAAAGTACTACATGTCACCACCATGGACCATTTGTGTTTTTGACTTTTAAAATCACTGTTGGACTTCTTATATGTCACTTATTTAATTTCGATCTAATGGCAATTTTGTAGAGTCACGTCAGTTTTGAGGGGACAAGATGACGACAGTGGGATGGCATTTAGATTACTCATGTGACTTGTGATATTTTTATAATAAACACTATTTCTACTCTTAAAAAAAAAAAAAAAAAAAAAAAAAAAAAAAAACGTTATTCTGTTGTTTGACTTTTTCTTCCCTCCTCACTACTTATGTGCTTCATTCACAAGTAGATCTTAGATTAGTTGTGATTTGTCACTCTATATCAAGAGATCAATAACGAAAATGGTAGTGCTAGTTAATTGCTAGTTAGGAGTTTCTCCAAAGGGTTTCTAATTTTTACAAATCTATTTAACACTGAACATTTGTCAATAAAAGAATATGTTGCTTGAAAGTGTGTTTTCCGACAAAGGTTATATATAAAATATTGTTGACAGTAGCAAATAGTTGCTTTATTCATTTAAACTTATACTTAACAACGAGTATCTCCCCCACCCTCTATCATTTTTCATCTTATTTCATCTTTTTCTCTCATCTACTTCAGAGTTGAGACCCAGTAAATACATTGGTTAAGCAATCGAAGTTAAACATATTCCCTGAGGTGAAGGGGGTTTAATTCGTGCTCGTCACGCGACAACTCTTGGGGAGAAAAGGCAACAACAATGCTTTGAATCTAAACATTTCGGATTACTCATAGGTCCCCAAATTGTCCCGCATATTTCTTTGCAAGAAACGGGAGTACATTGATCAACCTGGGTGCATTTATCCACGCATAAACCTGTTCCCACTGTTTAACACGAAAAGATTAAAGGGGATTGGTAAGATTATTTGATATTGGTGCTAAAGGTACTTAGATCCTACCGTAGCACAGTAAATAAAACAACTGTAATAAAAAATTAATTAATTGGTTCAATTGATTGTCTACATCCTCCAACTCTACAAAAGTGGGAAAACTCTCATGCCAAAAACCCTTCAGTTTAAACCCTATACATCAAGAACAAGTAATAATCCATTTGTGTATACGAAATGATTGTCAACGTATGTTAGATTTTTACCCAGACGATAAGTTGGCCATAGAAAGAAACAGAAAAAGAAAAAGCACACAAAAAAAAAAAGAAAAAACAGAAAGAAAGGGACATACTTTGTATCCAACTTCCATTCTTAAAACGGATGACAAGATATCTTATTATATAGATTGAGAAAATTATAGTACAGAGAACATTAGCAAAATACTTAAACTCACTTTCCATCAAAATGCACATCCTTTGGTTCAACAAAAGAAAGTTTAGTACCGGGTTGTGAAGGTGAAAAATACAATAATAATAACAAGTAAAATAAAATTATGATGAACATCGACAATGTACACGAAACACAAGAAGAAAAAAAGTAGAAATAAAATGTAGTTACATGTTTTCTTTTGCTTGAAAGTCAAAACTTTCCTCCAAATAGAATCTTTTTTTTTTCAAATCAATGGCCGTGCATTTGTAAGTAGTAATAAAACTTTACCCAACATAAAAAGAAATTCAACATAAAGAAGTTAGAATGTTAAGAACTCTTTTCTGTACGGCATATAATTGAACAACAACTAACAGTTTCAGTTTTCTTTTATTTTAGAAGTAAAATGTGACAACTATATTGTATAAAATTTAATACTCCAATCTAAACACATATAACAACATGAAAAATAAAGCGCCATTTATATGAAAAAGGGGGAACAAAGTACCGAATGAGACAATTAGGACGGTAACGAAAAGAAGGGAGAAAGCTGTCGAATATTTCATGTCGAGATGAAAGCGTACGTCCACTTCAATTGAACTTCAAAGGAATAGAAAAATATATAGATTTCTCTCGTATATATAGCAAAGAACAAGCTTATTATATTTTTAGCAAACACCGTAATTGATAGTAAATTATATGAGACAGTAAAAGACACTAGGAAAAAGTTACAACAAAAATTAAAACTTATCAAGAAATGGTTAAAAAAAAAAAATACAAACAAGGAAGACATTGATAGACAATATTTTGTTAATAAATCAATAAAAGGAAATCAAATAATAGAGTATGGAAGCATATCAGACCAAAAATGAATAGCTGTTTATAGAATAATAAAATAAACAACGAAAATGGAAAGGGAATAAAAGAATATTAATTAGAAAAATAAAATAAATAAATAAAAAATGAATCTTTTTTTGTCAAAACCAAAACCACTTGTCAAAATAACAGTCTTTTAGCTTTTTCTTCAAATTTTCTTGCCTTAAATTTAGGCGTTTGGTATTGCAGGTTAAAGGATTAACAAAAGAGATATGTTATTTGCTTAACTCTTTCCCAAAATGCTTTTGTGACCAGCATTTTTTTACAAAAAAAAAAAAAAAACGAAAAATGTTAGAAACATCAGCACTGTTCTGCGATTGCTATGCAAAATTGTTGTGCAGCTAATATATCTCTAGAATCATGCCTTGATCGGTAAAATAATATTACAAAAAAATAAAAATTATTCGTGAGCAAATTATTCTTATAAGAAAGTCTGGATTGTTTTTCAAGGAAAACAAGTAAGTGTTTTTCCTTTAACTAATGCCTTTTATGCTGCCCACACAACATTAATTTTAGGCTTTCTCCAAACCCTGATCATTGTCTGCAAATGTATGCCGATACGTATGTTAATGATTTAAAACAATTAAATAAATTTTGGAATAGGTTAAAGAATCGAAGAATTCTGTCAAGAAATGTAAAATAAGTTATAAATAATTAATCAAATTTGACTTACAAGTGTTGGTGAATATGTTAATAAAATGAAATGATACACTAAAAGAACGAAATGCATTGGAGTAATAATGAACAATTGTATATTTAAATTAAGGCAAAATAAGATACAGAAAAAGAAAGAACAGAAAAGAATATTGATTGTAAATAAATATGCGGTTTTTTTTCTTTCAAAAAGATATTGACTTTTCTGAAAAATATTGTTCAAAATAATCATCTTCCCATTTAAGTTTTCAAATTAATACCTTTTATGAGGCATATGAAACTATGGAATATCTTGGTCAGAAAAGTCGAATACGATACATAAATCGAAAGAAAACATGGGAGTATTAATTCTAGAAAAAATGTAGATTTTGTTTCCTTAAAAATTAAAGGCGTTAATTTTTGTATAATTTTTTTTAAGAAATAATCCTCTTTGAATTTATATCTTAATTTCATGGCTGCTCATTTATGACCTTTTTTTCATTCTTCCTACAACCCAAATCTTTCGTTTGCAAGTGGATTGTGATCTTATAACAAATTTTTTTGTTCTCGGTCAGTTTATAAGATTATGATAACTTTGTAGTCTAACGATACCTTTTGTAAATGCTTCGGAATTATACCTATGACTAAAGTACTACATGTCACCACCATGGACCATTTGTGTTTTTGACTTTTAAAATCACTGTTGGACTTCTTATATGTCACTTATTTAATTTCGATCTAATGGCAATTTTATAGAGTCACGTCAGTTTTGAGGGGACAAGATGACGACAGTGGGATGGCATTTAGATTACTCATGTGACTTGTGATATTTTTATAATAAACACTATTTCTACTCTTAAAAAAAAAAAAAAAAAAAAAAAAAAAAAAAAACGTTATTCTGTTGTTTGACTTTTTCTTCCCTCCTCACTACTTATGTGCTTCATTCACAAGTAGATCTTAGATTAGTTGTGATTTGTCACTCTATATCAAGAGATCAATAACGAAAATGGTAGTGCTAGTTAATTGCTAGTTAGGAGTTTCTCCAGAGGGTTTCTAATTTTTACAAATCTATTTAACACTGAACATTTGTCAATAAAAGAATATGTTGCTTGAAAGTGTGTTTTCCGACAAAGGTTATATATAAAATATTGTTGACAGTAGCAAATAGTTGCTTTATTCATTTAAACTTATACTTAACAACGAGTATCTCCCCCACCCTCTATCATTTTTCATCTTATTTCATCTTTTTCTCTCATCTACTTCAGAGTTGAGACCCAGTAAATACACTGGTTAAGCAATCGAAGTTGAACATATTCCCTGAGGTGAAGGGGGTTTAATTCGTGCTCGTCACGCGACAACTCTTGGGGAGAAAAGGCAACAACAATGCTTTGAATCTAAACATTTCGGATTACTCATAGGTCCCCAAATTGTCACGCATATTTCTTTGCAAGAAATGGGAGTACATTGATCAACCTGGGTGCATTTATCCACGCATAAACCTGTTCCCACTTTTTAACACGAAAAGATTAAAGTTAGGGGATTGGTAAGATTATTTGATATTGGTGCTAAAGGTACTTAGATCCTACCGTAGCACAGTAAATAAAACAACTGCAATAAAAAATTAATTAATTGGTTCAATTGATTGTCTACATCCTCCAACTCTACAAAAGTGGGAAAACTCTCATGCCAAAAACCCTTCAGTTTAAACCCTATACATCAAGAACAAGTAATAATCCTTTTGTGTATACGAAATGATTGTCAACGTATGTTAGATTTTTACCCAGACGATAAGTTGGCCTTAGAAAGAAAAAGAAAAAGAAAAAGCACAAAAAAAAAAAAAGAAAAAAAAAAAGAAAGAAAGGGACATACTTTGTATCCAACTTCCATTCTTAAAACGGATGACAAGATATCTTATTATATAGATTGAGAAAATTATAGTAAGGAGAACATTAGCAAAATACTTAAACTCACTTTCCATCAAAATGCACATCCTTTGGTTCAACAAATGAAAGTTTAGTACCGGGTTGTGAAGGTGAAAAATACAATAATAATAACAAGTGAAATAAAATTATGATGAACATCGACAATGTACACAAAACACAAGAAGAAAAAAAGTAGAAATAAAATGTAGTTACATGTTTTCTTTTGCTTGAAAGTCAAAACTTTCCTCCAAATAGAATCTTTTTTTTTTCAAATCAATGGCCGTGCATTTGTAAGTAGTAATAAAACTTTACCCAACATAAAAAGAAATTCAACATAAAGAAGTTAGAATGTTAAGAACTCTTTTCTGTACGGCATATAATTGAACAACAACTAACAGTTTCAGTTTTCTTTTATTTTAGAAGTAAAAAGTGACAACTATATTGTATAAAATTTAATACTCCAATCTAAACACATATAACAAAAAGAAATATAAAGCGCCATTTATATGAAAAAGTGGGAACAAAGTACCGAATGAGACAATTAGGGCGATAACGAAAAGAAGGGAGAAAGCTGTTGAATATTTCATGTCGAGATGAAAGCGTACGTCCACTTCAATTGAACTTCAAAGGAATAGAAAAATATATAGATTTCTCTCGTATATATAGCAAAGAACAAGCTTATTATATTTTTAGCAAACACCGTAATTGATAGTAAATTATATGAGACAGTAAAAGACCTAGGAAAAAGTTACAACAAAAATAAAAGCTTATCATGAAATGGAAAAAAAAAATACAAACAAGGAAGACATTGATAGACAATATTTTGTTAATAAATCAATAAAAGGAAAATCAAATAATAGAGTATGGAAGCGTATCAGACCTAAATTGAATAGCTGTTTATAGAATAATAAAATAAACAACGAAAATGGAAAGGGAATAAAAGAATATTAATTAGAAAAATAAAATAAATAAATAAAAAATGAATCTTTTTTTGTCAAAACCTAAACCACTTGTCAAAATAATAGTCTTTTAGCTTTTTCTTCAATTTTTCTTGCCTTAAATTTAGGCGTTTGGTATTGCAGGTTAAAAGATTAACAAAAGATATATGTTATTTGCTTAACTCTTTCACAAAAATTCTTTTGTGCCCAGCATTTGTTTTTTAAAAAAAAAATGAAAAATGTTAGAAACATCAGCATTGTTCTGCTATTGCTATGCAAAATTGTTGTATAGCTAATATATCTCTAGAATCTTGCCTTGATCGGTAAAATAAGATTACAAAAAAATAAAAATAAATCGAGAGCAAATCGTATCATATCATATATATATATATATATAGAAAAGCCGAGTTCTTCCTTAGAATGGCATACAATGGTGACACGTGCCATGAACCCATACTTTTTAGTGACTAAATTGGTCCTTGAAGTACAGAATCGGTCTTTTAAATTAAATTGAACCGTACTATTTAATTTCTTAATGACACAATTAGCACTCTCTCTTAATTAATGATACTAGTAGAACTCTTTTGTGGAGAAAAGCGTTTCCTTAGTATTTTATATTTTTGGTTAAAATATAAATATGTTTCCATTTTGTTTGTGAAATTTTTGGTTGAGCAATTCTTCATTTGAATGTTTATGAGATTATTTTTTTTTCTTCGTTCATTTTCTTTTTCGAATGTTCATAATTATATAGGATTGAAATATATAGGATTTTAACATGTTTTAATTTATATAAATTACACTAAAAATATGGGTCTTATGTTTTAATTCATTTAAATGTTTTATGGGATATTTGTTTTTCTTTTATGTGATTTACACGATTTTCACTTATTTTTTGGAAGAGTTGAACCTGTTTTGTCATGATTTTAATAAATTTATTGTGCTTTAATGAAAAAAGTCATGGGTGTTAATCTTCATGAGACCAAAATAAGGATTTTTTTTTTTTTTTTTGCATTATATCAATAAGTGTCTTTATAGCCTCCATTAAGTTGTGAGAATTTTTAAAAAAAATTAAAATTAAAAACATTCATTAATTCTTAGTGGTCAGTTTTTTTTTTTCTCCAATATTTTATTTCAAAAATTTTCCTTATATGAGATTTCACTAAGTTCAAAATTTTAATGTACAATATTATGGTTTTGGAATTTACGACTCTCCAAAATTATAGAGAGACAAAATTTAAAACTAAGAACGTACTACATTAACTACCCATAATTGACTATATAGGTATTGTATGCATTAATTCTAAAAAAACCCGTACAAGTAAGCTGAAAAGTCATATTACTCTCTTAGATTGGTTATTTATATTTCTCTCTCTTTAGGGTTTGAAACATCTTGAATTGTGAAATCAAGAGTATCCAACAGCGACATTCATGAGAAGAACAGAGTATTGAAGTATATAATTTTGTTTTATTTTTTTGAAGGACTTTGCTTTCTTTTCTTTCTTTTTTTCTTTTCTTCTTTTTTTTTTGGTTTTGTGGAGATTGAAGGACTTTAGATTTTATGCATTTTTATAATTAGAATCTAGATATTCTTCTGCTATTTTTTTTTTCTTTATACTTTCCGTTTTCAACCATGTCTACCTATGGGAATAAATTTTCATAAAAAATGTTTATTTTTCTCTGTTTTTTTTTTTTTTTCTAATGTTCAGAATTATTTGCGTTTTATTTGTATTGAAATATAATAGGTATCACACAAAGATTCCTACTAATTTTGTATTAATGCTTTGATATTTAGATTAAACTATGTATTCTTTTTTATATTTTTTTTCTTTATACTTTTCATTTTAAACCATGTATACCTATGGGAACAAAGATTTAAACATGTTTTAATGTATATGAATTAAACTAAGATAAAGACTTATGTTTTCCAGAATTTAATTTTTTTCGTTTATGTGATTTACTCCAGTTTTAGCCATTTTTTGCAAGTATTTTAATGCTTGTGAAAGCAAAACAAGGCTAAAATTTATTTGATTGTTGTGCATAAAAAGAATATAAATACTTTTGAAACACCGAAGAGATATTAAGCATTGAAGATAATGTCAGAATTTATTTGATTGCGTTAAATGTTTAATGGAAGATTTTGTTTTATTTTGTATTCATAAAAAAATATTTAGTTTAGTTTGTTCGGTATTTTTTTAAATGTTTATAATTACTTGGGTTTTTTTTTTTTGTATTTAAATATAATAGGTATCACACTAACAATATTATAGATTCATGCTAATTTTTTATTAATGCTTTAATAATTAGATTAAACCATGTTCTGTTCTTGCTATTTTTTTTTTCTTTATACTTATTTTTCATTATAAACTATTTATATGGGCACAAAGATTTTAACATGTTTTAATTTATATGGATTAAACTAAAATTAAGTGTCTCATTTTTTAGTTCATTTGAATATTTTAAGGAATATTTTTGTTTTCGTTTGTATGATTTACTCGATTTTCAGCCATTTTGTTTAGTTTGTTATGTATTTTTTTTTTTAGAATGTTCATAATTATATTGGTTTTATTTGTATCGAAATGTAATATGTATCACACCAATAATATTAGAGACTCCTGCTAATTTTTTTTATTAATGCTTTGATAATTATAATCTAAAGGTTTTCTTCTTCCTTTTTTTTCTTTTCTATTCTTTTCTTTATACTTCTTTTTATTTTAAACTACTGATATGGGAACAAAGATTTTAACATGTTTTAATTTATATGGATTAAAATAAAATTAAGGGTATTATTTTTTAATATATTTGAATTTTTTAATGGTTTTTTTTTTTGGTATAATTCACTCAAATTTTTTTTTGAAGTATTTTTTTTTTTGCTTTTGAAAGCAAAATAAGGCAAAAAAATTATTTAATTAAGCATTAAATATGATGTGAGAGGATTTATTTTATTCATTAAATCTTGAGTGAAAAATTTTGTTTTATTTTGTAGGATTTGGCTTAGGTGCTGTGAAAAAAAAAAAAAAAAATTACAACACCATCTTAACCATTGAAAAAACTACAGCACTTATACTGTAATATTTTGAATATATATATATATATATATAACTTCTTTTTGTTATAAACTACACCTATGTGAACAAATATTTTAAAGAGTTTTACTTTTTTTGGGTTAAAATAAAGTTAAGGATGTCAACCTTTATTGTCTTTTTATTGAAAGATGTGTGATAATTTTATTTTTTTTTTACAAGCATTTTTTAACCTATAATAAAAAGTATGTTGAAGATATGTTTAAATTCTGAAACTAAATTATAATGAAAAATCTCACGCATAGCGCGGGTTATGAGCTAGTTATTCTTATAAGAAAGTATGGATTGTTTTTCAAGGAAAACAAGTAAGTGTTTTTCCTTTAACTAATGCCTTTTATGCCTTTTATGGATCCCGATATTCGTATGTTAATGATTTAAAACAATTAAATAAATTTTGGAATAGGTTAAAGAATCGATGAATTACGTCAAGAAACGTAAAATAAGTTACAAATAATTAATCAAATTTGACTTACAAGTGTTGGTGAATATGTTAATAAACTGAAATGGTACAATAAAAGAATGAAATGCATTGGAGTAATAATGAACAATTGTACATTTAAATTAAGGTAAAATAAGATACAGAAAATGAAAGAATACAAAAGAATATTGATTGTAAATAAATATGCGGTTTTTTTCTTTCAAAAAGATAATGACTTTTCTGAAAAATATTGATAAAAAAATCATCTTCCCATTTAAGTTTCCAAATTAATACCTTTTATGAGGCATATGGACGAAATTAGGGAATATCATGTCTAGAAAAGTCGAATACGATACATAAATCGGAAGAAAACATGGGAGTTTTAATTCTAGAAAAAATGTAGATTTTGTTTCCTTAAAAAGTAAAGGCGTTAATTTTTTTATAATTTTTTTTAAGAAATAATCCTTATTGAATTTATTTCTTAATTTCATGGCTGCTCATTTATGACTTTATTTTCATTCGTCCTACAACCCAAATCTTTCGTTTGCAAGTGGATTGTGATCTTATGTCAAATTTTTTATTCTCGGTCACTTTATAAGATTATGACGACATTGTAGTCTAACGATACTTTTTGTAAATGCTTTGGAATTATATCTATGACTAAGGTTCTACGTGTCACCACCATGGACCATTTGTGTTCGACTTTTAAAATCACTATTGGACTTCTTATATGTCACTTTTTAATTTCGATCCAATAGTGATTTTATAAAGTCATGTCAATTTTGAGCGGACAGGATGAGGACATTGGGGTGGCATTTAGAATTACTCATGTGACTTGTGATATTTTTATAATAAACACTATTTCTACTCTTAAAATATTTTAAAAAAAACATTATTCTGTTGTTTGACTTTTTCTTCCTTCCTCACAACTTATATGCTTCGTTTGCAAGTACATCTTAGATTAGTTGTGATTTGTCACTCTATATCAAGAGATCGATAACAAAAACGATAGTGCTAGTTAATTGCTAGTTAGGAATTTCTCATGAGGGTTACTAGTTTTTACAAATCTATTTAACACTGAACATTTATTAATAAAAGAATCAGTAATATTGTTGACAGTAGCAAATAGTTGCTTTATTCATTCAAACTTATGCTTAACAACGAGTATCTCCCCCACCCTCTGTCATTTTTCATCTTATTTCATTTATTTCTCTCTTCTAATAAATACATTGGCTAAGCAATCGAAGTTACACATATTCCATGAGGTGAAAGGGGTTTAATTCGTGCTCGTCACGCAACAACTCTTGGTGAGAAAAGGCAACAACAATTCTTTGAATCTAAACGTTTCGGATTGCTTATAGGTCCCCAAAGTCTCCCCCGTATTCCTTTGCAGGAAGTGGCAATACAATGATCGTCTTAAAAGGCAACTCATCCACAATTGCCATCTTAGCCAATGGCAGTACAATTTCTTCACTCTCCACAAACTTAAAAGGCAACTCATCCACAATTACCATCTTAGCCAATGGCTCCCTTATTTTTTGAACATTATATTTCGTAATGACAAGATTGCCAACAGATCCTTCTCCCACTTGTCCTTCCTTTTTAGCATCAAAACTTTGCATTGACTTTGACTTTTCTAATTTGCCAAAGCTACCAGGATATTTCTTGCAACTATTTCTTATATGTGAGAACATTGATGAAGTACTTAACCTTTTGGGGTGACAACTAAAAAATTTGCTACAATAGTTGCATTTTAATTTAGGATCTTCGGGATCACCCCCCTCTACCGTGGTAAAATATTCTCATACAATTGATTTTTGCACATTTGTTTTAGGTTTTGGTGGGAGAGCTTCAACTGAATTAGGATTCTGAGTACCAACATTACCAACCCATTCAACATTCTCAGTATTAATGGGAGACATAGTGCTATCTAAAAGACTAGGATTAGGACTAGGTGAAGCCGAAGCACCAACAATAGAACCAATATTCTTAGCACCACTATTTGCATTACCATCCATGAATCTACAATTAGTTTAAAAACAAAAACAAAAGCAAAAATCATCAACAATTTATACAATATTGAACTTCATATATAAAAATAAAAAAATAAGATTCATAACAAATACATGTACAATCCAGATAATTCACATATAACCCAACCAAATAAGATTCTCTCCAAGTAACTTTCTTAAATGTGAAGGTTTCTATTCTTTGAATAATTTCAAAATTCAAATTGATGGCTAAAGCGGTATTAAACTGTTAGCAAATTCAATGGCTTCAGCTCCAAAGAAAATTGTGAAGCCACCAAGAATTTACTCTCCAAATCCATGACAAACAACATATACAACCCTCTATTCCAAAAAACATAAAATACCAATGTGAGAAATTACAGCAAATCACCAAATTAGAGTCACAAACTGGGCAGGCACACACCAGAAAGCAAAACCTACAGATATCCATAACAGAAATATAAATGTAAATACACAAGGTATAAATTTTAAAGTTGTTGGTGACTGGATTGGAAGGAGTGGAAGTGAAAGACCAAACAGTGTTCCTTAACTCAGTGCCAGTGGAACTGAAGAGGGTCTAAATGGGTTCGTTGGTAGGGCTATTTTCTCAGGAACCAATACACGAAAAAATAATTAAAATCAAAAAATAAAAATAAAAAACCATGCAAACAAAATAAAATATATATAGAATTCCATGCAAACAAAATCTATACAAAATAAAAAATATATAGATTCTGTTACCCATTGCCGTTGAGACTGAAAGACTAAGGTTGAGCGAAATCAACTGAAATATATAAAATAATTATTTCCAGAAACATCAAACATGATCTGAAGGAGCTGTTTTTGAGAGAGAAAGAGAGAGAGATTGAACTACCTATACCAAAAGCCGACGGTGGAAGTTGAAGAGTGAAGATTTCTTGGGCATAGCCACAAAGGGGTCGAGGCACAGATGTTTTAAAGAGTGATTCAAGACTTTCGAGTGAAGCATCCATTTGATTTCAAACCCTAAACGTGCAAGAAATCAAATAATGGGCTTAAATAGGAAAGAATCAGTGAATAACGCGATTCTTGCTGCTTGATCTTCGGAAGAAAATCGTAGTGCGCCGTTCTGGACTCTGGTTTGAGGGTTTGAAAGTTTCACGAGTCGTATGGGTTTTGGGGGAAATTTTCTTAGGGTTAGAAGGATATCTGCTGCGGGACGAGGCGGGTTTGCAAGTGGGAAAATTTTTAATTCCGCAACTTGCCCCATAAAACAAGGATTGCAGTGTTTAGGATCCGGCCATTTCAAAAATTCTCTTAAATCCGTGATTCACGGATTGGGGAGGTGTGGGCCAGGTCGATTTCACTGGTGCTAGTGGATCCTGCCCACCCCTATGACCTAATGCTAGGGATTCAACTGATTCACAAAGCGCCCTACCAATGGCGCCATCAAAATTGAAGATTTTGAAGAAGCAACTTCAAGACCTGGTAGACCGAGGTTTCATTCACCCTAGTGTCTCACTATGGGGAGCGCCAGTGTTATTCGTGAAGAAGAATGATGGTTTAATCAAGGTGAAAGAAGCAGATATTCAGAAAACGGTTATACAAACACGGTATGATCATTATGAATTTTTAGTTATGCCGTTTGAAATAACAAATGCACCATCTGTATTTATGGACTTGATGAAATGGGTATTTTACATGTACCTTGATTGTTTTGTGGTTGTATTTATGGATGACATTCTAGTTTATTCCACCAATCACCAAGACCATTGAGAGCACTTGAAAACGGTGCTAGGTATTCTAAGGGGAAAAAAAAAAAAAAGCTTTTCGCCAAACTCAAGAAGTGTGAGTTCTGGCTGGAGAAAGTCTCATTTCAAGGCCACGTAATCTCGAAAGATGATATAGCCGTTGACCGAAGCAAGATTGAAGCAGTAATGAATTGGGAATAGCCAACGAATGTATGCGAGATTCGGAGTTTCTTAGGACTAACTGGTTATTATCGAAGATTCGTTGAAGGCTTCTCTAAGCTTTCAAGTTCTTTGACCACTCTGATGAAGAAGAATGCTCATTTTACCTGGAGTGACGAATGCGAAGCAAGTTTCCAAGAACTCAAGTAGGGGCTAGTGTCTGCACCTATGCTTTTACTTCCTATGGAATTAGAGAAATTCGTTATTCATAGCAATGCCTTTCTCCAAGGAGTAGGATGTGTCCTTATGCAGCAAGGCAAGGTAATTGCCTACGTATCAAGGCAATTGAAAGACCATGAAAGGAGCTATCATACACATGACTTAGAGCTTGCGGCAATTGTTTACGCCTTGAAGATTTGGAGGCACTATTTGTTTGGGGAGAAGGTTGAAATCTACACCGACCATCAGAGCCTCAAGTATATCTTTACGCAGAAAGAGCTGAACATGGGGCAACAAAGGTGGCTAGAGCTCATAAAAGATTATAATTGATATATCTTGTTGTATCATTCAGGTAAAGCAAACGTCATTGCTGATGTGTTAAGCAGGAAATCACGAGGTGGCACCTTAAGTTCTTTGTCTACTTTAAATCAACTTGCTCAGCAAATAGGGATGATCCAGCTGGACGTTACTCCGACTGAAGAACAAGCTGCTCTTGCAACATTTGTACCAAGATGTACCAAGATTTGAAGAAGTTCTAGTGGAATGGCATGAAGAGGGATATTGCCGAATATGTGGCACAATGCCATGTGTGTCAACAAGTGAAGGCCGAACATTAAAGACCTGCTGGGCCCCTCCAACTCCTTAGTATTCATGAGCGGAAATGGGATCAGATTGTTATGAACTTTGTGATAGGTTTGCCGAAGGCACTCGGTGGCCAAGATTCCATTTGGGTGATAGTCCATAGACTCACCAAAAGTGCTCATTTCATTCTGTTCCATATTAAGGATTCAGTACCGAAGCTAACTGAGCTGTACATAAGGGAAATTGTCAGATTGCATGGAATACCTGCCTCTATTGTGTCTGATAGCGACCCCTGTTTTACTTCATGATTCTGGACATGCTTACATGATGTGATGGGTACAAAACTGAATATTAGCATCGCTTACCATCCCCAAACTGACGGACAATCAGAAAAGACCATTCAGATTTTAGAAGACATACTGAGATTATTCATACTTGATTTTAAAGGTAAGTGGATCAAATATCTGCCTTTAGTTGAGTTTGCTTATAACAATAGTTTCCAGGTGACTATTGGTATGGCACCATATGAGGTACTACATGAGCGCAAATGTAGATCCCCATTATATTAGGATGAAGTCGATGAAAGACAACTGATCGGGCCAAAGATCATACAAGACACAAAGGACAAGGTCGCACTAATTCGAAAGAGAATGCTGATAGCCCAAAGTCGGCAGAAAAGCTATGCAGACAAGCATTGCCGCAAGCTGGAATTTAATATTGGTGACCTTGTGTATCTAAAGGTCTCACTAATGAAGGGAGTAATGCGTTTGGCAAGAAGGGAAAGTTATGCCCAAGATCCATCAGCCCTTTTGAAATAAAAGAAGTCGTAAGCCCTGTGGCATATAAGGTCCAATTGCCACCTGCTTTATCGGGAATACACGACGTGTTTCACGTATCAACTTTGTGGAAGCATGTACATGATCCGTTGCATATCATTGATTTCGAACCTCTGCAAGTCCAATGAGACCTCATGTATAAAGAACTGCCAATACAGATCTTAGATTGCAAGGAGCAACAACTCAGAACGAAAACTATTCTGTTAGTTAAGGTTCTTTGGCAAAACCATGATATAGAAGAGGCGTCTTGGGAACTTGAGTATGATACGAAAAACAAACACCCACATTTGTTTTGAGGTTTGGAAATCCTTTGCAATATTTTGATTGAAATACATGCTATGTATGAGTGATATACAACTGTGATATGTGTATGGTTCGATAATATTTTCCTTTTCAGGAAACTTTGATAGTATTTTCCTTTTCAAGAAACATTAGTAGCATAGATGTAACACCCAAGGAGTTTATTAAGTGGACTAATAATACTTTAAATATAAATAATAGTTTTAAGTCGGATTATATATATTTGAAAAATATATTTGATGTCTAATTTTATATCATCAATTTGTACAAAAAGTTGACAGTTTGAACTAGGCTTTGAATACACATGATGGATAGTTTAATATTTAAGATTTAAATACTTTGATTTAAAATAAATTAATTAAAATAGTGTGAAATTTGTATGTAAATTATACAAAGTTTAATTAATGGATCTTTAATTTTAAAATAAAACAATAAGAAAACTTTAAAATGGGACAAGTAATAAAAAATAAATTAAAAAAAAAAAGAAAAAAAAAAAGAAAGAAAGAATGGGTTACGAGGTAAAAAATAAAATAAAATAATATATATATATATATATATATATATATATATATATATATATATATATATATATATATATATAAGAATGAGAAGGGCAGTTGATGAAAAGGGGGATTTTGTTTCAAAAAGATAAGAAAATGATCTAATGTTGGTAAAAGTGTAAGACTAGTCAAAAGCTTCGTGAAGACTTTTCAAACTAAAAAGTGAATTCATCCACAAAACCCACTAGAAGACTCTAGGAACTAGATGTTATGCATTGCAAATGAACTCCAGCACCTAAAGAAAATTCTGGTGCAGTACGCCAGCTCCTGTTGCATGTAAGTGATATGCGAGCTCCTGTTGCAGGCAAGTGATACCTGTAAACATGAGAAAGCTTATACGTTTAATTCTTTTACAAAAAATTCCAACTATGTCCTTTAAACTATGCCTATAAATACCATGACTTGCACATTTATTCTCATTCCAAAAAATTGCTCTTACTTACGTAGTCCAATGCAAGAGTAGAAATAAAAGAGAGAGATAAATATTTAGAATAGTGAGAAAATTTTGGAGCTACTTGCAGTAGAATTGCTAGGTATAAATTCTTTTATCTTTAGTTTATGTCCATTCTAGTTATTAAAATTTAAATTATGTTGATATAATGCCTAAATTGTTGGGGAAAGTGTGATGGAATATCTCAAAGAAGAATATTATATTCAATCATTCTTTTAAAATTACAAATGTGTTGTGCTGCCTAAATATTTTTAGGTATTTTACAATAGCATCGTTGTAATGCATAAATAATATTAAAATATTTAGATATGTCGTAATGATGCCCAAGTTGCATTTATGACATTGTAAGCATGGCGTTATGCTGCCCAAATTTTTAGGATTTAAAGTAAGGCTTAAGAATGAGAAATAAAGAACATAGGCTAATATGGAGATACAATGTTAATGCAAAAAATTTACGAAGGCGCGGAAAGTTATCTTAAGAGTATAAGCCTGAACGGTAAGTTGAAACTTACTGACATTATTTTACAAAAGCATGTTATGTATGTTTTCTTGAGCCCTGTTATTTTGATTACACGTATGAATATATTTTGAGATGTTTTACATATGTGTTAAATGAAAGAGAAATGCTAGAGCATCTTCTGGTGTTCTCCTAGTGCTCTCCTGGAATGGCATAAATGTAATTAAAAAATTACATCTATGTCATTTTGGATGGCATAAATGCAATTTTTTAATAAAAAAAAATTACATCTATGCAATTCTAGGAGAACACAAGGAGATGCTCTAGCACTCCTCTAAATGAAAATATGTTTTCAAAAGGATATAATTGAGTTTTGGAAGGAAAATGTGATTTGCAAAAATGATAATATTATATGAAAATTATGTATAAATGCATGCAAAGGCCCAACGGTTAGGTGGGGATTATGCGCCTAACATCTCGAAGCTATAAGAGGGATAAATTATTAGCACCTTACGGTTAAGTGTGGTATCACTTGACACCTTAAAGCTATGAGAGAGATAAATTATTAGCAACCTTGTGGTTAAGTGGGGTAGCACTTAGCAAACTCTTGAGGATAAGTGGGAGTATAAATTCACTTATTGTTATGATAAGATGTTATGTTATGTTATGTTATGTTATGCAATGTTATGTGCTAAAGTATGTTAATTTTTACTGATGTTTTACTTATCATGCTCGAGGAGCCTGCTTAAGACCATACAGAGCTTTCTTCAGCTTGTAGACACGATGAGGATGATGAGGATCTTGAAAACCTTTTGGTTGTTCTACATTTACCTCTTCCTAAAGAATGCCATTCAAAAAGGCACTCTTTACATCCATCTAGTATAGCTTGAATCCAAGATGACAAGCGATGGAGAGAAGAATTCTGATGGATTCTAACCTGGCAACAGGAGCAAAGGTTTCATCAAAGTCTATCCCTTCAATCTGAGTCTATCCCTGAGCAATGAGGCGTGCCTTATTTCTGACTATTGTACCATGCTTATTTGATTTGTTCTTGAAAATTCACTTAGTACCAATGAATTATGATCAACAAGTCTGGGAACAAGAGTCCAAACATTGTTTCTAGTGAACTGATGTAATTCGTCATGTATGGCAGAGACCCAGCTTTCATCTTGTAGGGCTTCATCAACTTTCTTTGGCTCTGTCTATGCAAGGTAGCAATTGTAGGATTCTTGATTAGCTACTTCACTTGAGGGCTGGATCACTCTGTTTCTCAACCGACGCCCTTCTTCAAGAGTCCTAATGAGCTGCTGGGGAGATGATTAAGCTTTACCCATGGCTGCTTAGGAGGATTTGTGGTTTCATCCTCATCTTCAGATGCACTAGCAGTAGTCTCAGTAGTCGCACTACGAGGAACTGGGAGAGACTCAGCAACTGGAGAAATACCTGGCGTTTCTTAAGGTGAAGTAGAAGGCTTGATCATGTCAACTGAAGGAATAGGCAACTCTATAGGAATGGGCTGAATTTCCTCCCCCTTGCTAGATGCCCCAACTTCTTCATCATCAATTACTACATTGATTGACTCATCACAGTTTCTGTTCTTTTGTTAAACACCTTGTAAGCACGACTGTTGGTGGAGTACCCCAAGAATATCCCTTCATCACTTTTGGGATCAAATTTACCCAGATTCTCCCATCTCGAAGAATATAACATTTACTTCCAAAGATTAAGAAGTACGTGACTGTAAGCTTCTTTCCTCGTCAAATTTCATAAGGAGTCTTGTTGGTTTCTAGCCTCAAGTAAACTCTATTGATGATGTGGCAAGCAATATTGACAACTTCTCCCCAAAAATGTTGAGCTAGATTCTTTGAGTGGATCATCACACGAGCCATCTCTTGAATCACCTTGTTCTTTTGCTCTACAACCCCATTCTATTAAGGAGTAATTGGGGATGAAAAATCTTGATGAATGCCATATGAATGACAGAATTCTTCAAATCTGACATTCTCAAATTCCCTTCCATGATCACTGCGGATTCTCATTATGGGGCAATTTTGCTCAATCTGAATTTTCTTGAATAAATGTTGAGCTGCATCAAAAGCATCAGACTTTTCCCAGAGAAGAATAGCCCATGTGAATCAGGAATAGTCATCCACCACTACCAATATGTACTTCCTTCCACCTAGACTAGCAATTCTAATGGAGCCCATGAGATCCATATGCAGTAATTCTAAATTTCTGGAAGTGAGAATACCTGAAGTTTTCTTATAAGCTGCTCAAGTCTGCTTCCCTAGCTGGCATGGACCACAAACTCCTTTCCCAGTCTTCTCCATCTTGGGTAGATCTTTGACAATTTATTTGCCAGCTATCTTGAGCATATATGTGAAATTTAAGTGCCCCAACCTTTGATGCCATAACTCACTGTCATCAATGGTTGCCTTATTGCAGATTATTTGAGGATCTGAGGTGAGACCAGGGAGGCCATAGCAGTTGTCAGCAGTCATTTCTCCTCCTATTAGCCACTTGCCACTGCTGTCAAAGATATTACACTCCTTTTTGGAGAATTGAACCACCAAGTCATTGTCACAAAATTGGTTGATGCTGAGAAGATTTGCCTTGAGTCCTTCCACATACAAGGCTTCTTAAGATGCTCCGAGTCATGGAATGTCAATGATCCATTTTCCAATTACCTTGGATTGACTTCTATCTCCATAGGTGATTCTTCCTCCTTTGCCCATCTAAACTTCTTTTCGTAGAGTCTTATCACCTGTCATGTGTTTAGAGCATCTACTATCAAAATACCACAAACAAGTATCAAGAATTTTTAGGGCAGTATGAGCAACTAGACACAAATTGTCTTCTTTCTTAACCCAGACTTGTTTAGAGGTATTCTTCTTTTTATTAGTTAAGATAGTTTCCTTTTGAATAAGGCTTCCTAGCTTTTCACTAATAAGTTTAACCTGATCAGTCAAATTCTTGACTTGGTTCTCAAAACCTGGTTCACCTTTCTTAGGTACATGCAGTTTATCCCAAGGTTTCTGAGAACGAATCTGAAAGTAATTAGGGTGGGTATGACCACTAATGCCACAGTGATGACAAATAGGAATAGAATTAACATTTTTATGACAAGCCCCTTTAATCTTTTTCACTTTATCCCCATAAGTAGATTGAGTATGATGTTGAGACATGCTAAGTTTAACAAACATAGTTCTATGAGCAGGCATAGCATGTGAAACAGAAGCAATACTATCAATACTCAAGCTAGAATTAAAAGGTTTGTCCAAAAGAAGTTTTGAATTCATTAGATCATCTTCTAAAGACTTAATTTTTTCAATAAACACACTTTTTCAACTTCAAAATTTTTAAGTCTTTGTAAATGATGAATGCTGGAATTTTTAAAATCTTCAAATTGTTTAAACAATTTGACACATCTTTTGGAGTTCACATTTTTCCATCAAATCAAGATTGATAGACATAAAAAAATTAAAAGTCAAATAGAAACACACTCAAGAAATAAATCTTCTCAGAGTGTACCAAGCTTTGATACCAATTGAAAAATAAATGACTTAATGTGTAATGTGTAACAAAATAATGTAAAAACGGAATTTAAATGACACAAGTATTTTGTTAACGAAGTAGAAACTCTATGAAGAGAAAAACCACTCCGGGACAGCCAAACCCAAGAAATCCACTATTCAGAAGACAAAGCTAGTTACAAAGCAGTAGCACTCACATACCCCTGATGCAGTGGTCGTACCTTGAACTTTGATGCATAACCCAATATGAACGCTTCCCAACCAAGTCACCTACTTGAAGGAGTCTTCAATGGAATCCTTTACCTTAGGGCTCCTCCCTAAGATAGACTTCAATTGTAGTACAACAACAACACACAACGGCAATGACTTGAGAGCGAGCAAATTAGCACAACAACTCCTAAAATATACTCTCTAAGCTCTAAAGGATTCAATACCGAATTCTTACAAATTACATGCCTAGAGGCCTCTATTTATAGGCTATATAAGACCTAAATCGAGTCTGAATCGATTTTCTCTAAGCGGCATCCAGACGAACAATTATGCAACCTGCTTTCCAAATTCGCTGAAATGCTTTCCTAAATAGAGTCACATTCGGACGGTGTTGTCCTAGCGTCCGGAGGGTTGCACTTATGCTGCACGCAATTTCCATAATAAGGACTAAGCATCCGAACAGTGTAGACTGACGCCCGAACAGTTGTAAATCTTCTGCACGTCTTGACTTATCAAGGATAGCGTCCGGACGGAATAACCACGTCGTCCGGACGGTTGCAGCTATCTTCCCATATCTGTGTTTGGAAAAGAAATCCTTTTACTTGTCGGACACTGAATGGCGTCCGGACATGTTGCTGAGACGTTCGAACAGATGCAACCTGGAACAGTTCGAAGCTTCTGGACACAGATGGGAGTCCGGACGGAAAGTTCTCATCGTCCGGACAGATGTTGCTTGACTGACGAGCGTCCGGACAGAATACCACGTTATCTGGACGGATGCAAGGGACTTGAACTTCACTGTCTTGAATTCTGCACAAAGTCTTCTTGAAGCATATAACTAAAGTATAGACTCTAAATCAATAACCTTGAATAAAAAGCAACATTACATAGAAGTGATTTTGTCCAACAAAATGCAGTCAATCACAAACTAACAATTCCAATAAAATATTTTCATATAATAATATTAAGAATATTATTATCCCAGATATTTAGGTTTGTCTATTTAATTATTTAGCAATATTAATAGGGTCTCATAATAATTCCCTTTTTATTAAATCGAAGTTTATAAAATTAATGAATATTTATTATCATAAATATTCATATTTATTATTTTGTTTTATTATTAGGTCTTAAATTCTAATTTAAAACATTATATTTTATGGCTTAAAATTTGAGGCGCTATATACTTAAGCTGTCGATGGCGCTCGATCGACGAAGATGTACAATCGATCTACCTATCGATTGATCACCCAAAATATGGCGATCGATCGACACGTAAATTGCAGCGGCATAAATTACGTGTAAACATCTGTTTTCTCATTTAACTGAAACACTTCCAATGCACAAACCCAGTCCATGGGTATTCTGTTTTAGACTTCCAAAGAAACCAGACTTAACTAATTAATGCTCTGTTTGTTTCGACGTAAAATAGTTTTCGTCGTAAAATGGTTTTAGGAAAGTCATTTTTCTGGAAAATACTTTTCGCTGAAAGCATTTTTCGGTGTTTGGCGCGTACGGAAAATCATAAATATTTTTTATATTTTTATTCAATCATATTAACCTATAAAAATTACCGAAGACGAGATTCCGTCATTGACCAACAGAATTCCGGCCACTTTTATCGGATTTTGGCTATAGTAGCCAGAATCCAAGATAAAGGCCAGAATCCGGACAGTTTCGTTAGAATCTGGATTGGCCGGATTCCAGCAAAAGTGGCCGGATTCTGGCCAAAACTGCCGGAATTCGACACAGAACGGCCGAACTCCGGCATACTGGCCGGAATCGGCCAGAACCGCTGGAATCAGGCCGTTCTGGCCAGATCCCGACCCGTCGGCAGGGATACGGCCGGCCGTTCTGGTCGGGATATTCCAACCAGAATCCGGCTGTTCTAGCTAGATTCCGGCCAGATGGCCGAAATGCGGCCAATTTGGTGGCCGGAATCTAGGCTGACTGGATTCCGGTGAAGATGGCTGGATTCTGTCACCAAATTCCGGCAACATTGACCTGATGTTGTCGGACTTGGGTACCGGCAAAATTTCGGTGATGGTCAACTGCTTGAACGTAAAGGTCGACTGTGTCGTTTAAAATGGGTCAAATGCATCTGGCGTCAAAGCGTAAATCATTTTCCGAAATTTACTAAGCATTTTTTATCAAACAGAAATCATTTTCCGGTTGACTATTATTTTGGCCCTTACCAAACACCAAAAAATACCGAAATCATTTTCCATAAATCATTTTATGCCGAAACAAACAGAGCATAAATAGAAAATCAAGTTAGAAATCAAGTTTTCCCTTAATAGAAACTTAACGTTACTTAGAGATAGATTTCAGATATTTTAAGAAGCTTCGATGAAGACTTTTCGTTCACCCTTGGGCAGCACGTCGCACTTCTGCCTTAACCCCAGCCTTCGATCTTATAACACCTGAGTTTGTAACGCCCCGCTTTTACAAAAAGCGTAAGTGAAAATTTTTAAATTTTCACGTGACATTACTAACTTATCAGAGTTAAATATTGGCAACGGAATATATATAAATATAATACAGACTTAGGAATTAAGTAACACTTCAGAGCTTCTACTGAAATACTTCAAGATAGATATAATAAGTAAGTCAGCATAATTATACAAAGTAGTAGTAGTCATGTCTCACAGGGCATAAATAGTCATACAAGCCAAAATATCTAAGGTTTAATGACTACATAACAGCAGAATTATAAATATTGTCTTTAAATTAAGTTATTGAACTACAACATGGTAGTTCCCAAAAAGGGAGGCGGTCTCGCCTCAAAAACTAGTATCAGGAACCATCTAAGAGTCTGGATAGTCCTGATATTCTTCTTCTTCATATCCTGTATTATCACACAATACGAAGAGGAAAACAACAACACAAAATACTAAAGTGAGTCCACTGTTTTCAATATTGATATGATTACTGATTTATTTAAGTAAATGCAACACAATGCAATAATATAAAGTAATGACAGTTTTATATGCACAGTTTTATTATAAAATGAATCATGAGCTTCTTGCATTCAATCTTATAGAGACGTAACTCTAACGCATAGATTTAAGGAAACGTAATTCCATTTAATAGAGTCTAAGAGATGTAACTCCTGTCTAACGTGTTATAGGAGACATTACTCCCGCTTATCGAGTTATAGGAGACGTAACTCCCGCTTAGCGAGTTCTAAGGAGACGTCATTCCTCTAACAATTTATTATCTTTTTGGCACAGGCAGACGTCACTCCCTGTTCTGTAGGCAGACGTAACTCCCTACTTTGTTGTTTATTAATATTTTTGGCTCAGGCAGACGTCACTCCCAACTTTGTTATAATTAAATTCATTAATTAAAATAACAAAATATGCAAAATCCACATGCGCAAACAATTAAATAAAACGGAAACCACAACATTATAGAAATTCAGCATCACCCTCAATGAGTAAGAAATACTCACAGTTCTTTCTTTGCTTCAGAAAAGTGTTCACATAAATATTAGCTGCAGTATAATTTAATACCAATAATAGTGAATTAGTACAATTCACTTATAAACTCATATTAACACTATTTTTATTTTTAACCTTTTAAACCTTAACATAATTGCTAAAATCATAATAACAACATATAAAAAATGGTTTAATTATAATGTCACATATTCCATATGGGCATTATAACAACATTTATAAATAATGACCAAAATACCCTTTTGCATTTTTAAAATACTTATGAACATAAGAATCGTTTTACCAACACTTTTAATCATAAAAGCTATATATTTATATAACATAACCAATTCCAATTGAGCCGAGTAACAACATTAGTATTAGTAATGTCTAAAAATACTTTTAGAATATTGGGTGGCATAACGGCATAATTATGAATAATTCCCTTTATAAAATTTGGCAGAACAACGACGCTTTTATAACTAATGCTTAAAAAAACCTTTCAAAACTTTTGACAGCATAACGGCACATTTTTAAGGAATACCCAATTGAATTTGGGCATCATAATGGCATATTTGGTAAATAAGTGATCAACTTTGAACATAAACACATAATGAACATAATCAAGCTTAAACTAATGAAATCAAAACTTAAAGCATAAAATCAATGAAATTAATGATTGGAAGCTTACCAAAAGACTTCCTAAAACACACTCCAAGCCTTGGACTACACAAAAGCACACAAAAGCACACTTTTCTCTCTCTTTGCCATGAGTGTGTGTGTGTGAAGCTTGATGGGTTTTTGAATCCTTCTTTAGTTCTATTTATAAGGAAATGAATGACTAGGATCAAGTAGACACTTTTTGATCTAATGGATGGGAGTTAGCCTTATCCTCTAAGGCACATGGGTGTCATTATTACTAAGATAAATATCTACATGCATTTGCATTTCATGTGAATTTTGGCACATGGGTTTCATCAATACTTAAATCAAATAAAATTAAATAATATCTAATCTAATAAATTCTATTCTAACTAAATTTGACACGCCACAAAATATCTTAAAATCTCAATCATCACAAATCAAATAAAATAAAATCCAATTATAGCAAATATTTCTATCCTAACTAGATTTGGCACATGGGTTTACTAAGAAATGAAACTAAGTTAAAAATAGGACTATTTGGTTACAAAATATCACAAAATCAATAGGGTGACGCGGCAACGACGTGGCAGAATCTACACATGTATGCTGCCCAGTCCAGGGGCAGTAGAGTCACGGTCACTTTCGGCAAATCTAGAAAACTCTGATTTTTATGAAATTTTATGTGTAGATAGAGGACTCCGAGAGGAGCGTTCTGGCTTTTGAATTGATCAAAACGGAGTTCGTTTGACCCTGTTTCCATCGTTCTAAAGTTTAAGGTTTGTTTGAACTTTTATTGAACTAAAACTATAAACACTTCTTAATAAATGAATATTTAACTTCATAGATATTCATATTTATTCTTTTACCTTATTAATAGGTCATAAATCATATTTTAAGATATTTTATTTAATATCTTAAAATATGGGGTGTTACAAAGTTGCATCTAGTTGTCGATAATTCTATAAATATTCGATCATCTCACTCTCGTAAACCATAACCAAAGCTCTCAAAATTTTGTAGCTCTTCTTCTATCAAAGCTTATGTAAACTTTTCCTACTACTTCTTCTAGCATATAGAAGCACCCTTTCTTTCTCAAAACAGAACCGAAAATCAGAAAAGAAATACCTCCTTTCCTCTTTGTGCACAACCGAAAAACAGAGGAAGTTTCTTCCTCTAGAGAAGGAAGGTGAACTCCATCTCAGAAACTCTCTGAACTTTCCTCAACTCATTCTCTGTTCCTTGAACAAAGCTGAAGCTCTTACTCTCTCTCGGGTCTCCTGACCGAAACCAAAGAAGTGGGAAAAAAAAGAAAAACCCACTTTACAGTAAGCTTTGTTTCTTCATTTCTTGTGTGTGTGTTTATTTCTTTCCTCTTTTATTCAGACAGGAAGTCCTTGTCTCTCAACCGGTTGTAGCCAGCAAGTGTATTTTACACTTTGGAGCTTTTGGTGCCTTCAACAAACCCCACTTTTTAAAATACTATTAGGCATTTGATATAATAATGTCGTTATTCTGTCTAATTTTAAAGGTGAAACATTAATATTTATGTCATTAAGCCATCCGTTTATGTTTAAAAATAGTATTCATGTTAATAGAATCATTACACCTATTTTGTACAAAATAAACAATTATAGTGGTAGTTATAATGTCTACGTGATTTAACAATGACAATACATAACTGTTATATTAATATATATAGCTGTTATAATGTCCAATTTGTATTATAAATAATAAAATAT
The DNA here is from genome assembly GCF_958979055.1 of Alnus glutinosa. Taxonomy (NCBI): domain Eukaryota; kingdom Viridiplantae; phylum Streptophyta; class Magnoliopsida; order Fagales; family Betulaceae; genus Alnus; species Alnus glutinosa. The sequence continues at coordinate 7,831,068 of NC_084895.1, forward strand.
ATAGCCATTATAATGCTTGTTTTAAATTAGAAGTGTTTTGAATAAAAATAAATAATAATAAAAAAAAATCATTATAAGAATCACATCACTTTGTACATGGTTGTTATGATGCTCATTTAATTAATGGTATCTTAAATAAATTAGTGATAATTAATTATATGGCAAAAATGCTTACCTAGGTTATACGGTGACTTAATGCTTAAAATAACATTAAAGGCTATCATAATTCAGTTGAAGAGTTAAGGGTAGCAATAGTAATATCATCCTCTTAACATTTTATTTATTATTGTATATATATAACTGTACGGTCATCATTTTTGTGGATCTCTCTTTGAAGCAAGAAACTGTAAGTATTTATTACTTATTGAGAGTGATGCTAGTTTCCATAAAATTATGGTTTCGAATTCATTTATTTGTATGTGTGTGAATGGAATTGCATATGTTATTATTTTGATTAAATTGATTATTAACAAAGCTGGCGAGTCTAGACTCACAATGGGTGCACGAGGCTTCACTGGCGTTCCAAGATTCACAGTAAATGAGGAAGGCCTTATAAAGAATATAATAAATATAAACCTGGCGAATCTAGACTCATAGGCAGGGCCTAGGCCTTAAAAACTATTAAACGTAATTGGTGAGGAAGCCTAGGCTTCAAGCTAACACGTTAACCGAGCCCAGGCTATAACAAGAGGAGTGAAAGCAGAAAATAAATAAGACTTGCATAAAACTGTCATCATATCATTGCATTGTGTTTCTTTAAATAAATAAATCCGCAATCATATTATTATTGAAAACAGTTGACTCACTTATAGATATATGGAATTGTGATATTATCCACAATTTTATAGATGATTGTGCAGGAATTAAGGATGTGGTATACCAAGATTACCAGGATCCCTATGCTAACCCTGACAAGTGTGGATAAGGCTAATTATCGCCTCTTTTATGCATTGGACTACCCTGCTTAGTCCACTCATTTTCATGTCTTTATCACAACCTATCTTTATGCATTTCTGTTGGTTTGTAATATTACACTATGGCTAGTATAGTACTAAGACAACAGTTGTATATTATCAACGCCACATGTGGCGCATATGTTATCACTTTGTGTGTAATTAACATGTAGAAACTCCTTTTTATATCTATCTATTCTGAAGTATTTTAGTTAAAGCTTTAATGTGTTATATAGGAATTGTCCCAATCCATTTTTTTTTTTTTTTTTTTTTTTTAAAAAAAGATATACACGTATTTTCCACTATAGAAATGCACACCTGATGTCGTAATGTCACATAATTATTTAAAGGGAAAAGTACACTTTACCCCCCTGATTTATCTACACATTGGCAATTTGACGCCCAATGTTTAATTTTTGGTAGATGACCCCCCTAATGTTGTACACTTGTGCCATTGTGGACCTTCCGTCCACTTTGTCCGTCTAAAGTGACAGAAATGAGGTCACATGCAAAGCACGTGACCTTTTAAAGCTCAACTTTCCAAAATTGTCCCAGATTAAAACGGTGAGTTTCACACTCAACTCCAATCCTTTTTCTCTTTTCCATTTTTGCAAGTGGTGACCCGTGACCATCACAATGTCCGTGTGCTAGTAGATGGGCTGCCGGCGATAAGAGTCATTCCTTCCGGAAAGGAAAGCCATCCGCCAATGGTTTAATTCAAGCTGTTTTCTTTCCAAAACCGGTCTGTCGCTTCTTCTAACAGCCGGAAACCATTGTTTTGGGTTTCAGGCGTTTAGTAAAAATTAGGTCAAACAACATTAAAGAAGGAAGGTAGAAGATAATGAAAAAACACACTGTTTAATTAATGTCTTTTGTTGTTCAGAGGAATGAAAGAAACGCACCATTTTAACTTACAGTTTTGAAAGACTCTTAAAAAAAGTGAAGTTGTGGCTTTGCCACGTAGCGGCGAGACTGCCACCTTTTCACACATGTTTGTAGTGGAATCACGTACACCACGACTCACTGAGTCTTAGCCCGCACTAGTGGCTGCTCTGCTCCTTGAACATCCAGAAGGAGTATGGGAAGCTACTGAAGCACTTCATCAAGGGCTTGGTGAAGAACATACAAGGACATTGAGGACAACTTGGGCAACCTGTAACGACCATTGGTCCATCATGTTGGTGATCTCCTCAGTCCTCATTACCATTACAGGGCCACCAGATGATAGATCTCCAGCTTTGAGTACAAGCCCGTGAAGATGTACAACGATTCCACGAGATTCCTCTTCCACGGCAGAACCACATGATGAAGATAGTGGAGAGGCTGTGTTTCGGCTTGGGTAGTGGGACTACATGTTTTTTTGCATAGGACTACACGTGTTTTTTTACATGCGCATATTAGACACTTCCTCTTTTAGCTATGGAAGCAGCTTATTCATAAAAAAAAAATAAAAATAAAAAAAAAAAAAAAAAAAAAGCTGGTTCAACTCTTATCAACTGTATAGACACTTCCTCTTTACAAAATTATTTCATGATGCCATTCTCCAGAAACTTCAAGACTTTGGTATGCATGTATGTTTCATGCATGCCACACCGGTGAAATTGCTGTCCTAGTGGGACTTATAAATTGACTAGAGATTCATGTCCATATACGTGTATCTTATTGTTGAACCATTGAGGATAGGCTGTTGGGGTCAATGCAGAATCTATTGTTATAGAGGAAAGCATGAGGTGGTGCTTGGGGTGGTGTTGTATAAATCAACTTGTGCTGCAGTGGATGTACCATATGCATTTGTTCATTTGAGGGAAGCACGTTGGATGTAGCTACCTGAAGGGATTTGGGATGACCATGGGTAAAGCCATGCAAAGAACTAAACCTGCCAAATACCAGTGCCAACACTTCTAGAGTCTGGTCTTTGCAATGCCCAGAAATGAAACTACTGGATCATCATCTAATCCACGTCCTCTGTTTGGCGTTCAAAAAACAGAGCATGATAATACCCGAAGCAAAGTTCAAAACCCAACCAGAATTTGCTCGGAAACGGTCAACCTTCTTATTCAAAATGTTAATGCAAATGTGAAGACAATGATCAACAACCTTTGTGCCAAACTACCAGGTTCCAGATTCACTTACGTTGACATTGCCCATATGTTTTCAGACATCACAACCAACGCTAAATCTTACGGTACGCTCTTTTAATTTGTTCTAACCTAGCCACGATCATATATCTATACAAATATATGAAACTTATTTTATGATTTTTTTTCTTTTCCGTAGGATTTACTGTTGTGAATCGAGAGTGCTGTGGGATCGGGAAAAACATAGGGCAGACGCCATGTCCAAACCAAGACCAGTACGTGTTTAGTTTGACGTTCAAAAAACAAAGAAAGGAGAGCTACGGGTTCCGCTCTACAATCTCACACATAGCAACTGAGTTCCAAGTCGAGTTGTACCTGCCATGGACGAGTCTCCAGTGGAGATCGCCGTGGACACGGAGAAGCTCTCGGTGGAGTCATTGCCATCGAACGATTCTCAGCCAACGTTGAAAGAGCTAGCGGCCAAGGCAATCGCTCCAGTGAAGAAAGAGTTCCTTCATCCTCCACCTTCCAGACCTTCCTCCACCTCTACCAGTCTTCAAAAGGACATAGTTTCCCAAACTAAAGTCGTTTTCAGCAAGGAGAATAAATCCAAACGCCAGCTCAGGCCGGTGAGGGAGAGAGGCTGTAGATGTGTTTTGAAATGGTGTGTTTTGAATAATTAAATGAAACGGTGTGTTTTGAATAGAAGGGGTGATTTTGGAATGCTGGGCTTTAAAAGGTCACGTGCTTTGCATGTGGTCTTATTTCTGTCACTTTAGACAGACAGAGTGGACGGAAGGTCTACAGTGACACATGTGTACAACATTAGGAGGGTCATCTACCAAGAATTAAACATTGGGCGTCAAATTGTCAATGGGTGGATACATCAGGGGGTAAAGTGTACTTTTCCCTTATTTAAATATAATTACTTGCACATTTTTGTAAAAGGTGGGGCGTTGCACCAGGGATATGGTGAGTCACTGATCATGGGACTGTGTGAGCTTGCGAATCAAGGCAAGAGTGACCGTAATCTCCTTTCCCCGGAGCATGGAGTGGAAGGTGCCATCCTGAATGTCGTGCATGTTCTCCTAGAACTCGAGAACCAAAGGGGGTGGGGGGGGAGGACACCTCCTCAGATGTGGAGAGCATCTCCACCCATCCCTACTGGGTGAAAACTTCCTCTACTCTAGGATGAGACTCCACGAAGTCGTCGAACTCTACCATCCTCTCTAAAACTACGTTCTTTGCCACATATTGGCCAAAGAACGCTTGGGACCCCAGCAAAGTGCGATACTTGACTTTGTCGAAAATATGCGGGTCCTGGGGTGCTTGGGACTGTCCCAGATTGTGAAGTGGCTGGCAGGATCGATCCTGACTCGGACTCTATAGCCTCCGAGTCATGGGTATCCTGAGAGGTAGAGGTCTCTGTCGAAACGCGCGTCCACTTCCATATGCTCATCATATATTACTACCTGTTACAAAAGAAGAACAATCAAATCATTATCCTCAAGTGTTCCAGCCCTAATCAACACAAAGCGGGTCAGAGTCTCGAGTTCGCCCGTTTAAAGACCGGGTGATGTATGAAGGGGTGTGGGTTCAAAAGTTTTGGGTTAAATTACCTTTATTCCAAATGAGAAGAAGTCTCATGGGATGGTTGTAAAAAGGATGGAATTGCCTATGTGGGCTTTTCCTTGGGTTCCAAGTAAGGTAGGTGAATTAGGTTTGTGCTCGGGCATTCCACCGAACTTATCAAGTTCCGTAAAATTTTTGGGTATAAGAGCACTTCCAATGACTTATGTATATTTCAATCTAGAATAACTAATCAAAATCAATTTTATCTAGTTTAGCTAATGAGTTTTAAAATGCACCATACATCCGATTATCTATTCTTAACTCTACATTTTTTTTTTTCATTAATTTTTTTCATTATAGTTTTTTTTTTTTTTTTTTTTTTCACGTGAATCCTACTTGATAACTCCACTACTTCACACATTTTCCCTTAGACCTCCACTATAAAGGAAGAAAAAAAAAAAAGAAAGAAAAAAGTGAATAATATAACTCTATTCGTAGGTTGCACAATTTATGGAATTAAGAAAAATTTATTCTAGACTTAGAATCAATAAGTCGATGAAGTCTCTTTTTAACACTTTGGTTATTTATTCTAACTTAAAGTTGCAAATAGATAATTCATTAGGAGTGTTCTAACGGTTTCGAAGTTCCTAAGATAAAATATATAAATAAGGGGTATAATCATAATTTTAGAGATGTTAGGGGCATTTTGATCATTTTCGAATTTTTGGGGAAAACTACCAAAATCGAATGGATGAGGCAGGGGTTCGATCAGAACACAACAATGACACTTATTCCAATGCATAAGTCCTTATAATCTACAACAAATCAAGGGGATTTTCGGATTTTGGGGGTAAAAGATTCCTAAATCTGAACGAGTTTAAATCAAGGACTAGAGTGTAGAAACTATCCTACTCATTCACTAATACTATTCTACAACTACCCTATATCATTCATACACTAGAATCTAAGCAAGAAAACTAAGTAAATCGTAAAATTTTGAAACTACAAATGTTAAGAAAGAATAATGATTCACTACCACCTAAATATACAACTTTTCACCACCTTTCCTATGTGGCAAGGTGGTCCCCCACTACTTTTTGAATTTTTTTATTTTTTAAAAATAAATTAAGGTGAGGGACCACATTACTACATAGGCAAGATGGTAAAAGTTGTATATTTAGGTGGTAGTGAATCATTACTCTATTAAGAAAACATTTGAAATAATCGGTTCAAATGGGGCATATCTTGTTAGATTTGTGAAATGAGCTTGGGTCCTTTAGTTTTAGTCCCAAAAGCTAAAAATACCAAAAGGGGTGGCATTTTTCATATTAGCTTCCTAAATATTTTTTCAAAGGGATGTTTTTCTTTAATAACTCCAAAGGTATTTTGGTTAGACAAATGTAAAAATATCTAATTTCACATGTATTAGTAGTTAGGGGGCCTAAATTTCACTTTTTAAAGTTTGAAATTGTAAATGAAAATGTGGTGACAGTATATGAGCCTAAATTTAAAAAAGAATGTAAAAAGCAAGTATAATTTAAAATTTTAAAATTTAAAAAAAATTTTAAAAAAAAAAAAGAAAAAGAAAAATACTTCTCACATGGACACATGTAATGGAGTAATAGGACCAATAACAGAGTATGTAGATGGGTGAAAGTCCGAATGTGCCTTCAGATCGCCGAAGAAATGGTCGCACCAGTTCTCTAATATAAAAGCCAGCTTAAGAGTGGGCAAGAGACAGAGAGACACACACACACACACACACAGAGAGTGCCAAAGATGAGTTTGAGTTGCGCGATGAAGGCCGCTCCGATTTTCTTCTTGATGTTCCTTTCGACCTTAGGTACTATGCTATTCAGTGAAATGATACCCTTAATTAATTCTTGCTATAACTAGTTTTGGTTCGTGTGGCTTATTGTACGCATTGGATCTGATTATTTACGTCAAAATGTGGGTTTGTGATTTTATACATTTTTTATTGATGGGTTCGTTTTCTTTTTTGCTAATTATTCAGTTTCTGCGAAGTCCCGCGATGTGACTGAGTTGCAGATTGGTGTGAAGGTAAAGTGCTGAGTTTATATTTATTGGATTCTCTCTTTTTGTAATTTGAGGTTGCAACTTGAGTTGATTTATAGTATTGGAACGGGGCGTTGGTGGTGGATTTGAGAGCTAGCATAATGAGAATGCGTGTATTGTGTAATGTTGCTGTGGGTAGATTTGTGATTATATGTAAGTGTGAAGAAATTGTTAGGTCAATGAATTTGTTAGTGGGGTTGATTTGGTAATGGGGTTTCTGAAGATTTTACGACCTTAATGGTTTTAATTTTGTGTTTAAGAATGGAAATTGAGGAGACATTAAGGAAGCATGTAGTCGGTTCTCGGTTAAACAGTGCCTCCCTTTTCTTTTTCCTTTTTTTTTTTTCTTTTTTTTTTTTAAATTTTTTATTATGGCGTTTCTGTTTGTGCATTGCTTTAAACAGTTAGAGATAAGTTGGGGTTGGTATTTTTAGCAATTAGGGTATCAGTAATACTATTACATGTCTGTGTCCCAATATCTTTTGGAGAATGTGACAAGAGATCGATCATAATTTGCTAAAATGCTATAATTTAGCTATAGGCTTCTTTAAAAAATTTGTCCTTTTCTTTTCTTCATCTTCCTTATAATATTTTCAGAAAAAAGTTGATTGATAACCATGGATCTTTAACAGTTTGATTGGTGCTCCCAGTTTACGCATAAGCAATGGTTATTTTCCAAAAGCTATCTTCTTGTTATAGGGTCTTTTAGAAGGTTTGCTATATCTTATACTCTTATGATTCTCCCATGAAGTTCATAACATAAGTTTATCTATAAAAGAGAGTAAAAAAAAAAAAATTGACAAGATGTGCTGACCGTTTGGACCATTGGGATAATGATTTAAACACTACACAATGAAAAAAAAAAAAAAAATTAGAAACTAGAAGAAACAATTTTTTTTTTGGATAAGTAAATTTTAGAGATATTGAAAGCGTAAGGCGCCCCTTAGTACACTGAAAGTATACAAAAGGAAACACCTAACTAGGAATAGAAAAACGAATAAGAAAATTAGCAAAGCTAATAGTCAGTGGGGACAAAAACGCCACCGTCCAAAGATACAACGTATGAAAAAACGAAGCTAAAATATCTTCCATGGAACTCTCCAAATCCTTGAAACATCTGAGATTTCTTTCTCTCCAAACACACAAAAATATGCAAATAGGCACCATCTTCCAAATCGCAGTACTCCTCGGCCTTCCAGATTTCCACCAACAAGCAAACAAGTCAATAACTCTTCTCTGCATTACTCAAGATATACCAAAACGATTAAAAATATTAGTCCACAAAGCGTAAGCCACATCACAATGAAGAAGAAGATGACCCACAGATTCCCCATCTCTTTTGCACAAGCAACATCTGTCCACAATGATGACATGCCGCTTCCTGAGATTATCCACAGTAAGGATCTTACCAAGGGCTTCCGAACACACAAAAAAAGTCGTCTTTGAAGGAGCCTGAATTTGCCACACATTCTTCCAAGGGAAACCACTACTATCAAAGCAAGCTAAGGATCTGAAGGACTTGACCTTAAATAAACCTTTCTTGGAAGAGACCCACCAGAGCTTATCCGCACAATCTCTACTCACCTTGACTGAGTGCAACACCTGGAAAAAGGAAGCAAAGACATCCACTTCCCAATCATACGCCTCTTTCACAAAGCTTACATTCCACTGAGTAGAACTGCCCAAAACCTCCATGTTATTTGCAACTGAGGCATCCTTCACCCGAGCAATACCAAAGAGATCAAGAAAAGCTTCCTTCAGAACCACATCCCCGCACCACAGATCGTGCCAAAATTTAAAGGCTATTGTTCTTTAAACCAATGTCCTAATAGTTTGTAAAATTCGTTGAATCAAACATGTTAAAGTATTAATTAAATGATTAAATTCACCATTTATTATAAGTTTAAGCTTTTAAGATAAACCTTAAATGATGATTTAACGTGGTATCAGAGTGGAGGTCCTGAAGTCGAACCTTGACTCTATAGTATTAAATTCACTTTTTTTATCGGCTTATGCTTTTAGAATAAATGATAATTTAACAAATAAAATTGTCAAAATCAATGACATACGGAATACCAACAGGCCTAGCTAGATGCAGCCACTAGGTTCTTGATTAATATTTTTTCCTTTTTCCCTTAAGAGTTAAGAGCTAGATTGCTTTTAGTCGAATGACAAGACAGAAAAGACAGCTTTTGCGTGTGGTTTCTTACCTGTCAAAGACTAAGAAAGGCGCCAAGGTTTCCAAGCACTTGAACACTTTTAATGACATCCTTAGCCAACTTGAAAGCATTGGTGTAAAGATCAGGATAAAATTCCAAGAAAAAATTTGGTTCCCTCTCAGAATACCATTAGTTTCTTGTATTAATTTAATTATTTATTCATGGTCGATTCTGAAAGGGACTAGGGGCAAGGTAACATTTCCATCCAATAAGGATATATGTGGTGACTGATTTTCTGGTAACAAGCGATTAGTAATCTAATTTTCGGCTCCAAATAGAAGAGGCTAATAGGTATAAATTGGACCAAGTCTAGATAGATGGCTGCAAGTATAGGTTTCTGCTGCCTGAATAGTCAGCAATTAGTATTTTTTTTTTTCTCTATAGATAAGCAGGTTTCCAGCTGCTAACTTCCAGTGGTTCTGGTTGCTGCAAACTAAAAAGGGAGTTGTTGTGACTGCTTCTGCAGGGTGAACCGAAAAAGGTTTGTTGATGCAGAGTCAATTTTAAATGGTGCTAGGATCTGTTTGACTTATTGCGTATAATATATGCAGTGTCATAGGGAGGAATGGATGTGTCTGAGGGGGGAGTGTTTGTGGGATCTAGTTTTCAGACGTTTCCTGGGTTAGTTGGTGATTATGGGAATCTACCCCTTGGTACAGTTGTTTAATGGATGGTTTTGGGGAGAGAGCCTGCATGGTCCTTGCATGAAGGACTTCTAATGTCCATGGCCTGGTACAAGTCTGTGTGGGGAGCAGTAGTTTACTGTGATTAAAGATAAAAAGGATATATGAAATTAAAAGATTCATTATATTTACCTGCATGCATGTGTTATATGTTTATCTCTTATTTAATGCAAGTGCGTAATAGTTTTTTATATATTAGGATATAATGACTTAGATACGCATATAGCAGCACTAAGAGTATTTCATTTTATATCTATACAGATCATTGCATACTAGTTTAGATTCTGGCTTTCTTGTTGTGGGAACCTAGGAGAGTAGGTTGGTACATAAACAAAGTGTAATAGTTTGGATATATCTTTTTGCCAATTTTTCTGGCATAATGTTTTCTGCTTACTAATCTTATGTCATTTATTTTTGCAGTATAAGCCAGATTCTTGTGACATTCAGGCTCGCAAAGGCGATAAAATCAAAGTACACTATAGAGTAAGTTTGCTTGCGTGTTTAACCGGTTGTTACTTACATGATAGATGTCTTAATAGTAGAAGTGATAAACTTTTTGTGTATCAACATAGTAAAGTATAATTCACGTTGTTATATATTACTTATAAAAAAAAAAAGTATAATTTTACTCTATTTTACTGCCTGCTTTTATGTTTTGTTAAATCAAAATTCTGACTCCTAGTAGCCACATTCTTTGAAGGTGTTACATCAATTTTTGTCTGGAAAACTTTTAAATATTTGGAAGGAGTTATCAAATTACTTGCTTGTTGGACTTGAGTAAGCTTAAGCTAATTGTCCAATGAATTGATGGGGTTAAGCAACCTAAGTTCGCTTCAGTAATGAAGCTTCCCTAATCATTATTTAAAAGAAACATAGGCCCCAGTAATAGTTTGGATAGTAGTAAATAGTCATGGAAAAAGTTGGAGGACCATGGGAGCAGCCATTGAAGACCCATAAAAGGCACCCCAAGACTAACTCTAATAGCCAAGGATTAATTTGCCACATACTTGATGATTCCAAGGCTAATTGTAACCTTAAATAATTGAGGCTTTCTAGTTTATCACAAATCATAATTTATTATGTTTCTTGGTGTGAATTAGCTTCTGGTCGAGGTAAGCCATTGGTGGTTTGACCTAGCGAAAGTAACCCCCTTTCCATGGTAATAAACTCTTGATCGCCATTGGTGGTTTGACCAAGTGAAAGTAGCCCCTTTCCATGGTAATAAACTCTTGATCAAGCAGAACAATCTTTGAACCCGTTTGGGAGGAAAGATAAACATGGGCATGTTAAAAAGCTCTTGATTATTTGATCAAGTGGTACTACCTCTTTTAATCGAATATCAATTAACCCCTCCTCAGATATAAAGTCTGAGAACTCCCACATTGCAACTGAAGTTCTAACCCTTACCAATCTCTCAATTGGAAAAGCTAGTCTTCTCCAGTGAACTACAGAAACCCACTATTAACTTCCACCAATTCCTCCCTAACAAAGCTTCTTTCATGTTCTGCATGTGGTCCATAAACACCTGAAGAGAGCACACATACTGATCCTCTACACATCTGAATTTACAAGAAACCAAGAAAGTGCCCACTATCTCATCAATTTTCTCTACTGCTCTCTTATCCATAACAGAAAAAAGCCCACTAGAAGCCCCTACTGATCTCTAATGAAGCCAATCCATATAACTCCTCCCCCCCCCCCCCCCCCCCCCCCCCCCCCCAAAAAAAAATAAAATAAAATAAAATAAAATAAAACTCACTACTTCCCTAGACATAATCTCAAATATGGTTTCCTGAACACACAATATCATCATTTCAATCCCTTAAAAAGTTCTTAACCCTCATCCTTTTTCCCACATCAGTTAAACCACGTACATTTCAAGATAGATTTTAAGATTCACAAAGCCACATGCAAACCCTCTCCCTTCTGTTCCTCACTTCTATATGCTTCACCTTTTCCTTTTTACAAGAAAATGAATTTCAAAATCATAATTAACAGAGAAAGAAAGATTCCTCAATCTCCAATCCCTTTATGCTTAATCTCAAAACTCTTCCTCTGTGAAACACAGCCCACTTCACCCTTCTTCCATCTATTATCGGTAGGCGCAAAAAACCCATAGCCCCCTTGTCAAGAAAACACTGTGTGATGAACAGTGCTAGCAGTCAATGACACTGATTGTAAACAGTAAGGGTTAGGTTTCTCCGGTGAATAGATAGAAAAATATTTATTGTCCTTGAATATCATAAGAAATATTTAGTTATGAAATTCCTGTACTTATACATACATATATACATATATATATAAGTATACGCATAATAAACTCTTACTCTTTTTTATGACAGTAAACTATTTGTTGAATTTATTTGAAATTGCTCTATAGTTCAGTTGTAACTTCTATAACTGTAATATAGTTACCAGTCGCCACTTATCTTTGCAGGGAACACTCACTGATGGAACTGTTTTTGATTCGAGTTTCGAAAGGGGCACCCCAATTGAGTTTGAGCTTGGAACCGGTCAAGTAATAAAAGGTGTGTGCTGACTTCTAACTGTTTTAGCAAATTCTAAAATGAACTCCTCCGGCTTACAAATAGTTAGATGTTTTTGTGAAGACAGATTGGGTTATAAAAACTGTCACTTGACATAAGTATAACAGCCAAAAAGGAGATAGTTCATGTAGAAAGCATTTGAATATGGATGATTCACACAACTTTTGCATGACATGAAACTATGCCTCTTTACTTGTTTAATATTTTAAGTACAGCTATGAATCTGTGCATTGTACTGGTCATAGGCCTTTTCTATCATGTTATCATAAGAAAAGAAAAAATTTGTGTGGGACGTGGTTAATAAAATGTACAAGACATTGTAGGGAGAACAATGTAACTACTGGATACATTTAATTACTATTTTTAAAAGGGAGAACGCATTATGCCAACACAAAACCTTCCTTTAGAATGAAGACTATTTCAATGCTGTTACTCTGTTCTCTTTAACATTGATTGCAAGAGGGAAATAAGAGTTGCCTGCTTTTGCACCTTGTCATTACCCACAGGCTTAATGGAAAGGACCTCATGTATTTGTCTGTATGTAATTGTTAATGGGTTTTCAAGAACGTTTCTTCATAGTTTTGGACAAAACAGCATATATATACTTTTTAAGTGTTATTATGATACTGCCTCTCCTCCCAGCTGTATCAGCAGGCCCTTTCTTTTGCAGTACCTTGTAAGGTCTCCCGTGGCCCAATTATTATTACAATGTTCTCTACCATAGAATTCGGCCTTTTTTTTTTCTTTTTTTTTTTTCTCTTTTGGTGATTAGTTATAATGATTTTCTTGTTCTTTTTGCTTATTCTAGTAGGTGGTTTCTCTTGTATACTTTCTTTGTATCTTGGGCGCCTTATGCTTTTAATGATATCTCAATTATTTATCAAAAAAGAATACAGCATTTGGGGTTAACCCAGCGGCCATGATTTTCTTTTTAATGTCAGTTTAGGGAAAGTACATGGGATATTAATGTGCTAGATATGTGCACTTAGAAATTAGAATTTAGCTGTAAAATAAATGAGTTGTATGTAAAACAATATTTGATGAAAGTTCAAATCATTTGTTTTAATATAATCTTTAATAGCTTAGGTTTGACCAGACCCTCCAGTTTTGTACTGTGATATGGAAAAAAATAAATTGAAAATTCCTGGGATGCGTGTTGTCTAACTCAATGGACCTTGAAACTTACCAATTGCCAATAGCAAAGAAACAAATATACAAATAATTTGTAATATTATAGCCTTATATCTACTATCTAGTGTTCAATATTTGGTATTGCTTGTGTGAAGGATGCCTTTGTTGCGGATAATTTGGAGTTTTTGGGTGGTTATAACCAGTGGAACGTGAGCTTTATTAGAGAGGCTCATAATTGGGAAGAGTAGATGTTTTTGCTTCCTTTTCCAGGCGTTGCATTTAGTTAAAGCGAAAAGGGGTAGTGAAGACAAGATGTGGTGGGTCTCCTCCAAAAAAGTTTGTTCAAAGTCAAGTCCTTTTACTCATTGGCTTGCTCTAGAGGTAGTCACTTCCCTAGAAAAATGTTTGGTGGCGCACTCAGGCTCCTTCAAGGGTGGCATTTTTTGCATGGTCAGCGTCTCTTGGCAAGATCCTTACCCTGGACAACTTCAGGAAGCAGCATGTTATTGTGATAAACAGATGCTATATATGTAAGAAGACTGTGGATCATTTTCTTCTTCACTATGACGTGGCTTCAGTTTTGTGGAGTACTCTCTTCAGTCGTTTTGGGATGTCTTGGGTTATTGCCCAGACGGGTTATCGACTTGTTTGCTTGTTGGTGGTCCTCTGGAAGGCCAAGGAGTGCTGCGATGTGGAAAATTACGCCTATTTGTCTCTTTTAGTGTTTATGGAGGGAAATGAACAATAGGTGTTTTGAGGATTTGGAAAGTACCATGGAGGAGATTTTGTCCTTGTTTTACCTTACGTTGTACTTTTGGACTACAGCTTATGTGCACCATTTGTCGTTTAGTTTTGACAGCTTTCTTGCTCGCTTTTATCGTTCTAATTAGGTGTTTCCTTTGTATACTCCCAGTGTACTAAGAAGCGTCTTACGCTTTTAATGAGATTGGTTTTTTACTGTTTTTATAATCACATGTATGAGATAATTTATAATCACACTTCCATTTTGGTCACCTGAGTATGGTAGCATTATAACTGTTTTTCTTTTTTCCTTTTTTTTACTCAGAGAGAGAGAGAGAGAGAGGGGGGGGGGGGGGGGGGGGGGGGGGAGGAAGGGAGGGAGGGAGGGGTGTTTTGTCATGCATAAGATGATTTATTTTCAATTTTCGCTCTAGTCACCCGAGTGGGAATATACTGTGACCTTATCTTTTGCTTCTTCTACTATGCAGGAGGGATACTGTTGTGTATAATATAATTTTTTTCATTTTTACATTCTTGCTTTCATCACCTTAATATGATCATACTTGTGTGTCCATGAGAGAGAGAAGTTCACATGAAATATACAATACCATCACATTCTTGCTTTAGTCTCCTGAGCGTTACAAGTTTATGGGATGATACTTAATTATCAAAAAAAAAAATAGTCACCTTCCTCTGTTAAGTGTTAGAAATTCGGTATGCTTTTTTTAAAAAAAAAAAAAAAGAAAAAAAAAAAAAGAAAAATCATTGTTTTTCTGGATGTTTTTACTGTTTTATTGGTTGGGTTCATTTGAACTCGAATCATTAATGTTCTTGATCTCAGATGTATCAATATTGTTATTTTGAAATCTCTAGTGTTCCTTTAAGGACAGTAACAGAATGATAATAGGTCATTTTGAATCTTAAACCATTTCTTCTGCATCCTCTATATCTTTCCTTTTATTTATCATTATCATCATCTCTTGATCCGAGCACAGTGTGGGTCTGTCAGGCATTAGAATTATTACCCTGGTCATTTAGAGAGAAAGGGGTCTGTCAATCATCAGCTATTGGTCTTAGATTAGGACTGTGCATGAGTGTGTGTGCTTGAAACAAAAATGACTTAGATGGCACAAATGGCTATGAAACAAGGGCGACCCTCCCCCACCACTTTTTCTCTCACAAGGGGTTTGGAGACTGTCCCTCTGTTGAAAGGGGAGCAATGCCAGTGTTACTAGGGTTGTTGGTAGTTGAACATCATAAATATGGTATCAAATATTTGTTAAATCCAAAAGTTTCAATGAAGACCAATGACTTGTAATCACTTAATATCTTACTAAGGTACATTTTAGTCTGAAATAGAACCTGAATGTGTATAAAGACCTTAATATTGGAGAGAGAGTCCAAAGTTTTCATTTTGCAGTGTTGTGGAATTTCTTTATATTTAAGTTGAGCATAGATAGTCAGGGTTATTCCACCTGTGATGTTATATGATGACATTTTACTTGAATCGTACATATGGATTAGTTGTTGCTTAAGCTTCAATGTTCATAAATGAGGCCTATCTCTTTGTTTAATCGTAATGGCATATGATAGTGAGGGTTGTTTTGTTGGTAACTGTTGTGCACAACTTGAAACCTCCCCCTTTTTTTTTCATTTCAGGGTGGGACCAAGGGTTGCTGGGAGCATGTGTAGGTGAGAAGCGGAAGTTGAAAATACCTGCAAAACTTGGTTATGGGGACCAAGGTTCGCCACCAACCATCCCAGGTAACATTTTGTCTCTAATCCTCTTACAATATAAATCTATTGCTTCTTGGTATAATTAATGTTTAACTACTATTGATTAGTGGTGATATGAAGGAATTCTCTTTCACATTGAGGTGATTAGAGGGTATGGACCTTTTGAACAGCCTGGGTTGTCTGTGATATCTTTTGAAATCAGATGTTTTTGACCAGCCCTGTCAGTTGGATTATTGAATTTTAATAGGACGAATTGTGGTCAAAAGAGTGGGGTATGACTCAATGGTTTTAATAATCTGTGTGACCACCTGCCCAGGTTTTTGCGAACTGAGTATGTTGAGCTTTGAGTTGTGAAAGGCATCTTTAGAAATAGAAGCACCAAGTACTGAACCTAGAACCACTTGAAATTTATACAGTGCATTTCCATCAAGCTACAATGATGTTTGTGTATAAGTTTTGATTTCTAATTTTTAAACTGTTAAAGTAGTAAAATGTATTCCATTTATATGTAGGCATTATTGAATATAGGGGAAACTTCACTTAACCCTCTGAATTGTCGCCACTTTTGCAATTACTCCCCTAAACTTAAAAAATTCCCAATTTAGTGTATCCCTCTTTCAATTTTTTTCAATTTCATCACTTCATTAGGATTTCCCGTTAAATCCTGTCAAAATTCTCAAAATGCTCTTGTTTTGTTTTTAAAAAAAATATCATAAAAAAATTCAAAGAATCAGGCGTAGGTATTTTTGTAAATTCCATTAAATCCTGACCAACGCCTAAATCCTTGTAATTTTTTTTCCCTAAAAAAATGAGGTGAAATTTTGGAAATTTTGACACCCCTTCATTAGGATTTAATGGAAAATCTTAACGGAGGGGTGAAATTGAAAGATAAATACACTAAATTGAGAGTTTTTAAATTTAGGAGGTAATTGCAAATGTGATGGAAGTCCAGGGGGGTTAAGGGAAGTTTTCCTTTGTATAAATTAAATATGTGTGATTTGTCCAACATTAGTGTGGAGCAGCAGCAATGAAGGACCTTTAGGCTAGTTAGGGTTTATTTGCCAGCAGAGGTTTGTAGGATTTTGGGATAACTAGGTCTAGGGTTTTGGTGGAAACAGGCTTAAAAAAATATTAGGGAATGTAGGATTTTTATTGGTGTTACGCAAGGGTAAGATTTGGGAATGAAACAAAAAGGAAAGCTGAGGGTTTGGATGGCTATTGCCGGGCTGTGAACAGTAACCCGGGAATATTTGGCGTGTTAAGGCTCCAACAAGGGTGGCCTTCTTCGTATGGTTAGCTGCTTTGGGCAAATTATTGACGCATAATAACTTGCGTAAGAGGAATGTTATAGTAATTGAGTGGTGTTGTTTATGTAAGAAGAGTGGGGAGTCTATTGATCACTTGTTGCTTCACTGTGAGGTCACCCGGGATCTTTGGAGCTACATTCTTATTTTATTTGGGGTTGAGTGGGTTATGCCGCGAACGGTGTTGGAGTTGTTGAGTAGTTGGGGGGAGGCGATTGGGTGTGGTCATGCTAAAGAGGCTTGGCGGTTAGCTCCTATGTGCTTGCTGTGGTATATTTGGAGGGAGCGGAATGCTCGACTGTTTGAAGATGTAGAGACTTCTATGGTGAAGCTACGGAAGCGGTTGCTCAATACATTATATTTTTGGATAGCAGCTCATCATAGTTTGAGTGTTTTTACTTGTGTAGAATTTTTAAATTTATTCTCTGTTCGTCCCTTTTAGGGGTTATCTTGTATACTTCCCGTGTATAAGGATTGCGCCTCTTTGCGCTTTTTAATAATTTGCAATTACTTATCAAAATATATATATATATATGCAAATTCAGATCTGCGTGGTTTGTGGGGCTGCCTTCATGTCGATTGGTGTTGTTTGGACTATAGAGGGGCTTTAGGTGGTGTTTTGATTATGTGGGATAGCAGAGGGTGGTGGAGCAGATCAACGAGTGTGTGGAGGAGTTCATATTGGTTGTCACTTTTACAAACGTTGAAGATCAAATCACTTGGCTTTTGCAGGCGTCTATGGACCTAATTCTGATAGGGATAGAGGGTTTTTTTTGGATGAGTTGGCTAGTATGCTCAACTGGTGGAATTTGCGTGGTGCATTGGGGGTGACTTTAATGTTACCTGATTCCCCGTGATAGATTGGGAGAAGCTTGTTTATGCCCAACTATGGTGGAGTTCTCTGACTTCATTTCTTATAAGGGCATGATGGACCTTCATCTTGTTGGCAGAACTTTTACTTGGTTGAATAATTGGGAATCACCCTCTTGGTCCATCATTAATAGGTTCCTTGTCTCTCTAGCATGGGAAGCCTAGTTTCTTGATGTGTCCTAGAGGAAGCTTCCTAGACTTTGCTCAGTTCATTTCTTAATCCGCCTTGACTGTGGTGACTTTCTAAGGGTAATAGGTCCTTCAAATTTGAAAACATGTGGTTAAAATCTAAGGGTTTTGTGGACAAGGTGAAACAATGGTGGGACTTTTATCATTTCCAAGGCTCTTTGAGCATAATTTTATCTGGCAAACTCAAAGCTTTGAAAATTGATTTAAAGAGATGGAATGAGGAGGTGTTTGGCAATGTAGAGAGGAAGAAGAAGACCCTCTTGTAAGAGCTACATGTATTTGATATCATTGAAGAGGAGAGAGCCTTAGGTGTTGAGGAGAGTATGAAGGAGGCAGAAGTTATGAGTGAGCTAGAAAGATCCACTTTCATAGAGGAGGTGAGTTGGAGGTTGAAATCTAGAGTCTTGTAGTTAAGGGAGGGTAACAAATGCACAAAAGTTTTTCACAAAATTGCAAACAACAGAAGGAAGAACTCCATTGACTCCTTGTTGATTGATGGTACAATTTCTACTAGCCGGTTGGAGATCAACGAGCACATTGTCCAGTTGTATAAAAACTTGTACACTGAGCAGTTCAATTGGAGGCCTTTGTTGGACAGTCTTTCTTTTGATTCTATTGATGAGGCTAAGGCTAGTTGGTTGAGGAGAGATTTTGAGGAAGGAGAGGTGTTAGAGGTAGTGAAAGTTATGAATGGTGACAAAGTGCTAGGCCTTGACGGTTTTTCTATGGCATTCTTCCAAGCTTACTGAGTTGTTTTAAAGGAGAACATCATCATGAAGGTCATTTGTGACTTCCATTATAGTGGTAAGTTTGAGAGAAGCCTAAATGCGACATTTGTCGCCTTAATTCCGAAGATCCCAGGGGTTGTTAACTCCAAGGACTTTCGTCCGACCAGTCTAGTGGGTGGCATTTACAAAATTATGGCTAAGATTCTAGCAAATAGACTTAAGATGGTGTTGGAGAATATTATTTCTAAGTCGTAAAATGCATTCATCCGAGGTAAGCAGATCCTACATCCTGTTCTTATTGCTAATGAAAGCCTTGATAGTAGAATAAGGTCCGGTGATTTGGGTGTTATTTGCTAAATGGACTTAGAAAATGCTTACAATTGTGTTAATTGGGATTTTTTGTTGTACATGCCAAAGAGGTGCGGTTTTGGGGGGAGATGGTGCTCTATTTCCTCGGTTTGTTTCTCGGTTTTTGTGAACGACACTCCCACAAGTTTTCTTTTAGTAGCTCTCATGGCCTGAGACAAGGGGTCCCTCTGTCTCATTTATTGTTTGTCATTGTGATAAAGGCATTGGGTAGGATGCTTTTTGCTGCAATGAGTGGGGTTTGTTGTCTGGTTTCTCTGTGGGGACAAGGAATGTTGGTGGGATTGATATCTCTCACCTTCTCTTTGCTATTGATACTTTGATTTTTTGTGAGGCTGACCTAGATCGATCATCTACTCCATTTGTGGTGCTTATTCTTATGTTTTGAAGCTGTTTCGGCTTGAAGATAAACTTAACTAAATCAGAATTAGTTCTTGTGGGAAATGTTGATAATGTGGATGGGTTGGCTGGTCTTTTGGGTGGTAGGGTTTCTTCTCTGCCTTTGAAGTGTCTTGGCCTACCGTTGGGGGTCGCCTATAAGGCCAAGCATATTTGAGACGGTGTTATTGAGAAGATAGAGTGCCGTTTGACTAGTTGAAAAATGATGTATCTGTCTAAAGGTTCTAGGGTTACCCTTATCAAGAGCACACCATCCAATTCACCTACATATTTCATGTCTCTCTTTCCTCTTTCCACGAGTATTGCTTACCTTACTAAGAAGCTTCAACGTGATTTCCTATGGGGTGGACTAGGTAAGAGTTCAAATATCACCTGGTAAGCTAGGTTAAGGTTTGTTTGCCAATCTTTAAAGGAGGTTCGGAACTTGTTGATGTTCAATTGTGCTATTTTAAGAAAATGACTTTGGTGTTATGGGCTTGAGAGAGAAGCTTGGTGGAGAGTGGTGATGTACTCTAAATTTGAAAGTTCATGGGGTAGGTGGTGTTTTAATGAGCCTCTTGGGCGTATGGGATAGGGTTGTGGAAGAATATTAGGAGGAGTTGGATGAAGTTTTCAAGTCATACCAGATTTGAGGTGGGAGATGGTTTCAATGTTAGATTTTGGCATGACCTATTGTGAGGTTAGTGTCCTTAAGGAAGCCTTTCCAGATGTATATGGTATTGTTTGTGCAAAGGATGTTTCTGTTGCGGTTCTCTTTGAGGATTTTGGTGGTTCCATTTAATGGAACGTAAGCTTTGCTAAAGCAGCTTATGATTAGAAGGTGGATGTTGTTGCCTTGTTCTTCAAGGTGTTGTATTTAGTTAGCGTGAGACAGGAAAGTGAAAACAAGCTATGGTAGGTCCCCTAAAAAAAATAGGTTGTTTGGTGTTAAATTTTTCTACAGTGTTCTGGGTTGTAATGATGGCTTTCGTTTCCCACGAAAAAGTATTTGGCAAACTAAAGTTCCTTTAAGAGCGGCCTTTTTAACTTGGTCTGTGGCCTTATGTAAGATCCTTACCATGGTTAATCTCAAGAAGCAGCACGTCACTGTGGTATAGGTATTGCATGTGTAAAAAGAATAGGGTGCCTATGGACCATATTCTTCTCTATTATGAGATTGCTTGTGCCACTTGGAATGTTTTCTTTAGTCAATTTGGTATGTCTTGGATTATACCTAGACAAGTAGTCGACTTGTATGCTTATTGGTAGACTGTCAATAGTACTTAGAGTGCTACTGTGTGAAAAATTGTGCCTTCGTGCCTTTTGTGGTTTATATGGAGGAAAATGAACGACAAAAGTTTTGAGGTTAGGACAGGTGCTTTTGTTTCGCCTTTGGTGATTAGTTGTCATAATTTCTTTGTTTTTTGGCTACTAGCTAATTGTTTTTTTTTTGTATACTTTCTGTATACTTGAAGGCGCTTTACGCTTTTAATAATATTTCGAAAAATTGGCTGGAATTTAATTGGAAATTGCTAGAAAATTCAAAGGAAAAAAAGAAAAATGATAGATAAACCTAGGCATCTCCTAAGGCTGTTCGGCATCACACCGTGTAGGATTGCATCAGATTATCCTCAAAATGGGAACCATTATAATTATGTGTGTGTCCCCAGTAACTTCAAAATCATCCAGTATTTTGTCAAATTAATGCTTTGGAATTAGTCTTGGGTCACCTTTTATAGGTCTTCCTTGGTTACTGCCATGGTCCTCCATCAAATTCGAACTTGAACATAGGGATCATGCATTTACAAACTTCTTTAGAACCATTTCAACAGATAATTTGATACGTACCTTCTATTCAAATAAAAATGTTGTTTGTATAAAAGTGAATATGGTGTTATTTAATGCTTGAAAACTTTATGTATATTTACTAACAATCAACCAAAAATACTCTTTTGTATTCTTATTCATCAAAAAAAAAAAAAAAAAAAAAAAAACCTCTCTTTTATTTTTCTCAATATTTTGTTGCATCTCTTATTTTTATTTTTATTGACAAAAAAAAATGTTAATTTATGTATTTGTTTGGGAAGTACAGGTGGTGCAACGTTAATATTTGAAACAGAGCTTGTTGCAGTGAATGGGAAAAAGTCCAGTGGAGGAGAAGCAAATGATGCTGAGCTGTGAACAGAGGATTAATGGTTTAGCCAAAGTTTTATGTGACTCTGTTATCTTAAAACAATGATTTTTACTTTGCTTTCAGAACGTAGAAAACATTTGGTTTTGAATCTTAAAAATTAAAACAGGGTCTCTGTATTTTGAGATAGAATATTTATAATGCAAGTCTTTTCATTTTCTCTTATTGCTTGGCTTTGATTCCTAGACATGAAATTACAAGTATTCTTGTTTGATGGGCGAGCAGTGGCTCTGCCTTAACTAGTCACCATATTTAAGCACTAAGAGATTATTAATATGGAAGCATATGCCCCCTTCTTCTTCTTTTTCCTTTTTTTCTTTTTTTTAAGAGAAATGTTTGGTTTCCATCTTTTGTTGGTTTCTTGTTCATTTCTATACAAGATATGGGTTAATTCTCCGTTGAATTCAATGGTGAATTTGTAAAAGAGATAGATAAGAGATTGATATGTAAGAACTCTCTTTTAATAAAAATCATCAGCTCTGTATTTCAAGCATTAAAGTGGGGAGGCCTTGGTTTTTTCCTGGGGAGGGGGGGTTAAGAGTTTGTTTGGGATTCCATTACGGAGTTAAAAATTGCTTTTAATACATAAAAAACTATGTCAATCAAAAATGAATCCGTTTGGTAAAAATCTTATAAAGTACTCTGATCTCTAAAAAAGAAGTTCAAAATCTATGTTTTGGGGGAAGCCTAAGAGCCCGTCTAACATTGTGATTTTGTAGTTAAAACGTGCAATTTTTAACTCAATCACAAAAAGTAAATCGTTTGAAATTATGTTTTAAAAAATTGCGATTTGAAAACACAAAAAATATGTTTTGTCAAATTGCAAGCACTCCACAAATTGCAAGCAATGGGGTGCTTGCAATTTGAAAACACAATTTTAAATGTCAAATTATGATTTTGTCAAACGCTTAACTGTATTTTCAAAAATTACTTTTTAAAATCGCACATCTTAAAGTTGTTATTTTAAATTCACACTTTTTGAAATTACAAATCCAAACGAATCTTAAAAATGAGGTCTTTTTGTTAAAAAAAAAAAAAAAAAAAAAAAAAAAAAAACCTCTTTCAAGCTTTTCCTATAAACAAAAGTTATATTTTCCAACGCAATTTCGAGCATGGTTCTACCAGTATGGAAGCAGTTAAATAGGAAAGCAGATAAAAAAATAAAAATAAAAAAAGAGCTTTCAGTTGGTTGTAAAGTCAAATTGGATAAGGGAGGTTTTGGCTCCTTGAATTGCCATTTTTCAGTGCAGTTCATTGTTTTTGCATTTCAGTTTCAATTACATACCTGATTCATTCTCAAATTTCCCTAAACAAATCTCCTGAACTGTTACAAGTGATATCATAGCCCTCGATGCACTGAAATTGTTTCTCACAATGACTACCAAAATGCACAAAATTCCACAAAAGTCAAACCCTTTATGTGGGCTTCAACAAAAAGTCAAATACCCATTTCTCTTCAATTGTCCAAGAAAACCTTTTACAGTTGAAATCCTATGGGTGTTTCTATAAAAACTTTGAAACCAAAAAATTTAAGTTTAAGTTTATGTTTATTTACAATTTTGATAAACATTTGATCTTTGATCTTATTTTGCTTGCCATTGAAAGAGGTGATGCAATGAAAATTTAGGCCCTAGGTTCGACTTGTGGGATTCAATTTGAACTTGGGTAAACCATATTTTTACACGAGTGTTTAACCGAACTAGCACATGTAGTTTCCTCAAGCTTGTGAGAAAGTGTGCAAAGAAGATGACAATGCTTAAACAAGCCATTATGAACAAATGCACACACACATTTAAACACAACCATCACATACATCAATTTTCCAAGTTTAATCTTTGTACTAAATTGAGTCTAGACCATTTTGTTAAACATTTAGAACACAGAAAACACATCACTTTTGTCTTTTAACATGTAGACCCATGTAGTCCAAGAAAAATCATTAATAAAAGAGATAAACCACCGATAACCAAAAAAAGAGACCACTCAGAAAGGGCCCCACACATCAGAATGAACGAGAACAAAAGGTGCATCACTTTTATTGATACTAGGAGAAAAAGACACATGAAGGCGTTTTGAAAGTTCATAAGTTTCACACTAAAATTTGGTTCCCATATCATCATCCATCACCATATGTCTTTATTTACTAAAACAATAGATCACATAGATGGTGACACATTATTTTGGAACCAAATTTTTTAGAAACTATTATTCATTTTCTTTATTTTAATTTATTTTATTTTCAGTTAGAAAACTATTTCTTCTCCAACCATAGTTGGGCTTAGCCGCTTAAGCTCTCCGGCGTCTGTATTGTGCCTTATTTAATCCCATGAAACAAGGCTTTCAATGTGACTTTTAGAAGTCATGATACAGAGTGTAAAAATGAGATATGATTTTCTTTCAACTTTTCACACATAAAAATGCTAGGAGTACTCACAAACCTTTACAAATGGAAGCTTACAAACTATTGTGGCATCCTACATGGAGTAAATGTTAAATCACAAAAATACCCTTCTCTCCCCCAGTCATCGTTCTCCCCTCCAGTCGTCGTTCTCCCCTCCAGCCGCCGGCCGTCAACTTCCATGTCCTGTTCCTGAGCTTCGGTCGCCGGCCGGCAGTCTGAACCAACCAAACCAGCCGGATCTGGGTTTTCGAAACCCACACCAGCAGGATCTCTCAACCAAACAAAACCCACGCCAAATCTGGGTTTCCGGAAGGACCAACCAAACCCATGCACACCGGCGTGGGTTTGTTGGATCTCAGAAACTCCTGACCCCTATCACGGGTTGCCTGCACGCCATCCTCTCTGGGGATTTCTCCCCTCTCGCCGGTCGTCCATCTGTCCCAAGCTCCCATCGCCGGCTGTCCATGGCTTTAGGGAATGGAAGCTATGTTCATGGTCTTTGGGAATGGAAGCTACGGGTGTCCACCTGGATTTAGTTTGGACGTGGAATCCTACGTGTCTAACTTTTTTTTGTTAATAAAATGTCACATGCATGTTATGTCAGTTTGTAAACTTTTTTTTGTAATAGTTTGTAAGTACTCCTAACATTTCTCGTTCACACAATTATCCTATGTAGAAGGAAATTATAGGATAGTTGTGATTTTTCTTTTTTTCTTTTTCAAAGGACTTATAATTTCCTACTATATAGGATAGTTGTATTTTTAGTTATGTGAAAAGTTAGCATGAAATCATATCTCATAAAGGAAAGTATACTCTTAATTAAATATTTTATGTATTAAGTTAAAAATTAAAAATTTTAAAATAAGTGATAATTTATCACAAATCACCTTCGTTGGTTCAAGAATTTCCTAAAATAGTCCCAAAATTTCCCTCACACAAGTCGAGGCAAAAATAATCGCTCTCTCTGGATTCTGGAACCATCTTGACCCTTGATCGAATCATCCCTTTCTCGTTTATCACTTAACTAAAACCCTTTGGAACACTCTAGAAGAAGAAGAAAGCCCAAACTCTCTCTCTCCCCACTCTACACGCCATAAAATTCCCAATTCCAACGCTCACTCGCAGTCTATAGCTTCTTTCTCTCTCTCTCTAGAGCCGTTGATATTCGTTAGCGCGTGGGAAAATGGAGGATTTCGACATGCCGCCGCCGGAGGAGATGATGAACGACGATCTGGATCTGCCGGACGAGGGCCCTATTCTCAAGGTCGGCGAGGAGAAGGAGATCGGCAAGCAGGGCTTAAAGAAGAAGCTTCTCAAAGACGGCCAGGGCTGGGACACTCCCGATAATGGCGACGAGGTCGAAGGTACTCTTCACGCTCCTCTTTCCATTGTATGTTTCGCTCTTCTTTTGCCTTTTTGTTCTCTGTTTGTTGAAATGCTTCTTTTCAGTTCATTATACGGGAACTCTGCTCGATGGGACCAAGTTCGATTCCAGCCGCGATAGAGGGACGCCGTTCAAGTTCACGCTCGGCCAAGGTGAACCTTTTGTTTTTCGGTTTCTGAATAGGAATTTTTAGGCTAATATGATTGATTAATTACATGTTTCAAATTGTTTCCTTGCTAAGATCAGTTTTGTTTAGCATTTGATGAGATGTCTATTGTGGATATCTGGAAATGCTTGCGTAAATTCTATATGGAATGAACTTTAAAGTAACAGAATCAGGGGAGGATCTCTTGCAACGGAGATTGAGATGCAAATCCCATTTGTTCCCTTATAATTAATTTCCAACACAATTAACATGTATCTGATGGGAAATAAAGTTAATTATGATCAAGGATTTGTGTACATACCTCTTTGAACAGACATTGTGCTTTGCATTTCCCCTTTCTAATCTCAGTTGTATCCTACAAATTTGTTTATCTCCCTTAGAACTTGAAATATCTCTATTGTTGCTAATTTTTTGGTTACTGAGCATTTACCTTCCTGTGAATGAGTGTACCGGGAGCTATATCCTTTGTTGTCTCTCATCTTGGTCTTTCGCTCTGGTTTGCTCCCACTTTGTAGCAAATTAATTTTGAGAATGCTTTTAATTTGCTTTACAGCTTACTCGACTGCTGCCTAGGTAGATTGGCCCCTCCGTTTAGGTCTTTGTTTGATTCTTATAAGATGTCATAACGTTGGTTGCTTGTTAAAGATGAGAGATTTAAGGTGAAGTGATGTTTGTTTGACATAAATTTTTTGATGTGGTTGCAGGACAAGTAATTAAAGGATGGGACCAGGGTATCAAAACTATGAAGAAAGGAGAAAATGCTCTTTTCACCATTCCTCCTGAGCTAGCTTATGGTGAACCTGGCTCTCCTCCAACCATTCCTCCAAGTGCCACTTTGCAATTCGATGTTGAGTTGCTGTCTTGGACTAGTGTCAAGGACATATGTAAGGATGGTGGAATATTTAAGAAGATTCTAAAGGAAGGAGAGAAGTGGGAGAATCCAAAGGACCTTGATGAAGTGTTCAGTATGTTGTACTTTTCTATTATGTGCTTGGTTTTTTAGAAACTATTCTATTGTTTTGCTCTTTGAATGATATCGTTGTAACTGATAATCCCTTGTTTCTGTGATTGCAGTTAAGTATGAAGCTTGCCTTGAGGATGGAACACCCATTGCAAAATCGGACGGAGTAGAATTCACTGTCAAAGAGGGTATGTTCTTTGTACTTTTATGAAACAATGATACTGTGGGATGGATGTTGGCTTTACCTATTTAATGAAAACTACTTTTGAATAGGTCATTTCTGCCCTGCGTTGTCCAAGGCTGTTAAAACAATGAAAAATGGGGAAAAGGTGCTTCTCACAGTGAAGCCACAATGTAAGTTGTATTCTTAAAGTTTGGTTGTTTGGAGCCAATTGTTTCAGTGCAATTTTTCTTATTTTATTGGCTTCTGGTTGCAGATGCATTTGGGGAAAAGGGTAAGCCAGCTTCTGGTAATGAAGGTGCAGTACCTCCAAATGCAACACTACAGATAACACTGGAGTTGGTATCATGGAAAACTGTATCAGAAGTTACTGATGACAAGAAGGTTATTAAGAAGATCTTGAAAGAAGGAGAGGGTTACGATCGTCCTAGTGATGGAGCTGTTGTCAGATGTTAGTGTTAGAATTTTTAGAAATAAGAATGTAGTTTTCCCTCCTGTAGTCTGTCCAGTTCCTGACAAGTTCCTTTATTTGCACTGGCAGTGAAATTGATTGGTAAACTGCAAGATGGTACAGTATTTTTGAGGAAAGGTCATGATGAAGGAGACGAGCTGTTTGAGTTCAAGACAGATGATGGTAAGTACTGGAGCAATATCGCTGAGGGTTTTTGGGCTGGTTTTTGCTGGGGTGTTTTGGGATTTCTGTTGTGGTTGGGTCTTTGCAGGTTCTTTTTCTTGTTTTTCTTGCCTTTTCTGTTTGTCTTTTTGTATACTTACTGCATGCTTAGGCGTGCCTACACTTTTTTAAAAATTTCTCTGATTACCTATAAAAAAGAAGAAAAAAAATTACTGGAGTAACCCTTTGTTGGTCATCAGTTTCGTTTGCTTTTGCTGTGTGTTGACTGACTTGTGGACTGAATTTGTCGGTCAGAGCAAGTTATTGATGGGCTTGATAGAGCTGTGATTACAATGAAGAAGGGTGAGGTAGCACTGTTGACTATTGCACCGGAATATGCTTTTGGCTCCTCTGAGTCCAAGCAGGAGTTGTCTGTGGTTCCTCCAAACTCAATTGTGTTCTATGAGGCTGAGCTGGTATCTTTTGACAAGGTTAGTTCATAGTGTGGGCCTCTATTTAGTTGTATAGATATTGTGATTCATTCAATTATGTTTTTGGGTCTTGATTTCAAATTTATTCTAATGGTTTCTTTCAGGAGAAGGAATCATGGGATATGAACACTCCGGAGAAAATTGAAGCTGCTCTTAAAAAGAAGGAAGAAGGAAATGTATTGTTCAAGGCTGGTAAATATGCAAGGGCTTCCAAGAGATATGAGAAGGTATATGGGGTATATGGAATGAGGAACGTGTCAAAGGACCCCAAGCAATTTACTCTCTTCAATGTTCTTTTTTGTGTTATGCCCCCAACTAATATTATCTTTCGTTTGTGTAGGCTGTGAAGTACATTGAGTACGATTCTTCCTTTGGTGATGAGGAGAAAAAGCAGGCCAAGGCAGTGAAGGTTGCTTGCAATCTGAATAATGCAGCTTGCAAGTTGAAGTTAAAAGAATACAATCAGGCTGAAAAATTATGCACCAAGGTTAATAGATTTTGATTCAACGTTTTGTGGCTTGTTTTCTAGGCTATATATGTTTATGACTTGATTGCTTGTGAATCTGCAGGTGCTAGAGCTTGAGAGTAAAAATGTTAAGGCTCTTTACAGAAGAGCTCAGGCATATATTCAGCTAGCTGACTTGGATTTAGCTGAGTTTGATATCAAGAAAGCTCTTGAAATCGACCCTGACAATAGGTATATGCAATCTCTTTACTAGTTAGTTTATAGCCTTTAATTTTCTCTTCATGAAATTTCAAAACTTCCTAATTTGAATAGGTCTCATTCGGAGGTTGATTCTTTGTACATGATAGCTAAAGACTAAGATACCAAACTAGGGAGCAAAATTGATACTAATACTCCGTTGTTTTGAAGAAAATATTTTCAGCGTAACCATTTTTCTCTGAAAATATTTTTTGGCATTTGGCTCGTAAAAAAATGAGGGATGTCGGAAAATGTCCTGTGACTTCTGGCAACCTCTGGCGCGGTTTGGCAGTTTGAGAAGAAGAGGCTCAAAGTCAAAAAATAGTTTACAAAATTTAAAAATTGAAACAATTTTCCGAAACTAAAAAGGCTCTTTTTGAAACTAAAGAAGCTCAGTTTTTGGTTGTACCAAACACATGAAAATATGGGAAAAAAAATATTTCAAAAAATATTTTACGCCAAAACAAACGAAGCTTAAGTTGTTCAATTTACTTGGCTGATATGTTGCTTTTGTTATGTTGAAACAGGGATGTGAAGCTCGAGTACAAGACCTTGAAGGATAAGGTGAAGGAATTTAATAAGAAGCAGGCCAAGTTTTATGGCAACATGTTTGCCAAGATGAATAAGGTGGAGTCTCACGAATCAAAAGTAAGTAAATTCTATCCTCTATCGTGCTTGGGACTAACTGTGATGAGTTATTTTGGAATTAGTTCTATTACTTAAATATGACTTGTCGCTGATATGCAGAACGCAGAAGCTTAGGAAGCTGAGCTTACGAATATAGAAAAAGGCATAAGCGGATTGCAACATGGACTTTTAACTTCCGTGAAAATAAGAGTAAATGCCTAATTTTCAGGGTCTGCTACTCTGTTTTCCTTTCATTTGTTGGACTTATATTTCTCCTGGCTTGGAGAAGTTTTCAAATGCTTTTTCTCTGCTGGGGATTATTGACATAATGCTTTATTTGTGAACTGCTATCAATAGAAGAAATTGGTGAAAAACTAATGGTTTTACACAACGGCTTTGATGTCTTCTTCTGAATCTGTAGGTTCTTAGTGTTGCAGTTTTTTAGTGACACTGGATAATCAGCAACCCTGATTTACCCTGATTTACTTGAAAGTGCACCTCCTATTTCTCTTAATAGGAATCCTTCTTGTGAATGTTATGAAAAAACAAGAAAAAAAAATAGATCACACGGCTTCCAAACAGGGCGTGTACAAAGACCAAGTACATGGACTTTTCCCCCTTGTGTTTATATGGCTCGTGGTCGTAGGATGTCAGATATGTTAAAATGGCCCGTGAGTTGAAGTAGGTGTTGCAAGATCCCTTATTCTACTCTGTTGGAATCGTTCTATGCTGGCATGTACGGATTATGATATTTTTAAATTATTTGTTTGAATTTGAATTTGAGAGAATATAAACAGGCGGTTGTGAGAGACTATTTATGAGAATTATCTGATCAAATAAAAATTATGATGTTTAACTATTTATCCGGTCAAGTGGGTTTTATAAGTAGTTTTTTACAATTATTTATTTGAATTTTTTTAAATTCGGATAAATAATTTAAGAGGATGATTAAATATAGCTTGTACTGTGTTTTGAAGATGGCTAGCTGGGTAGTAAATTTTGAAAAGATCGATATTGGTAGGTGGTTTTTCCAAACAACGTGGAATTAGGTGGTTTTTGAACTGATACCGTCTCAAATTGTCAAGTCTTTTGTTGTTTTCAAAGTTTGAGATTGTGTAGGTAAAATTTTGGTGTGCGTAGGAAAAAAAAATATATATATATATATAGTACTTGGAGGTGGGTCAGGTGGCGAGAGTATTATAATAATATTTTGACACATATTAGTACACTTGATAGTTTATAGAGCTACTTTAAAAATGGTCAGCAGTTTGAAGGGCTTTTTTATAATTATCTTTAAAAAAAATAAAAATAAAAAGAGGAAAAATTACACATTTTCTCAAATTGTTATTCAATTGTCAATATTTTTTCCTCTAAACTACCAATTGTGTCAATGTCTTTCTTCAAACTATTAAAACATGTCAAAGTTTTTCAAGACCAACAGAAAGATAAAAATGATCCTAATTTTTTTTTTCAATAAGACAAAATGTTTATAAATTTGAAAAAAAATAAAAATAAAAACTAAAAAAATTAAAGAAAAAAATCCGTTACTTGGGGGTGGCCATCAGAGGTGCCGTAGTTGGAATTAACATTTTTGCAGTTTGCCTCTACGGCGTTGAAAAAGTCAGAAAACCTCACACTCTTCCTTTGATAGAGGCAATTTTCATCCCCCCACTGTTTTTGAAATGTCAGTTTGGCATAGGCCGGCGGAAGCGTCGGAAATGGACTTTGAGGCTATTTTCTGAATCTTTTGGTCTTGGACTTGTTATACAATCCTCATAGCAATCACAAAATTATAAACTGTCTAGTGATCGAGCAAAACTGTCTTTACAATCATTCAAGATTTTAGAGCATCACAAACAAAGCATTACAAAGGACCCAACCAGAAATCAATAAAGTTTTAACTAAATAAGAGCATGCATTACAAGAAAAGGGTTAAAAGGACCCAACTGGCATTACAAACCATCAATGAGCAATTTGTTTTTTAAACTATTACAAAGTGTTAATGCAGTTGTCATGCCTGACAGCTGGAGATCTCGGGATCGTATAAGACAAACAAGACATTAGATGTGATGCGCCGTACAACAAGGGAACGACGGCGACACCACCTCCGATAATAAAGTCAGTAAAAGAATGGACAAAATAATGTAATTTTTCCTCATTCATGTTTTATGATCATGCTTTATGCTATAAAACCATCATATACTTGCTTTCATGTTCAACTATCATTTAACATCATATGCATTTCATACTATTTGCAAACATGTCACGAAATCCTTAAATTATCATAAAACTTCACCAACAACATATCTCAAATCTCAATTTCATAAAAAAAACTCATAAACTATCATCAAAATCATATCTCAACATAATTCAAGGTATCAAAAGCAATCTTAAATCATATAGCGTCATAACATTTTGTCGGTTCGAAGTTAAACATTTATAACATTCTTGTAACATCATTAATACCACAAATCTTAGTTTTTTTTTTTTTTTTTTTTTTCAGTAAGTTAAATACTCACATTATCCGCTTGAGGAGTAGTTTGCGACGGTAAGCCTAGCAACCTGCATTTCACAATGCAATAACACATTAAAATTAAATCGAAACACTCCTAACCCTAAACACCACATAGGTTTGTGGTTTGTCTCAAGAGCCAAACACCATAGCAACCCATAGGATTTTTTAGGCTTCCACTTGGCAACCCAATTAATCAATCACACTAACTCATAAAGAAGTTCTAGGGTTAAACACAACCATCTTAATTTACAACACTTGGAGAAAATCCAAGATTTTAGTCTTACCTTGATTTATGACCGAATGTGACGATCATTTTTTTAAAAAAAAAAATTAAAAATTAATACAAAACGGAACATCATGGTAGCCGATTTTGTCAAGGATTTGAGATTGAATTTCTTTAAATCTAGTTCTACTTTCCTCCGCTAGGCCCAGCAGCCAATGCTCCACTCTACTACATCCACCGGCGTTCCAGCTCCCTGATGCCACCGACCGTGTCTCCTTCCGCCTCCCATGCGCCAACGCGTGGATCTCATAGCTGTCTTTCACTCCACCAAACACTAAATATTTTTTTGGGCAAATTACTGTTCATTTTTTTATGTTATTTTATATTGCTTGGGTTTATCTGGATTTGTGTTAGTACCTCTCTATTCTGCAGTCTCATATTTGGACTCTAATAGTACTTCTACCGCTTCAGCCTCCTTCAAGTGGTTATCGTTGTTCCTAAATGGGGGTATAGATAGGCTTGTTTTACTCTGTGCCCTTTTAGCTTTTGTAACCGTCTTGTGCGGCCCCTTGAAAGGACCGGGTCACTTGTTTGATCCATTTCCTACATTTTGTAATTAACTGTTTCAGTTTGATTTGGGTCTATTGTTGGGAAGCTCACCATTTTTTCGTTTAAAAGGATTGTCCACTTGATCAGAAGTGGGAAGGATCCTTCCCTATAACATTTTCCTTATTCAATTAGAAGAAGAAAAAAAAAAAAAAAAAAAAAAAAAAAAGGAAGAAAGAAAGAAAAGAAAGACCTTGTGGCTTTTGAGTTGTAAGGAAAGAATTATGGCATGTATTAACTTAAAATTTTAAGATTGTATGGTTATGAGGTTTAATATAGTAGCATTATTGTTTATGATGTTAGAGCATTCATCGTAGCCTTACCAAATTTTGTTGAGACAAATTGTTGAAAACATACAAAAATCACTTCTAGTAGTTTCACTAGTATAACCAAAAAAATTTGGTGTAGAAACAGTACTCATCAAACCACTACCAACAATCTCACTAGTATAACCAAAAAAATTTGGTGAGTGAACAGTTTTCATCAACAATTGTAACGCCCCGCTTTTACAAAAAGCGTAAGTGAAAATTTTTCGATTTTCACGTAACGTTACTAACTCATCAGAGTTATAAATTGGCAGCGGAATATATATGAATATAACACAAACTTAGGAATTGAGTAACACTTCAGACCTTCTACTGAAATACCTCAAGATAGATATAATAAATAAGTCAGCATAATTATACAAAGTAGTAGTAGTCATGCCTCACAGGGCATAAGTAGTCATACAAGCCAAACATCTGAGGTTTAATGACTACATAACTGTAGAATCATAAATATTGTCTTTAAACTAAGTTGATGAACTATAACATAGTAGTTCCCAAAAAGGGAGGCGGTCTAGCCTCAAATACTAGTATCAGGATCCACCTAAGTGTCTGGATAGTCCTGATATTCTTCTTCTTCATAACCTGATTTGACACATAATACAGAAAGAAGACAACAACACAAAACACTAAAGTGAGTCCACTGTTTTCAATAATATGATGATTACTGATTTACTTAACAATATACGATGCAATGATATGATGTAATGACATTTTATATGCACAGTCTTATTCATTTTCTTCTTGCACTCCTCTCATACCAGGGCCATTAAATCCTTGTTCGTTTAATCGGCTAATTATTGGAGCACAGACTCCCTTACCATGTTTTCTTAACTTTTCCGCACTAGTAGTCAAAGTAGCATACTTAGTACATTGGTCATCCCGACAACCAAGTACATTGACCATCCCGGCAGTCAATTAAGTAGCCATAACTTACCTAGCACATTGACCATCCCAACAGTCAACTTGTACTTATTATTGTTTTTCGCACTAGTAGTCAAAGTAGCATACTTAGTACATTGGTCATCCCGACAACCAAGTACATTGACCATCCCGACAGTCAATTAAGTAGCCATAACTTGCCTAGCACATTGACCATCCCAACAGTCAACTTGTTATTAACCTTGCATCAGAATTATTAACAGTATGCAATATACTATTTCTATGCATATAATTAAATAAAGCAGAAATCACAACATTAAAGAAAACAACCACATGATCCTCAGTGAGTAAGAATACTCACAGTTATTTCCCGCTTCGGAAAGTGTTTACAGATAAATATTCACTGCAATAATTTAATACAAACAATAGTGAATTAATATAATTCACTGACAATACATTTTAAAGTTATTCCCATTTTAACCTTTAAACCTTATTGTAATCTCTAACATTATCTAGACCTAGTAACGGCGTATAAATTAGTTTAATTATAATGCTGCGTATTTCATGCAGGCATAATATCATTTTTAATAACTAAAATACCCATAGCATTATAAAAGTTTTATCATTAAAAGCATATATATATATATATATATATATATTTACTAAATATAAATAATGAGCTTTATAACCTTATTTTATTCTTTATAAAGTCCGAGCAGCATAACGGCATTAATATCAATAATATCTAAAATACTTAAAAATATTTGTGCAGCGTAACGGCGTTTTTGTAAAGTAATATATTTTTATTCGGGCATCATAACGGCGTATTTTTATATTTCAATACTCCGCTTGAAATACCCTGTTTAGAAATACATCTTAAAAACATTACATTAATAAATAACTCATATAATCAAAAACCTTAAAAACTAAATATCATTTCTTTTTCCTTTCCCTTTTCTTTCTTTTTCTTTTTCTCTTCTTTACTACAAGTAACCGAGAGAGAGAATAGAGAGGGAGAGAAAGAGAGAAAGAGAACTAGAGAGATTACCCACAAGCAAGAGAGCTTCCTTGATGCTTCTTCTGATCTTCTTCTACCTTTCTTCTGCTGGACAAACCGAGAGAGAAGAGAGACAAAATTTGAGAGAGATTGGGAGAGAGTTTGAGAGAGTTTTGGGAGAGGAATGAGATGTGTGATCAAAGGAAAGGATTGGGCTCCTTTTATAGTGAAATGAACGGCCAAGATTGCTCCAAAACGATCGCATCCAACGGCTGGGGAGAAGATTTGGGGAGATTTGGTATTAAATACCAAATTTTCGGAGATTCGGTGCATGAATCTGTTTTCTGCAGAAAGTCGATCGATCCACTTTTTACACTATAAAATATTCGATCGATCCAATTGAATAGTAGGTCGATCAATCTACTTTTTACACTATAAAATATTCGATCGATCCAATATACTTAGCCAAATTTTCATCCGTTTCAGCACCTATATAACTAAATCGTCCGATTGACTAATTAATCGATCGATCGATTTCGGCTTCTAATAAGGGTTCGATTCTCTAATCGCACGATCGATTTTAAGACATTAAACAATCGCTCGATCGATCGAATTAGACTTAGTTTAATTCTAATCTATTTTAACTCTTATATACTTATACACATATTTCTAATAAATATTTAATCTCTTAAATATTTATACCTATCTTGATGAATATTTATTCCACAAATATTCATATGTATGTTATTCCTATTATTAGGCCTTAAATCGTATTTTAAGATATTTTACTCAATCTCTTAAAATACAGGGTATTACTCAATCTCTTAAAATACAGGGATCTTCTTTTGCATACGTGATATGTAATTAAGCATGATATACTTGATATGTGATTTTAGGATGGATTCCCAAGAGCAAGGAGATATGTCATTTATGAATCTTTTACAAGGAGATGCTGACATGGACAACTCATTTTTGGATGAATCTCAACAAGATTCAATGTCCATTGATCACTCTCAACCCCAAGTTGTTAAGGTTCACACTAAGAAATCACAACGGGATACCAATTAGGGTTGGCAATCCGGGTAAGCAAGTTGGGTTCGGGTCAACCCGACTGACCTGATTACATAAACAGGTATAACACGAACCTGACCCGATTATTAATCGGGTCTAAACCTGTAACCCAAACACGACTCGCTTATTACTCGGGTTACCCGACACGAACCTGACGAACCCATTTAGTTGCCCACCCCATACTCCCACAGGCCACGAGGTAGAGCAGCAGCAGGGCCAGAGAGCCTAGGCCTTCGGCTCCGACGACCAGAACCAGAACCAAAGTTTGCGCATCCATGGCCGCTTCAATGATGCTGGTACGCTCGATGAGTCGATGGCCAATGGTCCCGCAACCAAGTGTATGATGCAACGGAGATTTACCTCTGCACCAAGATCAGACCCAACATCGAAAGGCTCAAGATTAAGAAAACCGGAAAAGCCCCAAAGAGAAGAATCTGACAATCCGGCTGGAGAAGAGAGAGAAGGTCATTGACTCTTACCAGTCTTATGAAGGAGGCGTGCTTATTGCTTACTACGTGAAGACGGTGAAGTGAAAAGAAGATGCGGCTAGGGTTTTGGAATGTTGGACGCGGCTTGGACCTAAAGTGACTTAAAAAAAAAAAATTAATCGTGTTACAATTGTGTCTGGCGAGTCACCTGCGGGTTGACCCGCCAGACACGATTATAAAAGGGTTGGGTTGACCCGATTATGACCCAAACCCGATAATGCCAAACCCAAACCATGTATTTTCATGTTGTGTTCGTGTCGGGTTCGCAAGTCGTGTAAAAAATTGCCAACCCTAGTACCAACTTCTCTATAGAGAAAGAAAAGCTCTTGGTTTCATTGTGGCTAAATTTTGGCATGGATGCAGTGCAAGGGACTGACCAAAAACATCGCCAATTTTGGGAAAGAGTTCACGCATACTTCCATAAACATAAGGAGTTCCCTTCTGAACGAGTTTATACCTTCCTAATCAATAGGTGGTAAATTATTCAAAAATCGGTTACTAAGTTTACTACATACCTATCTCAGATTGAACATCTCAACCAAAGTGGTACTAGTGAGCATGACAAGGTATAACTTATATTAAAAGCATGTACTCAATACATTAAATTACCAATAGTTTCAAGATACTAATTATTTGTCTATTAACTTTAATTTTTAGATTCAAACGGCAAAGTATGTGTATCACTCAGAGAATAATGATGTAGCTCTTCCATACGAACATTGTTGGAATTTGTTGAAGAGGGAACAAAAGTGGTTACACCGTGGCAATAAGGACAAACAAAGAAGAAGATCGTCTATGGAAACATCTGTTAATGTCACTCATACTCTAGATTCGATAAATGAAGGTGAGGGGGACAATGTGCCGCATGGTAAAAATGTAGACTTTGAGAAACCGGTAGGCAAAAAAGTCGAAAAGGAAAAAAGAAAGAGGAAAGAGGGTCCCTTCGAAGATGTTGTGGAATTCATGAAGAAAAAAAACAGAAAGTCTTGAGAAAGCGTGTGTTCAACGAGAAAAGATAATTCGCTTGGAAAAAGAAAAGTTTCAATTGGAACAACTGGATTGGGAAAAGATAATGGATATGGAATTGAAAAGGTTTCATTTGCAAGAGTTGGAGTTGCAAGAGAAAATGGATATGGAAAGGGAAAAGCTTCAATCGGAACAATTGGACAGGGAAAAGACAATGGATATTGAAAGGAAAAGACTTCATTTGCAAGGGTTGGAGTGGGAAGAGAAGATGGATATTGAAAGGAAAAAGTTTCAATCAGAACAATTGGATCGCGATGAGAGAACAATGATGCTTGATACAAATAAGATGTATGAACTACAACAATATTGGAAGGCAAGCCAAAAGCAAATTATTGAGTATCAAGAATCAAGAAAGTGGGCATGATTTGCTCTTGTACTCTCTTTATTGTGTTGTAATTCTCGTATTGTGCTTTAATGTTTAGACCTTGTATGCACACTTTTGATCTTGGTCTTTGTATGTGCACTTTTGATCTTGGTCCTTGTATTTGCACTTTTGCACCATGGTCCTTGTATGTGCACTTTTGATATTGGTCTTTGTATGTGCACTTTTGATCTCAATCCTTGTAGAATGCCTATTTTTGGTAAGGGTCTATATGTGAATAGAGAATCCATGAAAGACATGATAGAGTTTTAGATGGTTTTCCTTTAAGATTTGTATTGGTCTAAGGAGTGCAGTGATGAGATGATAAGTAAAGTGATGTATTTTTCCTCTTTTTCTTTTGCTTTCTTTTTATTTCACACGGACCAACATGTGACATGTCTCATTTGTTGCATTCACCCACTATGTTGTGACCCAATGAATACTTAGCACGGAATTCATACTTTAATGTATAATAAAAATTGCTAGGGAGCTTAACACATTATAAATAAATACTAACTTAATTTAAATAAGGCATATTAAATTAATTACTCATCTGAAGCTCCTATGATTGGCCATGTAGTTGGGATAAGTGCTCGACGAGGTCCGATTGGAGATCAGAATGAGTTTCCCGGTCTCTAATACGTAGACGATTACAAATAAACTCCGAAAGCATATTTGTTTCATTGTGCGACATTGGTTCATAAGGATTTGCATCGGGTTGTTCATAATCATAGTCCAAAGTGTCTTGTTCATCTTCAATAATCATGTTATGGAGAATTATGCATGCTTTCATAATTTGATTGAGCTTAGAGACTTTGAAACATTGTGCAGGCTAACGCACAATTGCAAATCATGCTTGCAACACTCCGAATGCACGTTCTACGTCATTTCTTGCAGACTCTTGTGTTGCAGCAAAATGTTTCTTCTTGGCTTCTAGTGAGGCTGAGTTTGTTTTTACAAATGTTGACCATTGCAGATATATACCATAGACAAGGTAATATCTCGTAGTGTAGTCATGATCATTAATAGAGTAATTGACTAGAGGACCATGCCCTTAAACGAGCTTAGTAAATAGAAAAGATTTTTCCAACACGTTGATGTCATTGTTAAACCTAAGTAAGCCAAAAAAATGCATGACAGACATATGAAGCAACTACTTCCAAGATAATAGTTGCTTTACGTTTATGGCTAGAATACATACCTCTCTACGATGTCGGGCAATTCTTCAACTTCCAGTTCATGCAGTCAATGCTCCCCAACATCTC
Source organism: Alnus glutinosa (assembly GCF_958979055.1). NCBI lineage: Eukaryota > Viridiplantae > Streptophyta > Magnoliopsida > Fagales > Betulaceae > Alnus > Alnus glutinosa. Next base: position 7,870,114 of record NC_084895.1, read on the forward strand.
AAGAAATCTTGCAACGTCATGAGTTGTTGGTGACCTCAAGTACACATGAGAGTAAAGAGAAACCATCGCTTGAACAAACAATTTTAGGCTCTCGATTGTTGTGCTTTATGAAAGCCTAAGATATTCGTCCACATAATCACCAATTACTTTGAATGCTAGCATCTAGAGTGCAGCTGTAATCTTTTGAAGGGAAGAAAAACCAAGTATTCTAGCTGCATTTCTTTCTTGGACGAAGTATGGCTTGTGATCTTCGACCTCGGATACAATACGAAGAAAGAGATGATGCCTCATTCGGAACTTCTTCCAAAATAGTTTGGGAGGGTATATTAGTGATTCAGCAAAATAGTCGAGCATAAGCCTTTCTTGGCCTTGTAACTGATTACGCATGATGTTCCTACGACATTGGGTACCACCACGGTGCGATGTTGATCCTTCTTCTTCCATAACACCAGTAATTATCTCTAAATCATCATCAAAGTATTCATGAAGGATTTTGGGAAGAAAATAGTGCGACTCTTTAAGAAAAAACGAGCCATAAGAGAAAAAATAGAGATTGAATGGAAAATAAATCTGGGTTGAGGTGAATGATAATTGTGGAGGAAATTATCTTATTTATAGTGAAAGCATATGACATTTTTTAAAAAAAAATATTACTGTTAGGATAAGACAAATTTTGAAAAATATGATCGTTAGAAAAAAAAAAAAAAGGACAAATTTTCAAAAATATGACCGTTAGAATAAGATAAATATTAAAAAATATGGCTGTTAGAAAAAGACAAACATTCAAAAAAGATTAAATAAAGAAAGAATATAGAAATTTGAAAAAAATATATTATTTAAATATAATAGTGATAGTGAATAGTTAAAATAATGAGACTGTTAAGGGCGTTTTAAAAAAGTGGTTCACCAGAATAAAGAATAGTATTTAGCTATTTTGACTAGTACAATTTGCTGAGACTATTGACAATGCTCTTATAAAGTGTTGGTACACTTTAAAAAGTTAGGGCTAATTACATTTTCCTTCCATGAACTACTGGCCATTGTTAACATGCCACCACAAACTGTCACCTCGACCATAAGAGAGCATTCAACTACCATTTATGTATCTTGACCTCCCTTCTGTCAGTTAAATTCGTGAAAAGACTAAAATACCCTAACTTAAAATCAAAATTTACAAAAAATACCCTCAAAATTAAACATATAATAATAATAATAATAAAGGAAACTAAGGGGGCCGCTGGCACCTTAGGGGGAGGGGGTGGCCTGCGAGCCACCTCTGGATGGCTCGTGGCCACCCCAGAACCTAGGGTGCCCTATATGCCAAGGGTGGCTCGCAAGCCACCCCCCCTCTACCAAGGGGGTGGCTGCCAACTTTTCTTTCTTTCTTTCTTCTTTTTTTTTTTTTTGGGGGTAAAATATATATATATATATATATATATATTAGGTTTAATATTTTTTTTTTATTAATTTATCGTTTAAGGACATTTTTGTCTTCAAACAAAATTTAACGTCTAAAAATCGCATATACCGTGTGATTTAACAAGATTTCCTAAAGAAGGTGGTAAAAGTACGAAAATAGTAGTTGAATGCTTTTTTATGGTCGATGTGTCAGTTCGTAGTGACATATTGACAATGACTGGTAGTTCATGGAGGAAAACATAATTACCTAAAAAAGTTAGTGGGTTCAAAATTTCAGAATAGAGGTATATAGTGCTCTCGTGCTTATAGACACTAATTAAAATATAGTTATAACCACAAATTTGTAGTAACTTAAGGTTTGTTTGGATTCAGAATAGAATCCTTATTCTCTTCGGGTTTTTCTAAAACCCGTCCGCCCGCCAAAAAAATTCTAAATTTCACCCGAATTTTATTTCATTCAAGGCTGACATTCTGATGAGTCTGATTTAATGACCACGACCCATGCGCAGGACAAGTTGTCTCCAAAAACGCGTGAGTCCCGCATTTAATTAATAAAATAATAAAAAATTAAATCAACAAAAAAAATTAAAAAAAAAAAAAAAAAAAAGCTGACCAGCAGCCACCCCCTTGCATCTTTTTTTTTTTTTAAAAAAAAAAAATCATTTTAATTTTAATTATGTTTTTTGAAAAAAAATTATTTATTTATTTTTAATTAAACAATTAATATATAATAAATTATTATTATTTAAATTATTATTCCACACAACTTTTCACAATACTAATCATTATACACAACTTTTCAAACTTCCAATCATTTCTTACCATTAAAAAATAATATTTAAATCTAAAAATTCAACACCCAAACACATTTTTTTTCCTCAAAATTCGCAAAGAGAATAGAAATTCAATTCTGATTTCAAAAATTCAATACCCAAACAGACGCATTCGATAATGTGCCTCCAATTATTTTGGGAGGAATGGTACGTATTCTTTCAAGAGCTCTCTTTTAAATAATAAAAATAATTATTAATGTAAAATATATAAAATTAATCCATTTAAATTTAATAGTAATTTTAAATATAGCATTTTCCATTATTTTGGAGTTGGGTCAAGAGTTTGGCCTTCTAACTAGCAGACAAAACTTTTGAGAAAATACTCCACACATGACATGATCACAGTCCCATAGACAAAGAAAACCAGTAGTGTGTGTTTTGAAGTTCCAAGGGTCAAGAAATCAAACGGTGTCGTTTTCACCCTTTCAACATTCTTCTGCTAATTGAATTAAAAAATAAAAAATAAACATTCTTCTACTAATTACTTGATTTACTTCGGTAATAACTAGAGCAATTATTTGCCTTCTTCGTTTCGGATCGGGATCGCTCAAATTCTTCTTAAAATTTGAGATTCACAAATGGATCTCAAATTTTCTAATCTTAACCGTCCATTAGATCGAAAGTTAGAAAACTTACACAAATTTTGGGAGGAGAATTCCAAACGTAGGCCTCTCCCTCTCTCTTCCCTATCTCTTTGTTCTTCTCGCCGGTGTTCGACTTTTCAGCAAGGGATTTGATAAGAGGCTTACTAGTTAAAGAACCACAAAACATAGGTTGGCATATAAGCGAGGAGCTACAGAGATCAAATAGCATCCCTTCTTCGAAGGTGTAAATTGGGCTTTGATTCGGTGTGCTAGCTCACCGGAGATCCCAAAGCCAGTATAGATTGTGTAATGTATTTCTTATTTTCTGCTATACTGAATTGTAAAGAAGGATAAAGGATGATGAAAAGGAAATGATGGAAGAAGATGAAATGCAAGCTGGACACTTCGAGAGGTCCAGAATCTCAAAGCTTTATTAGAGAAAAGCCTAAGCTCCAAGAACACTAATTACACATTTGACAAATTCGATACAGATTCATTCGTGGACTTGGGTTATATACAAGATTCCAACTATAACTACCCCTAACTACTAATAACCCAACCCACTAGCTCTAAAACTAACTTCTAACAGTTTAGCCCATCAAGCCATCTTATCAAGAGATATTGGTGTGACCACCTCTCTTTTCCTAAGAGTGGCCGTGCAACCACTTCATCTCTTCGGTTAGAGATGGTCGTGCGACCGCTCTAGTTAGGGTAGCCATAAGATAACCTCTAATTTGTTGGAGTACGTAACTGTGCACAACTTCATTTTTTTATTATTTATATAAAAAAGAAATTATATGCAAGAAGTCAATTCCTATTCTTGAAAAAAATAAATATGTATTTTCTCAAAATATTTTGATAAGGTGTATGGAGTTTTTTTGTATTTTTTTTTTAACAAATATATTTTAGGGTTGGAAAATAGGAAAGACTTTCAAACACGTTCAATGTTCATGCACCAAAAATACAACATATGTAAAAGTACAACCGACAAAATAGAAAATCTCTTTCACGACGATCCCAATGGGCCATTTTTGGGATGTAAAAGTACAAATTTCCTTTTTCATGACACTGTAGAATATGAAGAATAGTTCGTAATACATATCCCAATTATTACAGGAAAAAAAAAAGAAGAAAAAAATCCATATTTCCATAAGACATATTATGATAAGAACCCAAAGGTTTTTATCAATTGAAAAAAAAAAAATAATTAAAAGGATAAATCGACAACTTCAAAAGACTTCAACATTCAATTGATCACTTGGAGATCAGAATTAACCTTCAATTGTTGCATAAAGCAATTGACGTTTTTCACTAATTGAACTGCCATACAACATCTACGTCATTTTATAAAGAGTATTAAATCTTACTCCAGGAGAATATTTATTATAAAATAATGCTTAAAATAAGGAGATTACAACAATATGCATGCAATCATAGTATTAGTAAAAATATTGATATTTTGCAATCCTATCAACAATCCAACAAGAGTAATAATATTGTAAATTATCCATATATATATATATATATATATTCATACTCTGATAACACCAACATAAGGCTTCACCGCAGACCTAATCCACAAATACCCATTATGCTCTTCAACTTCACTGACAGAGTCAAGTGAATTCCCACCCTTTCCATCCAACACGCTTATAACTTTTCCCTCTGCATCATATTTTGCTGCCACGATATCTTTTGTCCCCCATCCCCATGCGATCACACTTTCAGTTTCATGCAGAGCTCCAACATGTTGGATCTCTCTTCCGCTATTTAATGCCACCCAAAATTCTCCCTTGCTGTTCTTCTTAATGTTGTCTGGGGATCTTTTCAATGGAGAAAATACTTCTGTTGTACGACTCTTGGAACCTCGAAGCCAAAACTTTAGCATTTGGAAGTTTTCGCTCTCTACTACCACGAGGAAGGAGCTGTCGTCTCTCAGAGCCACGCCGTTTGGGAATGCTAAGCCTTTTAGCAAGACGCTCACTTCCTTGGTACGTGGGTCGTACTTCATCAGCCTGCCTCTTGTGTCGCCTTTTAGGATTACCAGTAACCATTCTCTGTGGCACAAGGAAAGGAGAATGTTAATTAGGTTTAGAAAGTAAAAGCAGAGAAAAATGCTTGCTATTTATAAGACTCAAATAATATAACACTGAAAATTAGTCATTAATTTTGTTTTTAGAAGTGGAAAGGTTTTTTCTTTTAGAAAGGCATGGTATTTTGAGAATTTCACTTTCGCCGTTAATTAGGATTTAACACAGGGGTCTCCCACACTTTGGCTCGAGATCCGGGTTGGTTGACCCATCACATAGATTCCTATTCCTGATCAAATACAACCATTTGCTCACTTTATCAATATTTTGATATATGAGTGTTTTTATGCAGGTAAAAAAACCCACAATATATAAAGGACTTAAGATATTGGTTAAAATATTTATAGCAAATTAATAAGTCAAGCTGCATGTATATTTCACTGATCAGCAATCATTCACTTATCAGAATTCAGAACTGGCTAGAAATAAAAATATGAGGGGTTCTCACAGAGATGCGTGCATGTGCTTTTAGGTCTAATAGCTCAACAGTACTTGGAATTTGACAAAATGGTATGATCAGATCATAATATTTTTAATTATATGCCAACAGAACTACCAAAACCTATCATATATACAAAAAACCAATGCTCAAATTCTCTGAATGAATATGTGCAAACTCAATATATATAAATTACTTGCTCAATCATAACTGGCATGCAGTGCCTCTGAGAAAGAAAAAAAATTTCAAGCATTGCATGCCGGCCTCCATTAATATTAGGAAGAGGAAATCATCAATCAAGAAAAAAAATTTATAAAAAGTTTTCCTCGATCATGGTGGTTGAAAGTTGAAACTATATATTTTGAACTCCAAGAAAAGATACATCTTGTTAAATCAGCTCTTGCCTCTTTGGTGAGGTGATGGCAAACTCTTTCCAACCCAATTGTGCTCCTTGCCACTTGAGGATTCTACCATCTGAGACCCCGACCGATATAGGGTCCTTTTCCATGGCAATCAAAGCCAAAGCTTTCAGGGCCAACTACCCCTGGGAGGTCAAGTTGGATATAGTTTTTGAGGTGATCAGTGGAAGTTGGTTCGCGTGAGAGGATGAGACACGGAGCTATCAATATTACAAGGAAGAACAAAAAGGAGGTAGGAAAAAGAGGCTTCATGGTAGAAAACAAATTAAGAATCTACTACTACGTACGTGGTTTGTGGAAGCATGCATGTAGTAGTACTTATTAAGCAGTTTCTTTAATTATCCTCAACAACTTCTCTTTATAGCATTAATGACGTACGTACAGTTGTAGCTAATAATTAAATAGATTGAAGACATACAGAGTGGTGTAAACGAGTTGAACTACTCATAGGCTTATTCGAGATCGACTCGAATAAATTCGACTCGTGCTCGAATCGATTATAAAATGAGTTACTCATGAACACGAAATCAAACTCGATTATTAAACGATGCAAACTCGTATAAACTCGACTCGACTCGATTAAAGCTCGTGAACCTGCTCGTATAAAATATATATATATTAATTTGTTAATATAACTTATTTATATAATATAGTATATTAATAAACAATATATTATATGTAAGCATAAATTAAGTAACAAATAAAAATGGCTAGTAAATATTAATTGGTTATAATTGTTTGGTTATATCAATAAGTGATTAATAATATAACATTGTGGCATATGACATTTAATCATTGATTCACTATATCAAATGTTATAACTTATAAATATTATTATTATATACTTATGAATCATTACATCACCGTCATCACGTGATCCAAGATCTAAGATCATATGAATTGTTAGATAACTTAGATCGTATGAATCATATGATCAAACTATAATACTTAAATTATATAATCATATGATTCATATGATATTAGTATTATTAGAAGATAGTTAAAAATTATGATAGTTATGACTTGTAATGATTATACTTATCAATGTTATCATAGATCAATTATAATCTTATAAGTCAAGTGATATGATATGATTCATAATTCACAATATATATATATATATATTAATCAAGCTATAAGTATAAATTCTAGCACATAATATCATATAAGTATACGATTAAAATGATTAAGTATTTAAATACTTAAATACACTGATTAAGTATGATATAAGTATCTAATAATTATTAATAATACTTAGAGTCTTAGATACAATGATTATGTATATAGATTACATACATAAGTATGAATTCACATTAATCATAGATATAATGACATTTTTTTGAACTTAATCATTTTTTTTTTTGACATGTCCACACAAGAAGGGGGAGGAGTGATTCGAACTAATGACCTCCGCTTTATGAGGCGTGGTCCCCAGCCGTTGAGCTACCCCTTGGGAATGAACTTAATCATATTGTTCATACATAATGACAATGTAATTCATATAATCCAAAATTAAGTTATTAGAATTGGTCGATTGGTCCAATTTGGAATTATCAATGTATTAATTATAATCACAATTTAAGTTTTATCATTATAATTACCAATCTAACATTGTGCATTTGTGCTACATAACCATTATATATGAATCATATGATTTCAAAATTATCATTAGACTTAAAAAAAAATATTATTATAATTAGATATATAAGACCATATGAAAATATAATAATTATCATTATTAATGTTTTAACTTAATACTTATATTCACTATTGTTATATTTTTTTTATAATTAAATACTAATGAATCGACAAAATCATTATATATAATATACTTATAAGTTATATCACATGATTCAAATGATTTAAGATCGAATGATAATACTTTTTTGTTTAAGATCATATGATAATGCTTAGATTATATCATACTATCATTATATTTATATCTATATTAACTTATTAAGTATGTAATTAGTAAAATTATGAATTGTTGTATCATAACTTAAGAAGAGTCGTTCGTATATAATTAACATATCATATATACAATTAGACATATATTATTTATTAAATTACTATTTACACATATATACTAATACTTATATATCCTATTGATTAATTTCTTTAAAAAATCGCATTAATTAAAGACCTAAACTTGCTAAACATAAAAGCATATTCTTCAATTACATTAAACAAATTGCCCTGCAAATCGCATTAACACAAATAGAATCTTAGAAAATCACATTAATTAAAGACCTAAGCATAAAATTATATTTTACAATTGCATAAATCATCTCTTCAAAAGTTGCATGCCTGCCTAGGGCATTAAAATTTCGAAAAAGTATCTAAATGTCTTTAAAAAATCGTATTAATTAACAACCTAAACATAAAACCCTATTATTCAATTGCATTAAACAAAATTGCCCTAAAATCGCATTAACATAAATAGAATCTTAGAAAATCGCATTAATTAAAGACCTAAACATAAAACCATATTCTGCAATTGCATAAATCTTCATTCCAAAAGTCGCATGGCACCTAGGGCATTAACATTTTGAAAAAAAATATCTTAATGCTTTTAAAATATCACATTAATTAACAACCTAAATTTTATTTAAAATAATTTTTTTCAAATAAAATTTAGGTTCACATTAATGACCTAAATCAAAATTTTTAAATAAAATTTGAATTTTTAATTGAAAATTTTATTACCAAACTCTCATTAATTATCCTTAAATAATTTCTTTAACAAATGTCAAACTTTTAAAAATAAGAGAATGCTAATATTTAAAAATAGGGAAAAGTACACATAACCCCCTCAAACTACCACCTCATTGTCAATGTCCCCCCTAAACTACCAATTGTGTCAATGTCCCCCCCTAAACTACCAAAAACTGTCAATATCCCCCTAATGACAAAAATACCCTTCATAAATTATTAAAATAAAATAAAAACTAAAAAAATATTTTTTAAAAAATATATATAAAAAAAAATTATACCAAAAAAAAATTAAAACTGGTTTTTCTTTTTCTTTCTTTTTTTTTTAAAAAAAATTGTTTTTATAAGTTTCAGTTATTTTTTTGTTTGGTTTTTTTTTTAAAAAAAAAATCATTCTTTTTCATTTTTTTAATTTAATAAAAAACTGGTTTTTCCTTTTTCTTTTTCGTTTGTTTTTTTTTTTAAAAAAAAAAATTGTTTTTATATTTTACAGTTATTTTTTTGTTTATTATTTTTTTTATAAAAAAAAAAACTTTCTTTTTCGTATTTTATTAATTTTTTTTTAAAAAAACTAATTTTTTAGTTTTTATTTTTAGTTTTAGTTTTTTTTTTTTGAATTTATAAAGACATTTTTGTCTTATTCAAAAAAATTTAGGGTTATTTTTGTCTTTTTGTTGGTCTTAGGGGGGATATTGACATTTTTTGGTAGTTTGAGGGGGGCAATTGACACAATTGGTAGTTTGGGGGGTACATTGACAATTGGGTGGTAGTTTGAGGGGGATATGTGTACTTTTCCTTTAAAAATATATATTGCCATATTGGGTTGTTCTCATAATTATCCTTAAATATGAGAATGCTTTAAATTGCAAAATGCTAATGGTTTTTTTTTTAAATGCTAACGATTATATTGGAACCATTGAGTTGTCAATTGTCCTCATTTAATTATAAAATTGCTAATCTTTGTAAAATATCACACGTCTCCACGTTACTACTTTTTAAATTTTCCACCTCCTCATTAATGGCCGAGCCACCCCCAGATCGGCCGTATGGGGTGGTCGAAACCACCCCCAGGCCCTTGGGGGTGGTCGAAACCACCCCCAGGCCCTTGGGGGTGGTCCAGCCACCCCCAAAAGGCCAAAAAAAAAAAACAAATAAGGGTTTGGATTTTGGGGGTGGCCGGACCACCCCCAAGGGCCCGGGGGTGGTTTCGACCACCCCATACGGCCGATCTGGGGGTGGCCGAGCCACCCCCAAGGCCTTTGGGGGTGGCCGAGCCACCCCCAAGGCCTTTGGGGGTGGTCCGGCCACCCCCCAAACCCCTAATTTTTTTTTTTGTTTTGGTTTTTGGGCCTATGGGGGTGGCCGGACCACCCCTAAAGCCAACTGGGGTGGTTTGTCCACCCCAGATCGGCCAAGGGGGTGGCTAGCCACCCCCTTGGCCAATAATGGGGTGGCCGGCCACCCCTTAGGTTTTTTTTATTATTATTTTAATATTTTAGTTTTTAATTATTATTATTTTTATAATTTTTAAATTTATTACAAGTTTTGTAAATTTTTTTAAGTGGAAAACGGTACCGTTTTTCACTACAGCACCCATGCGGTAGTTTAACCGGTAGTTTTAAACTACTGCATGAAAGCTGGATCCCTCATTAATAGCCTCAAATAGAATTCGTGGTGGCAATGGCATCTATATTTTTGGTGATAATTTATGTTTGAAATTGTCAATAACTTTCACAACTTCACAGTAAAAGCTCATGGGAATGAATCATCTTCAAGCGTTTGCATTCGAAAAGTGTGCTTCACTGGAGCATGGCCGGGGTGACATCATCTTCTACCCCTTGATTGGACACATCACACATGTCCACGCAAAATCCCCCATCAAAATACTAGTTTTGCCCCTTGCCAGTTGTGCGTGGATTAGACTCCACTATCCCCCAATTGCCCTTTATTTTCGCTGCTTCTCGATGGTTTGGCAAGTGATGGAAACGGGAAACTGTTGTATAGAGACGTGCGCTAGTCAGTTGAGTTGACAACAGCTATCATGGTTCACATCCTTACGAGCCGAGCTCGAACATGAAGTCCAGGCTCGTGTCGAGCTTGAGCCAAAGCAAAAAAAAACTCAAGCCGATTTCGAATAGGGGATACCTATTTAAGACCAGCTCGTTTACACCCCTAATCCGCATACATGCATCTAAGCAATGAATGCATGTAAGCAATTATGATGGGAGAGGGCATGTAAATATAAAGCATATTAATAATTGTTTAGATTTGCTTGGGACAGGATCCTCTCTACTTATTCATTGGGATTTAAAATTGATGAATTTGATGATGCAAATAATTTTATATTATTTTTTTAAATTATTTAAAACACGTACGTGTTAATATTAAGTTCATATAAACTGTTATATATATTAATTTTAAATCTTGACCATAAAATAAATACTATGCATTTCATTGAAACGGACCAATTCGCATAGTAGGAGGGGAGAGGCCGGGCAGGGAATATATAAGCTTATTACTGTTGTGTTAGGTGATATATACACACACATGAGGGAGAGGCACATCACTGCACATGTTATACAGGCAAGTTGTCTATGTCCATAAATAAATAGATGGGACATTCACTAAAAAAATAAACAATATTTAATGCTGGTTTAGGCTATATAAACGGCAATAAAAACTTGGTGTTGTTTGATTAATGCCACTTCTCCAACAATATTAATGTAGTGGTTTTAAATTAATTTAATACCGCTTAGAATGCAAACACCGTTAATTTATGCTTTTTTTTTTTTTTATTGAAAAGCAACATTAAATGTATTAATACCGCTAATTATCGTAAAAACAACATTATATTTAATGCCGTTTTCAAGATAAAAATGATTTCATAAAGTTATGTATTGTAGATAGTATGTGTGGTAACCCGAAAAACAAAAATTATACATTTTAAATGGAAAAACACGTCAGACATAGTTGACTAATTAAGTTGAGAGCAAATTAAGAAGCAGCCGCTTTAATTTTGTAGCTAATTAAGACATGGGTCTACGTACCCTTGAAATTAAGGAACGTCACTCTCCCTTAATTTCCTTGTGGTCATGCAACTAGCTTTGATGGATATATATATATAGGTTATCATTATTCTGATCGAGCTCAATTTTCTGAAATTAAATCACAGCTAAAAATTCGTTATTGCATATAAATTAAATTAAGTAAATTGGAGACAAGACACGCTCCGCGCTAGGGGTGTAAATGAGCCAAGTTCGAGCGAGCCAAAACCGAGTTCGAGCTCATGATGAATGAGCTCGAGCCGAGTTTGAGCGGTAACAATTAAGCTTAAGTCAACTAAATGAACTCAATCGAGCCGAGCTTGAGCACATGACGAGTTCTAAAAATTAAGTTCAGTTCGGCTGAATTTGTTGTAAGTTATATAGTTTATTTAACATACAAAAAATGGGTAAGCTCATTTAAAAATTAATATTACATTATATAACATATAAACAATATATATTTATATTTTATGTTAAATAAACTATATAACTTACAATAATAAATAAATGATGTAATTATTGTTAAATATCTAATGATAACACTTATAACATATAATAAAATGATTACATGTTATATGACACAATGTTATATTATAATATATATATATATATATATATATATATAATGACAATCCAAATACTTAATCATATTATTCATGTAATATAATAGGATTAAAGGAATATATATATATATATATATATATATATATATGACTAATAATTAAGTATTGATATTATTCATTTTTACTCATTTTTATACATATAACCAATAAATTATAACCAATTAATATATACTAACTAATGACCACTGTTATTTGTTATTTAATTTATACTTACGTTAGTATATTGTTGATTAATATACTATATTATAAAAAAAAAAAAAGTTATATATTAACAAATTAATATATATATACGAGTCGATCCTTATACGAGCAGGTTCATAAGCTTTAACCGAGTCGAGTCGAGTTTATATGAGTTTGTATCGTTTAATAATCGATCATATTTTCGTGTTCACGAACAGCTCATTTAATAATCGATTCGAGCACGAATGAGTTTAAATCGAGCCGATCCCGAATAAGCTCGTGAGTGGCTCAGCTCGTTTACACCCCTACTCCACACAGTATATATGTTCAAACGGATTCGAACATAGGTTCAGTTTATGTTAAATTTATACAATAAGTTCAAGGATATATAAATTCCCGTCGCGTTCTTGGTAATATTGTTGATTTTAGGCTATGGTGGATTGGGAAGACAGTCACCAAACCAATTGTCAAGATTGAGGAGTACGTAGGGTCTCCAAACTTAGATGAAAAAGTTGTGGCCAACGAAACTAGTAGAGAAGGGTGGTGTCATGATTAAACCATATCCTATACGCAAGTTTAAGCACTTGAACTTGATCGAATTGTATTTGTTTTCTTCTTTGAGGAATAATCTATTTTGTGTGAGACTGAGATTTGAACGTATTGAAACTTTGAATTTTGAATATTTTTCTCTTCACTATTTTTGTTTTGATCCATCTTTGGTTAATTAAATCTTTTGTAATTGCATTCGCCTATGGACATACTTCACATTGAGAGAACTACATAAGTTTTAGTGTTCTTTTAGTGTGATTGTTTTGTGTTATTTACCACGTAATTGTGATCTATTGCACAAAAAAATGTTTGTTATGCTATACTGGTTGATGCAAAGTGATTTAGTGGTTCACAGATTAAACAAACATACACAAGTCACAACTCTTCAACAAAACCAACAAATATCAAGGATTTGAGGGAAAATTGAAGAAAATTTGCCTCTAGGAAATTTCTTATTAAAAATTGAGAATAAACAACATAAAATGTTAGCCAAACTATTCTTATTAAGCTTAAATAGAAAAATAGGATTGCAGCCCTGAGAAAACAAAAGACTAAAATATTATGTCACAATGGTCGATTGAGGTTCAGTTTAAATGCGATAAACATGAACAACCCTCGATCGATCAATCATCGACTGAATGCCTCGGATTTTTGTACTGGAATTGATGCATCAGTACTTTTGGTGGATCAAGATTTGATTGAAACTTCAATCGAGGCTCTCGGTGTGTCTATATGCATTGAGTATGATGTTATATGGTAGGTTTATTTAGTGAGCTGATGTCACTTTTGTCAACAATTTGGATATATAAAAAAGAGAAATGCTTGGTTGTACACTCTCATCCCACTATTATCCCACATTTGTTTACGTTGACCAATAATGTGAGAAATAGTATAGAGAATATAGTGGGACCTTGATTTTTTTAACAATATTATTGGTCCATGTAGATAAGGGTGAGATAGAAGTGGGATGAGAGTGTACAACTAAGCACTTCTCTATAGAAAAACTAACGAATGGAATGGTTTTTAAAACGATTAAAACCCAACGAATAATTTTTTTAAAAAACAACTCTAGATAGTAATTTTTAAACATGTGAAAACTCAGGACTATTTTTTTTTTTTTTTTCCCTTATCTAAATATGTGGCCAGTAATTTATATTATTGGCAACTCCAAGGTGACGTCATTAATAATTAATAATTAATAATAAATAATAAATAATAAATTATTTTGGCGACATCAACATGTTGATTTTGTAACAGAATTTAAAACAATTTTTTTTTTTTTGATTTGTAAAATTTGGACAAATACGAAAAGAAAACATAGCATAAATAAAATTAAAGCGGAATAATAAAATGAAAACAAGAGTTTCTACGTGATTCGGTTTATGATCTACATCTCCATAATAAAGCTCAAATGATTACATTATTATACTATTATTTCTCTTAATATTTTTACAAAACACGAAACTCTTATTTATAGGAAAATTTGGATATTATATATAAGTATGGTAATCAAATTAATGTAATTTAATTACTATCAAATCTGATTACAAATAAATCAATCAAATTTGATTTATAAAAGATAACAATAATTACAAATAAATCTTTTACAATCAAATTTCTTAATATACTATAACAAATACTACTAGAAATCGGCTTGTTGCCTTTCCTATTTGGCTATTTTGTGTCATATAAGAAGTAATTTCTCAAAAATTATTTGTTCAAATTATCTTAAATTTTGATAAATAATTTAAAAGGATGATAACCCGGTAAATTTTGCACGCCCATCCCCTTTTCTTCTTCTTTCTTTGTTCTTCTTCTTCGCATGCCCGAACACAGAGAGAGAGACGAGAGAGTGAGATCGAGAGATTGAGAGGGAGATCAGAGAGAGTTGAGAGCAGAGAGATGCGACCGAGAGAGAGACGAGAGATTGAGAGTGAGATCGGGAGAGTTGAGGGAGATGGAGCCCGATCCTCCAGTGGGTGACGCCGACGAGACCCGAGAACGCCGGCGACGCGATCTCCGGTGAGCCCGTGAACCATAGATGATCTGGGAGAGAAAACCCGTAACCCGAAACCCGTGAAACCCTCTAGGAGCGGTTTTCCGGCGAGTTCTCCGACGAACCAGAGCCGATTTCCGGCCTTGCTTTGGTAAGGTTTCTATTCCCCTTGTCTTTGATTTGGTTGAATTTCCATTTGGTTTTGTTGTTGACCGAATGGGTTGTTGGTTTGATGTAGTTTGATTCTTGATATTTAGGTTTTGATTTGGGTTGATTTTTAGTGGTTAATGTTTAAGATTTTTGGTTGCAAATATGAATGGGGGTTTATTGGAGATTGTAGGGCTGATTTGGGATTTGATTTTAGTTGTGGCTTGTTGATGATTTTCTAGGTGGCTGAATGGGTCTTTGGTGATTTTTATTGAATGTTTTCTGATGATGGGCTGATTAGGGTAATTTTAATGGGCTGATTTGGTGTGGTGCCTTTTGGGTTGATTTAGGTTGAAATCTTAGAGTTTTATGGGTTATTGATTGTGCTTGTAAGTTAGGGTTTATGCTAAGCAAAAATAGTTTGATTTTGGAAGGTCCCAATTGGGGCTTTGTTGTTGACATTCTGTTTAAATGATATTTGGATGTATTGTTGTAGGGATTGGTTTAACCAATTGGGGCTTTAATGTGATATTGGAGTGGTTTGACATTTTAATTTGATGGATGTTTTGGTAGAACCAAATCTGGTTGGATTGGTAGTTTAGCGATAATTGGCTAATGATTAATTGTTAAGGGTTGAGATTAATGTTTATAGATGATTGTTTGGTGTTTGGGTGTTGTTGAGAAACCTAGGGTTTTAATTGTGGATTTTCTGTTTAGGTAATGTTTGGTTATTATTTGGAATTGTGTTTTAGAGTTAATACTAACCGATAATGGATGAGAAATGATGTTTTCTCCTTAAATGGATTTCGGTTTTGGTAGCTTTAGTTGGTTGATTTGCATTGGTGATGTTGATTTTGGTGATGTTAGAATTTCGATTGGGTTCTATGAAGCTTGACCGAATGGGTATTTTTGTTGTTGGAATTCTGGGTGATTTTCATGTTGGTGGATGCCTAAGGATAGTTAGACTTGGAGGTTTATTAGAGATGGTTTATGTTATGATTATTTGATGATGTTTTCTTGAAGTTCGAGTTTGTAGAGATTGTGGAAGAGCTCCTAAGTGGATGGTCGTAAGATATTGTGTTAGATTGTTGATGGTTGTTTGTATGTGGCTAATTAGAGATGCTTTAGGTGAGAAGGATGTAGTTTTGGAGAATGTATGTGTCTATATGGTTTTAATAGAAAATCTATGTATATGCCTCAAGCGTTAGTGTGTATATATATATTGTAACCTAATCTAAAATGAGTGGTTAAATTGATATTATATAAGATTTATGCTCTATAATCTAAACTACCTAGATGGTTAGTAGCTAATAAAAGATAAAAGTGTTGAATGTAATAACAATGGTGTTTAAGCATAAGAAATAAATTAAGATATAATCCTAGAGCCTAAGACTAATATCATAGGAGAACAGTTCGAAATCACCAGGTTTTTTTTTGCTTGTTCGAACCAAACATGTTACCATCTCTCCGGCCTAATTTCTGCAAATTTTCTGCAGCTGTTGTGCTCAAATTGGAGAAATATAATGAGTCTCTCTCCATTCAAGCTGGACATTGATGACCTCATATACGAGTTTGCTGAGGTACCGCATAGTATTGAACAATCTTTTGTTTAGTACTTGTTCTATGTTTATTCTAAGGCTTATGAATTTTTCTTTTTGGGAGTGACAGGGCGAATCGACAACTTTGGCTGATATGAAGAGAGTATGGCTTTCTAAGAAGTTCTCGTACATATATGAGGCTAGTCCTTCTTCCAACTTGGCCTTCTTCATGCAATCGTTGTATTCCCATTCAATTGGTAGTGCGTTATCTTATGATATTTATGTGAACTTTTAAAAGTTTCTGCTCTCTATTGTGTTTGTTGTTCCCTACACCAAGGTAACTCTCATTTACTCCTATGCAGGTTACATGATAAGTAATGTTTCTTTATCACACAGACTGGGTGGGCTTTTTTGCCTTTACTGCCTCTATGAGACTCAGCCTTTCAAACCCCCTTTCAAAATTTATCTATCACTTGGTACGATTTCGCCTGAAACTTGGTACTGAATTTTGAGCAACTTTTTATATATTGCATTAGTTGTGGGAGTACTTTGGCGTGGCAATATTCATATAGCTTTTGCTTGACATGTGATGCAATGTTGATATGGCAATAATTCACACATCTTTCAAGCTTTGTGCCAGTTGTTTGGGGTTGGGTACTGTAACGACTCAAGAAAAAGCACTAGTCACATTTGCACTATTATCCCAAAAGAACGAGATCTTTGGAGCTACACTGCAAAATCATTTGCACTATTGATCATTTGTTGCTTCACTGCGAAATCACACGGGATCTTTGGAGCTACATTCTTACTTTATTTGTGGTAGAGTGGGTTAAGCCACGATCGGTATTGGAGTTGTTGAATAGTTGGGGGTCGGCGATAGGGTGTGCTCGTGCTAAAGAAGCTTGGCGGTTAGCTCATCTATGCTTATTGTGGTGTATTTGGAGGGAGCGGAATGCGCGGCTCTTTAAAGATGTAGAGACATCTATGGTGGAGCTACGGAAGCGGTTGCTCAATACGTTATATATTTGGATAGCGTCCCATCATAGTTTGAATGTGTTTACTTATGTAGACTTTTTAAAATTATTCTATGTCCGTCCCTTTTAAGGGTTCTTGTGTATACTTCCCGTGTATAAGGGTTGCGCCCCTCTGTGCTTTTTTATAAATTGTAATTACTTATAAAAAAAAAAAAGTTATAAAGCCCAATTTACCTAGTAAGTAATGTAGGACTTAGAACCTTTGAACATCTCTTATAAACCACTAACTCCCTATGTGGGCTACTCATATTTCAAATATGAAATTGTGGTATTACAAACTCCCCCTTAAACTTTTGACCTCTTTGTCAGGGCCACGTTATGCAATGCTGACAGTACCACATGTCATTATTAGGTGACTCTGATACCATTTGTAATGATCCAAAGAAAAGCGCTAGCCACATCTACATTATCACTCCAAAAGAACTGCTCAATTTGGAGCTTCCTTAGAATCACTTATAAAACTCAATTTCATCTAGTAAGTAAGCAATGTAAGATTTAACACCAATGATCATCTTTTATAAACCACCCATTCTCTATGTGGGCTACTCATCTTTCCAATATGAGAATGGAGTATTGATGCAGGTACATTCCATTCTGCGTAGGAAAACTTATTTGATTTAATCATTAGAACATTAGCAATGGTGTACATCATTTTGCTGACAAAGTTTGTTTAATGATTTGTTATAGTAAACATGAAAATCCGACAAAGATGTTTGGTTGGCCTTCTGCTCACTATATGATTTCAAACCATTGTGGACTACCTACCATAAGCCTGCAATTTAAGTTTATAGTGGTCATCTATATTTGTGATTGTAATAGTTGTAAACTTGCAGTTTTGTTTACAGTGGGCTGCTGATGTTCTTTTTCCCTATTTTATCAAGATATCCTATTTTTGTAGATTTGCACTCAATATTAGTTGTTTTTGTGGTTTTCTTGTAGTTGTAATAATGCAAGAAGATATGCAGCTTCTGGATGTTTTAGGGAGGCATTGATGGACTTGTTGGGCTTTTTTTTATTGTTTCTCTTTACACTTCCTAAAGCTTTATGTTTTGCTTGCTGTATAGTCTAGCAATTCCAGGCCTTAGTATTTACATTCAGTAATGCCAAGTCTTATGGCTTTTTCTGAAGTGTTCTGTAGGAATAGGCTCAAAGTCCAATCTGTTTGTGGTTGGGGGCAGAGCGCAAGTCATTTTTATGGGTGTAAAGGGGTGTACTCCCTGGTTGCAGTCACTGATTGATTGAAGTAACATTCGTTTTTTTTTACCATAAACTTTTTGGCTATAGGTCAAAATTTACATTTTTACTTACATATCTATCCATAACCACTTTATTATTCTTAAATCTTGGTGATGGTGTGGGAAGAAAGAACACAAACGGTTATCTCTTTTTTCGCTTTCCTATTGCGAAAGTGCTGCCTAATAAATTGAAAACTGTTTCTAGGAAGTTTCTGTCAATTTCTCAGAACGTGTTAATGAAAGGTAAATTTCAATCTCCCTTCTCATTATTAACAAATGTTTGAATAGTAGCTTGACATTGGGTATTCTGGGAGCGTTGAAGCTTATGATCATATCAAGTAGACGTTTCTGATGTTTTTGTTGTCAAGGTGTGACTTTGGGGAGTGATGGAGAAAATAGATTTTTTATTGCATATCGACAGTATGCTTCTCGGTTCTAATCAGTTGCTTTATGGTTTCTTTAAGAGCTCTGCAAGATTACGGCGGGGGGTTTCACTTTTTCCCACATATTATTGTGTTGTTTTGATGGAAGTGCTTATTAGAATTTTATCAAGGGCAGTAGGAGGGGGCCATATGACTGGGTTTATATTTGGTATTGAGGCCAATGATTACATGGAATCACACTTACTTTTTTCTGAGACGTGTTAAATTTTTTGTGGTACAGACCCAGATCAAATCCCTTCTCTGAGGTCTGTTCTTCTTTGCTTTAAAGCCATTCTAGGATTAAAGGTTAATTTGGGAAAATCAAATTGGTGCCTGTAGGTGTGTTGGATGTGGGATTCCTAGTAGGGATATTCTTGGTTGCAAAGGGACTATTCTCCCCCATGAAATACTTGTGTTTGCCCCTGAAGTCACAAGTCTAATCAAGAGCTATTTAGGATGGAGTGTTTGAGAGGATCGAAAGCCAATTGGCAAGCTGGAAGAAACTGTACCTATCCTTTTTTGATAAGTTAGAAACTGTACCTATCCAAAGGAGAAAGAGTGACCTTGACTAAGAGTACATTATCTAGCTTACCCTATTCCTTTCTTTTTCTCTTTCCTTTGCCTGTTGAAATAGTTAATCGTCTTGAAAAATTAGAAAGAGATTTTCTTTGGGGTGGGTTAGGAGATGAGTTTGAATACCAGCATGTTAATTGAAAAACGATGTTTGCTTCTATTCAAGATGGGGGTAGAAGGCTTTTGATTTTGAATCTAGTTTTGTTAGGTAAATGACTATGACCTTATTTGGAAGAGAAAGATCATTTGTGAAGGAAGTTGGTGGTTAAAAAATATGGAATTTCATGGGGACAACGGCATATGAATGAAGTTTGGTGTCCCTATGGAGTTTGCTTATTAAAATATACCAGGAGAGTTTTGATGAGGGGGTTGGGTTTAATAGTGGAGTTTGGTTTTGGGATAAATTATGGTGTGGGGGAAACTATGCTGAAAGTGACATTTTTTCAACTTTTCATATCTAATGAGATTAGAATGCAATAGTGGTGGAAAGTGAGGATAAAATCTACTAAGGTTCATAGGGAGAGTTGGGAATAATTGGAAGGTTTCTAGAAGTCATGGTTTTCAAGTTATAATTTAAGGTTCTAAGAATGAAGGGAGGTAATCTTTTTTCCCGTGGAAGGTAGCATCACTAGAGTGGAAATGTTTACTTGGACAGGTAAGTAGAATCGGTGCTGCCTTCTTGAAAGAGAGACGTCTTGAACCATTAAACAATGGGGCATACTTGCACGATTGAAAATTTGGATAATTGGAGAAAGTTTTGAATGGTAGTAGTGGATTCATGTTGCATGTGTAAATGAACCGGGGATATCATATCATATACTTTGACTGTTAGCTAGATAATTCTGTTCATTGGCGTTTCATGATGAAATTTTGGGAGATAGTTACTTTTTGTGTCATGTGCGAACACACACATAGGGAGAGATAGAGAGAGGGAGGGGAACTATCCATAATAAAGTTGAAGTTCCTACTTTTACATTCTTTCAATGATTGGATGATGCGAGCCAGTTTTATCAGTTTTTTGTTAGACCCGTTTTTATTTAAAAAATCATATCTTCTGATTTTGACATTGGATTGGGTCAAACTTGGTGGCGTTGGAAAGCTTATTCAGAGGGCTACAATTTTGTATTCATGAACATTTCGTAATTCTAACGTTTACTAGGCAAAATTTGTCATTTTGTATTATTTGTAATGCAAAGTGTTTTTATTTCGTTTTTATTTATTTATTATTATTATTATTATTATTATTATTTTTTAAGGTTTAGAATTTAGGCTATATATAAGCCTATTTAGATGGCTTGAGCCTCCAGCTTATGTATTTTTATCAATGTATCAATATGAAACACTCTATGAGTGATTTTCTATCCCTTTTGCCTTGATTCCTTGATAGAATTTTGGTTTGAGAAGAGTTGTGATTCTATTATTGTTTGCTATTGTGAACCCACTACGCTACCCTGCATCATTGAACTTGGGCCATGAGTTGCTTTTCCATCTTAAATTTGTGGGAGTTTTTTGAAATGTAGACATTAGCTGTTCCTTTTTAGTGTGTTTCTTGTATACTTTCCAGTACTAGAGTTGTGCTGCGTTATTGTGACTTTTCTTTTTTAATGAATTACTTTTAAGAAGTATTAGTCTTTTGTACTACCCCTATCAGACTCTGTCGGCTGGCTGACTTCATTACTTATTTATCTTGCATGGGTTCTGATGAAAGTTAAAATATACTTTGTCCAACTAACACCTTAGATTCTCTCTCTCTCTCTCTCTCTCTCTCTCTCTCTCTCTCTCTCAGCTTACCTTCATTCTCATTTTGACAGGAGAGCTGAACAAACTTAAAGAGCTTGTTGTTGATGCAAAAGAAAAAGGTGTAAAAGTGGTATCTGCTGTGGTCAAAAGGATGCTTGAGAAAAACATGTTCCTCTTTGGGTGTTTGGAGATAAATGAAGGTTCTGTTACAGAGACAGTGAATCAACTTACAAAATTGCAGAATGCCCGCATTCAAGTTTTATATAATAAGTATGTTGTCAACATATTACTTTTATTTTGTATTTTTCTTTATTCAACATATCACTGATGATATTGCATATTCTGCACATTTTCTTACTCTGTTCCTGCTTTCCTTTCAACTAACAGGTTATTTGCTGATAGTCGGACAGAGCACTTCCTCCATATGGACTTGGTAAGTAACAAAGTGCCTTATGAGATACATTGACATAAGTTTATACTCTATTTGAGCAGACATATGAACATGCATATCAACTATGTGGATTTCACTTTAAAAGACATTAATTGGTGAAACATATATGGTTTTTCTTTCTAATTGTAGTGGCACACTTGGGTTGAGATTTTCTATGAATCTGAGCCTAGTTCCAAATTCTGAAAATTGTGAATCGCATCCACACAAACACAAAAAAAAATATGTGATACAACATAGAAGTTGGAAATTTTTCCAAAACTGTGGCATGTACACAACAATAGAATATTACCAAATAACTTTACTTTTAATATCTGTAATTGTATCCTTCCCCTCTTTGATTTTTATCCCATTCAATAAGATTCTTTTTGTACCATAAATGTCGTGTGCGTTGCTGTGGTCCAGTGCACAATTGCTGTGACTCAGTTGAGTGTACAATGGCAGATATCAATTCTGGGCATGTGCAGGGCATATCCCACACATTTCAAAGCATGGCAAAGGGGATGCCATGTCATACTTGTTGTCCAACGGCAACGTGGTTTTTATTAATCATCCATACATGGATTGATAGATCAGGTGG
Organism: Alnus glutinosa; assembly: GCF_958979055.1. Classification (NCBI taxonomy): domain Eukaryota; kingdom Viridiplantae; phylum Streptophyta; class Magnoliopsida; order Fagales; family Betulaceae; genus Alnus; species Alnus glutinosa. The sequence continues at coordinate 7,892,719 of NC_084895.1, forward strand.
GTATGCTACATCCTTAATATTTGGTAAAACTAGCAATGAATGGTGTAAGATTGGTTTGGTTTTGGTCGTGGTAAGCAATGACTATTTCTAATGGTCCTTGGACCAATTACATTTCCTTCCCCCATGGAAAGGATGGAGGATGAGGTCTATTCTCATGCAGGTGGCGTATTCACCTACCAATGAAAAGCATTGATGACTGGTGGCCTATCCCCCCCGCCCAAAAAAAAAAGGCTGCTGGGAATCATCTAATGTAAACCAATCCAATTGTAAAGATAATTTGGAAAAAGCAAAGTGAGTCACAGTGGATCTTAGATGACTCCAGACCAAACCCAAGTTTTTGACCTGCAGTACATAAAAGAACATGTCAATTTGAATCGTTCTGCTGGGAGTGCTTATTTGACTTTCATTGATTGCTGTTGGTGAGGGAGCCATAGTTGGTGAGAACAACCAATGATCTGGTTGTCTGAATGCTAATTTTGAATAGCATTGTTGACAATGGTATTGTTTTGATATACTTGTTTCTAGTACTTTGGGCATCTTCGTGACAATAATATTTTCCATTTTTTTTTCTTGTTTTGGTTAATTACCTTTCATGCTATACTCGAACATTATCTGATCATGGTTTGATAGTTTTAACAATTCATTCAGCCCCTAGGTCCACAAAAGTCGATTTGTTATAAATAGGTCAGGTAAACACAACTCTGTTAGTTAAAACTACCACCCAATCTAATAAGAGGATTTTGAGGTATGGGTGGATTGACAGGCTGGGCAGGTTTTGTCTGATATAGGTTTTTTTAGCAACTTATGAGATTTTTGATAAGGTGATCTTTCATTTGACATAATGGGTGCTATGAATTTCCTTTTATCCTTATCTTCGAGTTAGATTTTGGTTTAGACTGCATCTGACATACATTGTTGTTCCCCCATGTACTAGGGTATGGAAGTTGACTTGAATGTTGTCCAGGAAAAGTCAACAGAATATGCAGAGGCCAAGAAATTGGCCATTGAAGGTATTGTATTTTTCCTCACCAAATTCAGCAGAAACAGAATAATCGATCATTTTATTATGGAAGTAACTTTTATGTTATGAATTGGTATCATGATGGTGAGTGGTGCTATTGTTTATCATTCTAGAAAGTTAGTATAGTGCATCCGGTCTTGAAGATATCTACATGTAATAATTTTTGGCTATTTTTTTCCGTTCTGCTTTGCTTCACAGTGCATCCTAAAAGATGTATCAGTTAATTTTAGGATTTCAGTGGGGACATCCTGATGTGACTCGTTTAGTTATTTTTGGGTCTGAACACCAATATGATTTTCAATGATCTTACCTATATATATATATATATATATATATATATATATATAGGTGACTTGTCATAATTTGATTGGTATTGACTTGGCATTTGACAGTTTCTATAAAAAAATTTGGACATAAGTTGGGTTCAAGGACCTATTTGTTATTTTTGCATACTACAGTGAGCTCTTAACAAATTTTTATACCACACAGAGCTTATTATAAATCGATGTAACCATATTAGTCTGATTTTGCATTTTTTCCTACTAAATAATTTCTAAACTAGTTATGAAATCCCCAATCCCACATTTCCTCTACGTACTCTTTTAGAATGACGACATTTGCATTTATGTTATTAGAACGCATGGTTTTATTAAACAGTTTCACACTCCAATATTTTCCCAAGATAACTAGCAATCTTCTTTGCCAAAAAAAGAAGAAAAGATATTACTATGCACTATTTTATGGTGCCATATATATAATACAAATTTCTTTTAATTTTCTGGGCATTTTTACAGATGTTTATGTCAACTGGCCTACTTCCACACTTTTATTTATGGTCATTTAACTTCTTATTTCTGCTTTTCATCATGATTTCTTGTTAAAGAGGCCAGCAAGGTAGTGGATGTTCAAGACATAAAGCACATATCAGAGGATAAAAAATTGATTGGAGATGAAATGCAGAAGATCGTAGATGACTGGAATGTCCAAAGAGATATTTTTAATCAACAAAGAGGATTCAGCCAGCAACCTCCTGAAGAACAGCAGCAGCTCCTGCTGCTACAAGAAGAAGAGCAACAGCAAGATCAAGATGATGAAGACTTTGATCAACAGCTGGAACGATTGCTATCCAAAGCATAATGGCTACGTTGGAGCTTCATAAAAGGTTCAGGGGCACGGATGGTCTCTGAGAATGCCATCCTAATTAATTTCACTTTGATACAAAACCATCTCCTCCTCCCTTTTTTTGTTACAGATGGGAAGAATGCTCATGAGTGCCTTGGGCTTGGTTCTAGCTTGTGTGATTTATTATGCATTCTGTATGCAGAAACGATTTAATATGTCCATTTAAATGAGTGCATGTGTAGTCTTGTAGATGTAAAATCATGAACAATGGCTCCGTCTAAGCTGCATGTTTAGAATATGCCTTCGATTAATTTGTTCGAAGCTTCCTATTTTTAGACGCTTCAATTTTGCAGTTGACATTAGTTTAATTTTGTTTAGTGTTTGTAGGAGAACGGAAGGCTATGTTGCCGGTATATAAATTGTAGTGGAGGGTTAAAATTAAGAAAGAAATGTTATTTCGTATTTCTGTGTTTTCTTCCATCATTTTCTATTGACATGGCATTGTTAATCAACCCTTGATTATTATTTTATTTTTCTTTATAATTAAGATTACTCTAATGGTAGATTGACCATCATTTTCATTTCTCTGTCTGGTTGGTTGCATTTGCTTTTTAATAGCTTGGCAAATCCCTCCATAAGGTAAGGATTTCGAGATGTTTTATTTGAATTTAGAGGTGAAAATTAAGAAGTGATTTTGGTGAGATCACACATTGAAAAAGTGTTATCTATGAAGAAGATTGTTTGATATACTTTTGAGTGTTTTATATTTTCAATATATATATATATATATCAAGAGATGGTGGTGTGACCACCTATCTTTTCCCAAGAGTAGCCGTGCAACCACTTTATCTCTTCGGTTAGAGATGGTCGTGCGACCACTCTAGTTAAGGTAGCCATAAGATAACCTCTAATTTGTTGGAGTAACCGTGCACAACTACATTTTTTTATTATTTATATAAAAAAGAAATTATATGCAAGAAGTCAATTCCTATTCTTGAAAAAAATAAATATGTATTTTCTCAAAAAATTTTGATAAGGTGTATGATGTTTTTTTGTATTTTCTTTTTAACAAATATATTTTAGGGTTGGAAAATAGGAACAACTTTCAATCACGTTCAGTGTTCATGCACCAAAAATACAACATATGTAAAAGTACAACCGACAAAATAGAAAACCTCTTTCACGATGGTCCCAATGGGCCATTTTTTGGGATGTAAAAGTACAAATTTCCTTTTTGAGATGTAAGAGGTGCTCACATTTCCTCGTGACACAGTAAAATACGAAGAATAGTTCATAATACATATCCCAATTATTATAGGGAAAAAAAAATCCATATTTCCATAAGACATATTATGATAAGAACCCAAAGGTTTTTATCAATTGAAAAAAAATATAATAATTAAAAAGATAAATCGACAACTTCAAAAGATTTCAACATTAAATTGATCACTTGGAGATCAGAATCAACCTTCAATTGTTGCATAAAGCAATTGACGTTTCTCACTAATTGAATTGCCATACAACATCTACGTCATTTTATAAAGAGTATTAAATCTTACTCCAGGAGAATATTTATTATAAAATAATGCTTAAAATAAGGAGATTACAACAATATGCATGCAATCATAGTATTAGTAAAAATATTGATATTTTGCAATCCTATCAACAATCCAACAAGAGTAATTATATTGTAAATTATCTATATATATATATATATATATATATATATATATATATATATATATATTCATACTCTGATAACACCAACATAAGGCTTCATCGCAGACCCAATCCACATATACCCATTATGCTCTTCAACTTCACTGACAGAGTCAAGTGAATTCCCACCCTTTCCATCCAACACGCCTATAACTTTTTCCTCTGCATCGTATTTTGCTGCCACGATATCTTTTGTCCCCCATCCCTATGCGATCACACTTTCAGTTTCATGCAGAGCTCTAACATTTTGGATCTCTCTTCCGCTATTTAATGCCACCCAAAATTCTCCCTTGTTGTTCTTCTTAATGTTGTTTCAAAAATATTTTTCGGTGTTTGGCTCGCACGAAAAAATTACAAAATGCAAAAATCAGAGTTTTGCAAATGCCGCTGGAATCTGGCAACGTTCAGTTGTCGTTGCTGGATTCTGGCGAGAAAGTTTGACAGGATCCAGCCATTTTTGCCGGATTCCGGCTGGAAACTTCCGGATTCGGCTAGATCAATGGCCGGATCAGGTCATATCCGGCCGAATCCCGGCCGTTTTGGCCAGATCCGGCTGTAATCTTCCGTATCCGGCAAGAGTCGGCCGGATTCCGGCCATTTTGGCCAAATTCGGCAGGCTTGGCTGGAATCCGGCAATATTCCCGCCGGAATCTGGTGGCCGGATTCCAGCGCCGGCGACCGGATGTTGTCAGACTCTGGCACCGATTAGATTCCGACGATCGATAATTGCTAAATTCTGACAATCGGATATCAAACGTGCGTGTAAGAACGAAAAGTTTAATTTCGGAAAACGATTTACAATTTTAAAAATCGTAAATCGTTTTTCGAAAATTAAAAAAGTTTTTACAGTCAAACTGAAAACGATTTTCATTGACCATTATTTTCGCCCCTACCAAACACTGTAAAATACTGAAATCATTTTCCAGAAATTATTTTACGCCGAAACAAACGGAATATAAATCTCAAACTTTAAATGACTTGTGTTGATTTGATTCTGTTGGTACAATTTTCGGTATGGCCATGATAACTCGCCTTTCGTTGGTGATCTCGTCCTTTGATCACTGTGACACCTCCAATGTCAAGAGAATATGCCGAGGGTTGGCCAAGGCTCCTCTCTCCAATGCTTAAGTTAGCCCCTGAATATATAGTATGCGTAAGTGCAATAATAGTGATCTCTCTTCGTACTTGAGGTTTCGACTTATTTATAGGTTGAGTCATCAGTGCCTTCACCGCCTTAGGGTTTTGTCTCTTTCTTCTCTCTTAACCTATGAATGCCGCCAAAATCAGACTTTAGCCTGGAATCGCCCACCTTCCAAACCAAGACTCTTCCCTTAATAATCTTTATACGAGATTTACGAAGACAAATCCGAGATTAACGTCAATCCCGGATTTTTAGGAACAGGCCGCAGTTTTGGAATATTCGAGATGGGATGAGGCGTGATTCTGAAATATTCGGGATCGTGTATAACAAGCTCCTAGTTCGCTGTGTTAGCCCCCGAATATTACCATGTCGGAGCTCCTGAATACCCATCCTTATTGGCTCATATCCGGTGGGCCTTGGGCTCATATCTCTACACCAGCTAAGGTGGGTTGAAAGGCTTGCTGCTTGGATGTCCCAACAAATTCGATGATACATCTAAGGGAAATGCTAAAGATGAGACTCTCATCCTCCCTTCATCACCATCTTTTTCTTAAAAAAAATTAGAGTAATGTTACATATCATCCATTTATCTTCCTTTTGTTCCCCCAAAATTGATGTGGCTCTTAAAATCACCATTGGATCAAAATCCTATAATGATCTATCATAAATTCAATGGTGATTTTAAGAGCCACATCAATTTTAGGGGGGACAAAAAGAGGACAAAGGGATGATATGTAGTATTACTCAAAAAATTACTTTTAGAGTAATGCTACACATCATCCTCTTGTCCTCCTTTTGTCCTCCCAAATTTGACGTGGCTCTTAAAATTACCATTGAATTTATGATAGATCATTATTGAATTTTGATCCAATGGTGATTTTAAGAGCCACATCAATTTTGGGAGGACAAAAGGTGGACAAGAGGATGATATGTAGCATTACTCTTATTTTTATTATCAAAGGGTGATCAAGAGAGGATGAGAGTCTTACGAGGAAAAGAAAAAGAAATGACAAAATCATTATATTATATGAGTAATGCTACACATCATCCTCTTGTCCACTTTTCATCCTCCTAAAATTGATGTGGCTCTTAAAATCACCATTGGATCAAAATTCAATAATGATCTATCATAAATTCAATGGTGATTTTAAGAGCCACATCAAATTTGGGAGGATAAAAGGAGGATAAAGGGATGATGTGTAGCATTACTCATATTATATATATTAGGTTTCATATAAAGTGAGGCAGATAGAGTTTTAGAGCGAGAGAGAGAGAGAGAGAGAGAGCGCGTTGGGGACAGGATGGGTAGGGTATCTTCGTTCCCTTTACACTCTACGATGTTATACCAATTGAATCTCTTTGATCCCTCCATTTTATCAGAATCCAAACAGAAAAAGCTGATGGAATTTCCACTGCTTTGTTTCTTGTTTCAGGTATTTCAAGGGACTCCATGCACAAGAGGCGTGCCACTGGTGGCAAGAAAAAAGCCTGGAGGAAGAAGCGCAAGTAAACCCTATTCCCCTCTTTCTCTCTCACTCTCTCTATGGACTATATTTGTGAATTTTTGTATATTTTTTAGTACGCATGTTTGTGTTTGATATGCCGCATTTCGGTCTTTGTTTAGCTACTGAGAAATCTAGAAAAATAAAGAGATAATGAAAATGCAATCTTGCGGTTTATGATGCTTGGGATCCTAAACGTCTTGGGACGTGCTGAAACTAATTCAAGCTGATGTATTTGGCTTAGTTTTTTATTTATTTAAGTAATGTATAAGGCTTAGTTGAAGGAGGGTTTTGTTTATGGGTTTTTTTAGTTGTTGAAGAAAAATCTGAGAGGGCAATCGTAAAAAGCATTTAAATTTTGTGCATTTTAACTTCCAAAGTGGTTATGGAAATTGCATGTATTTTGTTAATGTTGTGCTGGAAGATATCATCCTCGGATTTCATGTTCACCTGCGTATTTGTTGGAGTTCACACAGAACTTTGCAAGTTTGGCGTCAAAATAAGGACTAACTACCATTATTTAATCGGTCCTTTTACTGTATAAAACCAGCTGGTTATAGGGGATTAGATTGTTCGAAAGGTTTCGAAAATTACTGCTACATGTTTTTACTTTTTTGTGCGGTTACAACTATGCAAATACATATTTGGATTATTGGATGTTACCAATGGCACAGTGATTATTTTAATTGATATTTAAGGCTGAAAAGAGTTCAAAAATGTCTGCATCTGTGTTCGTTAGTTACCAGACCTTCATGCTATTGCAGGGTTCTGAGCCTTAATTTATGATTTGTTTTACCATCCTTGGCAATGATCTTTCTTGTTTGTTCAATTTGATTATCTGTTTTAATGTTTTTATTTATCTTCTTTCCTTCTGCCATTCTGTTACTTTCTTTTTTCTTTTATTTATTTATTTATTATTATTATTGTTGTTTTGCTCTCATTTATTGCCTAAATAATATAGACCTGTAAGTATATGAAGCTTGCCAGAAGCCATATACATATTAGTGAGGTTTAACTTGACTATCGACTATAGGTTAATTTTCAAGTGAGTTCTTTTAATTTCAAGAGATGGTGATATGAAACAGTGGAGGTTGTGTTTGAACTAAGCTTATAAAACCAATGTTTTCTTTGGTGAAAGAACAAAATAGCGTAATTTTCAATGAACATGAAGTTTCATTTTCATTTTTTTTTTCGTGGGGGGGAGGGGTTATTTTGGGATTTAGTTATTTTACGTTATTCATTGGGGCCCACTCTTGACTTTTGAGAGATTTAGTCCAAGCCCTATTTTAAGTTGTTACATTGTGTTTGCTTATTTATATAATGTTTTATTGTGTTATTAGGTATGAACTTGGTCGTCAGCCTGCAAATACTAAGCTCTCAAGCAACAAGACAGTAAGGAGAATTCGTGTTAGGGGTGGAAATGTGAAGTGGAGGGCCTTGAGATTGGATACAGGGAATTATTCATGGGGTAGTGAGGCTGTCACTCACAAGACTCGTATCCTTGATGTGGTCTACAATGCCTCAAACAATGAACTTGTTAGAACACAAACTCTCGTGCAGAGTGCCATTGTTCAGGTGGATGCAGCTCCCTTTAAGCAATGGTATCTTCAACACTATGGTGTTGACATTGGTAGGAAGAAGAAGGCAACTGCTAAGAAGGAAACGACAGAGGTGATATATGAGTTTGAAACTTTATTCGCTTTTTTATTTTTATTTTTAATTTTTTTAATTGTTTTTATATTTGTTTCTGAATGCTGTTTATGGTTTTAGCATCTTCTGTCATGTAGTATCAATATATGCTGTCACATGATTTTGTTAATAGAGATGTTATCGTGCCATGGTCAATTTTTTTAAAGTAAGACTTACGAGTAAGAAATTGTGCATTTCGGTAATTAACTTTTCTCTGTCCAATCTTGTTTGTAAATTATTGCATCTGGTATTATATAAGACTGCTGATTTTTTTAATAATTTGTTTTTGAAAGTAAGACTTATGAGTTGGCAATTGTGCATTTGTTAGCTCCTGTTTTCATATTAGTATCCAGCATATATTATTTTTGGGCAGTTTTTATTTGATGAAACACTATGGATCTAGAACGCACAAGTAAATTGCTTTTTTTTTTTTTTCTTTAATAAATATTGTCTGAAGTGCAATTTTGGATAATGTTTATTGTGGATACATATTTAGATTTGATGGACTGCTGCCAATAATTATATCCTGTTTACTGCTTGTGTGATTGCCTATATACTCCGGGAGTTTTATTATATTCTATTCGGTGATGACCGGTGTAGTGCCTCCGACTTTCTCATAGTTATGTGTTTTGCTTTGTCCCTTGTTTATTTGAACGTACATTTTCTTAGAATCGCACGAGGCCTTCGTTTGTGGAGTTGGTTAGGTCATACACATGCCTTGATGCAATGGTGATGCTCATTGTGGGTGGTTTTCCATCGTTGTATGCAGAGGTGATGCGATTAGAGCCATTGCGTCATACCAGGTTGTGGGTTCCGTTGACGGAGCCGTGTGCTATTGATCTCCTTCGGACGGTGAGGTCTGAAGACTGTGAGGTTTTGAGATCGACGATGGATTGCTCTGTGTTGGAGATACCTCTGCTTGATCTGATGGTCAAGGAGAAGCTGCTGCGTCCGTTGGGTAAGAAGAATCTCGAAGTTAGTCTCTCTGTTCAAGGCTCGGCAAGGAAGACAAATACGCGTTTGAATTTGTGTACGTGGAGTAAGTTGCTTGTCAAGTTCAACTTAGATGTGGGCTGGGTTGTTGGGTTTGGTCTGGGCCATAAGATTAAAGGATTTCCTTTGGGTTGGTTCATGCCCAAACCCAATTTCAAGTAGACAATGGAGGTCTCTGAGGTTACGGGTCTTGTTTCGGATCCTGAAGCGGGTCTCGTTTCTGTGAAGTGTTTTCAACGTTTGACGGTTGCCCATGGGAGTTCTCATTGGCCGGGGACGACTTTGGCGGCTGTTTCTGGGGTAAATCTGGGTCAACATTTCAAGGGTGGGTGTGTTTCTGATCCAACGGTCGACTTTGCCAAATTGTCTGCGTCTTCACAGTTCGTCTTTCCCCCCTTGTCGACATCGGAGGTGTTGTCTTCGGTTTCTTTGGATGCTTCTCATAGGTTAAAGGAGATTTCTCCGGATCCAGTAAGCTTTATTGTTGGGTTTGGTTCTTTCGGTACATCTCCTTTGCCAAGCAGCTTTGGTGGTACTTGTCTGACCCCTCAGCTTAGTCCTGAGGGGTCTTTTCAGCCCATCTTTGCCCCTTCACAGATTTCTTTTTCAAGGGTGGTTGAGTTGGGAGAGGGGCTTCGTTCTTTCTTCTTCTTTTTTGTGTCGATGATATCTAAGCCGTTTCATAAATACTACCGGAAGGCAAGGAAAGGCAGATTAGTGCAGTTGGATAAGAATTTATTTGCAAAATCTATGGCAGCAACGTGGTTGAATGTTAGTTTTTTAGCCGAGGAAGCAGTTGCGGTGCTTCCAGTGATGGATTCTGCGGGAGTGACATATTCCATGAAGGATATTGTTGGGCCATCTATTTTGAAGAAGGGTTTCATTAGGAGGGGGTTTCTCAACCCGAGCCCAGCTGTGAAAGTTTCTACTCATTTCTCGGTTGTATAGACGGTCGTGTTGACATCGACTCTGGATGTTAAGGAAGATGGGGTGATAGGGTTTCCTTCCCCCCCTGAGTGGTTGCGTCACTCCTATCATTGAAAAGGGAGATGACTTCAGGGTGAATGGTTTGTCCCAATTTCAGAATTGGCCAATAGGTTTTGATCTGTCTAGGGAGGAGGTGTTGTGGGAGCAAGGTGATGAGATTTAGGATGGGGAGTTTGGAGATTCCCCTTACCCTTTGGGTGCTCTTCCTTCCAACACGGCATTGGATTGGGAGGTGGATAGTGTCGAGGATGAGGATTCGTCCTTGGCGATTCTAGCTGCCTTTGAAGAGGACTTTGTTCAACAAGTTAAGGTTGCGTGCCCGAAGTCCAAAGGTAGGAAGGAGATTTTGAATTTGGTAAGCTCGAGCCATCAACTACGGTGATGCAAGTGCGTCCACTCGGCATAGGAAAGGCAAGGCTCACGTGTAGTAGCATGGAATGCTTCTCGAGGGTTCAGGTTTGAGGGTTTTTGGTTTTCGAGGGTTGGGATTTTTTTTTTTCTTCTTCTTTTCCCTATTTGTGGGTTACTTTGGCTGTTCCTGTGTATTTATCCCATAGTAATTTGAACTTTTCCTGTGCCAGTGAATGTAGCCAATGGATTTTAGAAATTGCAGCGGTAGATTCTTTAGGGAGATATAGGGGAGAGGAAAAGGTTTCACTTAGGTGATTGGGAGATTGCTCGCTCATCTATCCAAACAGGAGGCTCTATCATCAGAAAGTGTCGGGTGTGTTTGATAAACTCTTTTGTAGTGTTTTTTTTTTAATAGGAATAAGAAGTGATTAATGTGATATAAAGTAGAAAAATGTTTTGAATTTTTTGTAAGGAAAATTGGAAAAGGTTGTTAAAAAGTAATTGAAGTGATATAAAAAGTGAAAAAAGTTGTTAAAAAGTGATTTATGTGATGTAAAAAGTGAAATGTTTTGAAGTTAACTTTTTCAGAGGAAAAATGGAGGGGTTTGCCAAACAAAGCTGCAGTACCTAAATTTGTTGGGGACATGGTTATGGGCCGTGGCAGTATGCTCAGGAGGATGATCATTTTGGGAAGATCTTGTGGCAATTAATGAGGAAAGATTAGGGGTGTTGGAGATCCAATGCAGTTAGACACACACTTGGAGTGGGAGTTTGGAAGGGTGTTATAGCTGGTTGGCATTCTTTTTCTAGATTTGTTAAATTTCAGATAGGTGATGTAGAAGAGTTAGTTTTTGGTCCGATGCTTGGTGTTGGTGTGCTGATGAACTGTTAAAGTCCGTATTTCTTGAGCTCTTACAGCTTGCTACAAGTAAACATCTACTGTGAGAGAGCATATGAGAGTAACAGGTGGTGCATGCAATGGAACCTATATTTGCGAGGCCATTTCAAGATTGGGAGTTTTAATCAGTTAAATACTTTCTTTGACTTTCTGTATTCAGTCAGGATGTATTGGAATGGATGACAAATGTGCTTGAAGTTGAGTAGAAATTATATATTTTTAATGTTCGATCGTACTATAAGGCCTTGAGATGGGTTTCTTGTTCATATTTCCTTTGCAAGGCTATTTGGAGTAATGGATAGCAACTTTGTAGAAAACTTATACAGTTGATACTCTTTATAAGACCGAAAAAGACTGGGCTCATTTGGCAACTCTTTTTAGGGTAGTTTTTTGCTTTTTAGTAAAAGCAAAAGCATTAACAAACAACTCAAAACACAAAACACTCAAAACTACTTTCACTTTTATGACACATCACAACTAAGAAGGAAAAAGTACTCTCTAAAAAGTTTTGCCAAACAAACCTATTATTGTTGATGGGTGTTATATGTGTAAGTGAAATTGAGACTATGCAAATCATTTGTTAATTTACTGCTCAGTTGCTATGAAGTGATGGGCTTTTGCTTTATAGTGTCTGGTACGAGATGCATTATGCCTATCGGTGCTTGTTTGCTTCAATGTATTTGGAGGAAACCTACTTCATTTAGGAATAGCGTTTGAAATGTGGTACCTCATGTCTCGGTGGACTATATGGTGGGAAAGAAATAGGTAGACGTTCGAGGGATAAGAGATTTCTTTTGTCAGAATCAAGCCTGCTCTTGTCCAATAACAATTTTTTGTTTTGTTTTGTTTTTTTTTTTTTTTTTGGATGTTACTAGATGCCATATAATTTTACTGTAATTCTTTGGACTCATTGTACACTTGAATATTATTTGGGGGAGATACTTTAGTATACACCCTGTCTTATGATAAGTTACTGCTCTCTCTGATTTTTTGTATACTGCTCTTTTTAGTATGATAAATTAGATCTACATATTAAAAATAATATATTGTAATTTATGGACATTACTGATAATTTAGGTAAAGACCAGATTTTTAATGGGTAATCTCATCATGAGAAAACAAACATGCCACTCCTGTCTCCTTCGCTTGTTACCCACTAGAGACATTTTCAACGTTATAATATTATTTCACGTATTGTGATTTTTCAGTTTTGATAAGAAAAATTTACATTCTCTGTTTGGCAAACATTTGTAGGAGGGGGAAGGTGTTGCAGAGGAAACTAAGAAGAGCAACCATGTACAGAGGAAGCTCGAGCAGCGCCAGAAAGAACGTAAACTTGATCCCCATATTGAAGAGCAGTTCGGTGGTGGTAGGTTGTTGGCCTGCATCTCTTCCCGTCCTGGTCAATGTGGGAGATGTGATGGGTAAGCTTTTAGTTAAACTGAAAGGTTTTCAAAGTGACCTTTGTATGTCTTTTGTTTTACCTGTTGTTTAACTTTCTCTTATAGGTACATATTGGAGGGGAAAGAGCTAGAGTTCTACATGAAGAAAATCCAGAGAAAGAAAGGAAAGGCTGGTGCTGGTACTGCTGCTTAATCGTACGGCTTCATTTTTCCTATGTTGGCTGTATGGAGTCTTCACTTTGTAGGTTATGGCTACCCATTGGAAAGGTTGGTATAACACATTTTTGCTGATACTTGATTGGTGACACTAATTGAATGATGTCTATGCATGACTGAGCATCATTACTTAGACCTTACAACATTTGTTGCCACAGATTTTGGGTTTGATTATTCGATTATCAATTTTTTCTATTTGATAATTGTTTGTGGCTGCATTGAATGCTTGGTAAATGACCTTACAGTTTCTTTCTTTCACAATAAAGTTTGAGAAATATTGTTGAGTTTGGCTCTCCTATCAACTTTCATTGATACCATAATATAGATAATGTCAAGAATATGTAAAAAAGAAGGCAAGACTTTCAAGATCTGTCCTCCGAAAGAATCGGAAGCATCAGGAAACATGTATGTTTGTGAATACGTGGAAGTGAGGAGGAGGATTATCTTCCATTGACTAGTCCAAAAACCTTAGAGATCTCCGATGAACCTGTAAAACTCATGTAGGAGCATATAGAGTAGTTGAATACAAGCCCCATCTTTGACACATTAAAAATTTAGGAAAAAAATTTGTAAAATCAACCTTTTCTTTTGAGAGCTTATTGTGAGGAAACGGATCCTCTCCGTTTCAAATGAAATCGAGAGTTGCCTGTTCATCTAAGATTCCCTTTAAAAAATCTATGGTTTACAAATTGCCATCTCATTTAAAAGTCTAACTTTTTCTTTTGCAAACTTAACGCACGTTAGACTAACGTTTTACAAAATTAACTAGCCTTTGTGCCGTCAAGAACATCTCTAACACTTTCTGTTTTTTGGGTGAATACATCTTCAACACTTCATTTACGTCATTTACAGTTACGAAGTTTCAACAGCAAACTATATGAGCCTAGAACCTGAGTTGATCTTTCATATCCATTATAATACCGAGAGTTGGAATTTTCCTTCCATAACCTAAAGCTGAGATGATAGAAAACCAATGTTGAATCCTTCTCTTGCTCGGAGAACACAGAACCCAGATACATAAACCCTTTTAGCTCCTCAAGCTCAAGGTCTGACAAGCCCTTAGCTCTTGCAAGTTTTCTGATCAAGTCCCTCCTTCAAACACCCATTCACCTGCACAATTAATTCTCCAAACTGAGTCCCTGACCCAACTTCGACAGACACTCCAGATAACTGTAACAGGTTTTCTGGTTTAATAGGAATTTAGAAAGAAAAAAATAGAGAGAAAGGGAAGAAGAAATTCAAATGGATTGATTTTAGAAATGAAAATACAGAAAAGAGCCACATTCGAGATGGCCAATCTCCTAGCACATTCGAGAGTGCAATTCTCCAAGTAAACAATCTCTAATGAGATTCAACATACCCTACTAATGGACTTATGGCCTTATATAGACATGGCCCAAAGCTTAAACTCTAATGATTGGAATGGGCCAAGCCCATTCAACCCATATTAAAATCCAGCCCATACACTACTAATATACTCATTACATAAACTCAGTTCCGCGGACCCAGCCCCCCTGTGGCCAAGACCTTCAACTCTAGCCTCTAAACCCCCGCCAACCCTTTCTGCACAAAGCCTAGGACTTCCGGCTTGTTCTGTAGTCTTAGATTGAGAGTTTGAGTGAATCACCCTTACTGGCCTTTTGTGCCGATGTTGACTTACGCCCCATCGCTCCATTAATCTGAGGAATCGTGCTTGCCAGAGATAGCATTAACCTCGACTGAGAAACTTCTATCTTCCCGAAAGATTGACCCATCGGCCATCCTCAGTCTCTTACTCTATACCTGCCTTGAAACTGTCCCTTCCCTTCCAAAACGTCAATATTCGTTCTCCTCCCTTGTACATTAACGCCTTAATGAGACTACCTCTAGTTAGTTTTGCCAAAAAAAAAAAAAAAATGAGATACGTTATTAACTTTTAAATGAGGTGGCAATCTGTAAACCATAGATTTTTTTTAAGGGAATCCTAACCGTGAACCGGCTGGATCCGTTTCTTTATTATGGTATGCAAAAATAATAAATAAATTATCAACTTCCGTTCAAAATTTTGACAAATTCTTTCAATTATACAATGTTAAACATTGTATAATTACGCCTTGTTTGACATCAAGATACCAAATAAGAGAGGAGTTTTAATTCCTGCTCGCTTATAATTTGAAACTGAGTGTTGGATAATAAAGAAAGCTATTCCCAATGTGTACTTGGGTTTCAAGTTGTGAAAGCTTAAGCCACAAAACTTTTTGTTTTTTTTTTTTTTTTAAGAAAAAAAAAAAAAAAAAAAAAAAAAAAAAAACTAGGTCCTACCGTAAATTTTTTTTGACAAAATCCATTATGTGCCATGTTAGCACTATTCGTATTGTAACTTATAATAAAAATTAGTAAAAAATAATTTTTTGGGTAAATTGCACCGTTAGTCCCTGTGGTATGTCATAATTATTTTTCACTCCCTATGGTTTAAAAAGTTAATGAGAGATCCATGTGGTATGCAATAATTACGTTTTACTCTCTGGGTCGATTTTCCGTCCACATCTTGACGGAATCTGTTAGCCCTACACATCAGCGACACGTGTCGCCATCTTAATAAAAAAAATAAAAATTTATTAAAAAATAAATAAAAATACTTATTTTTAAAAAAAAAATAAAATTTTTTTAAAAAAAAAAACAAAACAACCACCCCCAGAGGCCGCAGAGGGTGGCGCGCGGCCACCCCCAGGCCATTGGGGGTGGCCTGGCACCCCTTTGCCCATTTTTGTTTTTTCTTTTTTTTTTCTTTTTGTTTTTTTTTTTATTTTAATTTTTTAAAAAAATAAGTATTTTTATTTATTTTTTAATTAATTTTTTTTTTATTAAGATTGGACATGTCAGCACCACGTGTCGCCAATAAGATGATGACACGTGGCGCTGACGTGGCATTTGACGGAATCTGTTAAAAATTTTAACGGAATTTGACGCCAGGGATCGATTTGTAATTATTGCATACCACAGAGATCTCTAATGAACTTTTTAAACCATAGGGAGTGAAAAATAATTATGGCATACCACATGGACCAACGGTATAATTTTCCCTAATTTTTTTGATACATGTTAGACATTTATCTCTTACTATCTCTATATAACCAAGTTTCAAATTTACCATTGAATTTGTAAGACTCAGTGTAGGTTCCAAAAATTCAATAGTAGACTATCTTTATTGCAATACTTGGCTTTTGTGTTTTTTAAACGGAATTTGTGTTATAAAATGATATTGATCATCTAAAACAAACAGAGAACCAAAAACACAGCGATCATCATATGCTTTATGTTTCTTTTCATTGGAAGAAGAGGCTGGAAGCAAACGGATGGAAGAGATAATAAATTAGAATAGCAATTGGGTTTTGTGTATAATCAATATCGTCAATCTTCTAATAGAGTTTATTGATCCAAAGAATGAAAAACTTTAGTCTTTCAATTTATGATGCGAGAATTGTTATAAAGGATAATGGTATAGATCTTATAAAGTGGAGAGTATCTTTGATTCTATTCTTTTAGATAGATAACTATGTTTTGTGTTATTCATTGATGTTCTTGTTGTGCAGCAATTGCTATAGATGGTTTGGTTGGCTGTGTTGCTTTCTCATGTAACATTAATTTGGGCAAAAAGGCAACAGTAATGTGAAATCAGTATATTTTCAAAACATTAGGTCTTTAAAAAATTAAAATAAGCCTAAAATATTAAAAATTGGCTCAAATTATTTTTAAAATCGTTTAAAATATGCTCTAATAGAGACCCAAAGACTAAAATAGGCTCAATACCTAATATGCGGATAACGGATAATAACCGCAATAAATGTGTGTATGCGGTTTGGAAAAACATGTCATAGATGCGAATATTTAAAAATGACATTTACATTTTACGGATGCAATTACGGATATTGTAAATAATCGCATCTACATCTACATGTACTACATAAATCTGAGTCCACAAATGCATTTACAATAAAAGATCCATTATATACGAAAACTCATTCTAATATTTTCAGAATTATGAGTCATATGAAACAAAAATTCCAACAATTTCATTTCACCGACATGCATATGATTCAATTCTACATCAACTTCACAAAGACTAAAAAAAAAAAGAAAAAGAAAGAAACACGAAAAACAAAAGCAAACTTCAAAAAAAAAATATAGGATAACTTCGCTTACCACTTTGATTTTTCATTACTTGTGCAATGAAACCTTAAAAAGTTGCAATATCAAGCTGTTATATTTTAAAACTTTGCAATGTCACCTTTACCATTTGAGTTTAAGGTTAAATACGATCAGTGGCGGACCCAGGCTTTAAAAGATGGAGGGGCCAAATCGAAAAAAATAATAATTTGGAAGGGCAAAACTGAAAAAATTAAAAAATTAGGGGGTAAAATTTTTTTTTTTTTTTTTTTTTTTGTGTAAACAAAAAAAAAAAATTAGAGAAATATTTTGGGGTTTGGGGGGGGGGCCAAGCCCCCCCTAGCCCCAATGTAGGACCGCCCCTGAATACAATGGTAACTAAGTGAAATGTCTCTTATATCCTTGTAAAACTATGAAAATTAAAAAGAAAAAATAAAAAGAAAAGAAAAATCAATAAAATAAAAAATTCATATGGGTCTATGGTCGTGGGTCACCACCCACGTCTGGTTTGTGTTCTATTTTTTGTTTTTGTTTTTTTTTTTTTTTTTTGTTGGAGATTTTGACATCCTCTATTAGAATTTAACAGAAAATCCTAACGGATGGGTGATATTGCAAAAATTTCAAACATGGTGACCTCATGACTTGACATTGTAACTTTTTAAAGTTTGACGGTAGAATTACAAAAAGTACTGAAAAAATATCAAGGGGTAAGTGGAGTTTCCTCAAAATATAATATCATTTGAACTCATTTTAGACTGGGATTTGGTCTGCCAATAATTGGGAA
The DNA here is from genome assembly GCF_958979055.1 of Alnus glutinosa. Classification (NCBI taxonomy): domain Eukaryota; kingdom Viridiplantae; phylum Streptophyta; class Magnoliopsida; order Fagales; family Betulaceae; genus Alnus; species Alnus glutinosa. The sequence continues at coordinate 7,910,691 of NC_084895.1, forward strand.
AGAAGGCAATCAGAGAGTAACTTCCCTTGTCTCTATCGGGTCTGATCTGAGTATCTACCAAGAAAAAAAAAACACACACACACAAATCAATCAAAGTTACCCATAACATTTCAAGTCACCACCTTTATATTGAAAAATATGCACAAAATTAAGAAAATGAATTGCACATTAAATGCAAACATGAATAAATCTATCATCAAAGCGATAAAAAACACAAAATAAAATAAAAGTTTCGACGGCTAAGTGAGTCCACAGGCTCAATAAATACAAAAATTATTGATATTTTGTTATAAATTTTTCTTAAGAAAAGAAACACTTATCAAAAAAAAAAATTCTTAAGAAAATACCCATATTATATGATTATAATAACAACTAACAAGTATCTAGCTGATAAGATAAGCATAAAATAATTATTTAATAATACATTTATGTAAATCCTATTATGCATATACAATGCAATGATAATCTTCAAGGATAGTCTTACTTAGTTTCTTTTGTCATTCTCTCTCGTTTAAAGCCATAACTCGGTTAATGGTTTTTTTTGGACATTGACTATACTAATTTTGTCATGATATCACTCGGATATAATGACATTTTTAAGTATAATGATTCGGGCCCAAAAATGACAAGAGTGTAGGAATTGGTTTTTAATAATAATAGATTAATACACCGTTACATGTAAATGCGATTTAATTGCAGTGAACACCGGTGTGGTAAGTCATGTTTTCTGCTATCCTGTGAAAGTTATAAGTATAAATACTTACTAAGGATAATACTACTTTTGAATAATGAGTTGTGAAAAGAAATTAACTGCTTTGAGAATGAAATGTTATATTGCATACTATTGTGAACGGTTGAATCTAAAAAATATGTTAATAACAAAGCTGAGATGCAGCGGGGGTGTTATGGGCTACTAGTGGGCTAGGAAAGTAGTAGGGGAGTTATGGCTACCAGTCCGAAAAATATTAATAATAAACAAGTTGGGGAATTACGGCTACCGGTTCGAAAACTAAAAAGCTTTTTTCAAAAAAAAAAAAAAAATCTAATTGAATAAGAAAAAAGTTACATGGCATAATCTTTTTCATTCCTGATTCGAAAGAAAAATGAGTAAACGATCCACTCCTAACAATAGACCCAAAACAAACTAAAACAATACTGAAATAATTACAAATAGTAAGAAATAGGTCAGAAAAGTAACCTGATCATCTCAAAAGGCCGTACAAAACTGTTATAGAAGGTAAAGGCTTTTTCGAGAAGTTTGAAAGTCCTAGAATCAAGCTTTTTAGTTTGGATTACCTTGGCTTGGCTTGGCTTGGATCATGTTTAATGGGCCACCTCTTTTGGATATTTTTAATACACTTGGGTTGGGCCGAGTTCTTGGCCTTCGCTTGCTTATCTTGGCCCAACTTGATTTACACTCTCATCAGCACTGAGGCCATGTCTCTAATGGCGCAAAAAACAAGTATTTGCTCAGAAGGTACAACAATTTCATTTATTTATTTTTTGTACTATTATTATTATTATTATTATTATTAATTGTTTGCATGTGCTTAGATCTACTTTATTAGGTAATTGGCATAAAATAAACTCTCAGCTTACTTAATAAAAGTAAGCCTATAGAGAGTATCATAAGAGCATCCTTAATAACTGGGACGGATTTAGGGGGCCGGTATAGGCCATTGCCCCTGCCCCCTTCAATTTTAAAAAAAAAAAAAAAAAAAAAAAAAAATTAGATAAAAAAAAAAAATTATAACATAAAAAGTAAAAAATTTAATTTATTGGCTCTTACCAACAAGTTATAAAAGGCCTTGACCCTTGTCCATAAGAGCTTTTGGCTCCATCCCTGCTTAATAAGCTCTCTATTATGCAGTTTTAGCCAAAATTTGAAGAAAATCTTTAAAAACCAACGTTTATCAAATTCTCCTTCCTTTCTTTAAATTAGTTCTTGCCATATTCTCTCTAAATTTGGTACTCAATTTTCTTTAGCCATTCAATTTTTTAATTTTTTTTACTTTTTCACATTGAACATCTCACTCATGAAAGTACTGCATTGAAAAGGTGCTTTGAGAAGTTGTTAACTAGGATTACTTTTTCACCAAATCAATAAAAACAATATTTAAATGAAGTAGATAAATATTTAGTAAGTTTGATATATGGTGATTTGACAAAAAGCTAACTAAAATAGTAAAAATAAATTCTTTTAGCTAAAATTTAGAAGAAAAAAATAAATTAGAGTGCTCATTTAAGATGCTCTAAACATCATGAAATGGAGAGAATTCTATTCCAACGTATAGATCTATCTAGCAAATTAATCCTTGAGAGGAATTGCAACATCAGAGCTGACCTCTAAACAAGTTGATATCAGAGAGGTAGCACTTCCTCTGTCCAGCCTCTCAGAGTTTTTGGACTTGTTTGATAACTCTTTTTAAAATATTTTTTTTTTACTTTTTGGTTGAAAATAGTGTTCTAACTTGACATAAAAGTGAACATAATTTTGAGTATTTTGTGAGTATAAAGTGGTTAGAGTTATTTGTTAATACTTTTGTCTTTTTATTTAAAAGCAAAAAGCTTCTCCAAAGAGCATTATCAAATGGAATAAGAATTCACAGTATACTTAACAATTCAAATTACTAACAACTTTGGCTAGTTATTGTGAGATAGCCCAAGTAGAACTCAGTTATCCAAATAGAGAAATGATCCCTACACTCATTTCTCACAACAGCCCCACAACAAACTGACGTGGCTGGTAATATTTTATTACTTTTTTTGTTTTGTTTTGTTTTGTTTTTGTAAAAAAATAATAAAATACTACCAGCCACGTCAGTTTGTTGTGGAGCTGTTGTGAGAAATGAGTGTAGGGATCATTTCTTATCCAAATAATTGTTTTGAATAAGAGAAATGATCCCTACACTCATTTCTCACAACAGCCCCACAACAAGCTGACGTGGCTGGTAATATTTTATTATTTTTTTGTTTTGTTTTCATTTCTTTTTGTAAAAAAATAATAAAATATTACCAGCCACGTCAGATTGTTGTGGGACTGTTGTGAGAAATGAGTGTATGGATCATTTCCCTTTGAATAATCGGCCATCTACTTGAGCAGTTAAATCTCACATAAACTCTCTCATAATAATTAGTCAAATTGTTAGCAATTTAAACATAAGAGTAGTTGGTGTGGATCACAATTTTTAAACCTAATAGCTTTGGACAATTGGACCTCAATTTTCAAAGAATCGGCTAGGCTAACCTTGGCTCACCTAGGTTGCTAGGTCCATCAGATTTGGACCATTACCCAATATAGTAATCTATCTCAACTTTAGACTAACCTAGGCCCCTGTCCATTGCCCAATGTGATAACCCAATTGACATTGAATGGTAGAAGAGATGGCACATAAAACACCTAGGGTCTATTCCTTCTCCAAACTACAAGAAGCATTGAAGGATGCATGGAGGAGTGCACATATCCGGAGGGAAATTGGATTTTCTCCTATTCAAATGAACAGAAAAAGAGTTGGTTCCTTAAAAAGAAGAGATAAAATTGTCTAAAAAACATGTGAAATAACAATTTTGTCTCTATTTTTTAAAGAAACGGCTCCTTTCAAATTCATTTAAACTAGAGAAGATATGGTTGGGTAGAAAGAATTAATATAGATGAAGATTTTAGCAGAATCAATCCCAAGTGATGGCCTAAACATGTCTCTAGCTAGAGTCTAAGTTGAACAATGTTGTGGAGACATTTAATTCTTTATCAAGCAAGTATGGGGCAAGCTAATCCTCCCTATATTTGCAGCTCCATGAGCAATTCTGAGGACTGTATGGGCAAGTGTTATACATGATATGTGCAGACTAGAATCCTATTCTTCCTCCACTTGTAAAGACTTAGCCTAGCTAGGAGACCAACGAGACCAAGAAATAGGTTGCTATCAGACAGTACATGGTTAGTAGGCAAGGGTATACCTTTAAGTTCAAATCTTGCAATAAAAAGTGTTTGGAATTATTGTCATGCCATCGGCTTGGTATGATGAAAAAAAAAAAAGTTTTTATATATGATAAGGGTAAAAATATATTATTATTATTATTATTATTATTATTATTTACTTTCCTCCTATTAATTAACTACAACCAATATCTATATATGTCCCCTTCCATTCCCCAATAAATAATTCTCGTCCTTTTCATTAAAAACCCAAAAACATATATCTCTGTTCATGATAAAATTCTGACATAAGTCTTGCAGGGAAGTTAATTTTGTTACGAAATTCATTTACTTTCTTTATTATTAATTATTAGATGGTCTAAGGTACAGTACTTCTAAAAACGTGATGTTTTCAATTGCTTTAGCAACTTCTGCCCTATAATAATGAGTGTCGGGCTATTATTACTTTATATTATTGCCCCCATCGAATAATACTTAAGTGACTGAAATAACATTTGAGAACCTTTCAAAAAAAAAAAAATAACATTTGAGAAACGTTATTCAAATTTTCAAACGTGACTGTAAAAAAAAAAAATATTTACTTTTAAATTTTAAATTTAAGAGTAATTTTTATTGTCTCATGAAAATGTGAATAGTTGAGAGTGTAAATTTAAGAGTTTGTGTAACATTTATCATTTGACAAAGTCACAAAGCTAACGTGGTAAGGTTTACTAGTCGAGAAATGATATTTTTGTATTTTTTATACATGTTTTGTATATTTTATTTTTAAATTTACCTTTAGATTTATGGGACCTACATTGAACCTCACAAATTCAATTATTTGAAACTTGTCCTCCGTTTGTTTTGGCATAAAATGTTTTGTGAAAAATGTCTTTAGCATTTTTTCAGTGTTTGGTGGGGGGCGAAAATAATGGTTAATAAAAATTACTTTCAGTTTGACCGTAAAAGCCCCTTTAATTTTTGAAAATAAAAACCGTCAATCTTTTTCCGAATTTAAATTCTTCATTCTTGCAGGCCGCTTGTGGTAATCCACCACCATCGAACATTGGAGTTTATTGGTAGCCCGAATCTACCGTCGAAGGTCCCGAATTTCGGTATTCAATCGCCGAATTCTGGCGTCGGCGACCACCACCGAATTCCAACAAAACAGGTTGGAATCCGCGCAACGTCCGACACTGTCTTCGGACTCCAGCCAAGCCAGATTCCTGCAACCTTTGCCGAAATTTGGGTTTTCTATGCCAGATTCTGGCCAGAATTTGGCTAGCACAGAGAAAATCCGGTGAAAGTGGTAGAAATACTATCGGCCAGTGACGGAATCTTGTCACTGGCTATTTTTTATCGTTGGTATTTTTTAGTACGAGCCAAACGCCAAAAAATATTTTCAAAAAAAATATTTTTTTTCTGAAAAATTATTTCGTTGAAAATATTTTACGACGGAAAACATTTTACGAAACAAATAGAGCCTTAGTTAAATGTAGATGTACAAGAGGTATATAGGAGATGTAAGTATATCATTTCTTTTAGTAATCATTAGATCAACTATTGATATTCAATGACTACTAGACTTTGCCAACGTACGACAACTTTATAAGATATTTATAGAACATATGTGTATTATCTACCATTTCTCTTGCGAGATATATAGTATCCATTTCAAAAGATATTTTATTTTTTAAATCAACCATTTGATTTGTATGACCCACATGTATGTCCTACAGATTTAATAATTTATTTAGAAAAAAAGATGTAAAAATATTATTTCTCATTCATTTTATGGTCAGAATTGAAAGTCAATGCATCTAACGGTGTAATGTCAATTTTAACACATCTTTTAAATAATGTGACATCATTAATGCATCAATTTTGAAATCCCACCTCAAATCCCATTTTACTCTCCTTCTCCTCTATCCGCCCAACCAACCACCCAAAAACCTTGAGAGTTGTCTCTCGTACCAACCAACCAACCAAAGCTTCCGCCTCTTATGAGGTTACTATCATGCTAGATCTTTTTTTGGCTCTTTATCTTCTCTTTCTACTCTCAACACTAAGCTCATCGGTTTTTCCTGTCTCCTTCCATTGTGTTTTGTGCATTTTTTTAGATGGTTTTTTGGGTCGAAATCTTTGGATTTAGATCTACTCTTCCCAGTCCATTTTTGCACGACATGGACCTCACTAGTGGGTTCGCCGATGTCCTCCAAGTCCACCGATGGTTGTCATGTTCCCCACCATTGCCCACTTGCTGGAGCGTCCAGCGCACACCCCAGGGACCTTCCTGGTGCATGTGGACCACGTTTCCCCACCACAACTTGCGGGGTACTTTGGTGGCTCTGCCGTCTCCCACTAGCGAGAGGCCATCCTTTGGCCTCGTGTGGCCCTCACGCGCCACCAGAGGTGGCTCCCACTCTCCTCCCCTCATTCGGCCATCTGCTGTTGGTTATCTTCCTGTTTTTGTGTTGTTGTTGTGTTTTGTTTTGAGCTTTTTTATTGTAACCTCTCTCTGTTTATCCCTGTCTTGATGTTTGAGTTCTTGAGATTCTTTATACATCATTTACCACCTTAACTGGTGGCCCCGATTTTTGGCATTCGTGCCACGAATCACAAGGCCCGCATCTTCAAAAGTATTATCCCAGCATACTTTCGTTCTTAGTTTAAATTTCGGGTTGCCTAACCCTTGTTTTCGTTCTTTTTGTTGGGGTGGGCAAATTATCCGCCTACCGACAGCTTACCGAACCGAACCCCAATCGACTAATTTTGATTCGGTAGTAAGTATAAAATTTTGTTCCAAAAGCCGGTTCGGTAACCGAACCAAACCGCATTTTAATCAGTAACCGAACTGAACCAAACCACCTTTCATTTCGACCAATTAACTGAACTGACATAAAACAAAACGACGTCGTTTTAGTAAGAACGAAAAGTTTGATCCCTTTTTTTAAGAAAAAATTAAAAAATTAAAAATTAAAACAACGTTATTTCATTACCTATGTTAACCGATTTAACTGACCACCTATTATTCGACTTAACCGACCATCTATTAACCGCTTAACCGACTTAATTGAAATAATTCACCAACTGCATTCCGACAAAAGTCGGTTAACCGACATCGAGGTGGGTATCGATTCGATAGGCGAAAATGCTATGAAGAACACGATGACAGTATGTGAAGGCTCGGACGGAAGGACTCATTATATAGCGGTTGTGTGGGAAGAGTTTGCTTGGGCAACGGGGCAGCTTCTTCTAGAATAGTCTTTATTTATTTATTTTGACTTTGAATGGAATCTTCTATTATCCTGCTTAACTGACCACCTATTAACCGACTTAATCAACCGCCTATTACCTGCTTAATCGACTTAATTGAAATAATTCACCAACTGTATTCTGACAAAAATCGGTTAACCAACACCGATGTGGGTATTGGTTCGGTAAGCGGTTAAGTCGGTTAATTTGGTCGGTTAACCGACTTTTGTCGAAATGCAGTTAGTAAATTATTTTGGTTAAGTCGGTTAAGCGGTTAATAGGCGATCGGTTAAGTCGATTAAGTAGGTTAATAGGCGGTCGGTTAAATTGGTTAACATGGGTAATGAAACGACGTCGTTTTGAATTTTTTTTTTTTTTTTTTTTTTTTTTTTTTTTTTTTTTTTTAAAAAGGAGGATCAAACGTTTCGTTCTTACTAAAACAACATTGTTTTGTTTTATGTCGATTCAATTAATCAGTCGTAATAAAAAAGACGGTTCGGTTACCGATTAAAATACGGTTCGGTGCAGTTCGGTTTGGTTACCGAATCGACTTTCGGAACAAAATTTTATACTGACTATTGAACCGAAATTATTTGGTATAGTTGGTAAGCGGTTCGATTTGGTTTGATAAGTGATCGTTAGGTTGTAAGCGGATAATTTATCTATCCTTTTTCATTCTTGTTATTCCTTTTCATTCTTGTTATTCTGTTTCATGTATTTATACAATAAAATAATAATAATATTTTTTTTTTAAAGAAAAAAACAAAAAAAAAAAAGGGTCAATTTCTTCATTTCCACGTACGGTTTAGGGGATTGCGCCGCTAGTTTTAGAAACCTCTGGTTTTGGACAACGCACCGACCATTATTTTAAAATAATCTGTAATTTAATAACAAATAAGGACAAAGCAAAGCAAAGAAGATATTATAGAAATTTGTCACCCTAAATAAAATATCTTTAAAAGTGCAAAATTAAAGACAAAGCACTCCACCACCACCTTTTATAACAATTTTTTAATTTATTTTTTATTTTTAAATAATGTATTTTGTCTCAAACTGCGACCATTCTTTGTGTGTGTTGGTAACATACGCTAACTTAGTTGTATTGTTTTATTTATGTATAGTAATATAAATGGTTAAATATTATTTAGTTTCTTCGACTAATAGTTATTTTTCATGAAGCACTATAAATTGACAAGAATCATAATTTGGACATTGTCGATCTGTTATTGTTGAACAACATTCGTCAATTTTAACAGTTATGTTTGATGAAAAATCTAAATTGACCAAAGTGTTTCAAAAATGTCTTTATTTTGACTATTAAAAACTAAAATTATCATTTGTATTTATTAATTAGTAAAAACAACTTTAAAAAAGAGATTATTTGTAATTTAGGCCAACCATATAGACTGATTTTACATTTATCCCTAAATTGTAAATAGTTTTTTTTAAAGTCTTTTTCTATTAATTAATAAATACAAGGGTAATTTTGATTTTCAAGGATTAAATTAGGGGCATTTTCGGAACACTTTGGTCAATTTTGATTTTCCATTCAACATAGTGGTCAAAATTGACGGACATGGCTAAAATAATAGAGAAATGCTACAGGTCATTCTAGTGTTTTTCTGGGTCCTTCTATACTGACATGACACTATGTTTTTAATTAAAAAAAAATTACAACTTGTTTATTTCTCCAGTTTTTATTAAAACAAAAAAGGGTAACATATAAGCATAGAAGGATCCCAGAAGGATACTCAAAATAATAACATATTGACTGTTTGAATGGCCAAATCATGACACTTGGAACATTTCTAGTAGCCTCACCAAAATAGCTTTTTAGTTATTTTGGTGAGCCAATTTGATAAAAACACTAAAAAATCACTCTCAGTAGTCTCACCACTTTAACCAAAAAGTAAAGTGAAAATACTCACCAATTTTGATGAGTAATATTCACTCACCAACTCTCTCACCAAAATAGCTTTTTAGTTATTTTGGTGAGCCAATTTGATAAAAACACTAAAAAATCACTCTCAGTAGTCTCACCACTTTAACCAAAAAGTAAAGTGAAAATACTCACCAATTTTGATGAGTAATATTCACTCACCAACTCTCTCACCAAAATAGCTTTTTAGTTATTTTGGTGAGCCAATTTGATAAAAACACTAAAAAATCACTCTCAGTAGTCTCACCACTTTAACCAAAAAGTAAAGTGAAAATACTCACCAATTTTGATGAGTAATATTCACTCACCAACTCTCTCACCAATTTTATTTCTCATTTCTCTCTTACATGATTATCACACTTTTTTTTTCTTTCTTTTTTTTTTCTCCCATTTTCTTCTCCTATCTCCCATCTCTCACACACGATGACGTCCTTATTTCATGAACATGAAGGTTTCTTTGTCCCTGACATAAATTTTGTGGTTCTTTCATTTATGTTTTCTTTCTTTCTTGAATTTAGTTGAGAAGCAAATGAAAACCTCTATGAATTTCTTAGCAATGATATAATCTCAAGATGAAAGTTTATGGTAGCTTGTTGTATAAAAAGATTAAATCGAGAAAGAATAAAGAATCTGAAAAAATATTATTTAAGTGGAATAGTGATAGTGAATATAGTTAAAATGGTGAGGCTGTTAGAAGAATTTTAAAAAAGTGGCTCACCAAAATAGATGAAAGTAATTTTTAGCTATTTTGGTGAATAAAATTTGATAAAGCTACTAGAAATGCTCGGTTTATACTATTTTATAAAAAAAAAAACCTTTAATTGAAGGAGCTAAATAATATTTAAACCGTATAATAAAAAAATTGTAAAAGACAAAGCACAGACCAACGGCTGAAAATCCCCTCAATTTGTGAACTGTGCTTTCACGTACATACAAAATAGCTTAAGTAATTAACAATTTTTTAAGGTTTCATACTTTGTCTATGTCGACTCAATGTTCACGTCATCGGTGAACCATTCTCTCTATCATACTTCGTTTGTAAGGAAGATCAGTTGAAAAAAAAAACCTTAATTTTATTTTTTAACAAATTAAGAAAACTATGCTGACCACGTAGAATTATTTCATCACATCTCAAGTTATCATAGAACTCATAATTAATCATACTCGCAATTCTCAAAAATCATTAGTAATTACTCAATAATATTAGATTTACGTTTATATTAGGGACGGATTTAAGGGGGCCGGTATACAGTGATGGACCCAGGCTTGTAAAAATGGAGGGGCTAAATTGAAAAAATAGATTTGAGGGGGCAAAACTAAAAAAATTAAAAAATTTGGGGGTAAAATTTTAATTTTTTTATTTTGGAAAAAACAAATTCTAGGAAAAAATTTTGGGGCTTGGGGGGGCCAGGGGATGTAGGACCGCCCTTGCCGGTATAGGTCATACCCCCTCTCAATTCTAAAAAAAAAGAAAAAGGAATTTTGGGTAAAAAAATAAAAATTATAAAGTAAAAAATAAAAATTTAGCATACTGACCCTTATCAACAAATATTTTTTTGGCCCCTAGCCTCTGCCACGTCTGGGAGGTGACATGTGGCCACGTGTCGATTTTCTATTAGGTATTACGTGACAAACTAACGGAATATGTTAACTTGGTGGACGAAAAACGGATTTAGGGAGTGATTCGTAATTATAGTTTACCACGTGGAGTACCCTCCATGAGCATGTTGTACCACATTGAATGATTTGTAATTTAGGCCAACCCTAAAAACCAATGATGTAATTATCCATTTATTTTTTTCTATTCTTTTTTACCTATGGTATTATCAATTTACTATTAGATTTTTATTTTTATTTTTATTTTTAATTAAAATTTATTTGAAGTGTCCATAAAGAAAGATTAGAGAAGTACGAGAGAAAGATGTGTAAGACATCTCATAAAATATTCAATTCCAGCAAGACCAACTTAAAAAAAATAAAAAAATAAAAAAAAATCATTTAAATGACATTTTCTCTCTTGTAAGTTATAAAGATCTAAATGGAAGTGCATGTATAAATTAACAGAAAATTATAAATAAACAAATCGTAATAATTCATTCATTAGAGTAGGAGAGAAGGCCATGAGGGACAGAAACTGTGGCATGCATTTATTTATTTATTTTTAATTAAATTCGTACCTTTTGACAAATACAGAGTCGGTGCTCTTTGTTAAAAAAAGCAGTCAAGATATTCCAGCTACATAAGTACTTGCTGCTGCCAAGGTGGACCAGAAAAGACAGAAGATTAAAGAAAAAAATATAATTATTTTTTATTTTTGAAACAAATAGTTTAAGATTTTATTTCATTAATTAGCTAGGCTGGAGCTACATTGAATTGACAGATATTTTTTAGGGTATATTTGTATAATAATTATTTTTTATTATATTTTAAAAATATGTTTTTATTGCTTTTTAGAATTTGAATTTTACTACGATTTTATCAAACATTTTTTAATTTTGTCTCGAATTCTAAACCATCCAAACATAATTTAAAAAAATAAATTCTTTCCGAATTCATAATTTTGAATATAATACAAAAATAAAATAAAATCTCACATCCAAATGAGCCCTAACAAATTAAGTTGTAGAAGCTTCTAAAATTCGACTTCTAAAAAAATAACATATATCCTTTAGCATGTGATAATAAAGCATATGTATTTTTTAATAGCATTATTTTTTACGTGCTTTTTAATAGTTTGTGTTTCTCACATTCTTAAATAAAACACGTCACCTTTTAGATAGGGACGGAGGGACCCTGCCAGCTCCCTCCCCCAAAAAAAAATTTCTTAAAAAAAAAATTATAAGGTGGGAAAAAAATTTCTAAAAAATTAAAAAATATAAGGTAAAAAATAAAAATTTAGCCTATTGATCTCTACTAAAAAAGGAACCCATGAAAAATTTTGGCCATTGAGCCATGCTCATAAAAACTTCTAGCTCGGTCCCTGTTTTTAAAGGTTAGGTTGTGGGATCGGGAATGGATCCTTCTACTGATATTTGATTAAAAAGATTACCAATTCTAATTTGGAAAATATTACTTCCAAAACTAGGGTTTCTTAAAATGTCGCATAAGGTTTGTATGAATTTCATAAATGAGAAACATGAAAAAGAGGGATTTTCTATATATATATAAGTCATATAATTTTTCTTGAGTTGTCAAAAGAAAATATTAGGAACAAAAAGGATATTATTTTTAAAATATGACAATATTGACTATCTACAAGATTCATTAATATATTCATCACAAAGTACTGGAAATTGATTTCAAAGAAAATCAATTATTATTATTATTATTATTATTTTTAACAACAAAAGTCGAAACTTTTATTAGAAAAATCATCAAATTAGTTAGGGAAATGAAAATTCCTGCCTAGGCACAATATCACATATACAATTTGGAGTTTTTTAACCCAAACTCTATTTATGACATACAAAATAGCTTCTCAGGCTATGGAATGAACAATCTCTTACACGCTTCTCTTGACATGTATGATGCTCCACAATGTCAACCGTCACAAATCCTCTTTGATTCTATCAATTATATGTCTAAATTTGCTTCAATTATTTCACTTCGCTTTAATCATCGTTATAATCTGAAGAGCATTTCCCTCCAGGATAATGTCATTGAAACTCATCTCTCTATATAACTCCACTGCGTGTAAAACGAACAGAAATTTCATGCAAACCGGTTTGTAGGAAATTTTATACGACCCACATATAAGATTGACATATGTCTCTTAGCACGTTTTTTTAATAGCATTAATAAAAAAAATATGTGATTCTCACATATTTAAAAGACATACGTCAGTCTTATATGTGTGTTGCATGAAATTTCTTACAAACCAATTTAAAAAAAATTTATGTCCGTGTAAAACAGCCAAAGCCTCTGTCGCTAATGGGTCGATTGCCCCGCTTTTAGTAGTACTTACGTGGAGGCAAGACAAGGCCTTTATAATCTTTGGGAACAATGCCAATGCCGATCCATCCATGAGAAAATCAAATATTTAAATACGCATTAATATTTCTACACCTATGACGGTTTTATCATAGGATGGTCCTCTAAATGTAAAGACCGTAAAGTAGTGCATTTTGAATATATATATATATATATATTTATATAATAAAAAAAAATGGTCCGGTACGGTGCATGCAGAGATGGATAAGAGGGTTTTTAACATAAAGGATGATCCACTACATGTAGACTGGTACATTTTGGAAAACTGTGACGGAACTAAGAATTTAATTTGGGACCAGGGGGCTTGAGGTACGGAATTCAAATAATTTAATTTGGTAGGCCGAGCTACAAATTTTTGGATCCGGCTTCTCTATGGTAGCTTGCCGCATAGATGCTATAGTGAAAAATAGTTCTGTTTTATTCAAAATGGTATTATTTTTCACTTAAAAAAATTTGCAAACCTTAAACTTAATAATAAATTTTTTTTATTAAAACTTAAAAATTATAAAAATAATAATAATTAAAAACTCAAAATATAAAAACATAAAAAATAAAAGGATTGGCCAGCGTTGCCAAGGGGGTCCAGCCACCCCCCTGGCTGAGCTAGGGTGGATGAACCACCCCAGTCTGCTTTGGGGGTGGTCCGGCCACCCCTAAAAGGCCAAAAACACAAAAAAAAAAAAAAAAAATTGGGTTTTGAGGGTGGCCGGACCACCCCTAAAGACTTGGGGGTGGTTTCAACCACCCCATAGGGTCGATCTGGGGCTGGTCGAGCCACCCCCAAAGTTGACTGGAATGGATGATCAACCCCAAATCGGCCGCCACCCCCTTGGCCAATAATGGGGTGGCCGGCCACCCCTTTTGTTTTTTTAGGTTTTTATATTTTAGGTTTTTAATTATTATTATTTTTATAATTTTTAAGTTTTAATAAATTTTTTATTATTAAGTTTAAGTTTTGCAAATTTTTTTAAGCGGAAAATAGTACCGTTTTGTGGAAAATGGTACTGTTTTCCACTATAGCACCCATGCGATAGTTTAAACTGCTGCATGGAAGCCTGATCCCAAATTTTTTTAAAGGCCATCATTAATAAAGTTGAAAATAAAAATAAAAATTCATATATACGGTAAAAGATATGTTTAGAGGCCATAATTATTTTTTTTTTAATTGTTTAATTTATAATAGTATTACCAATTGAATGGTAATTTAAAAGATTTGTTAACTTTATCTAAAAAACGACGTTAAATGTTACTGTCTTGTGTGGTTGATTTTATTTTAGTGTTTGTGTTAATGCCCTTCTTCGATCTGGTTAGATACGGTTAAAAAAGAAAATATGCTGTAATTTTTTGATGGTCTAAATTTAACTTTACCTTTTATATTTCTAATAAAAATAAAATAAAATAAAATCTAAACAGTTTACTATGGATCAGGTTCTTCTACAATTTCAATGAAATTAAGCTGTTTTTTACATTGAAATGACGTGAAAAATACTGCATATTAAAGATATGACATGTTAACTATGAAATAAAAAAAAAAAAAAAAAAAAAAAAAATCATTCCAGAAGGCTTTTTCTTCATTTTTGAAAAGACGTTAATTTTTTACTAAATCAAAAAATAATTTTTTTCTCAAAGCTTTTATTTGACATAAAAGATAAGAAAAAACATTTTGAAATGTTTTTTTTTTTTTTTTTTTTGTTGATATGTTATATCTTTAATATGTTATATTGTTCACATTATTTCAATTTAAAAAATGGCTTAATTTTTTTTTTTTAAAAAAATAAAATTGTATGAGATCCTCTTCCAAATCCGCCCTGTCATTGAAGCGGGAAACTCTTCTTCACGTGGTTAAAGGCGACCGGAGTTAACGAGGTTACAGACTGATGAGAAAACTGTTAAATGCGACCAGAGTTACTTTTGTCTGCTTGCCAAAAGAACAGATAAAAAAAGACAGACGAATGTTATTGGGGGGCTTTGTATTTGGACGGAAATTGCAGAAACAAAATCATGATCGGTAGCTGCAACTAGGTGCAGCAACAGTACAACATAACATAATTATTAATTATGATCAGAAAAACAAACAGCAAATATATATATATTTAATATTTAATCCTTGTATTATGCTTGCTCACTTCCCAATGATCACGTCCTAAACCTTAAGGATTTGACTTAAGTGAATAAGTAAGAGTCATGATTTGGTGGCATTTTTATTAGGTCTAAGGTTAGAATCTTCTTTGATGCAAATAATTTCTTGAAATTATGTTTGTCGGTAAAGCAGAGTCTTATCCGATTTATGTGAAGGGCGCGCTTTGCACAAATCCAGGTTTGCTCGACCCGGGTGATTTGGGTTTCTTTACCCTTGTTTGCTTGAACTTGACTATTAATATTTTTTTTATTCTTTAGGAAAAAAATCATTTATCACTCCTGATCTTTTATCATTTTTAGAATCATCATCATAAATTCTAAAAAATGTCAATTTAGTATATCTATCTTTCAATTTTTTTCAATTTCACAAATCCGATAGAATTTTCTGTTAAATCCTAACGGAGGGGTGTCCAAATTTCTAAAATACCCCTAATTTCCTATAAGGAAAAAAAATGGTAAGGATTTAGAAGTTGGTTAGGATTTAAAGAATTTGAAAACAAATTATATATACTTTTTCTTTTAAAAAAAAAAACGGGTATTTTGAAAATTTTAACATGAGTTAATGAAAAATAACAGAGGGTGAAATTGAAAATATTAAAAAATGAATACACTAAATTGACACTTTTTAAAGTTTAATGGCATGATTGTAAAATTTGATAAAAGATCAAGGGTGGTAAATGATTTTTTTTTTTTTTTTTTTTTTTTTTTTTTTTTTTTTTGTTTTAAAGTAAGAACTAAAAACCTGTATTGTGTTGATACAACCTTTCCATTTCAAGTAATAAGGGTATTAGTTTGGTGGCATTTTCATCAGATCTAAGGTAAATTCCTATTGAATGCAAACAATTTCTTGAAGCGACA
This sequence comes from Alnus glutinosa, assembly GCF_958979055.1. Lineage (NCBI taxonomy): Eukaryota > Viridiplantae > Streptophyta > Magnoliopsida > Fagales > Betulaceae > Alnus > Alnus glutinosa. The sequence goes on from NC_084895.1 coordinate 7,926,788, forward strand.
TCCACCGGCAAAATCAAAATCTTATTTGATTCGTGTGGAGGAAACACCTTATACGGGTGGGATTCTTCGAAAAGCCTTATATTTGTTGCAATGGAATAGAAAACAATAAAAGTTTTTTTTTATTTTTTTATTTATTTTTTTATTTTTTTAAGATACATTACAAAGAAAGGACAAAACAAACCAAATGCCAAAAGGCACAGGTGAAAAACAACAACAATCAAGATCTAGTTGGACATATAATAATAGGGTAGTTATAGCTTTTGAGTTATCATCAAAAGGAAAACACAATGGAGTAATAGTGGTTGGTAATTAATCAGAGGAAAAAGGTTAAACTCTCCACTCGGCACTTCATCATCACCAAAAACAGTATCCAAATAAGCTCTGCCCTAAGAAAAGATGATAGTGAGACTTCTCCTACAGCTATGATGGAACAAATAAACCAGAAAATGTGGGACTATTTCGACAATCTCATAATCATGTGGGAAAATGGATGAAGACAGACTAAAACCAGGAAAATTTATTACATAAAATAGCTTTTGTAGAAGCAATTTGCAGCATCTGAGCTTATGGCGGGTAGGCATAAAAATGAAAATTTTGATTTGGCTCACGATTTCAAAACGTGCGATTTAAAAATAGCGATTTGAAAACGCAATTCTAGAAAAGTAGTTTACTGTTTGGTAAAATCGTAATTTGACTTTTAGAAACGGACTCTCAAACAATATATTTTTTGTTATTTAGTTTAAAATCATAATGCCAAACGCACTTTAAATGCAGTATTAGGAAGCCTTTTCCATGCACTTAGTAAACACCTTGGAGAGTTTACACGTATGACACCACCTTAATCTAAAAAGTTTAAATCAACAAATTAATACAAAGAGTTACAATCTTATTAGGAGCAGTTCAACTACTATACAACCAATCTTTTTATGCATTATTTGATGCACATGAGCAAGAGGGTTCATATGTGCTCAACATAAATGAATAATTAAATAAAGAAGAAGAAAGAGAGTGAGAGAGAGAGGACCTTCTATATTATAAAAGTTCACTCATAACTAGATGGAAGGTGTGATTCAGGTCGACAAGGATATTCTCTATTTGCATTCAATGATCAGAATTTAAAGTCAATGAATGTAATAATATATATACATAGTTTTATATTATTTAAATTAAAAAAATTTCACTTACAACATTTGATTTTTCATTACTTTTATAATCATGGTTTCACATTTTAATAAGTGTTAATTTAGAGTATTCATCTTTCATTTTTATTTTTTTTAATTTCAACCATCTATTATAACTTTTCTTTAAATTCAGTTAAAATTTCCAAAATACTCATCTTAAGAAAAAAATTGCAAGAATTTAGGTATTTGTCAAAATTTAATGGAATTTGCAAAAATACTCATTCCTCAATCTTTGAAAATTTTGTAATTTTTTTTTTAAAAAAATATATAAGGGTATTTTGAAAATTTTGACAAGATTTAACAAAAAAATTCTTACGGAGGGTTGAAATTGAAAAAAAATTAAAAAATGATTTACCCTAAATTGACAGTACTTTTGAAAGTTTGATATTATGATTGCAAAAAGTGATGAAAGATGAGGGATTATAATTAAGTAAAGTTTTCTCTTTCAATTATTTAAAAAACGTGCTAATATTTACTTCGTATACATCGTTAAATGCATTAACTTAAAATCTTATTCCGATGCGTGTAAGGACCCTTGAGTCCCCATTGGGGTAGCTCTTTTTCTCATTTTGGTTTGCTTGTTATTTGACTAAAAAATAATTGACTCATTGATGAAGCTTATAATTATCTGAAAATTAATTAATGGTCACGTTTTCCACAAGTTTATATGTTCAAATTTTGGTATTCACTTTCACATTTGGAAGGCAACAATTATATTATTAATGTGATGGATTGGGAGAGCTAGAGAGGAGTAGTAATTAATGAAAAATAAATGAACATTCTTGCTGGTTGAGAGGACGGTGTAGGTTCCTGGTCAGCATGCATGCCATGGAAGTAATGAAGGAGAAAAAAGTTGGTATTAGGTTTTGACCTTCCATTAATGCACTTCTGAATTTCCTTCTAGTACAATAAATACAAAGCCTATTTATGATCTTCATTTTGTGTCCTCAACTACACAATCATACCTCCACATGTAATGAATCCCGCCCAACTAATATCAAACATATATATTTCGTTATTTACTCTCGAGTTAACAAAATAGGTTACCGTGTGGGGTCCGAATCGATCTGTTAATTTGAACACAACACGATTAGATAAACAGGTCAAAGACACAAAACCCGAACACGACATGTTTATAAGGGTTATAAATGGGTTGACAGTCAACCTACGATTTGACCCGTTTACAAGCGTTTCATGACCTGAATTCATTTAACTTAAACTTAAAATCTATAACTTCGTGTCCTGTTTGTGTCGGATTCGCGGATCATATTAAAAGTTGCTAACCCTAACTTAATCCAACTAATTATTTGACTGGTTCGGTAGTCGAACAGTTTTTAAAATTTATTTAAATAGATGACTCTCGTATATGCTTTTTTGCATTAACAAATCAAAATTGTTGTGAATTTTAATCCTTTCGACCACAGCCGATGAAATTGTACTTTAGAAATTTATAAATAGATACAGATCTTTGAAAAGGACATATATTCTACCATTTGAATTATTTCTTCTGTATGTTTGTTTAATTTATTTCCTCTTGGGTTATAATACTTATGATAAATTAATTACCTGTTGCAGTTTGCTGTTCTTTTGAGTTCTCACGGATCTCCACATTATGGGTTTCACCCAGGCCAAAGGTGGGGGAAGACCTAGGGAAGGACAATAATAAAATAAAATAATATTAATTAATGCTTTAGTTGATACATTATTGGTTTGTTTTGACAAATGATTTATGAATTTAGCTCATTCAAATTTAATTAAATCTCAAAGTTATACTTACCTCATTATAATAAAATAAAAAATTATGAATTTGGCACATAAATGTCGCTAATAGTTTGACTAAAATAGGCAATCTTGAACCGATCGCAGCAGAAGTACTAGGTCGGCCATTGTTTTTAAGAAAAAGTTAGGGCTTCAAAATATTATATTGAAAGGTAATGCGTTCTAAACGGTAAATGCGCTCCAAGTGGTAAATGCAGTGAACTCTACAAGACGGAATTAGAGTCGTTTTGGACAATTTGTAGATAATATTCGAACGACCCTAAATTCATTTTTTAATTGGCAGGATGGACATATTAACAGAGTCGCATCTACAACGGCGCATGGTTTAGCAAATGTTGTTGTTAAACAAGCCAGAGAACATGTCTGGATGGAAGAAATTCATAATTGTGTTTACGAAACTGTTTTGCCAGCGTAATCTGCTTTATTTTTTTGATTGAGAAAAAAAAAGCTATTAATATTTATGAAAAAAAAAAAAAATTCCCCAAGAATGTTTTATTTTGTCATGCTTTAACATTTCTTTTATTTCAAGTGACCCACACAATATTGTGGATTTAACCAAATAAGTGGGGAAGATCAAAATCATTGTCATTGCAATTTAAAGTAGAAATTAGTTGTGATTAATTAATTAGCAACGAGAGGTTTATAATCATGAGCCCTTTAAATGCAATTAAATACATAAAAAAAAAAAAAAAATCATTATCATTGCAATTTAAAAGTAGAAATTAGTTGTGATTAGCAACGAGACAGTTAATAATCATGAGCCCCTTCAAATGCAATTATGTAATTAGTAGCGTTAGATATCTATTAGTTAATCAATTATTTGTTTGTCATGAACACTCACTAATCGATACATATATTACTGGACATCGAATAATCTCTCTCTCTCTCTCTCTGTGTTTGTCAGATTCCATATTTTTTTAATCATTATTTGTTTTTAAATTTTTCACAAACTTCCTGTCTGAGCCATTCCCATGAATTTAATGTGGGTCTCCGTAGATGCCCACAATTAATAACTCTGAAACAGTACACAAATATCTTTTATATATATATTTTATGTTTTTATTTTTTTTGAAGTAAAAATTAAAAAATAACCGACTTACTGAATTCGGCCGAATTACTAGTAATTTAGGCCGTCCATATAAGAAAATATATATAAGACCTATATGCCTAAATCAATTTTAAATTGTCTGATTACTATTCGCTTTAATATATATATATATATATTAAAAGTATGAATTCAAAAATAGCATACTTATTGTATTGGCCTAAATTACTAGTAATTTTGGAGTAATACTAGAAGTTTTTCATATGTCACTTTAAAATTATCATTGTGTTTGTGATTGATCACTATTGAATTTTGATCAACCGGTGATTTTAAAAGCCACCTCATTTTTTGAGGGATACAAGAGTGACAGATGAGAGACTTCAAGAATTATTCGTAATTTTGAGAACTTGTAACCCTAAAAAAATGATGTAACTTTTAAAATCATCGTTGAGCTTGTGATTGATCAATATTGAATTTTAATCTAGAATTACTCCATATGCAAGGGCAGACCCATTAAGGGGTCGGGGGGGCCCTGACCCCCCCCCCCCCCAAGCCCCAAGATATTTCCAAAAAAAAAAAATCTAAAAAAAAAAATTAAAATTTTATCCCTAAATTTTTATTTATTTATTTATTTTTTTAGTTTTGCCCCCCTTAAGTTTTTTCTTTTCAATTTGGCCCCTCTAAATTCTCAAGTTTGGGTTCGTCACTGTCTATATGAGACTCACATATCCAAATAAATTTTAGACCGTTTAACTGCCTATCTGAATAGATGAGTCTCATATACACACTATGACATTAACGGTTTAAATTACTAACAATTTAATTAGCTAATTGTTGTAGGTCTCAATCCGACGGACCATGATCAACCCCTATGCTTAACTATGGGCTAAATGTGCTAACTTTTGGACCTAAGACTCTAGTTCTAGATATGTCATGTTTATCACCAAGTACACCCTTATTACAAAACTGTCTAGTTTTTGTGTTACATCATTCTACATGAATCCATTGAACCGTTAATAACAAAATGTTGTGCGAAATGTCGGAGTCGGAGTGATATGGATTATCCATGCACCGGCCAGGGCGACTATATATGATCATGAATAATAACAACACTTTAATGTTTGATGTGTACGTGCACTTAACAAAATAATACACGTCACCAAATATCTGACGGGCAATAAAATTGGGAGAAAAACTGTTCTTCCATGCCTTGAGGCTGGGAAACACCTATAAATATTACGTAGAAATTGGTGCCTCCCCCTGTGTTTCTAAGAAAGTGAGGTGCCGACTCACCCGGACTGCCGAGCTGTGGAATGGAGCGGTGGAAGGCTACGAGTCGGCTTGTTATGTGAACCCGACCGAAGCCGGGTTAACCGCCGAGTTGTAAATCTAATGCAATGATTGACTCGGCCTAAACACGTTGAACAATATTATTCTATTTTAATATTTTAAGTCCCATACAATATTGAAAGCAAATTATAAAATTAACCGGCCAATAAAAAAACCCAGTAAAATTTAATTTGACTTTTCAGTTTTTAACCCAAACAAAACCCAAGTGTGTTGACTCCAATCATTGTCGAATTTAAAATTGGCTTTCTTCCAAATTACCCAACCAATAGGAGAGAGGGAGGGAGAAATAAATCATACCTTCAAATTAACCTCTTTAATTACCCCCACCCAACCTAAAGTTTTTTTGAAGTGCGCAAAATGTGGGGTCCAATGAATGAGAAACCCGTGTCACAAATTAAGCACTTTAAACCTAAATTCGACCGTAAATTTTGACATGACTCATAAATTTAATACTTACTGTAAAAATGATGGGCTAAAGTTAAGAAATATAACTCGTTTAATTGAATGATTAGGGTTTGGATTAGCTTTTACAATCTTATATCCATATTTAACACGATTTGAACTTAATACGCGACATTTAAAGTAAACAAATTTTAAAACGATTCGCAAATCTTATACGAATCTAACATAGAATTAGCTGAATAAAGTGGATGGGTTTTATCCGTTTATTTAAATGCATGGGCAGCTTAAAATTGACACATAATTTTATACTAATACCTTAATACGATCCAAACCTAATACTCTTATAGAATTATAGTTGTAGGTATAACTCAATGTCTTGAATGATCTCATATGCATATAATTTCATCAAAATTTGTGTCGAAGGATTATTAAAATTTTTCAAGGTTAAAACAGAAATGTTGAAGGTACCAAATCTTTTACCAAGAGATGAGTACCAAGATGATGCGAAACTTATTTTTATTAATTATTTTGATTTATCTCTAATAAATAAATTTTACATTATATTTATACTTATTTTTTAGTAAAAAATAAAAATTTATTTTTTATGCTAAAATAAGAGAATATATATATATAAAAGCAACATAAAAGAAAGTTAATCACTATACACGAAGTCACAGCAAATCTAAAGAGGACCCATCAACCGAGGCATTCATATATTTTAGAAGAAAAGAGTTGGGATTGGTCAATTGGAGAAGTGAGTCTAAGGAAACTGTTCATGGCCACTAATTATGGACTTTTTCTTTTTTCTTTCTTTTTTTTTTTTTTTTTTTTTTTTTTTTTTTTTTCTGAATAATAATAATAAGTTGGATATTGTGGACCTCAACAAATGAGTCCCCATTCATTCATGCTTCTTGTAATGCACGCCAATTCATTTCCCGGCTGTTCTGCACAATGCTTACATCAATCCGTGTCTCTGCATTACTTCGCATACGCTTCCGATTTAAGTTATTCAAAGGCTCAGGATTAACAATTATTTTTTTGTACAATCAGCAAATTTGATATGAAATTGACTGATTGGAATTCAAGATTTTGATTTGTTTAATTAAATGGGTCGGATTAAAATTGACTTTTATAATTTTATATTCACGTCTCGACAAACTACATTTAGGATTGTTAATTTTTGACACAAACCCAAAACGAAATTAACGAATTAAAGTTGAAGAGTATGACCTATTTTGTAACGACCGACCTTTAATAACACAATATTATTCGTTTTTGATTTTTCGAATCAGACTTTTCAGAAGGTCATCCATTCTAGTACTACTGTTGTAGAAGCACGTTTAACTGCAGAGTTTTGATAAGTTCATACTCGAAATATGAGACGTCACACGTTTAATTAAGTGAGTCAAATTAATAATTATTTCTAAAATTCATGACCAACGTACTGATTGTTTCTACTTTATATAGAGAAGGATTGGACGTTGTGTTCTTTGACGTCCAAGGCCCGGAAGCAACTTCCCTCCGCCCTTTGCGGATGGGGAAGAAGAAAAAAGAATTACGACTATAAAAAATGAAAAAGGTCAAACAAATACCTTTTACTTGTTTGCCTATTTAACTTCAACCCCATACAACCCATCCCCTTCCCCCCTTCCGCCCCTCCTCTCTCTCTCTTCTTGCTCTGCCTGAGCTTTTGCTTAGCTTTTCTTCACCAAACATATTCTCCTTTTCCACCCAACACAAACCCATTTTAGCTCAAATGCAATCATATTGAACCCACATTCAATCATTCCAACCTCTCCTCTGCTTCTCTTTGCCACACCACCTTGCTTTTATTGAAGAAAAACAACCCAAAAACTTTCAACAACTTGAGACCTTTACTTGTAAATCATCATCAAGTCTCAATTAGCACCAATTGTTTGTTTTGTTTGTTTTGTTTTTTGTTTGTTTTGGGTTTAGGTTCTTTTGACTGTTTCTCCATGGAGCATGAGTTTTTTCTGAATGCTGGAATGCCCACTTGGCACTCTCTTTCGTCAGCCATGGACATTCAAGGGACCGAGCAATCCCCAGATTGCTTGCTGAATCCTAGCTGGGAAACGTCGACGGATCACGGTATCCACTTCGATTCAGCTCTGAGTTCAATGGTGTCGTCGCCTGCAGCATCGAATACCAACACGCCTAACGACAGTTTTGTGATCAGGGAGTTGATAGGAAAGCTGGGAAACATTGGTAACTCTGGTGAGATCTCGCCGCATTCTGGGCCTTTGTTGGGAAATGCTACAATTGCTGCAGCGGCTACTTCTTACAACAGTGCCAACACTTCTGCTTATAGCACTCCTTTGAATTCTCCTCCTAAGCTAAGCGTGACCATGATCAAACACTTGGTGAAGGAAAGCTCACCCAATTCGGGAAAATCAATGCCTTTGAATTCCAGCGTGGCAGAGTTCTCTGCTGACCCTGGATTTGCTGAGAGGGCTGCCAGGTTCTCCCGCTTTGGCAGCAGGAGTTTCAATGGCCGGACAACCCAATTCGGCCCGAACAACGCTGAAGTCCCTTATAAATCCAATCTGTTACACCGAGTTTCGAGTAGTCCTTCTCTGAAAGCAGTCGGATCTCAAATGGGTGCCCAGGAAACCAACAATTCTCCTGAACTCGCAAATTCTCAAGACGAATCCACTGTCTCAGAACAAATTCCGAACGGGGAGACAGGGTTAAAGGGTACCAACGATTCGAATTCCAGGAAAAGAAAAGCAGCTTCCAAGGGAAAAGCAAAGGAGCCTGCATTATCTCCATTTGCCAATGCTACAAAGGTATAGACCAGCAAGTCAATTTTATCCAATTTTCCCAATTTGATTAAGCCGAGTAATTGTTAATAAATTCGAGATTACTTGACTTTCAGGTGGCTGGAGCTAATGATAATTCGAATGCAAAGCGATGCAAGCCAGGCGAGGCTGATGGAAATGAAAATGGCCCTGTTAAAGCAGAGGAAACAGGAGGAAGTGCAGGGGAAGAGAAAGACACCAAGGCTATCACAAAGCCTCCGGAGGCTCCTAAGGACTACATTCATGTGAGAGCCAGAAGGGGCCAGGCTACTGACAGCCACAGTCTCGCTGAAAGAGTAAGATAGAGATGGGTCAATTCTCTCCAGATCGTCACATTTTGTCTTGCCAAGCCTTTTTGGCATTGACATTGTCTTATACGTGTTTTGGACAGGTCCGAAGAGAGAAGATTAGCGAAAGGATGAAGCTACTCCAAGATCTTGTCCCTGGTTGCAATAAGGTGTGAAAGCAAAAGAAAATTCAGAATTTTGAATATAAAGTTGGGTCAAGTACATGAATGTGTCTTTTCTTATATATGGCCTATATGATTTTCCCATTTCAGGTCACCGGAAAAGCACTTATGCTCGACGAAATTATCAACTACGTCCAGTCATTGCAACGTCAAGTCGAGGTAAATCAACATTTGGGTGTGATTGTGTTTGCAAATTCAAGCTTCTTTGCTCATTGGGTATGCATGTTTTGTTGTTTTGCAGTTCCTCTCCATGAAATTGGCTTCTGTCAATACCAGGCTGGATTTCAACTTGGAAAATCTAATCCATAAAGATGTAAGCTTGTTCTCTTAAGGCAATAGCTTTCTTTCCTACAATTCTAGTTTTCCTGAACTGGGTTTTCCTTACATTTTTTTTTTGTCCAGATATTCCAATCAAACAACCCTTTGCCGCACCCAATATTCCCATTAGATTCCTCGGCATCAGCTTTTTATTGTCACCAGCCCCAGCAAAATCAAGCACTGAATGCCAACATTTCTAATGGGACAGTGACCCAATCCTCTGTGGACCCATTAGACACTGCACTATGCTCAACTCTCAGCCTGCAATTACCTCCACTCAATGGATTTAGCGACACTGTTTCTCAAGTAAGCAATTTTGACATTAATTTCCTTATTAAATCACCAAATTATTCCAAAAGTAAGCAAAAATCTAACTCTTTTTTGGTTTGTTTGTTTATTTCCAGTATCCGATGTTCGGCGAAGATGACCTGCAAACCATTGTACAAATGGGTTTTGGTCAAAATCCCAACGGGGAAACAACAGCATTGCAGCCACAAAGCTTCCATGGTGAGGAAAAAATAACGAGGAAATCGGTTTTCCTTTGAAAGTTATTCCTATTCCTACCCACAAAATTGTGATCCATGATAAGCATTCTTATCATGCAGGCGCACAAATGAAACTCGAGCTCTGATTCCTACTCATCAATTCAAGGCCGCCCAGAGGAAAACAGAGGCTGCTGTATATACAAGAGATTTAATTCAAGCCATTCATCCTTAGGTCTAATGAAGTGTACTTTTTCTTTTTTTCTTTCTTGTCAATGTGATTTTGCTGTCTAATTTTTTTTTTTAGGTAAGTTGTAAAATCGCAGACCAGTTCTGTCTGTTGGTGCTAAAGTCTCACAGCACCCACATGTAAGATAACAATTACAGTGCTAATTAGTGTAGAGTTTTTCTACCAGCTCTGTTGGCCATTTTGTCTTTTATATATATATATATATCAGAGAAATTTGGTGATTATTCTAATTAATTTATATTTGGGTCATGTCAATTGCATACTATTAACTGTCAAATCGTGAAATCTAGTAGATATGATTCTATTTGTGTTGTAACCAGCTGTATAAATAAGTGGGGATCTGCACTCAAAAAAGTCTAATTTGAATGATTATGACATTCATTTTGTTATCTTGAGCAGGGCGTCAGGTCAACCATAATTTCTGGCACATTTTTGGGCTCCTGTTGTAATTTTCATAATTAACCAAACAAAACCCAGAAGCTTCTGTTCCCTTTTTACTGTGCACAATAGAAAAATCAATCAAGGAAAAAAAAAAAAAAAAAAAGGTTAAAAGTTAGAACCACTCCTTTAAGAAAAGTTAAATTCGTTTATTTATTATAATTATATATATATATAAAAAAAAAAAAAAAAAGGAGCATGGAAAAGAATCCCAGGTTGGAAGTGGTGAGATTCTGACTAGGCCCAATGAATGAAAGAGCTTTTTACAGTCTCCTCCCTTCACTTTTGATATATATTTGTGAATACAAAAGGGGTAGGTAGTGGAATTCAGGTTTGTAAAGATACCCATAAAATAAAAAAGGATTAATCTTTTTATAAGAGGCTTTTAGTTGAAAATCCAGTTCAAAAGATTTCTGCATTGCAGCCTTAAGGTCCAATATTATTATATTGATGGGTCTATTATTGGTCTGCTGATTGATGTAATTTAATTACTAGAAAGATGCTTTGAATGTGGTGCAGTGTATTTAACAAATATAATACACTTACATAGCTTACAAAAAACAAAACATTAAATATATATATATAAAACCAGTAATTATATTAAATTTTTTAAACAGAGTAATGGAGGCTCATGTGACAGTCTTGTCTCCCAAAAGTTTTAAAAAGTCCCAATCATATTGCTACGTGTCTAGGGATTGATATATATATATATATATATATTTTTCTTATTCTTTTTCTAAATTATAATTTTGGGTGTTTTGGATTCATTTACCTAAGATTTTGCAGAAACAACTGGTGAGTGGTAGGAAAACACAAGGCAGATTAGGCTTAGCTGGGACGACTTTTATTTTGGGATAACTTCACTCAGGTAGTTTGGATTTGTGATTTTAAGATGGTGATTTTAAAATATGGAATTTAAAAAAGTGATTTTTAAAAACACAGTTAAGCGTTTGTCAAAATTGCAGTTTGACCTTTACAACTGTAGGTTAGCCTTTAAAATTCTGCGTTTTTAAAAAACACGCCGTCTTACTTGCGATTTGAAAAAATTGTTTTTTACATTTTCAACTCGCAATTTTTTAAAAACGCAATTTTCAAAAGGTTCATTTTATGCGATTTGGATTAAAATCAGACTTTTTATCTATGAAATCGCAATCCCAAACGCACCCTTAAGGGTATCGAACTATCACCATATTTGACTTAAGGATACTGAATTTCAAAACGTCTCAAATTAAGGTATCCAATTTTCAAGACGTCTCAATTACAAGTACTTCGTTAGGATTTGTCGTTAAATCATGTCAAAATTCTCAAAATATTTCTGTGTTTACTTTTTAAAAGAAATTTATAAAAAATTTCAAATATTCAGGCATGAGTATTTTTGCAAATTCCGTTAAATTCTGACCAACACTTATATTCTAGCAATTTTTTTTTTTCCCTAAAAAAAAAGTTTGGATATCTTAGAAATTTTAGCAGAATTTAAGAGCAAATCTTAATGGAGCACTTGTAATTGAGACGTTTGAAAAATTAGATACCTTAATTTGAGACGTTTTGAAATTCAATACCCTCAAGTCAAATATCGATACCCTTAAATGAAGTTATCCATTTTATTTATCTTTTCTTAATCTCTAGAACATGCAAATTCCGTTGTTCAAATTTGAAATACTATGAAAAATGGATGTGAAAAATTTGAGTTGCATTAAACTAATTTTGAGATACTAATTATAGAAAATGAAGGTGAAGATTAGATTAAATTTTGATATATCTACGTCAACCATCCATTAACCATGAAAACAATTGTGATAATATTGATTGAAATATCCAAATATCATAATCGTTTGGTTTCCTTTACCTTCTTCAGCACGCATCACTTTCTTTATAAACATACCCTATTATAACACAATTATAGACGAATTAGTCAACATAAAATATATATATATATATATATATATATATATATATATATATATATATATATATATATATATATATATATATATATATATATATATATATATATATATATATATATATAGCTCATATTTTTAATTTTATATTATATCTTAACAAATACAATGAATCCATATTTTATATTGAAATTTATACAATTTAAAATAGAAAATCCACTATCAATTTACCACATGCTATATTTTGAATTCAAATTTCAAATCAATATAATTCACTAATCCTTTGATTTACTCGTAGCAATCAATCCCTTAATTTATTTTTCATAATATATATGATTTTATACTTTTTTATACACCTTATAGATTTATTTATTTTTATTTTTTATTTTTATCTTCCGGCGAGAAGACTTTATTTTTATTTCTATTTTTTTTCGCTTTGAATTTGGTTAAAAAATAACTTTGACTCTACAATTCAATCTAGTTGAGAAGAGAACCCGCTTACGAAATGCAAACTTAAAAATAAAAATGTCACTACCAAAAAACGTAGGTTTAGTGTTGCTCATGGTAAAAAAAAATGACACCATTCATTTACCGCCGTTTGCTAAACATGGAATCGAGACTCAAGATTAGCAAAATTTATTATTCAAACGGTGTTATTTAGCACCATAATGTACCGACGACACCAAATCACATGTATTTTTTATTTGGTAGTGCGTGTCTAGTGTCATAGATTTTAGCATGCACAAATCCCTTCTCACTAGTTCTAGTTAGGAAGATGAATCACATACCGTACGCTGCAAAGTTTACCCTTTCTTTTCGAAAGCTAGACCAAGTGAAGACGGTATATATATATTTATATGTCTTAGTTACTAGCTATGACTCAGAAATGATGCTTCTACTAAGCAGCTAAGCGAGTAGCCGAGTAGGGAATTTGCAGTTCAATTGTCACAATCAAATCCTGAAATCCATGTTCTTGATTGAACGTAAAAGCTTCGAGTGTCCGGGAATCAGCTAGATAGATATGTTTCTTCCCCACCAAACGATATTGGATGAGAACAGAAGACCCCACCATTGAAGAATGTTTTGACAGATTTAAGCCCCCACAGTAAGTATAATGATATCTTATTAACCAAGCTCCCACTGCTCCATCACCCATTTCCCATTTACCATTTTCATTTGGGAGTACTGTCTTTTTCTTTTACCCTTTGGCTTTTGGTACAGCCTTTTTCAACTTTGGTTGGTGCATGCCTTTCCTTTCCTTTCCTTTGTAGGGGGAGAAAGCACAGGCCAGGGTGCATGTGTTGAGTGAGAAGCATCATTTGTTTCACCAACCAAAACCATTATTAATTTCGTTTTGTTGTTGTTGTTGTTGTTGTTGTTCTCCAACTCATGTAAACGTGTTTTCGTTTTTCTGCATTTCAAAGCTTCTCGGTCAATCAAATTAATACGTACACCCCTATCGGTTTTGATTGGTGGAAAAGTATTAATTTTGCAGCAATATTTTCAAAGTCACAGACAATAATCGAAGGGACAATACATGCTTTTCTCTGAGGTGGGCTTTGTACACGTGTAGATTTGAGCGACCACCGTGAAGTAACCCTCAGTTGTCAAACAAGGCAAGCAAAACAATGACCTCACAGTCACAGGGAAAAAGAAATCCGGAAAATCGTTTCCCTATCCTTCACGTCTCACTCATCTGCTAGCTGTTTCGCAGTTACTAGTGAGGAAAAATTCCAGTTCTTGTCGATCGAGGTGTCTTTTATGGGTAAATCTTTTCTTCTCTTTTCTTTATGAGATAGAAACTAAATCAACCACCCAGAAACAACAGGAGGAAACATAACTAACTAACAAGAGGAAACTAAACTGCTTGGGACTTTAATTAAGGAGGATCTTTGCCACTGTCCGAGGGGAGATCCAATGGCAGGAACATGGAGTAGGAAATGCTACCAATGAAATTGGTTGTAGCAGCTCATTGTGAAAGGTTGTGAGAGAGTTTACAAAGGCGTCCGAGATCTCCGATTAATAATGAGAGTTTTATGTCGAAGGTCAAGAGCATTCACATTGAAGTTTTCAATTTTTTATTTGGTAAATTTAACTCTAAAAGTTTATTGTAGTTGATTTAGCCGGCCACTTTTCAAAACCAATAGCCACTTTTCGATCGAGCCCCAACAAGATTAATTAACTACAACAAATTCGGACTAAAAGTACATACATATATATATAGAAAATAAAGAAAGGAAGACCAAAAAAAAAAAAAAAAACCCAAAAACCTTCTTGATCTAGCCTCTAATTCCTCTCCCAAAGCTTCATGTATCTATTTTGGAGGACTTAGGGAGTATTTATAGAGTTTAGGAACAACCCTAGATCATTTTATGCAGCCTACAAGTCCAAAATTTAGTTGGAGTTGGATTCGGATCTTGCCAAATTCGGTCATATTTTCAGTCCTATATTGCGGGTCGATTTTGGCATAGTAAACATCCAAATTAGGGAAAACCTATTTCAAAAATATTTGTTTCCTTTTATGTTAGCTACCCAACGCTGCTAATTTCACTACAATCTGATACTTGAACCGAAAGTTATGATTCAAATACGAAGACATGTGTATTTTGGAATTGAAAAAGAAAACAGATTTTCCGACTTCTCTTTTCTGCAGCAAACAAATCCAAAAATTGAATTGGATTCTAATATGGAATTTTTGAATTCTAGTAGTAGCTGCTATTATTTCGATTTTTGGAGGATGCTTTAGACAAGTCCTAAAAGATTTTTGAGATTTTTTTCTGCATGTAAAATTGTGTTTGACACAATCATTCAAATAGATTCAAGTTTCGATGAAAATCGAAAGAGTTATGATTCGTTCTTTGTTCGTCGACAAAAATGAAATTTTTTTGAATTCCAGCAGCAACTATTGTTATTTCAATTTTTTGAGGATGATTTAGATAAATCTTAAAATTGTTTTGGGATTGTTTACTATATATTGTGTTTGACGCAATGATTCAAACGGATTAAATTTTTGATGAAAATCGAAAGAGTTATGTTCTGTTCTTCGTTTGTCGATGGATCTGGAATTTTCTGAATTTCAACGGCAATTGTTTTATTTCGATTTTTTGAGCATGACTTGTGAGTGTTTAAAAATTGATGTGACAAATGATTTCTCATGTAATACGGTTGGTTTACCCATTGGAAAAGTCAAAACAGTGTTTTGAATTTTTTCTCAACATGTTTCATTATGTTTTCTAATGTCTACCAAGTCTGAAATTTTAAATTCCAGATACATGTTTGAACTTGTAAGATTTATTTTTGATGCATAATCAAGGAAATAAATTTATTTGATTATAGAATATGTTATATAAGCTATATAATATGTTAATGATTAAAAAAAAATAAGGTTAGAAGTTGCATGGATGTGTTTTAGAATAACTTTAAATTTTATTCTAAGTTCTTGGGGATTAAAACACATGGCTATGAAATTAATCTTGTCTAGAATTAAAGGTGTTTTTGTTATTGGGGGAATATTGACAATTTTTGGTAATTTGGGGGAGACATCGTCCAAATTAAAAGTTTGAAGTGACGTCAATTTGATGGTAGTTTGATGCGGGTATATGGACTTTAAATTAAAAATTATTTTCCTTTCCTTTTTTGTTTTTTTAATTATTATTTAAAAAAAAAAAAAATTTGAGTCAAAATCCGTTTGATAGAATATTCCTGGGATCTCCTTCAAAAAATAAAAAAATAAAAAAAGAAAAAGGAAAATTCCTGGGATCGAGTCACCTCCCGTCCAAATCCATGTCCTAAAATCGAGCAAAACTAGTGTCAAGGCCACCTGCTCCTAAGCAAATTTACCATCCACTCCTTTTCTCTAATCGAGATCAGACCATCTTTATTCACTTTGTGCACGTGACAAATAACGTTAAGGGGAGGAACCACGATGGCGCCAAGCTCCAACTGGTCGGATAAATTTTTAAAAAATATTGATATAAATTCTTTTAAAAGTAACTTTTTACCTTCAAAATAGTTTTTCTTTTTACTTTTTTTTTTTTTTTTTTTTTTTTTTTTTGTGTTTCCAAAACCTAAAATTTTAATTCCGCCCGCTTGACCAACCCAAAATGTGGTATGTGCTCACCACACTGGTAAACTGCAACTTCGATAAACATAACTTGGTACTTGCAACTCGGGTAATTGTAAATCGAGCTACTTGTCCGGTGTAATAAGCTGTCTCTGAGTTCATTTTTATACCATAATGAGTTAATTTCAAATCGGCTAAATTATTTAGACTAATTTTACATTTTTTTTCAAATCTTATTAAAGAAATATTTCTCACCTTTGATATATTTTTTCACAAGGGTTGAATAAAATGGATGGAGTTCATTCAAAATTTCACAGCTTTTTTTTTTTTTTTTTTTTTTTTTTTTTTTTTTTTATCATAAATTTCACAGCTTAAGTGTCAGGGAAAAAAGGAAAGAGAGTGTTTCTAAAAAACAAATATATATATATATATATATAAAATAAAATAAAAAGAAAAGAGAGAGAGAAAATAAAAAATAAACATGAAAATTTATATGGGCTGCAAAAAGGTGGGCCTTTTGCACATGGTTATTGGACTGGGCTTCATTAGCAAAAGTGCTCTCTCTGTAGCCGAAGCCGAAACCTGTATCTCTCTATATTATCATTTTATTTGGAGTTTCATAAAAGGAATCTTGATACGTAAGGAACTGGAAGATTGAAGGTAACGGGTCAATCCAACGATGTTGCCCTCATCTTGGAATATAATTACGAGATCGTGGTCGAAGTTACGAATATGCCCTTGCTTTTATTCCGTTGGTAATTATGCTAACTAGGCATAATTATTGTTGAGAAGAAGATGAAGAAAGATTAGATTGCAATTATTGTTGCACAAATAGGATTTTTTTTTTTTTTTTTTTTTTGACATGTCCACACAAGAAGGGGAGGGGGATTCGAACTAGCGATCTTCGCTTCATGAGGCGTGTTATCCAACTGATTGAGCTACCCCTTGGAGACAAGTAGGTTTTAAGGTATGGATTGTGAGAGTATGGAACCCACGTTCCGAGGTTGGAGAACGGAGATAGTATTCCGTATCTTGTCGATTGATTCTGTTAGTACATTGGATGAAAAGTCAATATTGCCCCTTACACGTGGCAAATTCTAAATTTGCTTTTTCACCAATTTTAATGTGTGAAGTACCTTTTATTTTATTTTATTTTTTTTAAACCACAAGCGGCAAAGGGAAGTGGATCACCGTCTCATCGATAATGCTTTTCCTATTCTTGATCCGAATGAAGGAGAAAAAGGAAAAGATGGTAGTTCCAAAGAAGAGATGGAAAACGGCTTATTTAGCAACACTATATGCTAAAAAATTAGCACTTATTGAGGTCTTAGAGGTTGTCTATAAGGGTGAAAAGGCGGTTGCGGTTAACGGTTATTGGCTAAAACTGTTAACCACAATTGCCTAAAGCAGCTGTTAAAATTGGATAACCACTTCTATTAACCACATAGGCGGTTAGTAGTCATTTAATAACTGCCTATTAGCGGTTAATAACTGCTAATCACACTACTAACCGTTTTTCGCTTTTTAAAAGAAAGAGAAGAAAAGAAAGAAAGAAATAAAGAATGAAAAGATAGAAAGAAGAAGATGTGAAAAGGTTTGAAGCTTGCAAACAAACTGTAGGATTCTTTGGTTCAAGCTTCATCAAGGTTTTAACTACTCTCCTTCCCACTATCTCATTTCCATGGACCTTACAGCTTCGCAACAATGAGCTCCACATCACAAAACATGGCCTATCCAGACACGTAGATGGCTCGTCTGAACACGCATGTGTGAAATCGCAGATATGAATTTTCTGGAAGGCCTGGCCAGACACAAAAATGGTTCGTCCGGACACGTGTGGAAAATGGGACTCAACAGAAGTCCCGTCCAGACACGATAGCAGACTCTTTGTTCTGCCAAGATCGTCCGAACACCAGAATGGATCCATCTGGACACACAGTTTAGAAAATCAATTCTAAACGTTTTCTAAGTGTTTTTTTTTTTGCACATTTTACCTAATTATTAACTAGGCCTGGCAATTTTGACAATATATATAAACCTTCTCAAATCATTTAGGTTTAGGTTTCCCAATTCCCATTTCATTTTGTCGCCGACGCCCTCTCGTCTCTGCCCATCTCGTCTCGTCTCCTCTCTGCCCATCTCGTCTCTGCCGCCGCTCGTCTCCGCCTCCGCTTGTCTCCGCCGCCACTACACTGTAAGCTTCTCCACCGGTTCGTGTATATGATTTGTGGTTGTTTGAAATGCATGGAATCAGTTGCTGCTGAATATAATTTTCTACCCATGATCTTCATCTTCTTAATGCTGAATTGCCAATCCAAAAGGCAAAAGGGTTGTCACCTGTGTATCTGTTAGCCTTTTAGGTCAGTTTGTGGATATGCATAAATTGGATTTTAAATGTTATTTGTATTTTTGCACAGTTATGTCGTCCGGACACAAATCATGTTTGCTGCAATTTTCAACTGATTTTCATGGAACACTGAGTCTGATATTATTACTGATTTGATCATCATATTTCAAGGAGCTATATGTGTCTATTTCATTTTTAATAAGCCGTTGCCTGATTGTTTTGTTTTAATTAGGTTTTCTTGAGTTAAATTTATTGAAATGGGTTAACCCATGAGTACGTTGGTATCTATCCTTACTCCCTAGTGGAAGCTCCTGGCTCTCCCCTTACCCCTGAGCTGCTAATTATCCCCATTAAATCTATAGTTGAAAGTTTAAGAAAAGTTTTACCTTGATTTCTGGAGAAAAAACAGGTTTGTTTTTTAATGTTTCTAGTTGAACAAAAGAGAGAGAGAAGATTTATTTGAACGGATCGGGCTTGTGTGCTGTAATTTTATCTACAGCACACATGCTGTAAAAAAAATTGAAGGGTTCAGTTTAACTAAATAATTGATTCATTGCAAGTTAAGGAAACCATCAGTTAGGAAACAAAAAGTTAAGGAATTAATGTATGATATACATTATAGAGATTTAGGACAACGTACATTTGCTAAAACTTATATCTTTATGTTGAAAACTGTTAGCTATTACGAATCATGTTTGTTGCAATTTGCGTTGATGTCGGTTTTTTACTCCTTCACTATTGCGTTGCTGCAATTGTGCATAAGAATTGTTATTTGTATTTAAATGTGTATATTTGAATTAAAGTGGCAGATGGAGGATGCTAATAGTAATAGTGGTGCAATTGGTACTTCTTCGACTCCCGCGGGTAGCCCTGCCCCTGTTCTTATGGATGAGGATAGTTCCGGAACACCTTCCTCCATAAATACTCAAAACCCCTCACAATCCAAAAAACGACATGTTAATCAATCTCTTGCATGAGAGCACTTTAAAAAGGTGGAACCAATTGATAAGGAGAACCCTAAAGCTTGTTGCAATCATTGCAAGAGATTGATAGGGTGTCACCATAAAAGACAAGGCACTTCAGCTATGATGACCCACCTTACCTATAACTGTCCAAACTCCCCACTTAGAAAACCAAAAATTGCCAAAGATCAAACTTTGTTGCAGATGTCAGTTAAGAAGGCGGTAGAAGGCACCCAACTAGGATATGTAAAGTATGATCCGGACCGTGTAAGGCGTTTGCTTGTTTAGTATCTCATCTTATGTGAGTTGCCTTTTAGTCATGTAGAGAGTGAGGGGTTTAGATTATTTGTGAATGGATTGGAACCTAGGTTCAATTTGCCTAGTCGTGTTACTATACAAAGAGATTGTTTGAAATTATATGAGGAAGAGAAGGTTCATTTGAAGGCGTTGATGAGCGGTCAAAGGGTTTGTCTCACTACTGATACATGGACATCCATACAAAACTTGAATTACATGTGTGTTACCGCTCATTTTATAGATTTTAATTGGGTATTGCATAAGAAAATCGTGAAGTTTTGCCTAGTTCCCAATCATAAGGGTGAGACTATTGGAAGAGTGTTGGATAATACAATGCAAGAATGGGGGATTCATAGTATCTTCACAATTACAGTTGATAATGCCTCATCTAATGATGTAGGTATTGATTATGTGAGAAGGAGGATAAAGGAAAAGAATTCAACTGTTTTGGGGGGTGAGTTTCTTCACATGCGGTGTGCTGCTCATATTTTGAATCTTGTAGTAAATGATGGTTTGAAAGAGTTAGAGGACTCTATTTGTAATGTTAGAAATGCAGTGAGATTTGTAAGGTCTTCACCGGCGAGGATGACAAAGTTTAAAAGATGTATAGAACAACTAGATATTCAAAGTAAGAAAGTGGTGTGTCTAGATGTTCCTACTAGATGGAATTCAACATACTTAATGCTAAGCATTGCTGAAAAGTACCAAAGAGCATTTGAAGTATTAGGGGAGGAGGATAGTCAGTTAGTTGTTCCTACATATCTTGATTGGGAAAATGCTAGGGCATTTGTGAAGTATTTGAAAACTTTTTATGATGCCACATTGATAATTTCTGGTTCAAATTATGTCACTGCCAGTTTATTTTTCATGCAGCTTTGTATTATTCAAGATGCCTTGAATGATGGGTGTCTTAGTTCTGATCACATCATGAGTACCGTGGCTGTCAGTATGAGAAGTAAGTATGAGAAGTACTGGGGGAGTATGGATAAGATGAACTTGATGTTATATATTGCTTTTGTCCTTGACCCGCGCTACAAGATGAAGATTTTGGTGTGGCGGTTGAAAAGGTGCAATGGGCCAATATGGGCGGATAAAATAGAGAAAAGGGTGAGAGAGCTTTTGGATCGTTTGATTGAGCAATATAGTAAGTTTCAGGGGATTGCGGTGTCTCAATTTAATGCGACTTCAAGAAGTGCAAATAATACTAACTTGAATGTTGTTGATGATGATGATACAGAAAGTGCAGTGGATAAAATTCATAATCTCATCTCCCAACACCTTGAGGAAGAGAATGATTTTGAATGTAAGTCGGAGGTGGATAGGTATTTGTTGGATGGGTGTGAAGCAACAATAAAGGACTTTGATGTTTTAGGTTGGTGGAAGATTAATGCACCTAAATATCCTATCATTGCAGCAATAGCCCGTGATGTATTGGCTATGCCAATTTCCACTGTTGCCTCTGAGTCCGCCTTTAGCACTGGGGGACGTATATTGGATCCCTTTAGGAGTTCATTGTCTCCACTTACCGTTGAGGAGTTGGTTTGCACACAAAATTGGATAAAGAATACTCCTATTGACATTCGAGAGTTGGAGGAATTTGTGGAAAGCTTTGATGAAGAAGGTAAATGTTTGTAAAAATTAGTTGTAACTTTTCATTTGTACAATTATTATTTTTGAAACTTACTTAGTTACTTTTCAATTAACTAAAGCTTCTTCTTTTGTAGATGGCGCTCAATCAAGGAATGAAGCATCCTTGGACTTTATCTAATATCTAGAAGGATGTTAGTATCAAATCAAAGGGTTATTGATTAATTTGATTGTAATGTTTTGGTTTTAGTTATTTGGAATTTTTTATGTCGGCTTGTATTGACCTCTAGAGCTATTTTTGTTTGTAACTTTGTATATCTTTGATTGCAGGGAGTTCACCCTTGTGATAAGAGGAGGGAGGAGGAATATATTGTGGACGTAGATGACCATCAGTGACGGTGACTATGTGGATTTGTAATTTTTGAATTTTGGATTTGTAATGTCTTGGAGTATTTGGTTATTTGGATTTGTTTGGTTTGGAATTTGGAGTATGTGCCTATGTGGTTATTTTGGATTTGTAATGTCTTGGAGTATTTGTTTATTTGGATTTTTTTGGTTTTAGAATTTAGAGTATGTGCCTATGTGGTTATTTTGGATTTGTAATGTCTTTGAGTATTTGGTTATTTGGATTTGTTTGGTTTTAGAATTTAGAGTATGTGCCTATGTGGTTATTTGGATTTGTAATGTCTTTGAGTATTTGATTATTTAGATTTGTTTGGTTTTGGAATTTGGAGTATGTGGATTTGTTTGGTTTTGGAATTTAGAATATGTTTGGATTTGTAATTTTTTGGTTTTGAATTTGGTTATTTGGATTTGAAAAATTAGATTTGGATTTGGTTATGTTTGTGTTTTGGATTTGTAATTTTGTATTTAGATTTGTTAAATTTGTACCAAAGGACAAAAGGTCCAAAAAGTATTAAATTTTTTTCTTGAAAAAATTAAAATCTGTACAAAAAATGGCCCAAAACCAGTGTAAACCTGGCCCAAAACTGGTGTAAACATTGCCCCAAATTGGTTTTAACCCGGCCCAAAACCGGAATTTGAAAGCGGTTTCAAACCGGCGGTTATAAAAATAACCGCCTCTGCCTAGGCGGTTAGCGGTTGCGGTTGGTAAAATAAAAATAACCGCTAGGCGGTTAGCGGTTTTAGCCAATAATCGCCGGTTATAACCGCTTGTACACCCCTACCAGACACGTAGATGGCTCGTCTGAACACGCATGTGTGAAATCACAGATATGAATTTTCTGGAAGGCTTGGCCAAACACAAAAATGGTCCGTCCGGACACGTGTGGAAAATGGGACTCAACAGAAGTCCTATCCAGACACGATAGCAGACTCTTTGTTTTGCCAAGTTCGTCCGAACACCAGAATGGATCCATCTGGACACACAGTTTAGAAAATCAATTCTAAATGTTTTCTATGCGTTTTTCTTGCACATTTTACCTAATTATTAACTAGGCCTGGCAATTTTGATACGACCAGATAACCTAGCACGAAATTAGTGAGTTTGGGTTTACCTTAAACGGGTTGACCCGTTTATTTCGGTCTAGCGGGTCATGTCACGGGTGACCCGTGGGTGACCCGCTAGACACAGTTATGTTTTTATGTTTTTTTTTTTTTTTTTTGGTTCTTGTTCTTGTTCTACCACTTGTCAACTCATCTCAAGAACACTCAAAAGCTACAACTCACACAGGCAATAAAGACTACAAGAGTCAAAAGGTTTTTGACGATCTTCTTCTCCTTCTGTTTGATCTCTTGCAAATTCTTGTTTCTAACACTGTATGTCATGATAATAGCATAGTTAGAAACTGTTGTTTGAGATTACACTCCATGGATTTCTCCTCTGGGCCTCACTGGGGTTCTTGGTGCCTATTGGGATACTTGTTATCAGAATGTCAAACATAGAGGAATGTGGAAGAAGGCTCAAAATTCTTTTCTACGTTCATGCAATTTTACAGGCTAATTTCACTCTGTTTCTCCTGTTGCATTAACAATGAGATTAACTTCATATTATTAGTTTTTAAACCCAAAAAAAAAAAAAAACTTTTAAGCTTAACGGGTCAAACGGGTCGTGTCGGGTGACCTATGAAAATTACTGTGTCGTGTTTGGTTTGGGGTTCTAACCTGTTAACATAAATGAGTTGTATTTGGGTCTACCTTAAACGGGTCGCGGGACCCCACGGGTCGACCCGCAGGCCTGTTTTGTCAGTCCTATTTTTAACACTTAATTAACATCTTGGACGTTACTTCCTAGCCAACAGATTGAAAAGAATTCTGCCCCATATTATCTCCCCTAATCAGAGCGCTTTTGTTGCGGGGTGACACATCACATATAATATTATAGTGGCTTATGAGACCCTCCATACCATGCATTCCACTCTGACAGGGAAAAAGGGTTTTATGGATTTAAAGTAGATATGAGCAACGCGTATGACAGTGGAATGTAGTTTTCTTGAAGCAGTTATGAACAAAATGGGTTTCCGGAGTAGGTGGATTAAATTGATTATGAATGTCTTAATTCTGTTTCATATTGAGTCTTGGTAAATGGGGAACCACGTGGTCTTGTCCCTAATCGTGGTATTCGATAGGGAGATTCATTGTCCCCTTATCTATTCATTTTGTGTGTTGAGGCTCTCAATGCTATGTTCTAAAAGGCTTAAAGAAGCAGTGATATTATTGGTGTCCCTATTGCTAGAGGAAGGGTGCAGATTAATAATTTGTTCTTTGTCGATGACAACCTTCTATTTTGCAGGGCGATCCTTAGGGAATGGTTAAGGTTACAAAATGTGCTGACAAGATACGAAAATGCATCAGGGCAACGACTAAATAAAGACAAAACATCCATTTTTTTCAATCGAAACACGAAGGCGTCAGTCAAAGGACAGATTCTGCTAGATTTAGGAGTGCAAGCAACTATCGCTTTTGAAAAATATTTGGGGTTGCCTACAATGGTGGGAAGGTATAGGAGGCTGCCATTTACTTCGGTTAAAGACCACATATAAAGTTGGATAACAAACTGGAAGAATAAGTTCCTCTCTAAAGCTGGGAAAGAAATTATTTTGAAAGCAATAATTCAATCTATTGCTACTTACACTATAAGCATTTTTCTTATCCCAAAGATGTTATTGAATGAGGTAAATACCATGATGCAACGGTTTTGGTGGGGTCAACAAGAATAGGTCTCAAAGATCCATTGGATTAAGTGGGAGAAAATGGAGAAGCCTAAGAGTACAGGTGGCATGGGCTTCCGCGATCTGGAAGGTTTCAACAAAGCATTACTAGCAAAGCAAGTTTGACAAATTCTTTAGAATCTCTAGTCATTGCTTGCAAAGATCTTAAAAGCCAAGTATTTTTGGCATAGATCAATCCTCGAAGCTCAGCTGGGGCACAAACCATCTTATGTATGGGGGAGTAAATGGTCTGCTTGTGAGCTACTCAAAGAGGGATTACAGTGGCGTGTAGGAAATGGAGGGAAAATTCGGATTTGGAAGGACAAGTGGCTACCCAAAATACCTCACTTCAAGCTATAATCCCTAGAGGTGGTCTCTGTGAGGAAGCTAAGGTAACATATCTTATTGATTGGGATACTTAAAGATGGAAATTAGGTTTGGTTCGTGAGCTATTTGGAGAGGCAACTTTGACCAACATATGCCAAATCCCTATTGAATCCATTCATATCAATGATAGATAGATTTGGAGTACTAGAGTATATGGTGAATTTACAGTGAGAAGCACTTATCATCTACACAAGGAAATCCTAGCAATTGACCAAGGGGAAAACTCACACATAGGTCAACAATTTTCCTTTGGAAAAATATTTGGAAGATTAATGTTCCCCATGTTGTGAAAGTGTTTATGTTGAGGGCATGCCATAATGCTTTGGCTACAAAAGCAAATCTCTTTCGTCACAAAATTATGAAAGATCGTTTATGCCCTTATGTGGATTGGAGGCGGAGACTACATGACACATTCTATGGGGATGCCCAGCTACAAAGGCCGTATGGAGTATGTGTGGCCATAAGATCCAAAAGTGGTGTATTGTGAATGAAAAGTTTGTGTTTATTGTTGAGGAGCTTCAACGACAGGTGGATACTAAGGATATGGAGCTAATAGGAGTAGTGGCAAGAAATTTGTGGCTAAGATTGTGATGATCCATTTCTTTTTATACAAAATGGAATCATCTCAATGGTATGACGATTAGTCATTAAGCCAACATCAGCATAATACATCTCATAACAAAAGCATTGTACATCAGAGATAAACCTGTAGCAGCGGAATTAAATTCATTAAGCAAAAAGTGTACTTACAACATCAGAGCCATACATTTATCTATATGTTTAAAACTTTAAAACTTAATCAAAATATTATACACATCAAAGAATGTTCATACAAAATGGGTATCACATGCGACACAGGCCATATATCAAATGTATATACAAAATATGGACTATCCACAAGTTTGACAAATATAACTGTCGCAAAGAGCTTTAGTCATAGTACCATAAATACAAATCCATTGGGTCCTTATTGACATCAGCGGTAACTACAACCAAAGCATTAACATCTACACGGTTGTGGTAGTAGCCATGTCCGCATAAGTGGAAATATGAGTCCACAAGCCCAGCAGTATAAAACTCACTAAGTTTTGAATGAACCAACTCCTTTCTTTTCTACCTTATGTTTACCATAGACGTTTTCTTTTTAAAGCACTTCGTTGCTAATAAGGTAAACACATGCTTGTATAGACATGTGAAATCATATATATACAAATCTTGAGACTCAGCTATACTCATATCCAAGCATTCCATAACTTCGGAGAGTTACAGGCATACGAGCATATCTAAGCACGGGTACACGTGACTTTATAATCAGGATATACTTGTACACCGACTTCCCATAACTTCGGGGATCACTAGTATATTAGCATATCTAAGCGTGAAACCATATGTCACCATACATTGACACAATAATCAGCTATACGCATATACAAGTACTCCACAACTTCAGGGACTATATGTTACACCCCGATCCCATATTGAGAAAAGGAGAATAGCTCACATAGAGTGAGTGGTTTATAAAGATACTAATGGGTGTTAAGTCCCACATTGCCTAGTTACTAGGTGAAACTGGGCTTTATAATGGATTCTAGGAAAGCTCTGAATTAACTAGTCCTTTTGGGGTGATAGCGCAGATGTGGCTAGCGCTTTTTCCTAGGTCGTTACACTATAAGCATAGAGTCATCTCTAAGCATAGAAACAAACGATATCATAACTCAGTTATACTCACATGCAAGCATTCCACAACTTCGGAGAATACATGCATCCTTACAAATTATCATATGCAAATCAGCCGTAATAATATACTTATGCTTTGTCCCATTCAAATTCATAGGCATATTGATACGTCTAGCATGAAATACCACATAAAACATCATCATCTTTTCATAAACTTATGTCATGCATGTCATCATAATAGGAGGCAACTTCGGCTCATACTATGGAGGCAACTTTAGGTCCTATAATTTCATTATGGAAACAACTTCAGCTCTCTTTACTTTCATTATGAAGGCTACTTAGTCTCCTTAATCTCTTTATATATAATCATGCTCATGCTTCATGCTATAAAAACTTATCATATTTTGCTTTCATGTTCACGCTTCATTCAACCACATATCACTTTCATAATTCAATAAACATTTCATGGAATTTTTTACTCATCATGAAACTCCACAATACATATCTCAACACACAATTTCATAAAACATACTTTAAAACTCATGAAACATCATCAAATCACATCTTAATTCTCATTTTCATAATCATACTTTAAATCTCATAAATCATCATCAATTCATACCGTAACATAATTTAAAGTATCGAAAACATTCATAAAGCATATATTATCACAAAATATCATTGGCTTAAAGAAGGATTCCCAACGAAAGTCTTGCAAGGCACTATTGGGGATCATTCGCTAATCAAAGTATGTGCAACAAAATACTGATCTCAGAAAAAATTTCTTCAACATAAACAAGGCTAGATTAATTAAACTAACATGTTTAGGCTACTTACAATCGAAATCGGCCTCTCCTAGGCTACTAGGGCTAGTTGACTTTGGTTGATTTGCTCCTTGCATGTTGAATGGTGAAAAATATATTCTTCGTGCTCTTGACTCAACCTCTAGATCTTCTCTCTAATCACTTAATATGACCGTGAGCGTGAACTCACAACTTGAAGTAGTGAATTGGTAAATAATATTTCACTATGACCCTCTATTTATAGGCTTGGATTTACACTTATGATTTGAATCCTTACTACACGAAAGAGGAATCTAAGAGCAAGAAGGGTTAGGAGATAAGATAGAGATGTAGCATAGATAGGATTGGAGTCATAGGAGAACAACAATTCAAATCCCTACTATCTAGGTAGTATAGATAGGATATGAGTCATAGGAGAATTACAATTACAATCCCTACTATCTAGGGTTTTAACCCTAGCCCATTGCTACCAAGATAGCATAGATAGGATAGGTATGACGCCCCACCTTTTATAAAAAGGCGTAAGTGAAAATTTTGATTTCCACGTGACGTTATGATATCATCATAGTTGAGATTTGGTAGCGGAATATGTTTTTTTTCTTAATAACTTAGGAATATAACGCGTCAGAGCTGGCTGAACTACCTCAATATATAAATAATATAATTTGGCATTCTCACATAATAAATATATACAAAACATTAACATATGTGCCACATGGGACACTAATAATACATAACCATTGTTTTAACCAACATGTAGCATATTACATATTAACATAAATACATAAAAGCTTCAATCATAAATATCAAGATCGACACAATGATCCTGACAGTCCTGACCTTTCTCCTGTCCTATATAAGCATATATGTGATTATGGTTATCACCATAATCCCATATTGTAGTCAAGTAAGTCAACTGCCTTCAATAATATAATGAATTACTGATTTATTTAACAATACACATTGCAACAATATGATGTAATGACAGATCTATATGCACAATCTCATTAATAGTTCTATATGCACAGTCTCATTTATAGATGCCGTGAGACTCTAACGCAAATACCGTCTTATCATTGGTAGATGTTATGGGTCTTTTACCATCTCCGATCTCATCATATATAGATGTCGTGAGGCGCTAACCCCAAATACAGTCTTATCATTTGTAGATGGCGTGGGCCTTTTACCATCTCCAGTCTTATCATATATAGATGTCGTGGGCCTCTAACCATCTCTGGTCTTAACACTTATAAATGTTGTGGACTTTAACCACTGATCTTCGTGGACTTTAACCAACTATTTTTGTAGACTTCAACCACCTGTGTTCGTGGATTTTAACCACCTATTTTCGTGGACTTTAACCACTTGTTTTATCATTTATTCATGATTAATGCCTTGAGACTTAAACCTTCTGTCTTACTTATTAGCAGGTTCATATCTCATGACAGTAAAATATGAAATGCCAAACAT
This sequence comes from Alnus glutinosa, assembly GCF_958979055.1. Lineage (NCBI taxonomy): Eukaryota > Viridiplantae > Streptophyta > Magnoliopsida > Fagales > Betulaceae > Alnus > Alnus glutinosa. The sequence goes on from NC_084895.1 coordinate 7,955,985, forward strand.
CACATATAATTAAATATAACAGATTTCACTAACCATAGAAACCAATATCACCATATAATAAAATAAAGCATATAATTAAATAAATGCATATCATTAAATAAACCCATAAACATGATATTAAAGAATTCATTGTCATCCTCAGTAAGTATACTAATACAGTTCTTTCCTCCTTCAAACAATATTCACACACAAGTACTCATTGCAATATAATTTTATACATGTGATAGTGTGTTAGTACAAAAATAGTGTTAAAGGAAAGGGAAGAGAGAGATTGAAGACAAACTAGAATGCCCATTTAATGCTAGACTTTTCAGCAAAGAAACCCATTTGATCACTTTTATCACTTTTGTCTTCTAGCCACTTAACATAATTTCTTAATAATATAATGGCATATAAAATAGGACGATTGTATTTCCACATATTTTTATGCGGGCATTATTACGACATTTATCATTAATGTCCAAAATACCCTTTAAGCTAAAACGGCGTCATAAAAGCTGTGTATATTATATATATATATATATATCAAATAAAGCAGATATCATAACCGTTATAATAGTCATTTATAAAATAGACTTGGTGACCTCATTAATATAAATAATGAGTATAGTATTTAAAATAAAAAGATGGCACAACGGCACAAATATTCATATTCCTTATTTTATCTTTTATAAAATTTGACAGAATAACGTCATTAGTATCATTAATGCAAAAAATACTTTAAAATATTTTGGGCAGCGTAACTGCGCTTTTATAAAACATTTCTTTTACTCGAGTATCACAACATGTTTTATAATTAAATACGCCACTTTGAAAATAAATATTGACTTCTAACAACCAAGTGTGTGTGTTTGTGTGCAACAAAATATCTTAAATGCGGAATATAAAGAAGACAAGATATTTGTTACGAAGTGAAAACTCTGTGAAGAGAAAAACCACTCCGGGGCAACCAAACCCAGGATATTCACTATACTGAAAACAAAGCTAGTTATAAGACACTCGTACTCACATACCCTTATGCAGTAGTCATACCTTTAATTCTGACACAAAGCCCATCGTGAATGCTTCCCAACTAAGTCTCCTACTTGAAGGGGTCTTCAATGGATTCCTTTACCTTATGGTCGATCCCTAAGATAGACTTCACATGAACTGTTGAGCACACACCGGCAACGGCTTGAGAGCTAGCGGATCTTCGATTCTCCCTAAACACCCTCTCTAATCACTATGGAATTCGATACAGAATTCATACAATTGACAAGCCTAGGGCCCTCTATTTATAGGTTTACAAAAAACCTAAATCTACTGAGATTCAGACTCTGGCTGTCGAGCATCCAGACGAAAGATAACTATGTTCGGACGGTCTTCTGCGATTGCCTTTCAGAAACAGCCCGATTCTATCCTTATCAGGTCCACGTCTGGATGGCTTGGCCGAACGTCCGGACGATCTTCGCTATAACTCCTGTCCGCATTCAAATGGAACACTGGAATATTCTAAAATGCTGGACAGCCTTCGGACGTGTTGCCACATCGTCCGGATGACTTACAGAGACTTCCCTAACAGTGTCAACTTCTGAAATTCAACTCAGAGTAGAATAATGATTGACCTAGCAGCCGAACGGTGTTGCTCTATCGTCCGGACGTCTTCAACTCAATCTGTTGGACACTGCGGGGCGTCCAGATAGTTGCACAAGAACCGGTTGATTTGGCTTGGAATTTGTAAGGAATCTTCATGGACATCTTCTAAAAACTTGTGACCAGTCACATGGCTTGAAATGAACGCTGTCCGAATACATGAAGACTCTGAATAAGAACCGATCATCCTGTTAATTTGCAACCATTACATAAAGTGTTTTTTGTCATCCAGAATGTAGCCAACATAAAATACTAACAAACTCCCCCTTTGGCCATTTTGGGACAAAAACACTTGACCGGTTTGGAAGTATATTCCCGATCCAATAAACAAAAAAATACTCCCCCCTTTTTGTCACACAAGGACAAAGGGTAAACAGAGTATTTAAGAAAAACCATAAGTGTTTAAGAAATACACAAAGTGTCATCACAAATTAAAATTGTTCTAAACAAAACAATAATAAGAAAAAAAACAGTTAATCCTCATCATCAGGCTTGGGGTGATGATACTGCAGACACTCCCTTATGCCAATCTGACACTGTTCAACACAGCCTGTGATGATGATGCACCTGCTGGGGGGAACTGGTAGAGGTTGAGGAACACCGCCTTGAGCCTCATGACACAATTGCGCATTAGACTTAATGAGTGTCTGTATGCCAAGAGGATTTGGAATCTTTGATCTAGGCTTAGAGTCTGAGATATCTGTCATTACCTGAAGATAGATTTGAGTGATTAAACACCCAAAAGACAGACTCGTGTTCTTCTCATCGCGAACCTCAAGCATAGTGTGCAAGATATGCTTGCACAAGTAAAAAATGAAATTGACTTCTAAAAATAAAGTGTGTGCATAAATCTCAACAAAAATTAAAGCACAACGGAAAATAAATGACACACAGATTTTTGTTGACGAAGTGGAAACTCAATCAAGAGAAAAACCACTCCGGGGCAGCCAAACCCAGGAATTCCACTATTAAGAAGACAAAGCTAGATACAAGATAGTAACACTCACATGTACCGATGCAGTGGTCGTACCTTGATCTCTGACGTGTAACCCAACACGAATGCTTCCCAACCAGGTCACCTACCTGAAGGGGATTTCAATGGAATCCTTTATCTTAGAGCCGACCACTAAGATAGACTTCGGTTTATAGCACAGCACACTTGTAAAACGGCTTCAGAGGGATTGATGACTTCTCTGAGCTCTAATGGAATTCACCCCGAATTCTTGTAGTTCTCAATGCCCAGGGGCCTCTATTTATAGGTTGGGGGCTCAAATGAGCGTCAAGCAAAATATACCTGGGCGCCGTCTGGACGGTGGACATGGGCCGTCCGGACGAACAACTGTGCGACAAGATTTTCTGAAAATTTCGCGAGGAAATCTTTCTTGTTTAAGAGCCTCGTTCGGACGGTCGCACATCCGCTGCAAGTAATTTCCTTATAAGGTTTCACGCGTCCGGACCATGGGGGATGAGCGTCCAGATGGCTATTCTTCAACACGCACTTTCCATATCTGTAATGCGCGCGTCCGGACCATGATAGGCAGTCGTCCGGATGGTTGAAGTCGAATCAGCAATTTCCTTCTTTGATGAACACGCGTCCGGACCACAGCTGTCAGATGTCCAGACGGTGATATTTGAATTGCGATTCTTGCCTTAAGGAGACGCGCGTCCGGAGGGGATACCATATCGTCCTGACGGTTGATCGATCTTCCCTTTCTTGAAACTTGGAAAGAAATCAAAAACTAATTGAGTACTGAGAGGCTTCCAGACGTGCTGCTGAAACGTCCGGACGGATGCAAGCTGGATAGAACCTTCTCGTCACAGTGGAGAGTTTGGACGGAGAGACACGTCGTCCAGACGGATGATGCTTGGTTTGTCTGGCGTCCGGACGGATGGAACAGTGACAGATGGTCGTCCGGACGGGATGGCTCGATCGTCCGGACGGCTGACAGGGAACTGAAAATCTTCTGACTCTGAAGCATTTCTGAATAGTAGAATCCCTGTGGAGCATCGTTACATACAAGTGATTTTGTCCAAACACAGAATGAGGCCAAAATACTAACAAACTCCCCCTATGGCCATTCTGGGACAAAAATCACTTGACCAGTTTGGAAATACATTCTCGGTCCAAAAATAAAAATTACTCCCCCTTTTTGTCACAAAGGGACAAAGGGTAAAATAGAGTAATAAATACCAAATGTCATAAAAAATTACTCCCCCTAACGGTCTTAGAAGGACCCGGGAAACAGAGTAATATAAGTTCAACAGTTATAACAAAGCAACAGAAAATCAACAAAATGTCTCAAAATAACAAAAAGACACAAAGACAACAAAAGCAAGAGGGAATCAAACATCCTCAGGCAGAGGTAAAGTCCCGTCTGCATCAACCTCATCATCACTGCTGTTGGGATGATGATACTTCAGGCACTCCTTGAGGTCCAGCTGGTTCTGCTCCACGCGCTTGTTGATGGAGTGCACTTCTAGCTGGATGGAAGTGATGGACTGCTGCATGGTGGACATAGACACCTGCATATTGCTCATCCCCCCCTGAAGAGCAGCAAGAGCCTCCATAATCTGAGCATAGTTGACCTCCGGCTCAGATGGCGGAACAGTCTATAAGGATGAAGCCATATCCGGAAAGCCGACTGGCATAGCAGTAGGTGGGGGCACCTCATCATCGGAGTCATCTCTCCGTAGCTGCGCATTGGACTTCATCAGTGTCTGCTTGTTGATGGGCTGTTGGATTTTCATCTTCGGTTCTCCAGTGACATTGACTCTCGACTGAAGAATAATCTGAGTGAGCAGGCAGCCAAATGGAAGACCAGCGTTTCCCTCATCACGGGCTTCTAACAAACACCCAAAATATGCTTGCATAGGCAGAAAGGCAAACGAAGGTGGATTGCATAGACAAACTGAGCCCGTTTTAGGATCAAATCACTGCGCCGAGCAACATGCCAGATGTTCTGTTGAATGATCTTGGCCAGCATGCGGTGGGAGGGAGACAAAGCACCAATCCTAATGGCAGTAGAGCGCTCCTCGCCGTGGGGAATGGCATGGAAGAATTCCCTGAGATCATCCAGGGATGGAGGAAGCACCACCTCATTGTATGGGCTGGCTGAAATCTCGAGCACTGGGACTTGGATGATGTGACTGATGACCTGAGGATCAACAGTGATGAGATGGCCTACAACGGAGGACTGAAGCACCACTCCGTGATCATCGTTCTGCACCACTTCCAGGTTGGCGTAGAACAGCTTGACCAGTCTGGTGTACACCACACAAGCACAGCTGTGGAGATATCCCCAATTGTACGTCTGGATAATGGCAAGAATATTGTCCAGCGGGGGCACCATGATATTAGCCCGAAGGACGTTTCGCTCAGCAATGACAGTGCGGTCCATAATCTTGGCCTGAATTGCAGCCCGATCTTCCACAATCCTCTGACGGACCCTGCGGGGTGGACTGCCTGCAGACATGATTCTGCAAAAGATCCAACAAGAATTTTGCCAAAAAAATATTCTAGTTAGGATAATAAAAAATTGACAGAATAACAGCAGTAAAAAGGACTTGTGTAAAAATAAATACAAAGTAATATCACAATTTAGTCCAAGGAATTTCAACATAGTAGCAATATGCATCTCATATTCCAAAAAAGTAACATTCTAACAGTTTAACAAAAAACTGAAGAGAAAAAGACTAGGAAAATACCTGAAATATGAGAGGAATATGCAAAAAGCCAAAAAAACTTAAAGCTAACTAACTCACAAGCAACCAAAAGAAAAATTTTGTGGGGTAAGGAGAGAATGCGGCGAGCAGGGGAATTTATAGCCACTGTGGGGCCCCCGTCCGGACGGAGCATTTACATCATCCGGACGCGCGCTGCATTGGGAACATGTGGATAGGTCACACGCATTCTCTCCTTACCCCACCGTCCGCCCAGTGGTTGCCGCATGCGTCCGGACTCAATTAGGTCCTGTCCGGAGGATTGGGCTCTATACCCATCCGGACTCCAAGAGAGTGCTGTCCGGACCACTAATCCGTCCGGACGTCAATGGAGACCGTCCGGACGCTCCACACTGAAACACCAGAAAAACTGAGAAAAATTTACAGAGATCAAATTTCCTCAAGTCAGTGTCAGAACACGCATGTATAATCAACTGATAACACAATCAGAGAGCATCTCAAAAACTAAATAGAGATTTAAATGAGAGTTGAGATTTCAATTAGCACAAATAATTTTCCTGATCATTGAAAATTCAAATAGGCAACTCAACTCATGCAATGCGTGTGTGTGTGTGAAGACTAAACCCACAAGGTTTGAAAAATCATGACAAGAGCAACCGGATTTCCTAAAGAAGAGAGAGAATCCGTGACAGATTAGCCAAAAGTCAAACCTTACTCTTACTAGGGCCAAGCCATCCTCATCTGATGCACTCCCCCTGAGATACAACACCGAATTGTTTTACTTGTGCCATGAAGGACAAGATAAATTTTTACTTGCTTATACAGGGCAAGGCGTATTGCAGTACACAAGAAGTGAATAAAACAATTTTAAAGCACACAAGTCATACGAATAACTGCTCAATTCTTATGGTGTTGTAAGCTAGAGGAAATGCCAGAGTTTTTAGATCCTAGGTTCAACTAGCCTGTGGTCAATTTGACCATCTTATCACAAACCTCTTCTCTTATTCAGAAATTCTAGAAGCAAATAGTCAGAGAAGGAAAGATATACCTTTAGGGAGTCTCGGATAATGCACTTTTTCATCGCATGAGGAAAGGAGCTATCTTACTTTTGCACAACCAGGAAAAATAACTTGGCCAAAATAGTCATAAACCCTTAAATATATCTAAGCAAAGTAAATTAATGCTCATAGAATTGAGATATCAGGTAAAGATACATACAATATCTAAACAGCTAAGGAAAAAAAAATCCTGCAAATTCTCCCTATTTTTTTTTTTTTTAATTTAAAACAAACAAAATATGCAATATGGAAATGACATCATATGCAAAGGTAAGATCACACCTGTGTACACTCGATGATGCCAACACAGAAAAACAGTCGCTCGACCTGCTTTTTTTGTCTTCCCCAATAAATACCTGCAAAGTTCTCTCAAGAGAAACATGGGGCAAAACAAACTGGTTCCTAGATTGTATATAACAGTATGTCAAGAAAGATAAGCAATCAAACCTGATGCCATAGGATTAGGAACCAAATCCTAGGCATGAACACCTGAATTTGCTAGGTGCGCCTGTTCCCCCTCATGGGGTAACTGTTCTTCTTGACCCAAGCCTGCCTTCCAGAGGGTGATTGCTGGCAGGACTACATAATCCACTCTATCATGTTCTGCATCTAGATGGGAGGCTCACTGCATTGTTGCTCTTCTTGAGGCCTTCTAAACTGCTTGGGTTTGTTCTTGTAGGTGCCCTTGTGATAGGCTGGTACAAACCACTGCTGAGGCCGCTGATGAGACCAAGGGGCTTGATACTGAGTCCTTGGTGTTTGGTGAGGTGCCTGATGCCATGGAGTCTAATGCTGAGCTGCAGGTCAAGTGCCATAATGAACTTGTCTGGGCACTTCTTTCTTGACTCTGGCCTTTTGTGCTTTCAGGAGGGAGCACTGAGGACGAACATGCCCACTTAAACCGCAGTGGTGGCATATAGGAGGTCTTCTGATGGAATGAGGCTCCTGAGTGCCTGGAACATCACCATTGACCTTGTTTTTCCCTTTATCCTCAACAGTGGGAGGAGGCTCTGAGACTGTAGGCTTCACAAATACAGTCTTTGAGGAGGAAGGAACATCAGAAGAGGAAGCTACATACGCGAGACCAGTCTTGTCATTTGGGCTCTTCTGGATAGACAACATACGAGTCAACTTCTCATCAGTGACTCTCTCTAGCTGGAGTTGTGTCTCTATTAGCTTTTCCTCGAGCTCTTGTACTTTGAGCAGCAATGAACTCTTCTCGGTCTGCAAACTGTTTAGATCATTCCGGTGTTGTTTTTGGCCTTCCCTCAGCTTCTCATACTCTATGTAGAGTGTCTTGTAGGCCTCCTTGAGCTCTTCCTCATTTTCACTATGCTCCGAGTAATATGAGTCTTCTTCTTCAACATGTGGGGCTGCAAAGGCCAGAAATTTTTTAGACTCTGGAGCTTCTTCTTCTGACTCATCACTGAGAGTCACATTGTATGCCTTTCCCTTGCCCTTTTTAAGATTCCTGTAATCGGCCCGGATATGCCCAAAGCCTGAGCATTCAAAACATCGGGGTCCTCTGGGATCTTTCTTATCTTCTTCCTCAGGTTCAGCTTCTCTGGGAGATTTCTTCATTCTTTTAGAAAACTTCTTCTTGAACCGATCGTCTTTCATTAGTCTTTTGAAATTTTTGGCTAACATAGCCACAACCTTATCTTCATCCTCAGAGTCATCTTCAGATGATGCTTCTACCTTCTTCTTGGTAGCCTTTAGAACAATGGTCTTTAACTTCTTGACCGAGGGCAGGGACAGCTCATATGTTTGAAGAGATCCTACCAGCTCTTCAATCTTCATCTCCTTAAGATTCTTGCTTTCTTCAATGGTGGTTACTTTAATTCTGAAACGCTCAGGCAAAGATCTTAGAATTTTTCGGATGAGTTTTACATCCGAGATAGGTTTCCCAAGACTCACCATGAAGTTTCTAAGGTCACTTATCTTGGAGTAAAACTCTCCAAAAGTCTCTTCTTCCAACATCTTAATTTCTTCAAATCTTGAAGTCAACATTTGAAGTTTGGCAGATTTAACTAATTTCGTGCCTTCATATGTTGTTTCCAAGATTTGCCATGCTTCTTTGGCTGATTCGCAGTTTGAAATTTTGGCGAATTCAGAGGGAGAAAGTGCTTGGCATAGAGCATGAAGGGCTTTATCATTAGAAAGTCGGGCGTTTTTCAGAGGGGCTGTTTTAGGAGTTGCATCCTCTGGTTTAGTCCAACCATAGTCAACAATATTCCAACAGTCAATAGATTTTAAAAAGAATTGTATCCGAGCTTTCCAATAGCCATAGTTTGAACCATCGAAGGTAGGAACAGAATTAAGAGTTTGAGACATATCAAAATGTAGAAGTCAAAAATAACACTAAAGAAATTAATCTTCTCAGAGTGTACCAAGCTCTGATACCAATTGAAAAACAAAATTGACTTCTAAAAATAAAGTGTGTGCATAAGTGTCAACAAAAATTAAAGCACAGCGGAAAATAAATGACACATAGATTTTTGTTGACGAAGTGGAAACTCAATCAAGAGAAAAACCACTCTGGGGTAGCCAAACCCAGGAATTCCACTATTCAGAAGATAAAGCTAGATACAAGATAGTAACACTCACATATACCGATGCAGTGGTCGTACCTTGATTTCTGACGTGTAACCCAACACGAATGCTTCCCAACCAGGTCACCTACCTGAAGGGGTCTTCAATGGAATTCTTTATCTTAGAGCTGACCTCTAAGATAGACTTCGGTTTATAACACAACACACTTGTAAAACGGCTTCAGACGGATTGATGACTTCTCTGAGCTCTAATGGAATTCACCCCGAATTCTTGCAGTTCTCAATGCCTAGTGGCCTCTATTTATAGGTTGGGGGCTCAAATGAGCGTCATGCAAAATATACCTGGGCGCCGTTCGGACGGTGGACATGGGCCGTTCGAACAGACAACTGTGCGACAAGAATTTCGCGAGGAAATCTTTCCTGTTTAAGAGCCTTGTCCGGACGGTCGCACATCCGCTGCAAGTAATTTCCTTATAAGGCTTTGCGTGTCCGGACCATGGGGGATGAGCGTCCGGACGGCTATTCTTCAACACACAATTTCCATATCTGTAATGCGCGCGTCCGGACCATGATAGGCAGTCGTCCAGACGGTTGAATTCGAATCGGCAATTTCCTTCTTTGATGAATGCACGTCCGGACCACAGCTGTTAGACGTTCGGACGGTGATATTTGAATTGCGATTCTTGCCTTCAAGGAGACGCACGTCCGGACGGGATACCACATCGTCTGGACCGTCGATCGATCTTCCCTTTCTTGGAACTTGGAAAGAAATCAGAAACTGATTTAGTACTGAGAGGCGTTCGGACGTGCTGCTGAAACATCCGGACGGATGCAAGCTGGATAGAACCTTCTCGACACAGTGGAGAGTCCGAACGGAGAGACACGTCGTCTTGACGGATGATGCTTGGTCTGTTTGGCGTCTGGACGAGATGACATGTCGTCCGGACAGATGGAACAGTGACAGATGGTCGTCCGGACGGGATGGCTCGATCGTTTGGACAGCTGACAGGGAACTGAAAATCTTCTGACTCTGAAGCAATTCTGAATAGTAGAATCCCTGTGGAGCATCGTTACATATAAGTGATTTTGTCCAAACAAAGAATGAGGCCAAAATACTAACAACAAGCAAAAATGAGTCCGCATCACAATGGCATAGAGAAGGGTGGCCTTCTTGAGAGTAAGCTCACTCCGACGGGCTTGAGGCCAAAGGTTGGTTAGAACAACCTTTGCTAAGAATCGTTGCATAGGAGCAAACGCACCAATGTTGATATGGGAGTGTGTCTTCTCCTCTCTCAGTGGTCTCGTACCAAAGAAATCATGCAAGAAGTCAATGCTGGGAGCCTCAACACCAGGAGGAAAAGGAACTCTTGAGACTGGTAGAACAAGGACCCCGATCACAGAACTGATAACCTGGGGATCAATCAGAATTGTTTGTCCTCTAACCATAGTCTGCATGATCAGTCCTTTGTCATCATCCTGGATGTTGATCGTGTTGCCATAGAATTCCCGCAGCAGTCTAGGAAAGGCCAGGCAGGCACAGTTGTACATGTACTCCCACTGGTTCTCCAGAAGCATCTGACCAATGGGGAGTAGGACTGGATCTCTCAGATCGGCGTGGAGAAGATTCCGCTCCAATAGGACCAGCTGCGATTGCATGTGATGACGCCTGTCGGCAATAGATTCTTTAGTTCTTTGCTTGACTCGGGGATGAGAGTCGTCTAAAGACATATTTTCTGGGCTAAAAAAAAATCACAAAAAAATCCGTGAAAACATTAAATCTTGTTAGTCCAAAAAATAATTTGGGCATTATGACGGCTGTAAAATGGACTATCCCATAAATTACAACTACATAAAACTCAACCCAAACAATATCAAGATACCACAATTTAGAAAACGACAATATCTCAACCCAACAATAAAGAATATGAGCAATGATTCATATTAAACACAAAATATGATAATCCCCAAAACAAACTATTTTAAGCATAAAAACTTAAAATAAATCAGTAAAAGGGGAGACAAGCGTACCTGGGGTGGAGATAAATTGCAAAATGGACAAGCGCACGTGAGAAGCACACATAAAAAAAGCACATGAAAAATGCACAAGACGACAAAAAGACCCAAAAAAAAATGAAATGAGAGGGGTTGCGGCACGGGGGAATGCGATATAATCCTACAGGGTTCACCGTCTGGACGGAACTTAAGTGACGTTCGAACGTAGTGCCACGTAAGATATCGCCCTGACACGCTCGTCCGGATGTGCCTATCTTCCGTCCAGACAAAACAACTGCACTGTCCGTACAACCAGAAACACTGTCCGGACGCTTCACACAAAAAAATCTGAAAAATAGAGGAAAAAGAGTAGAAAAATATTTCCCGAATAATTTTTAGAACACATGTATAAAAAGCTGATATCCCGATTCAATTTACATTAAAAAAAAAAAAAACCAAGATATAATTGAGAGTTAAGAGTCAATAAGCACAAAAATTTCCCTGCAAAAAGACATTTTTCAATAGTAAACTTAACTCAAGCAATGCGTGTGTGTGTGAAGGCTTTCACAAAAATTTATGAAGTTCACTGATATGACCTAAATCACCCGGATTTTTTAAAGAAGAGAGAAAATCAATGTTAGATCAGTCAAAGGTCAAACCTTATTTTACTAAAGCCTAGCCACCCTCATCTGATATGCTCCACCTAAGCTGCAGCACTTTTCTTTTACCTCGTTCTTTAGTGACCGTCTATTTCGGCAATGATTTGGTCACTGACTGTTTCTTTTGGGACAAGTTTAAGAACAGATTTATAGCAAATAAGCAGTTGATCTTTTTTATTTATCCATATTTAATCAGTTTTAAATGTTTTTTTATCACTTGGTGCTGCAATTTAGAAAGAATGCCAGAATTTATGGGTTCTAGATTCAACTAGCGAGTTGGTCAATTTGACCATCTTAGCAAAAAAAAAATCTCTCATTTAGAATTTCCAAAAGCTAAAAGTCAGAGAGAGAAAAATGTACCTTAGGGTAGCCTTGGATAGTGTATAATTTCATCACATAAGAAAAACAACTATCTAGTATGGATGCAACTAGGAAACTTTGCAGAAATAAAAAAAAAACTCTCAGTTATATAAAGGCAAAAGTAATTAATGCATCAAAAACTAAGACATCATGTAAAGATACATAGGACATCTGAAAAACTAAAACTTGGAATAATTGTATGCATCTTTCTCCCCTTTTTTTTTTTAAATTTTTTTTAAATAAATAAAAGCAAAAAACAAAAACAAAAACAAAAACATGCTTCACAATAAAGAGGATTGCATAGTCCAAGCATGTAAGGTAAAAGCAAACCTGACCTCAGGGAGAGAGGTTTGACAGTACCAAGATAGAAAAGCAGCCGCTTGACGTGCTTTTTCTATCGTCCCTATTTAATACCTGTATAATTTCCTCAAGACAAACAAGAGGGAATATAGGGTTAGAAAAGATGGTTCCATAACAACATGCAAAGATTTCATAAGATGATATAAAAATGCTATGCAAGTGTACCTGTCATACTCTAGGATTTAGGAACCAAAATCCTAGGCATGTGTGACCTCACCTACTGGGTAGTTCCGCTCCCTTTTGGGGGGTGGGTGTCCTCTTTCTTGTCCTGTCCTTCCTTCTTTAGCTGTAGTGTCAGATATCTGACCAGATCTTGCATGAAGGAACTGACGGAAGATGTTTCTTCATAGACGATTTCCCTTTCAGCAGTCTTCTGTTCCTCCATATACAGCTTCTTGGGGATCCAAGTTTTTTTTGCTTGAGTAGGCTTTTGTAGCTGCTGATGTTTGGGAACATGATTTCTGGGCGGAGATCTATGATGCCTGGGTGGCTTAGGTGGAGGACACCTAGGTCTGATATGACTGCTAACTCCACATTGGTGACACATGGGAGTTTTAGGAGCCTGCCACTTTTTCTTCCTCTGAACTTGCCGATGTGGGCATTTAGGTCTGATATGCCCTGGCTCGCCACAGTGATGGCATGTATGAGGCTTTCTTCTGATAGGAAGCTTGTCCAGAGGTTGAGGGATGACTGGTACCTCCCCATTCATAACAGTTTTTCCCTTACCCACGCTTGAGGGTGGAGACTTGGGAATAACCGGCTTCAAAAAAATAGTCTGGGAGGTAGAAGGAATATCAGAAGTAAAAGGAGGAACATACCCGAGTCTGGTCTTGTCGGTTGGGCACATCTGAATGGAGAGCATGTGAATTAGCTTCTCGTCTGAGACTCTCTCAAGTTGCAACTGTGTCTCCAGAAGCCTCTCTTCTAAATCATTGATCTTTATTAGCATAGCGGTCTTCTCAGTCCTGAGGCTGTTTAGCTCTAGTACCTGCTGCTTGTATTTCTCCTTCAGTGTTAAGAACTCTACATGTTGAAGTTGATAGGCTAACTGCGTATCTTTTTCTTCACTTTTCTCAAAGTAGCAGGACTGAGAATCCTCATTTTCTTCATGTGGGGCCATGAAGGCCAGAAATTTTTCTTCCTCAAGAGTTTCTTCTTCCTTCTCAGACTCATCGCTGAGAGTAGCATTAAAAGCTTTCCCTTTTAGTTTCTTCAGATTTGCACATTCAGTTCTGATGTGCCTGAAGCCTGAACATTTGAAGAATTAGGGACTTCTCGGATCTTTCTTTTCTGCTTCTTCTGACTCTGCTATGTGGGGAGCCTTTCTTAGTCTGTTAGAGAACTTCTTCTTGAATTTATTATTCTTTATGAACCGCTCGAAGTTCTTGGCTAACATTGCCACTACATCTTCATCAATGTCGGAGTCTTCGTCAGAAGAGACTCTGGATTTCTTCTTGGATGCCTTAGATGCCTTGAGGGCAATTGTCTTTGCCTTTCTGACTGGAGGTAAGGAATATTCATATGTCTGAAGAGATGCTATCAACTCTTCAATCTTCATCTCCTCTAGATCTTTGCTTTCTTCTATAGTTGTCACCTTAATCCTGAAACGCTCAGGCAAAGATCTTAGTATTTTTCGGATGAGTTTTACATCCGAGATTTGCTTCCCAAGACTCACCATCGAGTTTCTTAGGTCGCTAATCTTGGTGTAAAACTCTCCGAATGTCTCTTCTTCTGGCATCTTAATTTCTTCAAATTTAGAAATCAACATTTGAAGCTTGGCAGATTTTACCAATTTTGTGCCTTCATATGTTGTTTCTAGAATTTGCCATGCATCTTTAGCAATTTCACAATTTGAAATTCTTGCGAATTCAGATGGTGAAAATGCTTGACATAGTGCATGGAGGGCTTTACCATTGGAGAACCGCGCGCTTGTTTGAGTAATAGTAATTTCGTCTATTTCTTCTGGTTTAATCCAACTAGATTCATCAATTTTCCAGACGCCAATTGATTTTAAAAAGAAGCTCATGCGAGCTTTCCAATAGCCATAGTTAATCCCATCAAAGGGCGGAACTGAATTAAGATTTTGAGACATTATAAAAATAAACAAAATAGAAGTCAAGAGATTACACTCAAGAAATAAATCTAAAACAGAGTGTACCAAGCTCTGATACCAATTGAAAATAAATATTGACTTCTAACAACCAAGTGTGTGTGTGTGTTTGTGTGCAATAAAATATCTTAAATGCGGAATATAAGGAAGACAGGATATTTGTTACGAAGTGGAAACTCTGTGAAGAGAAAAATCACTCTGGGGCAGCCAAACTCGGGATATCCACTATACTGAAACAAAGCTAGTTACAAGATACTCGTACTCACATACCCTTATACAGTAGTCATACCTTTAACTCTGACACGAAGCCCATTGTGAAAGCTTCCTAACCAAGTCTCCTACTTGAAGGGGTCTTCAATGGATTCATTTACCTTAAGGCCGATCCTTAAGATAGATGTCACACGAATTGTTGAGCACACACCGGCAACGGCTTGAGAGCTAGCAGATCTTCGATTCTCCCTAAACACCCTCTCTAAGGACTATGGAATTCGATACAGAATTCATACAATTGACAAACCTAGGGCCCTCTATTTATAGGCTTACAGAAAACCTAAATCTGCTGAGATTCGGACTCTGGCTGTTGAGAGTCCGGATGGAAGATAGCTATGTCCGGACGGCCTTCTGCGATTGCCTTTTAGAAACATCGCAATTCTATCCTTATCAGGTCCACGTTCGGACGGCTTGGCCGAGCGTCCGGACAGTCTTCGCTACAACTCCTTTCTGCATTCAAACGAAACACTGGAATATTCTGAAATGTTGGACAGCGTCCAGACGTGTTGCCACGTCGTCCGGACAACTTGAAGAGACTTCCCTAATAGTGTCGACTTTTGAAATCCAACTCAGTGTAGAATAATGATTGACCTAGCGTCTGAATGGTGTTGCACTGTCGTCCGGACGTCTTCAACTCAATCTGTTGGACATTGCGGGGTGTCCGGACGCCTTCAAAGGCTCGTTCGGATGGTTGCACAGGAACTGTTTGATTTGGCTTGGAATTTGCAAGGAATCTTCATGGACATCTTTTAGAAACTTGTGACCAGTCACATGGCTTGAAATGAACACTGTTCAAATACATGAAGACTCTGAATAAGAACCGATCATCCTGTTAATTTGCAACCATTACATAAAGTGTTTTTTGTCATCCAGAATGTAGCCAATATAAAATACTAACAAATTTAAAAGCTATAAAATCATGAAATCAAGGTTTATCAAAAATACCTCAAAGTGTGATATTTTATAAAAATGTCCACTCAACAAATTCGACTGAAAAAGTGAGGAGAGTTTTTCTTTTCTTTTCTTTTTCTGTTTCCTTTTCTTTTTCTTATTACTGTTTAGAAGACAGGGTACAGCCGAGAGAGACAAAGGTGAGAGGATCCTTTTCTTTTTATTGTTTCTTTTGTTTTCTTTTTTGCTCCTACAAAGAACAGAGATGGTGAGAATCCTTTTTCCTTCCATGTTTTACTTTTCTTTTCCCACCAACTAACCGAACACATAAAGAGAGAAAAAGAGGGTTTTTGAGAGGATTTTTCCTTTCCTATTTCTATGCTGGTCGAATGAGATGAGAGGAGAGAGGAAGAGTGTTTCTGCAGCTAAGAGAGAATGAGAGTTACTTGCTGTTTAGGGAGAAACATGGAGAGTTCTCTCTCTTTGTTACATACCTTTGCTGGCCAAGAGAAGGAACATAGAGAGAGGGAAAGTTTTTCCTTTTCTGCTAGGCTTATTGTATGTGGAAGAGAAACAGAGAGTAGAAAGAAAAAAGGTTTCAGCTTGCTTGTTGTACCACACTGTTGCTGGCCGAATAAAACCAAGGAACTGCTGGACTATCAAAGAAAGAAGGAGAAGATCTCATTTTCTGTTTAAAACCTGCTGACCAAGAGAACCACCTAGAGAAAGATAGAGCTCTTTGCTATTTGGAAGAAGAAAACCAAGGAAAGAAGAAGTCTCTGCTGAAAGAAGATAATGCATTAAGAGAGAAACAGAGGGAGAGATACTTGCAGAAAAATGGAGAAAGAATGAAGAAGAAGAGGTTGGGCGTGAAAAATGATGGGGGATGCACCTCTATTTATTCACAAACGGATGGCTTGGATCATTTTGGGTAGAATTGATCAATGGTTGGGTTAGCAGCATCTAGGTAGTTGACTCATCAAAAAAATGATGAGTTTTGGTAAATATCAAAGTACTAGTGTTTGGTATTGTTGCACTCTGCAAAACAATGTCAATTGAGCGTCGACTTTGGGCGATCGAGAGCCATGTCGATCGATCGTCAGCTTTGGGCGATCGAGCGCCTATCTCCAGATGTGTTTTTTATTTTCCATTTTGATTTATAGACTAAGGGTCCGATAATCTAATCTAGACAATTTGAAGCTGTAATTGTGTCTCAAATATTATTGAATATTCAATCCTATATATATTTATATAATTAAAAAATTGAAATGACTTCTAAAATAAATAAGTGTGTGCAAAGATGTGTGTAACAAAATATCAAAATGCTGAAATAAAGAGACATGTATTTTGTTAACGAAGTGGAAACTCAGTCAAGAGAAAAACCACCCTGGTGCAGCCAAACCCAGGATATCCACTATTCAGAAGACAAGACTAGTTACAAAGTAGTAGCACTCACATATCCCTGATACAGTGGTTGTACCTTGAACTCTAACATGTAACCCAATACGAATGTCTCCCAACCAAGTCTCCTACCTGAAGGGGTCTTCAATGAAATCCTTTACCTTAGGGCCAACCCCTAAGAAAGACTTCAGATCAGGGTAGCAACAGAACACACAGGAACGGCTTAAGAGAGACTAACTCAGCACAATAACTCTACAATGTAACTCTCTAAGCACTAAGGAATTCAATACCGAATTCTTGCAATTCTCAAGCCTAGGGACCTCTATTTATAGGCTGCAGGTTCAAATGAGCGTCTGGCTTGATAAACCTAGGTGTCGTCTGGGCGGTAGACATAAGGCGTCCGTACAAACAATTGTGCAATCGGCTTTCCAAAATTTCCTTGAAATTCTTTCCTGATTTGAGCCGCGTCCGGACTGTGTTACCCTGTCGTCCGGACGGTTGTACTTCAGTTGCACCTAATTTCCATATTAAGGCTTCGCGCATCTGGACCAAGGGAATTTTCATCCGGACAGTTGATTTACTGCACACAATTTCCATATATGTAGCTCGCGCGTTCGGACCCTGAATGATGTCGTCCGGATGTCTGAATTTTGAATGCACAACTTGCCTTATGGATGAACACTTCCGGACGGGAATCCACATCGTTCAGACAGTTGCTGCGATCTCCCCATATCTGTGTTTTGGAAAGAAATCCCATAGCTGGTCGAACATTGAGTGTCGTCAGGATGTGCTGCTGAAATGTCCGGACGGATGCAAACTGGAACAGTTCGAAGCTTATTGACACGGAGGAAAGTCCGAACGGAAAGTTCTCGTCGTACGGACGATATATCACGTCATCCGGACAACTGCAAGGGATCCAATTTCTCTGGCTTGTAGACTGTGTAGAATCTTCTAGAAGAACTCTGAATAGCTGAATCCCTGTTTAAATTCATCATTACAAAGAAGTGATTTTGTCCAATAAAATGTAGCCAATTACAAACTAACAATAATCTTTACATTTTTTTGTATTATTATTATTAGGTCTTAAATTCTATTTTAAGACATTATATTTTATGTCTTAAAATTTGGGGCGCTACAATAGGAGTCATAGGAGAACTACAATTATAATCCTTACTATCTAGGGTTTTAACCCTAGCCCATTGTTACCAACTATTCAGCATGAGCTTGGGTTTTATCCGTAAGGCCCAATGCTCCTTTATCTCTACTTAAGCCTTTTGGAATTAATTCCAAGAGTCTGTAGCTCTTTAATTGGTTAAGCCTATAAAAATTAATTCTTAAGCCTATAGCTCTTTAATTCTTAAGCCCATAGAAATTAATTCCTAAGCCCAGTCATCTCTTAGTAATCAGCCACATACAAATCAAATACCTTGACCCATGTTTTATCAAATAAAATAATCTAAATGAATAAATACATAACCGATGCACATAGCATATGGTCAATTTACATCAGCTCAAAGAGGACCTAAAGGAGAAAATACAAATAGCTTTAGATAGGTTTGTGACAATATCACACGATCCTATTTAATCATGATTGATTCCACTAAATAAATGTGACTACACTTGAATATGTATTTTTAAATTATTGACTCAATCTCTGCAACATACTTGTTTATCACATATTGCCCATCCATCGAATCATTCTGTAGTCGAACCAAAGCCAATACACTTGTACTTAGTTCACTACCTCTTTTCCTTATACTACTGATTTAATTACATGATTTATCCTTGTTGTACCTTATGAGTCTTTCATCTCACCTTACACAAAATAAAGTTTTAGTAAATATGACTTAAACACTCAAGCCCAAGGTTTAGGATAATAATATAATTAAATTTACATCAAGGGAAATATTCCTCATCATTTGGTTCCATGGTAAAGGATTTGGATTCCTTCTTGAAAAATGTGTTCCTACAATGCTACATGCGATCACCCAACGTACAGAAGTGTTGACCAGTGATTTGATCCCATTCTTGTACATCAAAATGACCTACACTTCATATCTGAGTTTGCAATCTTCTTAGGATTTAGAGTAACTGTTATAAGTCATCGTGCATGTACATCATTCTTAATCACAGTGTTGAAAGAATGATGACTCACGTAGTCTGTTTGGTGCATGGCACTAACTTGCACTTACACCAGCATATCAACTCGAAGCCCTTCTTGCTTCTCCTAATCAAGATAGATCATTAAGGTTGACATGTTATAGTCTAGATGGATTTTCAGTTTCCATTTAGGACTACAAACAATCTTTTATAAATTACAAGGACCTATGACTATAATATTTTGTGTAATAATCTCATTACTCATACCTTAGTCAAATAGAATGTAACTTAAAGACCTTACATGTATATCATATGAAATATTCAAAACATATTAATGCACGTAAAGCAATAATATATATGTCCAACATTCAATATTATACAATTTATAGAAAAGCAACGTTAATACAATTGGAGTTTTGGACACCAGTCCCAAAATTCTCCCACTTGTCCTTTATTTCAATTGGACAATTATTTGTAATCCTTATTTACAAAATGAAACATCCAATGTTTCACCAAAGCAAGTAACTTGTGAACAAGATATATCAAAACTTAGTCACAGTAGAATCATGCTACCTCATTACCTCCTTGAGATACTCTCCTTAAGAGATATCTTCTCATTTGAGATAACTTTTGCGTCTCTATGAGTCGCAAAACATTCTTGGCCTGGTTTTGAGTTAACAACCCTTTTGTTGCTATACCTTTCCAACTAACTCTCTTACCTACAAAAGTAACCACTATTACTTTTTAGGCAAAACTCTACGAGACTTTCAATAATCTATTCATCCAATGTTTGAATTTCGATTGCTGATAGTACTCCTACATCATCATCAATGATTAGGGTCTTATCAATTCTATGTATTAACATTTTACTTCATATCTGTCGTACTCATGGCTATATCCAAGTCTTTGATCTAATATCGACTTCTTAGATCAAAACTTGATATTCCAATACTTGGATGCATGCAGAAGTTCAACAAGGTACTTTTGCATCTAGTATATTACATGCCTCTAGATCATTGCTAAAAAAAATTTCTGACGGTATCATACAGATACATCTTTCATGGTGATTATTTTAAAATAATCAACCTTACACTTAATCTTGAATAGAGGTCAAGCATGGTTACAAGTGAAGAATTTTCTCATAGTAGATCCATTTCTTTTTGAGAAACATTCTTTACCACCATTGCTTCGAAGGTTTTATCATTCCTTTCTATTCAACCTTTACTTGTAAACTCAATTATAACATCTTAGTTTTAATGCAGTTAGGCGCCTATACAAGTAGTTAGACTTGGTTGGAATACCAACTAGATTTTACATAGCCTTCATCTATTTATCTACATCCAATAACCATTCTATTGTATTCTTTGGGATATGATTCATCTAATGAATCTCAACTCCCACTACAATATGGTCAGTACTTCAAATATGCAAATAGTAAAACACATAGAGTATCGTAAAAATCCGTAATTTCTTCAGATAACTATTTAATTATCCCTTTTAACATCTTAGCAATTTTTTAGAATCTCCATACAATTTCTTTGGATTTACTCATATAGTCTTAATTTTTAGGAACTTTGTGTGAACCAACATCTTGCTAACAAATAGAACTATATAGTTTTCATAAACCTTTGTTTCTTTAAAGAAATTATGTAGAGTATCAACTTTATTACAAAAGCATTTATTCCTCATATCCCACAATATCTTTGGTGTTGACCAAAATGTAATCAACTGGGATACTATTAATATTTTGATGAGCTATCCTAAGAGATACTTTGATTAAATCAAAAGTTTTTTTATGTATCTAAAAACTCAAATAATTTCATACATAAACTTCTCTTCTTATAACAAATCAGAATATCCTAACCAAAACACATACCTATTCCAAGCTTTCTTTTCAAAGTGAAGAACCTTTTGTTCATATTATCCTCCAAGAATGATTCTTAGACTAGGATCTTCTCGATATCCAATGGCCCTCTAGAGCCCATCTCGAACTAGTCTTTGGATCGTTGATAGATAAACAAGTACAATACAACTTTGGAAATACTTATGTTGAAGAAGTCAAGGCCAATATTGTAACGCCCCAAATTTGAGCCTGTAAATTCGTAAGCAGAAACCTCCGGTTTCCACGTGACATTACTACATCAGAGATAAACTCTCGCAGCGGAATATATATATTTTTTTCTTCTAAAGCCTTAGGAATTGATAGCATAACACATTTAGAGCTGACTGAAATATCTCGGTACATTTATTAAAAGTTACTTATGTTTATCTTTACATGTCATATGCACACTAGGTGCATCAAAATTAGTGCCACAAACAGCACATAAGTTTATAACATAAAACATGCTAAACATGACACCTTTATACATATTTACATGCCCTAAAACAAAACATAAGCACAACTAGTAATTTCTAAACTAGCACATAATCGCTCGTTGAATGGTTTCAAAAATCATCAAAACTGGCATATGGGTCCATGCCTTCATTCTCTAGATCTGCATCAGTAACTATGCAAATATGGCGTTATCATATTTGCATAGACAAACAAGTGAGTCATATATTTTCATATCTACGTTATCATCAATCTAATAACAGTTCATATAGAATGCAAATGTAAGGGTTGTATGAATATGCATCGTAGTAACTATTTAGTTTGTATTTTAGAATCATCTTACTTCAGACCTCTCGTTCTAGGTTATCTGAACCCGTTCACGTCCTTTGCCTCACACTTAAAGTCTTACCTGTTTGCACTGGAATCCTACCGGTCCCAGCATTAGTTATATATTAGGACTTTGGACACCCCTGGGTCACTCTAAACCCCCTGGATCCACTGACTAGCCTTCCTTCCCCTTGCTACTACATTAGCTTGTTGATGGCTATCTCATCAGCCGTTATATTAATTGGACACAACATGCAATGCATGAACAACCACATGCAATAAACACACACTACACAGTCCTTATGAAACATAGAATCATTCCTCAGTAAGTACATCCATACTTACACTCTTCCCCGTGTAGTCCTTAGACTTCTTTTCTGTATAAAAATCCATCCATACAATAATATACAAATCAATTATCTATCAAACAAATCATTGTTTATAGACCCTCATCTCTTTATATTTATTATTATCCATCACTTCATTATATTTGAGACGATCACTTACGATAATCGTAAAACCTTGGTTCATAATTTGATGATGAGGCTATATGACCAATACCACCAAATATGAACTTGAAGGATTAAAATATATCATAAGGACAATAAGAGTAAATACGATCAACTCATGAAGGTCATAAGATCAGTCATGAGGACAGTGAAATTTAAATACGAAATATAAACACGATCTACTTATGAAAGTCATAAGATCAGTCGTGAGGACAATGAAATATAAGTACGAAATATAAATACGATCAACTCATGAAAGTCATAAGATCAGTCATGAGGACAATGAAATTTAAATACGAAATATAAATACAATCAACTCATGAAAGTCATAAGATCAGTCATGAGGACAATGAAATTTAAATACGAAATATAAATACAATCAACTCATGAAAGTCATAAGATCAGTCATGAGGACAATGAAATTTAAATACGAAATATAAATACGATCAACTCATGAAAGTCATAAGATCAGTCATGAGGACAATGAAATGTAAAAGCAGTTTATATTACCCTTTACTTTAATTCTTTTATCTCTTAAGCTTATTGGGTCTTTTAAGCAATTCATAAAAAAGTAATGAAATCAAATAGTAAGGAAGAAGTGTCAAGATTTACTTACCAATTTGATTTGGAGAGAAAAATAACTTCAAGAACACCGAAGTGGTTGTGTGGTAGAAGGAGAGAAAAAAGAAGAGAAAACCAAAGCACAAAGCTTTCAATGAAGTTGTCTAGGATTTGTGTGGAAAACAAGGAGCCTTGCATGCTTATTTATAGGAGGAAGGTAGGGGTATTTAGGTCCAAAATGTAATAAAAGAATTAGCTTATTGGATAATGTCTTCTAAATTTGGAATTTAGAATTTTCGTCCAACTAGAGGGCAGCCTACTCCGAGAATTATTTCGATGGTCAAACCTACTCCGATTGACGTGAAATTTTGAGGGTAGATAGAGGACTTCATGAAAAACATTTTCTCTTTTTGGTTCGTCTCATTTTGAGTTCGTTTTGACGTAGTTTCGGTCAAGTCAAAGTTTCTGTCTATAAAGCCAAAATATCTTTTATCCACTTTTTGCGTTCACACTTGCTTTATTGATTTTTCCTCCTTTTCATGATTACTTTTGAGATATCCTATCCTTTCACCATTAGTCTTGTTTTTTATACATAAATGTTTCTAGAAGCATGGAGATATTATTCTTGACAGTTTTTCGTTTAATATCGACAGTTGGGTTATTTAGGCTCGGGTCAAAAAGTCAACTGGTGGACTTTTTGCTAACTTTTGCCATATGGTATATTTTTCTTTTGTAAGCACAACGGTTTTTGAATTATCTAAATCTGAGTTCGTTTGACCTATTTTCGGTTCAATCAAAGTTTAAAGCTTAAATGTAACTTTTAAGTTTTTAAGGGTTTTTAGGTTTTGATCTTTTAATTTTTCGAAACAACTTTAGGTTTGCTTATAAAAACATGTGGATATTATCTCCTCAACAATATCAATGATTTCTTAAGTACTTGAAATTACTGGGCGTTACAAATATAGTTTGTTTGCATAAGGAAAAAATTATTGCATGAATAGTTGTCTAAAGCCCAAATCCAAGGCTCATTTATGGAAACAAACTCAAGCTAAGTTTGTTCATACATGTCACCATTGTGGGATTGTTGGTCACATTAGACCAAATTGTTGTCATTTGAAATCCCAAAGAGCTTGGAATAAGAAGGATGCTCCTAAGAAAGAAAAAGGATGTTGTAGAGTCTTCTATGTCTAAATATGTCCCTCTGCATAGGAGACAACCTTCTCAAAGGTTTGTCCCTACTTGCTATCATTGTGGCAGAATTGGTCATATCCAATCTAGATGTTTCAAACTGAAACCTCGTGAGCATAAGAATGATAGTCTCTATCTTAGGAATAGTTATGAGGGGTTGTGCAACATGATGATGGTTGTTTTGACTAGGTTAGATAAGTTGGACAAAAGTCACAAAATTGAACCTAGTGCTAAGAAGGCCCAGGTTAGAAAGGTTGATACCATTTTCCTTTTGAGGGGGAGTGATGGAAGTCTCACCTAGAGTTAGGTGGTCAAATGGCATGTCTAAGATCATTGTTCATGCATATTCATATCCTAAAGCATGTAGAGTTCTTTGCATTGCATTTTTTTTTTGTTATTTACGTAATTTCTGTTTTGCATATGCATATGCACCGCATTAATTTTGTGTTTTATTTCAAGTTTTCTTTAAAAAAAAAATTAAAAAAAAATTGTTATTGCCTTCTTCCTAGCTTTGGCTTATGAATCTTAAAGGTTTATTAATTTTTCATGGTTATTTCTTGAACTCAAATCATAATTATCTCTTGGAATGTACTTATTATGCATGAGTTTTTTATTCTTTTAATGGACTAAATTCTTTGCCTAAGTATAAGCTTTTGTGGTACACTTCTAATATGCTAATCTTTTGTGCACTTTAAAGCTTTTATTTGAGTTAAGCGTGACTATAAGGGTGATGTTTGTTAGGCAACCATGTGATGGAGGTAAAGCTGATTTTTAGTCAAATTGACCAACTCGCTAGTTGAATCGAGGATCTAAATATTCATGCAGTCTTTCCATCTTATTTAAGCACCAATGTTTAAAGGCTCTTTCTCAAAAAGAAATATATGAACTAAAGTTCAGTATCAAATTATTGCTTAACATGTCCCTCCCGAAATACTCAGTGACCAAATTATTATCGAAAGAGACAGTTACTAAAAGACTATGTTTAAGTTTGTGCTATATCTCAGGGGGAGTGTATTGGATGAGGATGAAGGTGACTAGGCCCTAGTATGATAAGGTTTGACTTTTGACTTGATGTGTATGTCAACATTTCTCATGAGGATTTATGAGCTTTTGCTTGCTAAGCTTTTCTCCTCACCAAATAAGGTTTAAGCTTGTTCAATAGAATGTTAGCACATACAACACACAAGCATGGGTTGTGCTTTGTTTTTGTTAAATAAAAAATTGATCCATTCATCTTTTGATTCTCATGCCTATTTTGCACATTTTGAGGTATATTGTGTTGGGAATTCATTGTTTAACACATGACCTATTAATGAATTTTCCTTGTGTACTATCTGGATTGTTAGTTTTTGATTGACTACATTCTGTTGACAAAATCACTATTATGTAATGTTGCTGCTTTCACAGGGATGCCGTATATTTCAAAGTCTTCAGATATTCAGAGTTTAATTCTCTGATGTGGAAAGAGCCTTATTATGACAATTTCTAGTGTCACAAGCTGCAAGAAGGCTATTTCTGTGTTCAATGAAGATTCTACGCAGATTCCAACTCAGAGAAGTTGGATCCCAAGCTTCCGTCTAGACGACTCAGTAAAGTGTCTGGACGCTCATTAGTCAGCAACATCCTTCCGGACAATGTGTCAATACCGTCTGGACCCCCATCTGTGTCTAGAAGCTTTGAACTATTTAAGGTTGCATCTAACCGGACGTAATGGCAAATCGTTCGGCCGCTATTTAGAGTTCGAGAAGATTTTAGCGCTCCATTGCATCCGTCTGGACGGCCTGGTTATTCCGTCCGGACGCCAGTCAGAGCTCGAGGAGAATTAGGTTTTCCTTCGCAGACACAAATATGGGAAGATAGTTGCAACCGTCTAGACGATGTGTGTTCCCGTCTGGATATTCTCCTTCATAGGACAAGTGGTGTATTCAACGTTCAACCGTCCAGACTTCAGTCTTCATGGTCCGGACGCTCAAGCTTCATATATGGAAATTGCGAGCATCAGATCAATCGTCCGGACGACAGCTGTTGTGGTCCGGATGCTCCAACTCTTGATATGGAAATTGCGTGCAGCTAAAGTGCGATCGTCCGGAAGCTAGGGCAACACTGTAAGGACGCGGCTCAATTCAGAAAAGAATTTCAGTGAAATTTGGAAAGCCGATCGCACAGTTGTCCGTCCGGACACCTTATGTCTACCGTCCGGATAGTGCCTAGGTATTTCAAGTCAGACCCTCATTTGAACTTGTAGCCAAAAATAGAGACTCCTAAGCTTGAGAATTGTAAGAATTCGGTAGTGAATTTTGTAGAAGCATAGAGAGTTTATTGTAAGAGTTATTGTGTTGAAGCGTCCTCTCTAAAGCCGTTGCCAAATGCAGTTGTTGTGTGAACTGAAGTCTATCTTAGGGGTTGGCCCTAAGGTAATGGATTCCATTGAAGACCCCTTCAAGTAGTGACTTGGTTGAAAAACATTCGTGTTGGGTTACACGTCAGAGTGCAAGATACGATCGCTGCATCAGGTATGTGAATGTTATTGTCTATGTACTAGCTTTGTTTTCTGAATAATGGATATCCTGGATTTGGCTACCTCGGAATAGTTTTTCTCTTAATTGAGTTTCCACTTTGCCAGCAAAAAATCTGTCTCTTTAATTTCCGCATTGTGATATTTTGTTTCACACTATTGCACACACTTGGTAAATTAGAAGTCTCTTTAATTTTCATGGATATTGGATCATACTTTGAGTGGGAGAATTTTTTTCAAAATATTCAATTTTGCATATCATGTGTTCTATTGTTCATGTTGTTGCATTTCATTCATGCTGCATTTTTTTTTGTGATTTTCTCATGATCATGGCTAAGATTAGGGTATAGTGAGAGGTCCATTGTTTTTGTGCATTGCACACTAACGTTCATCTTGTGCATGGTTAATTGTTTTGGTTTGTTTTTATTGTTGGACACAGTGTTTGGTTGTTCTTTTGAAACCCTTTGTCATTTCGTGACAAAAAGGGGGAGTATGTTTGAATTTACTTTGATGTCTTTGATAGAGGGAGTAATTTTTATTTGTTTTGATGATATGATTGATTAACATAGTTGTCCTAATGTGTTTATTGGATATATATCCAATTATTCATCTTTTTGCTAATTTGAGTTTTTACTACTTCATATCTCTATGCGCTTAATGGTTTGTTCATGTTTTAGAGAAAAGGTTAGACTTAGAGAATTACATATAAGTTTATGTTGGGTTTTGGGTTTTATGTTTTTTTACTTGAGCTTTTTGTTGTAATTGGGTTTTGTCATTGAATTGCTAAAGGGGGAGTTTGTTAGTTTTTTTAATGTTGGTAAATTTGGTGTCAAAACTTATTTGGTTTAATCAAGAAAAGAAATAGCCGAGTGAAGAGATTATTGTATAATATTAATCAAGAAAAGAAAGAGTCAAGCGAGGAGATTATTGCAGAATATTAATCAAGAAAAGAAAGGGCAAATTGGAATTTCTTTACGTGAAGTTAAAATCAGATTTGTCAATTCCAAATTGAGCATGTATCCGTATTTTAATCATAACTTTCGGCTCAAGTATCTGATATAACACAAAAGGAAACAAATATCTCAGAAATAAGTTTTCCCTAATTCGGATTTTTACTATGCCAAAATTTCCCCACAATTTAAGACTGAAAATCTGGGCAAATTTTTCTAAAATCCTATTCCAACTTGAACTGGGTTTTCTTTAGAGGTCTATTGAAAGGGACTTATAGGCAGAAGTTCTTTAAGGGATTATACTCTACAATTCAGTGTACTAAAAGAGTGTTTTAGACCTGGATTGATTTATGTTGTATGTCTCTTAGTGTTATTAATTTAACCATCAACCTTGAACAATTGAAGCCAACTGGAGTTCCAGTTAAGGAAGATCAAGAAGAAGAACTCTCCAGAGGTTTTAGGAGAGAAGCAGACAAGTGAGTCACTTGTTATAATTCAAGAGTGTGAAGAACTCTCTAGAGGTTTTAGGAGAGAAGCAGACAAGTGAGTCACTTGTTATAATTCAAGAGTGTGACGACTACAAAGTATTTGTGAATATGAATATCTTGTAATGCGCAGACAAGTGAGTCATTTATGAGTATGAATATCTTGTAATTCGCTGATTCTTCGTAATTAATTGATTTTTTGAGTTTGGCTGCTTCGGAATGATTTTCACTTTGAGTTCAAAGAGTTTCCACTTCGTAATCAAATATCTGTGTTAATTGCTTTACTGCTTTACATATTTGGTTAATTGTTTGGTTGTGGTTGTTTTGGAGTCTATTTATTATTTTCACCAATCTTATAAGCGATCCTAACTACATTAGGTTCCTTATCTCATTAGGTAATAGAAGCTTTAATTCAAGAGAAATGATCTCTACACTCATTTCTCACAACAGCTCCACAACAAGCTGACGTGGCTGGTAATATTTTATTATTTTTTTACAAAAAGAAAAGAAAAGAAAAGAAAACAAAAATAATAATAAAATATTACCAGCTAAGTCAACTTGTTGTGGGTCTGTTGTGAGAAATGAGTGTAGGGATCATTTCTCTTAATTCAATAATTTTCAAGAATAGAAGCCCTAATTTATATGATATGGTTGACCTAATCAAATTAGAAACCCTTCTTTCGAAAGGAACTTTGTCATCTCTTAGGTTCTTGGAGTTTTATCTCCCACTCCCATTAAGGAAAATATTGTCAACCCTAAAACTTTCATCCAAAACTTGACATGGTAACCTTAATCAAATTAGGTTACATCATTCGAATCCTTGTTCATAACTTTCCTAAATTGTGAATCTTAAACATCTCATTCCAACTAAGTTGGAATCCTCATGCTTAAGTCTTGTGAAAAATCACAACATCTTCTTTAGGAAATTATTATAACCTGAAATATTCTTAAGAAAAATTAGATCTAAAAAATATTATGTTAAGGATTTTTGGATCCATACTTTTAGGATTTTTGGATTAAGATTAGGATTTGGGAAAACCCTAAATAATCCATTGGCTTCCCGCCCCTTAGGCTGTGAAACCTTAGGTATTGCACTCTAAGAGTGGCGGCCGGCCATCACAACCAAGCGGTGCCATAGTTTTGGGTAAGACACATGGATCTCATCATTTGCTTTATCAAAACTCTAAGAGTGGCGGCCGACCATCACAACCAAGCGATGCCATAGTTTTGGGTAAGACCCATGGATCTCATGCTTTGCTTGATCACGAGTAAAACTCAATTTAATCCACATATAGTGATCAAATCACTATGCATCCAAAAACTTTTATGAATGCAGATCATGTTTCAATAATATGAAACTCTTTTGAAATTATTGATAACATGAATACCATGCACTCATAAATTTAGAAAAGATTGATTTCATTCCATGTGTTTTTATCTCAAGAACTTGAAATCTAATTCCAAGAACTTCTAAAAAGCACATCCGAGCAACTTGGAACATTATTTTCTTTTGATCGATAACATATTATATACCTTATATAACATATTCCATAATCAAATAAATTTATTTCCTTGATTATGCATCAACAAGAAAACATACAAGTTTTTAACATGTACCAAGAATTCAAAATTCCAGACTTGGCATGCATTAGAAAACATAATGAAACGTGTTGAGAAAAAATTCAAACCACCGTTTAGGCTTTTCCAATGTGTTAACCAATCTTTTTACATGTGAAATCAATTGTCATTTCAATTTTTCAACAATCACAATTCATGCTTAAAAATTCGAAATCAAATAGTTGCTGCTGAAATTAAGAAAAGGGAAAATTACAGTTTAGCCCCCCAAATTACCACCCGTTTTGCTTATAACCCCACAAACTGCCAACACTCCGATTCCGACCCCCCAAACTACCAACGACTCTGAAAATGGCCTCTCTGTTACCTTTTCCCGTCAAAATGGATTAAAAACCCATCACATGCTGTGCACGTGATATTTTAAGACACAAACTACCAAAAATGCCCCTGCTGGAGCTGACGTGGGAAAACGGCCAGCTAGCTATGCACGACTTAGGTCCACCAAAAGTGCCTGTAAAGTCTGCCACCTGTACAGACGCATCACTGTGGCTGCCGTCACCTCTACTACTATGATTATGGATGAAAAATTGAATTGACTTCTAAAAATAAAGTGTGTGCATAAGTGTCAACAAAAATTAAAGCATAGCGGAAAGTAAATGACACATAGATTTTTGTTGACGAAGTGGAAACTCAGTTAAGAGAAAAACCACTCCGGGGCAGCCAAACCCAGGAATTCCACTATTCAGAAGACATAACTAGATACAAGACAGTAACACTCACATGTACCGATGCAGTGGTCATACCTTGATCTCTGACGTGTAACCTAACACGAACGCTTCCCAACAAGGTTCACCTACCTGAACGGGTCTTCAATGGAACTCCTTACCTTAGAGCTGACCTCTAAGATAGACTTCGGTTGTAGCACAGCAACAACACACTTGAACAGGGCTTCAGAGGAAATAACACTTCTCTGAGCAGTTGAGGAATTCAATACCGAATTCTTGCAGTTCTCAGTGCCCAGGGGCCTCTATTTATAGGCTAGAGGCTTAAATGAGCGTCAGGCTGAATATACCTAGGCACCGTCCGGACGGTGGACATGGGCCGTCCGGACGGACAACTGTGCGAACAGATTTTTCGAAATTTCTGCGGATAAATCTTTCCTGTTTAAGGACATTGTCCGGATGGGATGGCACATCGTCCGGACGGTCGCACGTCCGCTGCAAGTAATTTCCTTATAAGGCTCTCGAGCATCGGGACCATTGGGGATGAGCGTCCGGACAGCTATTCTTCAACACGCAATTTCCATATCGGTAATGTGCGCGTCCGGACCATGATAGGCAATCGTTAGGACGGTTGAAGTCGAATCGGCAATTTCCTTCTTTGATGCACGCGCATTCGGACCACAGATGTCAGACGTCCAGACGGTCATATTTGAATTGCGATTCTTGCCTTATGAAGACACGCGTCCGAACGGGATACCATATTGTCCGGACGGTTGATTGATCTTCCCTTTCTTGGAACTTGGAAAGAAATCATAAACTGATCGAGTGCTGAGAGGCGTTCGGACATTTTGCTGAAATGTCCGGACGGATGCAAGCTGGCACAGAAACTTCTCGATACAGTATGGGGTCCGGACGGAAAGAACACTTCGTCCGGACGGATGATGCCGATCTGTCTAGCGTCCGGACGGGATGACACGTCGTCCGGACGGATGGAACAGTGGACAGATGGGCGTCTGGACGGGATGGCTTGATTGTCCGGACGGCTGACAGGGAACTTGAATTCTTCTGACTTGCAGACTCTGAATAGTGGAATCCCTGTTTACAGCATCTTTACACTTAAGTGATTTTGTCCAAACACAGAATTAGGCCAAAATACTAACAATGGACACTCTCGTGCTGTGTTCCAACAGAACTCATCGGTGCTTCGGTACGTCTAGACGAGGATCTTGTAGGCCGTCTCTCGGAGCTCCGAGTCCGAGAGATTTGAACCCAGGTCGCCGAACGAGGTTGGCAGGTCTTCGACTGGGTACACTTGTTGTTGCTGGTGCTGGTGTTACACGAGTTTCTGGAACTCTTCCTGTTTGTTGGAGCCACCAAGTAAGTGTCTCCTGGAGGATCCTAATATTCTGTCTCTCAAAATGTTGGCCATTGTTGGTCCGATGGGTGGGTCAGTTCTGTTGTTATGTGTGTATGTGTGCGTCTCGCTTTTTTGGGTGGTGAGAGAGTGGGGGTTGGGTTCGGTTATTTCTAAATTTTGATGGGAAGAGTTGGAGTTGGGTCTCACCGACCAACTAACCCAAGCTTTTGTCTCTAAAAATTCCATGCACGTAAGTGAAAGAAATTCAACGAAACAAAAAAACAAAAAAAAAAAACAAAAAAAAAACAGAGAAAAGGTGGCTAAAAGGTGCTCTGGAGCCATTTGTTTCAGAAGAGAAACATAGATGTGCATTCTTTTAGATCTCGAACTCTCATCATTACCCCTGGAAACAACAAATACTAGTTATAAATCTGCATGTCTATTGTGGAGCTACTTCTTCTATTCTTGCCAGAAATGACAGAACACCAGAACAAAAATGCACTTGCAATAATCTTGAGAGCAAGACAAATGTCTGCCTTCTCACAAGTTCACATGGATCACAGAGACACTTTGTGATCTTTACAATATAACTGTTGACTTCAAATAATAGTTAACTATTAGAGAATGTTCAAATGCATATTATATTTTTGTAGATCGTATAAAAGACCTTACCAATCAACTAGAGCAGTATAACGAACGCAAAAATATGCCATCATCACTACAAGATTGTTGCGTAGGGCAGCACAATCACTCTTTTCAAGCTCTTTGAATAAGAATGCAACATTGAAAATTTGGTTTCCATTGTTCTTCAGAACCAAAAAATACTTGGGGGGTAGGACACATGCAAGCTACAGGAAAAAATAAAGTAAAACAAATCCTCAAATCAGTATCTTTAAATGAACCTAATGAATCCTCTGCTCCAAAAATACAGAGTGTAAACTATTATAAATGAAAGAGAACATAAGTTTTTTTTGCTTTTTTTTTTTTTTTTTTTTTTTTCCATCGGGACAAGCTCCTCTATTCACCTCTGTTTTGATGTTCTAAAACAGAGGTGAATAGAGCCATAAGGATTTCCTAACAAAACCATAAGGATTTCCTAACAAAATTCCTGCCTCAATGCTGTAAATTTCTACTGCTGCGAAGCAACCCGATTCTTTGTTTCCTGTTGCCCAGAATTCTTCTCATAGCAGTCCACCACTATTGTGTGTTTCACCATCAGCCTAGCGTAAATACATAGCATTCATGCACATAAGGACATGAAACAAAAGAAATAAACAAGCTAGAAGCCTTTGGAAACAACACAGCAGCCCAATGAAGAGGACGACGACGTGGAATGCATTGGACGAGTTGATCTTGGATTTCTCGATGAGGTCCACGAGTTCCTTCCTTATCTTCTCGATCTGTGATGCCAGAATCGTCCAGACGCTCCCTTGTTCAATGGAGGATACCTCGTCCAAATGCTCCCTTTTCGGACAAGCCGGAACTCTAGACGCTGACATCTTGGTCAAGACGATGATCAGAGGCGGTCGAGGGAAATACGACGCAGTACGCTTGTTTTGTTTAAAAGGGCAATTTCGTAATTTCAAGTTTGAAGACAGAGGCATTTTTGGTAGTTTGTGTCTTAAAATATCACATGCACGGCATGTGATAGGTTTTTCATCCATTTTTACGGGAAGAAGTGACGGAGTGGCCATTTTCAGAGTCGTTGGTAGTTTGGGGGGTCGGAATTGGAGTGTTGGCAGTTTGTGGGGCTATACGCAAAACGGGTGGTAATTTGGGGGGCTAAACTGTAATTTTCCCTTAAGAAAATTCCAGATTCATTGATAAACGAATAACGGATTATATCTCTTTCGATTCTCATTGAAACTTGAATCCGTTCAAACCATTGCGTCAATTACGATTTTTTCATGCAAAAAACAATCCCCAAACAATTTTGGGATTTGTTTAAAACATCTTCAAAAATCAAATTACAACAACTGCTGCTGGAATTCAAAAAGTTTCAGATATGTCAAGTAATGAAGAACATATCATATCTCTTTCGATTTTCAACGAAACTTGAATCCATTTGAACCATTACATCGATCACGATTTTTAAATGCAGTAAACAATCCTAAAACAATTTTAAGACTTGTCTAAAGAATGCTAAAAAGTTCGTAATTACAACAACCCTTTGTTGTAAAATTACATCAATATAGTTTGATACAATATAAGTAATAAAAAAAAAAAAAAAAAAAAAAAAAAAAAAAAAAAAATTTACTCCTATTGAGTTGAAGCATTTCAAATTAGATCCTTATATGTTAAAAAAAACATGTTTTAGGATCGAGAACGATCAATAAAAAATCTTCGGAGCAGTTGAATTAAGATTCAACACAAGTAATATATCATAAAGCCGATAAACAAAAAGAACATGTATAAAATCTAAACTAGGTTTTTTTGAACTTGGCTCTGATACCACTTGTTGGGGATCATGCGCTAATCCAAGTATATATAGTGGAATACCGATCCTAGAAAAAATTTCTTCAAGATAAACAAGGCTAGATTAATTAAACTAACATGT
Organism: Alnus glutinosa; assembly: GCF_958979055.1. Taxonomy (NCBI): domain Eukaryota; kingdom Viridiplantae; phylum Streptophyta; class Magnoliopsida; order Fagales; family Betulaceae; genus Alnus; species Alnus glutinosa. Next base: position 7,990,129 of record NC_084895.1, read on the forward strand.
TTATGGTACTTATAATCGAAATCGGCCTCTCCTAGGCTAATAGGGCCAGTTGACTTTGGTTGATCTGCTCCTTGCATGTTGAATGGTGAAGAATATGTTATTCGTGTTCTTGACTTAACCTCTCGATCTTCTCTCTGATGATTGAATATTACCGTGAGTGTTAACTCACAACTTGAAGTAGTGAATTGGTAATGTCACGCCCCCGTTTTGGGATATAAGGGAAACGTGAACTTAGTGGACTCATAATGTATAAGTAATTAATAAAAATACAAGAAATCAAGAAGAGGCAAATGGATAAAAGATAATACGCTTCATATCATTAAAAGTTAACACCCTGGGAATTCATTACAAGTTCTTTTTGGAGGCATAAACAAAAGAAACAGCTAAGGTTGTTAAGGTCCTCCGACACGTGGGACAATAAGGTATACAATTAGCCAAAGTGTACAGTATACATAAACAAAAGAACTGCACAAGTTAGTTTTGTTTTCTAAACGGTCTAATCTTCTATAGAAATCCTAAGTACTATTCTATTACTACTGCTACACCATGTCATAGTGGGTCCAAAAGTCCCACTCGTACGGCCATATGTACGGGTCTTTAATAACCAGTAGACCCATAGGCACACCTGTCCTCACCACTATGATAAATAACGCCATTTGAAAAAATATATATATATATATATATTTAGGGGGAAAGGGGTGAGTAAGTTTGACAACTCAATAAGGAAAGCACAACAAGAAAAAATATAATATTTTTAGAACTCTAAAAGGAGTACCAAATAATATTAAATAAATAAGTGACACTTATATCCAAAATGCAAGATGATGCATGAATCGTTTATGCAGCGTGTAAGTTTTAACCTCCACCAGCCCACCTTTGATATTTAACCGAGAGCGGTGCATGTTACATTTGGCACGTCCAAAAGGACTGATCCCGAAGGACCTAAATGCTCATTCTGTCGTCACAGGGGAGAGCCGACGGGTTAGGAACTTCCCTAGGTAAAGACCCCCGACTGATAGCCCATACTTTGGGTGTGGTTGCCACGCTACCCATACGAATCCAGATCAAAACATGATAGTGCCGTGGGGTAAAACTTTGTGTAACATATGCACATATAGTTATGATGATGCCATCATTCTCGCTCACATGGAGCACATGCAACATATACAACATGATGCACAAATACAGCTATACATAATCTCATGAAATTCCAACTACAATATGTAATTATGTAATTAGAATAAATAATGACTAAATTTAAAGGACAAATAATGTGGAGGTGTAAATAAATAAATAAAAAAGTTATAGAAAAATACTTTTTCTTTTGAAAAAGTTTTATTAAAATTTTGCCGGGGTTTTAAGGCTGTGTTTCCCTTACCTGGATTTTTTCTGAGCAGACTCTTAAATATCACTACCTAGATTAGACCATAAAAATTATTTTTAGAGACCATTCCAAGGATAATTAAAATTTATTCTACTCATATCAAAAGATAAATTTAAAGGGGCATTCCAAAGTTTAAGTTTTTATAAACCAAATACCCTACTCAAAACTGAATTCAACTAATTCATATGTAATCAATTTAGTCATTTCAACAGTATGCTATAAGCTTCTAAAAATGCTTAAGGTTATTGTCCAAATAAACAAGTTACTGGAGCTTTTACATTTAGGGGATATAACTAAGTTGACATGCAAGCTAAATATTCCTTTGGAGGTGTAGTAAAATTCTCAAGGTTCATTACTGTTTGGCTACAATTACTTATGAAATAAAAGACTACCTACAATTCTATAAAAGTCTAGATATCAATACTGCCAAGTTATACATTGTACCTAAATTCTCAAGAAAATGCAATCAGTTTCTAAATTATTTCAAATAGGAACAGAACATGAAAAGGTATGCAAAAAAAAAAGGTACCAATATCATATACACCTCACGACCAAACTTTACTCAAGACACAAAATCATAAGCTTCATTGAAAACCCCCAAAACCAACATCATTAATATCAATTTCATCCCCCAGTAACATCATACCCCTGAAAATTATTGGACTTCTAATTAGTTGTGTGTGTGTGAACAGTGTGCAACAAAATATTAAATGTGGAATTTAAAGGAGACAAATATTTTGTTGACGAAGTGGAAACTCAATTAAGAGAAAAACCACTCGGGGGCAACCAAACCCAGGATATCTACTATTCATAAGACAAAGCTAGTTACAAAGCAGTAGCACTTACATACCCTTGATGCAGTGGCCGTACCTTGAACTCTGACGTGTAACCCAACACGAACGCCTCCCAACCAGGTCTCCTACCTGAAGAGGTCTTCAATGGAATCTTTTACCTTAGGGCCAACCCCTAAGATAGACTTCAAAGCTAATCAAATCACACACTGGCAAAAGCTAGAGAGCTAGCAGATCTTCAATATCTCCTTAAACACCCTCTCTAAGCTATAAGGAATTCACTACCAAATTCTGTACAAAATGTATGCCTAGAACCTCTTATTTATAGGCTTTAGAAGACCTAATTCTAGTTAAAATCGGATTCTTAGGCACGCGCGTCCAGACGACAGACTTGGGTGTCCGGACGGGCAACTGTTTTCGTGTCTATAAAGCAATTCAGAAATTTCTCGAATTTTGGCTGGCCGTCCGGACCCTACTATCTTTCCGTCAGGACGGTGGGCCGTCCGGACATTTCTATTGGTCTTCTGGACCATTAGATTGCAGCATTTTTTGTTAGCTTTCCAATGATGCTGATTTCATCCCAATCTGATATTTGAGTAGAAAGTTATGATCAAAATACGGGAGGGTGTCCAAACGGTGTTGCCCTAGCGTCCGAACGATTGCACTTCTGCTACACGCAATTTCCATAATAAGGTCTGAGCGTCCGGACCATGGAGTCTGACGTCTGAATGGTTGAACTTTTTTTGCACGACTTGCCTTATTAAGGATAGCTTCCGGACGGGAATACCACATCGTCCAGACGATTGCAGCTGTCTTCCCCTATTTGTGTCTGAGATAGAAACCCTATTACTTGTCGAACACTGAATGGTGTCCGGATGGTATTGTCACGTCGTCCGGACGGATGCACTTGCACGCTGGATTCTTCTTGAATTCTGAATAGCGGCCGGGCAATTTGCCATTACGTCCGGTCAGATGCAAGCTGGAACAGTTCGAAGTTTCTAGACACTAATGGGCGTCCAGACGGAAAGTTCTCGTCGTCCAGACAGATGATGCTTTGGACAGTTGGATGTCCGGACAGTATATCACGTCGTCCGGATGGCTGCAAGGGATCCGATTTCTATGGCTTGTAGACTGTGCAGAATCTTCTAGGAGAACTCTGAATAGCTGAATCCCTGTTTAAATGCATCATTACAAGGAAGTGATTTTTGTCCAACAGAATGTAGCCAATTATAAACTAACAATACCCATAAGTAGAAAATATCCCCAAAATTTTCCAACCCATTCAGTCTACACTAGAAATCAAAGTTAATAAAAGAATTCTAGATATATATATATATAAGTTTAATCTCTTTTAATTATACAAATAATAATAATAATAATAATAATACTAATAATAATAATAATAATAATAATAATAATATTCTTAAAATATTCTAATTATTATTATTATTATTTTTTGGGTGTTATAGGTAAATAATACTTTACTATGGCCATCTATTTATAGACTTGGATTTACACTCATGATAGGATTGGAGTCATAGGAGAACTACAATTTCAATCCCTGCTATCTGAGTAGCATAGATAGGATACGAGTCATAGGAGAACTACTATTCCAATCCCTACTATCTAGATAGGATAGGAATCAGAAGACTAAATCAGAAGATCCACCGGGCCGATTTGTGGGGACTTGGGATTCTAAGAAGGGGCAAATGCAGTGGCAAAATCTGGGGGATGGGCTCCATGAAGTCCAATTGGACTGGGACCCAAAAGCCTCATCCTACTTCCCTAAGGTGAAGCTACGGTCTGGTCCAGAAACAAACACGTGCCCATCGACCTCCCCTCAAACACGTGTCCAGCTGCCTGATCCCCTTAATGTGCCCTCTAGAATTTTCCCACTGAAAGAGCCCCTGAATCTGTCCGTGCATGAGGTGGGAGCCGAAAACACTAGACGCCCCGCTGAAGCCAGTCAGCGCTACTCTAAGACGTGGAAGAAGAGATCACGGGGTGGGCATCAATCAACCCAGTCAACTTCTGGATTTCCAGCTCCGGGAAAATCTGAGGGGAAGCACAATTCTGAAACCGGCAGAAATGGGGGAAAAAGGAAAGGAGCGGAAGTCACTGAACTTCGATGGGCAAAGAAGGAAAGGAAGTATGGTGCTTCTATGGAATCAACGGTGGTGGCTGTGGAGCAGCCCCGCCGATCCCAATGATTATCCTCAGCTGGAATTGCCGGGGACTTGGGAACCCCTGGGCAATTCGGTGTCTTCACCGTTTGGTGAAGAAGAAGCAACCCACGTTGGTCTTCCTTATGGAAACCAAGTTGATTTCTAGCAAGGTACGGTTTTTGCCTTCTAAATTAGGGATGGATAACATGTTTGTGGTGGATAGTTGTGGAAAAAGTGGGGGTCTTCTACTGCTATGGAAGTCCTCTGCTTTAGTGGAGGTTCAAAATTACAGCCGACATCATATTAATGCCGTTATTACATGCACGTCCTCTGGTTTACCTTGGAAATTCTCAGGATTTTATGGGAATCCTGAGGAATCTAAGAGACCACAATCATGGGCTCTTCTACGGCACTTGGCTACTTTGGTCCCAACTCCGTGGCTTTGTCTTGGAGACTTTAACGAAATTGTCTCATTAGGTGAGAAATCCAGCAGAACTAGCAGACCCCGTAGGCAGATGGAAGCTTTCCAGAATTCCTTGGAGGATTGTGGGCTAATGGACCTTGGCTTTTCCGGACCAAAATTCACATGGAGCAATGACAGGATGGGGTCAGGTCTGACTAGGGAGCGTCTTGATCGGGCGACTGCTAATGCGGAGTGGAGCCAAATATTTACTGTGATTAATGTGGAGGTCCTTCCTCGGGTATACTCAGATCACAACCCCCTTCTTGTATCGTTCTCTAACCACCGGGACAATGTTTGGCCCTCTAGACGACGGTTCAGGTATGAGGCAAGCTAGGAAAAAAATAAAGAATTTGGAGCTTTGGTTAAACAAGTCTGGAGAGTTCGCAAGCCACGGGAAGCAGTATGGTCCAATGTTCGGAATAATCTTAAGGGCTGTCAACGAATTATGCAACGCTGGGTTCGAAAAGAAGGTGGGAAGCTTGAGGACCAAATACAAGCCAAAGAGCAGGAACTCCAAGCCCTTCAATTGCAACCACTGATTGAGGAAGAACAAGAGCTCCAATTGAAGGATGCTATTCATTCTCTCCTTGAACAAGAGGAGATGAAGTGGAAACAGCGGGCGAAAGAAAATTGGTTGCAATTTGGTGATCGTAATACAAAGTTTTTCCATGCAAGTGCAAATCAGAAATTTAAAAGCCATCGTATAGAAAAGATCCTTGATCAAGAGGGGCAGCTGTTTACTGAACATTCTGAGATTGAAGGGGCTTTTATTAATTATTTTACAGAATTGTTCACAGCAGGGTCTGATTTGGAGGTAGAAGCCAGCTCGAATGCTATCCAACCGAAAGTCACAGCAGCCATGAACAATCAGCTGCTGGTTGATTTCACTCCAGACGAGATTGGCATAGCTCTTAGCCAAATGGTAGCCCTTAAGGCCCCGGGACCTGATGGCTTCACAGCAAGTTTTTTCCAGAAGAATTGGAGCACCATTCATGGGGAGGTTTGCAATGCTATCATGTCTTTTTTTGATACTGGTGTGTTAGATCCGAAGATTAATATGACTAATATTGTATTGATTCCGAAGATTTCTTCCCCTCAAAGTGTCACAGATTTTAGACCTATTAGCTTATGTAATGTCATTTATAAACTAATTTCTAAAGTCTTGGCTAACCGGTTTAAAGGAGTGTTGCCAGGAATTATATCCTCTTCACAGAGTGCTTTTCTAGCGGGCAGGTTGATAACGGATAATGTTATTATAGCGTATGAGATATTGCATACCATGCAAAATCGGCTGTGGAGCAAGGTTGGTTTTATGGGGCTGAAGTTAGACATGAGCAAAGCATATGATCGAGTGGAATGGGCCTTTTTGGAGACTGTGATGAGGAGGCTCGGATTTGATGATCGGTGGATTAATTTGGTGATGGCTTGTGTCAAATCGGTGACCTATTCAGTTGTGGTTAATGGCAATTCAGTGGGTTCTATCACACCTGCTAGGGGAATTAGACAAGGGGATCCCATTTCCCCTTATCTCTTTCTGTTGTGTGCTGAAGCTTTAAGCTCTCTGATTTCCCATGCTGCTGAAACTGGTGTCATTACAGGAGTGCCTACTTCACCACGGGGACCAAGAGTCAGTCACTTGTTTTTTGCAGATGACAGCTTGCTCTTCTGCAAAGCAAACTCGGTGGAATGGAGGCGGCTTATGAAGATTTTGGGGATCTATGAAGCGGGTTCCGGTCAGAAACTTAATCTTCAAAAGACATCTATACTTTTTAGCCGTAATACAAGTGCTGAGAAGAAGGCCGAAATCCTTAACCTATCTGGGTTTACAGAAGCACAGAGGATAGACAAGTATCTCGGGTTGCCATCGTACATTGGAAAATCAAAATTACAATCCTTCAACTCCATTAAAGACAAAGTCCAACAAAGGCTTAACAACTGGAAGGTAAAATTCCTATCACAGGCAGGGAAAGAAATTCTTCTTAAAGCTGTTGTACAAGCGATCCCTACATACAGCATGAGTGTCTTCCTTCTGCCAGTGTCATTATGTAAAGAGTTGCAGGGTATGATGCAGCGGTTTTGGTGGGGGCATATGGCTAAGGAGTCCAATGTGCATTGGATGAGTTGGGAAAGGATGGGCAGATCTAAAATGATGGGAGGACTCGGATTCAGGGATCTTTTGATGTTCAACAAAGCCTTGCTTGCTAAGCAAGGGTGGAGGATTTTGCAGAATCCTTATTCCCTTTTTGCCACAGTTCTAAAGGCCAAGTATTTTAAAAATGGCTCGTTCATGGAGGCGGAGGTGGGAGCTCGTCCCTCTTTTGTGTGGAGAAGTTTAACTTCCAGTAGAGATCTGTTGCAAGAAGGTTTATTGTGGAGAATAGGGGATGGAAAGAGTGTCAATATTTGGAAAGACAGGTGGCTGCCTACCCCCACTTCTTTTTCGGTGATGTCTCCAATCCGGGTGCTTCCGGATACTGCTACGGTCTCAAGGCTTATTGACCCTAGATTGGGAGGGTGGAATTGTAACTTCATTAAGGATATTTTCCACCAAGATGAAGCAGAAGTCATTGTATCTATCCCTCTCAGCCCTTCCTACCCTCCGGACAGATTGACATGGCTTGGTACTACTGATGGGTTGTTCACAGTTAGAAGCGCCTATCATATGGGCATGGAAATCCAAGCACGTAGCCACGGTAGCGCATCAAGGGCAGCGTCCGGCCAAAGAGTTTGGTCTTGTATTTGGAGCCTACCGGTGCAAAATCAAGTCAAGATATTTTTATGGCGTGCTTGTAATAATTTACTCCCTACTAGGTGCAATCTAGCTTTGAGGAAAATTGTGGAAGATAACATTTGCCCATGCTGTAGAAGAGAGGTAGAAACTACTTTGCATGTTATTTGGAACTGTCCGGCAGCCCAAGATGTTTGGGGAGGAGGTTCTATTCTGTTTCAAAAATCTTATTTTATGGGGGACAATTTCATGCAATTTATGGAATATAGTATGGACAGGTTTTCTAAGGAGGATGTGGGGTTATTGGCCACTATTGCAAGACGTATTTGGCTGCGAAGAAATAAATTTATTTTTGAAAATTTATTCACCCCTCCACAAGTTGTTTATAAGGAAGCATCTGACGCTTATAGTGATTATTGTAGAGTACATCTTCAGGAGGAACATGGGGGACACATTCGAGAAGTTACAGAGCCTCATGTAGCTTTAACCAATTGTTAACCACCCCCGAATGGTATTATAAAAGTTAACTGGGATGCTTCTTTAAACATGAAAGATAGATATGTTGGTATTGGGATTGTGGCCCGGGATCATAGTGGAAATTTTATGGGGGCAAGGGCAATCACCAAGAAGGTTATAGGCTCTCCGAAACTAGCTGAAACTATGGCTGCCCTTGAAGCGGTGTTGTTTTGTAAAGAATGTGGTTTTTTTGAAGTAATTCTAGAAGGGGATGCCAAACAAGTGGTCAATGATGTTAATGCTAGGAAGACAGATTTGTCGGCAGCTGGTTTGTTTGTGGATGACATTCTTTCAGAGCTTAAAGGTCTGAGGTATGTTAAGGTAGCTCATATAGGGAGGAATTCTAATAATGTAGCCCATGTCCTAGCAAAAGAGGCTTCGGCCAAATTTTTAGACATGGCGTGGCTGGAAGATGTTCCAGATTTTCTTGTGTATGCTGTAAATAGGGATCGTTTATATCCCTAGATTCCAATTTTGGGATCATTTTTATTTTCAATGAAGGCACGTCTACTTGATTCAAAAAAAAAAAAAAAAGGAATCATAGGAGAACTACAATTTCAATCCTTACTATCTAGGGTTTTAACCCTAGCCCATTGTTACCAATTATATATATCATGGGCTTGAGTTTTATCCCTAGGGCTCAATGCTCATTTATCTCTACTTAAGCCTTTTGAAATTAATTCTAAGAGTCCATAACTCTTTAATTGCTTAAGCCCATAAAAATTAATTCCTAAGTCCAATCATCTTTAGTAATGAGTCACATAGGAATCAAATTGTTGTGGCCCATGTTTTATCAAATAAAACAATCCAAATAAATAAAGACATAACCGAAGCAGATAACATATGGTCAATTTACATCAACTCAAAAAGAGAAAAATACAATTAGCTTTAAATAAGTCTGTGACAATATCACACGACCTTATTTAATCACAATTGATTCTACTAAACAAATATGACTGCACTCTAATATGTATTTTCAAATTAATAATTCAGTCACCACGACATACTTATTTATTACATATTACCCCTCCATGGAATCATTCAGTAGTCGAACCAAACTCAATATGCAAACCCAAGTGTAGGCTTTCACAAGTAATAATCCTCGGTAAGTACGAGGTCGATCCACATCGAATGGTAGATACTAAGTAAAATTCCTATTATTGTGCAGAAAAGTAAATTAAATTGATTTTTCTACTAAAAAGTGGAGCAATAGATAGATGATAAACTAAAATAAAATTAACTAAACTAAATTACTAAAAAGAAAACACTAAGGTTTCAGTGATCCACCTAGCAATTTATTACATATTTTTGAGACATATATTTTTAACTCAACTAGGTAGAGAATCAACTCTCCTAATTGGAAAATACAACAATTAAGCGCAAGGTAAATATAAAATAAATTAAACATGGGTTGATTGATAATTTGATTTCAAAAACATGACACCATAAATTAAGCATTCAATATATTTTCGAATCATAACAAATCAAACAAAGTAAGCATTTGATATAAACAAAAATCATAATGAATCAAAATAAACTTGTTTCATTAAATTACTCTCAAATAAAAATCATCCCCAAATTTAATCATTAATCTATGAAGAACAAATAACATAGTCTCAAAAACACATAATAAAAATACTAGGCTTCACCTCTAGCCTTAGCTATTGATTTAGCCACTCATGTTTATGAAAAACATAAATAACAAACAACAAAACTGATTGAGAGCCTCCATAACTGCCCCCTTCTCTGTTTCTCCTCTCCTCTGGCTTCCCCTCACTTCCCCCCTTTTTGCACAAGCAAAGCATGATAGATATAGACTAATTTGCTAGGTCTTTCGATGCCGCACACATGCTTTCTTTATTCTTTTCTTGTTTAGGGATTATTGCAAGTTTGGCCCTTCATGGAAAACAAATCACGTATCTTTACAAATTAATGCAGTCCATGACTTCTCCATGTCCCAATGGTGAGTTATGCATGGAAAGATTTGATTCGGTGCTGGTCCTTTCTTGGAAGGAAATATGTGTGAGTTAGGTCCCCACAAATTTGACAGGTAAGGAAAGAAAATCAATTTGCATTGTTTTGGAAAGAAATGCTTCTCCATGTTTTGTTTTCTTCTACGTGGGCCCCACGAATTTATTCTTTATTTCCTTGGTCCTCCACGCCTCTTTCTCCTTCCTTTCCTTCTTCCTTTGCTTTGACTTTCATTGATTTGCTTGGCTTGCTTTGGCTTGATTATGAAAAGGTTCAAACAGAGCAATTTCCTACATTAGAATATTTTTAATGCTTAAGATTAATAATTCAACACTTTTTCTTAATTGAATCTAAAATGTAGGAATTAAAATAAAACATAGTATGATAATGCTTATTTTAATAGAGAAAATATGCACTTTTAAGTTATTATCACACCCCTCAACCAGCTTATTACTAGTCCCTTAGCAATGAAATAAAAAATGACAAGATAAATCATTTTTTTCGTGGGATGTACGATTGCATTTAGCATATGCAACAAGTCTTTTAAACCCCTAGGACTTCCTAATGGACGAGTAAAGTCTCGTGAGGGTTTGTTAGGAATGATATCCACAAACATTTTAAAGCACTATGTTGTTAATAAATGAGGATTTCCCACACAAACACATGGTTCACACATCATGGGTTTAATAAGGTGAATATCACAATCACATCATTAGGTCATCAAAAATCATTTAACTCATAGCTGAAAAATTAAGACGATACATGTTTGAATAAGTGCAAAGTGAGATTAATATAGACTAATAAGGTTTCAAATTTTCTCAAAGTTTGTGTATCCCAAAATTTGTAGGAATTTTATCAGATAAAATTTGTAGGAATTTTATCAATTTTTTTTTTTTTTTTTTTTTTTTTTTTTTTTTTTTTTTGTAGGCAGTGCAATACTTGACCCCCTTAAGCTTTCTAATTGACTTTATGTAACGAGTGTTGTGCCAGTGACTTCCAAACCAGATGGGTTTTAGGGCACTAGATGTAGAAACATCCCCAATGGCTTAATTACTTAAGTAAAAAAGGCTACGAGGCCAAACTAGCCATACAATCAACCAAATTGAATTTATCATCTTTTGACGCGAACACTCAATGCTTAGTGAGGCAAGAGGTCCGGTTACTCAATGAGATTCAAACTGATGATATATATATTTTTTGAATTTAAGCCAAGGTTTCATCAACAAAATCCTACAAATCTCAAGACACGCATTCCTCAATTCAAATCTTATACCTCACAGAACCAATGCTAATGTGCTTGTGATAAATAATTCAAACAAGTGAAGTCTCTCTAATCCAACATGTGAGTGAAAAGATTCAGATTTTTAATGACATGCAGTGTTCAACATGTTAAACAAACCAATGACATACAAACCACAGTTGCGATGTAATCATGCTCAATCAATAATTTAGCACAATTTTTTTTTTTTTTTACTAAACAAAATTGAGACTAAAAAGAAAACACACAAGACACCAAAAGAAAGACCCCAGAGGGCCCAGATGCTTTGAATGCTCAGGTTTTGGGCATATACGGGCTGATTGTGGAAATCTCAAGCAGGGAAAAGGGAAGGCGTACAACACGACTCTTAGTGACGAGTCCGAAGAAGAAGAATCTCCTGCTTCAGACTAGTTTCTAGCCTTTGTGGCTCCGCATGAAAAAGAGGAGGATTCTTACTATTCTGAGAACAATGATGATGATGGGGAAGAACTCAATGAGGCTTATAAAATCCCCTTTGTAGAGTTCGAGAAGCTGAGGGAGGCTCGCAAGCAGCATATTCATGACCTGAATAACTACAGATTGAGAAGAGTTCATGTTGCTAAAGATACAAGGCCTAGAGACACAGCTTCAGTTGGAGAGGGTCACCGATGAGAAGTTAACCCACATGCTATCAATTCAGAATAGCCCAACAGACAAAACCGGACTTGGGTATGTAGCTCCTCCTTTTGACATTCCCTCTACTTCTAGGACTGTCTTTGTTAAAGCCACAGTCCCCGAGCCTCCACCCACAGTAGTGGACAAAGGGAAGGACATAATCAATGGAGATATACTGGTCACTTAGAAGCTCCCTACCATTAGACGATCTCTCATATGCCATCACTGCGGAGTAAAGGGGCATGTCCGACCCCAGTGCTCCCTTTTCAAGGCTCAAAGATCAAAGGTCAAGAAAGAGGTGCTCAGACAAGCAAATTTTGGCACAAGACCTATGGCCCAGCATAAAGATCCATGGCATCAGGCTCCCCAGTATCAGGCCCCATGGAATCAAGCTCCAAGGCATCTGGCTCCCATGTATCAAGTTCCAAGGCATCATACCTCGCAGCGCCAAGATCCCTAGCATCAACGGCCTCAGCGGAGATTTGTTTATGCCTATCAGAGTGGTAAACCTAATGCTAGCAAATCAAGGAACTTCATGAAGAAGCCGCAAAAGGTGAAGGATGACCGACTCTGCAGGGAGCTACCTATTTGGATCCAAAGCAAGATACAATAGATGAAATCCTACTAACAACCCCCAAAAGGAAGGCAGGCATGGGTCAGGAAGAAGGAAGACATTCACCCCCAGAAGGGGGTTGGACTCACCTAGTTGGTGAGGATACACATGCCTAAGATTTGGTTCCTAATCCTAGAGCATCAGGTTTGATTGCATTGCATGATCTTCCACTTGTTATATCTTTTGTTTGCTTTGCAATTTAGGAACCATTGTTTTTTGCCCCCTATTTCTCTCGAGGGAACTTTGCAAGTACTTTTTAGGGAAGACAGAAAAAGCATGTCGGACGAATGTTTTTCTATATTGGTAATTTTGATCCTTCACAGGTTTGATCTTGTCTTACATGCAAGTCTTATGATGATTTATCTTTATAGCATGTTTTTACTATTTTTAATAAAAATAAAAAATAAAAATTGGGGGAGAAATGCAGGGAATTTTATTTTATTTTTCTTTTCTTGGCATGTCAGATATTGCATATATTTTTGCTTGATATCTTAGTTCATTGCGCATTAATTGACTATACTTTTATATGATTGAGAGTTTATGCTTAAATATCTGCCAAGTTTTTCAAGTGCATGTAAATGCTAGATAGTTACTTTCCTCATGCAATGAAAATGTGCACTATCCAAGGCTCCCCTAAGGAACATTTTTTTTTTCTCTCTAACTTTTTGCTTTTGAAAATTCTTATGAGAGGGATTTTTTTTGTAAGATGGTCAAATTAACCAACATGCTAGTGAACCTAGAGCCTAAAAATTCTAGCATTTTCTCTAGGTTGCAGCAAAAAAAAAAAGCAGTTATAATTCTGTGTTCATTGATTATATGCATAAATTCACTGCTTCTGTGTTGAAACAGCTTTATATATTGTCCTTCATGGTGCAAGTAAAAAATTAGGTGCTGCATCTTAGGGGGAGTGTATCAGATAAGGGTTGCTAGGCCCTAGTAAAATAAGGTTTGACTTTTGACTGATCTTCATTAATTTTCTCTCTTGTGTAGAAAATTCAATTGCTTTAAGTCATATAAGTGAACTTCATACCTTATTAAGAAAGTTTTCACACACATATGCATTGCATGAGTTGAGTAATCTGTTTAAAATTTCTATCTATAGGGAATTTTTGTGCTGATTGAACTCTTAACTCTTTTTTATATCTTTGCATATTTTTGAAATGCTATCTTAATGCTTTATCAGTTGATTATATATGTGTGTTCTAAAGCTGACTTTAGGGAAAATATTTTTTCTACAATTTTTCCTTCAGTTTTTGTTTTTCAGTGTGAAGCGTCTGGATGGTCCCTTCTTGCGTTCGAACGTTCAAGTGGCACGTCCGGACGCGCGCGGCCTTGTCACATGCTTAGGTGGCAACGCGCGTCCGGACGCGTTAGTGATCCGTCTAGACAAGGACTCCACAAGTTATATATCGCGCGTCCCAGCCTTAGCCGCCTCAACCCCTCACCTTTTTCTCAATTTTTCTTGTCTTTTTGGTGAGTTTTTCTCTTGGGTTCTCGCATAATCTCGGCCTTTTTTTGTCCTCTTGTGTTTTTTATCTCATTTCCAGGTATTTTCACTACTTCTTTTGCATTATTTTCAGTTTTAATTAACTGTTTATTGTTTTTCTATTCTGGAATATGTTTTGAAATGATATGAGTATTTTATCTACTGCAGTTGGGATTAGAATATTTATTCTAGCATCCATTTGGACTGTATTGGATTATATTACTGTTTGTAATTTTTGGAAAATTCCATTTTACTGCCGTTATAATGCCAAAATTTTTTGGAAACTAACACTACTATCTTTGAGAATTTTTTGGCATATCTTTCTGGTTATTATTTTTAAAAAATCATGCCTGCTGGCAATCCACATTGCAAAGTTCGACAGAGGAAGATGTGGCAGCTTCCAGAGCCAAAATAATGAACAGGGCAGTCATTCCAGAGAGGAATGTGGTTCAAGCTGATATTATGGTCGCTCCCCTGGATGATATCCATCTAATTATCCAGACTTATCACTGGGGCTACCTCCACAACTGCACCTGCATTGTGCTCACCAGGCTGGTCAGGGAGTTCTATGCACATCTAGAGGTGGTGCATAATGATGACAATGGCATTGTCCTACAGTCTACGATTGCGGGGCATGTTATTATGGTTGATCCACAGGTCATCAACCAGATCATGGGGTACTGGTGCTTCATATTTCTACCAATCCCTTCAATGAAGTAGTATTGGCCCCTTCCTTGGATGAGCTCAAGGAGTTCTTTCATACTGTCCCGCAGGGTGGGGAGTGAGCTTCTACCATCAGGATTGGTGCTTTGTCTCCCCCGCACAACATGCTTGCAAAGATCATCCAGCACAATCTCCGGCCTATTGTCAGGCGTAGTGATTTGATTCTGAAGAGGGCACAGTTTTTGTATGCCATCTGCCTCCGATTGTCGTTTTGTCTGTGCAAGCATATCCTTAGTATTATGCTGGAGGCCTGAGATGAGAGTAATACTGGTCTCCCCTTCAGCTGCATGCTTACTCAGATTATCTTGCAGTCTAGCATTGATGTTGCTTTAGAACCAAAGATGAAGATTCAAGATCCCCTCAGCAAGCAGACCCCGATGAAGTCCAATGCATAGCTGAGGTGTGAAGATCAGGATGAAGACCCTCAGTCGCCTCCTATTCATGTTGAGATACCGGACATTGCTTCTTCATCTCAGACTACTCCGCCACCTCCACAGCAGGATGCAATCTTTGCTCAGATTTTAGCGGTGTTGGCATCTCTACAGGGGGCATGAGCTCCATGCAGCTAGCTATTTCTTCTATGCAACAGGCGATGTCATCTATGTAGTAGAAGCTTCACTCTATTAACCTCCATATGGAGCAGAGCCAGATAAATATCCAGGAGTGTCTCAAGCACCATCATCCATCCAGCAGTGATGATGAGGATGATGCACCTATGGCTGAGGATGATTGATTTTATGTGGTGTTTTGTTTATTTTGAGACATTTCATCTTTATGTTTTGGATATTTTGTAAACATTTTTAACTCTTGGATTATTTTTTACTCTGTTTACCCTTGTCCTGCTGAGACATTGAAGGGGAGTAAATATTTTGTGGTTTTCCTTATACTCTGTTTTACCCTTTTTCATTTTGAGACAAATGGGGAGTATTTTTTGATTGGACCGGGATTGTATTTCTAACGGGTCAAGTGATTTTTGTCCCAAAATGGACAAAGGGGGAGTTTGTTGGTTTGTGATTGGCTGCATTCTGTTGAACAAAATCACTTCTTTGTAATGATACTTTTTATCAGGGATTCAGTTATTTTCAGAGTCTTCATTTCAGAACTATGGCCTTGTTTGTTAAGTTACAGAACAGTACACAGTAATGCGTGTACTGTTCATGTACTTTTTCTTTTACTTTTTCATATTTCCTACTACCAATCAACATCAAAACATTCTAACTTTTTTCACTTTTTATATCACATCAATAATTTTTTATTACTATTTAAATAAAAAAATTACTACAAAACAAAACTTTTTCACCTTTTTATATCACATCATCACTTTTTACTAATTCCAAAATTAACAACCCACTACTCTGTTATGTTATGTTCTGTACATGTCTTTGCCAAACAAGCCCTATGTTTCTAGAAGATTCTGCACAGATTCCAAATCAGAGAAATCGGATCCCTTGCATCCGTCCAAATGACGTGATATTCCATCCAGACGTTCAACTGTCAAAGCATCATCCGTCCGGACCACGAAAACTTTCCATCCAGACCTTCCTTTGTGTCCAGAAACTTCAAACTGATCCAAGTTGCATCCGTCTGAATGTCTCAGCAACACGGCTAGACACCCTTAAGTGTTCGACAAGTAAACGGATTTCTTTCCAAAACACAGATATAGGAAGACAACTGCAACCGTCTGGACGATGTGGTCATTCCGTGTAGACGCTATCCTTGATAAGGCAAGTCGTGCAGAAGATGTTCAACCGTCCAGACAATAGACTTCATGGTCCGGACGCTCAAGCCTTAAGTTGGAAATTGCGTGCAACTGAAGTGCAACCGTTTGAACACTAGGGCAACACTGTCCGGACTCGGCTCTATTTAGGAAAAAATTTCAAGCGAATTTGGAAAGCCGATCGCACAGTTGTCTGTCTGGACGCCGCCTAGAAAAATCGCATCAGACGCGATTTAGGTTTTTGTAGCCTATAAATAGAGACCCCAAGGCATGTATTTTGTAAAAATTCGGTATTGAATTCTGTAATGCTTAGAGAGAATCTCTTAGGAGTTATTGTGCTGATCCGATCACTCTCAAGCCGTTGCCAAGTGTTGTTGTTGTGCTAAAATGGAAGTCTATTTTAGGGGTTGGCCTTAAGGTAAAGGATTCTATTGAAGACCCCTTCAAGTAGGTGACTTGGTTGGGAAACGTTCGTGTTGGGTTACACGTCAGAGTTCAAGGTACAACCACTGCATAAGGGTATGTGAAAACTACTACTTTGTAATTAGCTTTGTCTTCTGAATAGTAGATATCTTGGGTTTGGCTGCCCCAGAGTGATTTTTCTCTTAATTGAGTTTCCACTTCGTCAACAAAATATATGTCTCTTTAATTTTCGCATTTTGATATTTTATTGCACACTATTGCACACACTTGGTAAATTAGAAGTAATATTTAATTTTTCAAAAGCGTTGGCCAATAGCTACTTGAGGCTCAAGGATCACAAGCTTTTCTCTCAGGTGGAGGATATTTTCCAGAGCGGGGCGAGCTTGAGCTCGGCCAAGATTAGCAAGCTGATGATTGCGAATCGGAACTCACCAAGCCGGGCTATAAAATCGGTCATCACGACGTTGCAAACAGACGGTGACCGGAGGGGTGTCGGGAAGATCGGGTCGCGGTTAGGAAATAACGCCACCCCAAATACCCATCTTTTTTTCAAAGAATAAAAATAAATAAATAAGAAATAAAATTTTAGTTTTTTTTTTTGGATTTTTTTTTTATTTTAAATTTTTTGGAATTTTTTTTTATTAGTTTTTAATTGAAAAATGACACGTGGCAGGGGTATTATGGGGATATTTCATCAAAATGGACATTTTTCAAAAGGTTTTGGTAGTTTGGGGGGCCAGAGTACAAGCTTTGCTCGTTTAGGGGGCCATTAGGAAAAAAAGTGATAGTTTGGGGGCTAAATTGTATTTTTCCCATATATATATATATGTGTGTGTGTGTGTGTGTGTATCCAATGTTTAATATTATACAATTTATAGAAAAGTAACATTAATGCAATTGGAGTTTTAGACACTAGTCTCAACATACACCACTACATATTACATTGCAATGACACATTAAAATCAACTCAACATATTTCTAAACTCTAAATCCCACTTAGGTTCTTGATTTTGCACCAGAACTAAGACCCATGGAAAACCCATAGAATTTATAAGGTTCCATCTGACAAACCATTAACTAATAACACTAACCCATAAAATTATCTTAAGGATAGACACAAAATTCATCAATTTACAACACTTTGACAAAACTAGGGTTTTGGGTCTTACCTTGATTTCTCATAAAAAAATGAGATCCGATGCTTGGAAGTTGTCTAGAACACTTCAAAATACACAATACCTAAAGGATATTGAGAGATCAAACTCAAACTCTCAAAAATCAACTCAAAGTTTAGAGGAATTAGGATTTTCAGATTTACTTCAAAACAATCGGTGAAAATGTAGATCTTGTTAAGAGAATCATGTTTTCGGTGTCGGATCTAAGTTTGGAGGCTTCAAAATACCAAGATCTAGGGTTTTGTCTCAAAACCCTAAGAAAAGAAAGGGAAATCGCGTAGGAGAAAGAGATAGAAAATGAGAGAAATGAGCTGGAAATTGTTGTCCAGCAACTTCTATCCTATTCTTACACAAATGACATGGTGCTCTAGCTACCAATTTTTGTGAAAAAGATTGACTACAAATTTCAGGTAATTGGAGTATATGACCCTAATCATTGCTTTCCCAAACAGCTTGGAGGACTCAATTTGTCTCTCTCACAATTCCAATTGAAACAACAAGAGCTGCGTGACTACACCTTATTCAATTGTGACTCGAAGGCGTGAGACTCGATGAACGGTGACGGCGAAACTTGACAGCGTCGTGTTTGGTGACAAGGGAGAGACTGAGAACATGGAGGAAGAACCTTGGAGGTGAGAGCATATAGGAGACAAAGGGAAGGTGTGTGTGAGTGAATGGGATGCATAAAATAAAATTAAAATAATAATAATTATTATTATTATTAAGTATTTATTTTTTATTGATTTAGTGAGTGAACAATACTCATTATTATTGGCAAGTACTATTTACTCACCAATATTTGTTAATAATTCTTATTAATTCACCTATTTCAAGAAAAATTTCAGCAAACTGGTTCACACTATTAAGAATGCTCTAATGTACTAGTATACTCATAGATGTAGATTAGATTTACCCTAATAACAATAATAATAATAATAATAATAATAATAAAAAGAAAAAAAGAAAAAAGAAAAAAGAGATCACATTCGTCTGCGGACCAATTGAACAAAGAATGCGAACCCAAAAGTCTACCCTTTACGCCGCACATGGCCTGCTCGCTGACCAATGACAAACCCTGGTTTAAAAAATTCTGCAGAAACAAACAACAAGACTTGCTTGGTTGGTGCACTGTGTTTCCATATTTAGCTCTCAGCCTCAGCCCCAGCCCCAGCCCCCTCAGCCTCTCTCGTCCTCCTTCTCCGGATCACACCGACACTGACAAAAACGAAAGCAAGGAAACAAACAGATATTTATTTATATACATTCCATTTCGCTCAAAGAGAGATCGATATAGATATATATATATACATTTTCATATCTTTATGTCTCGAGCTCAAAACTACGAGTTCCAGGAATGGTGGAACAAGCACAGAGAAATTAACAACCTTCTAGAAACTTCCTCCGAAACTCCTTCCAGTGCTTCCCTCAACGTCGACATCCGCAGCCCCGCCTCCGACCCGACGGTCGAGAAGGGGCGAGCCCGCAGCGCGCGCCAGCTGTCCTGGGTGTGCCTCTTGAGATTCCAGCAAATCTTCGGCTGCCTCACGTACCTCACCAACGGTGTCGTTTCTCTCCTCCGCACTGCCAACCGTCGGATCGCCTCCCCGGCCTCCGCCGCTGACTCGTCCTCCTCTCGGCTCTACCGTCTCATCAAGGCCTTCCTCATCACGGTCCTACTCTTGCTCTGCGTCGAGCTCGCCGCTTACTTCAAGGGATGGCATTTCAGGCCGCCGTCGATGGGAGCGGTAGGGTTCGTGTACGCCAATTGGCTGGAGATTCGGGCCAATTACTTGGCTCCGCCGCTGCAGAGTTTGACCAATGTGTGCATCGTGCTGTTTCTAGTTCAATCCGTGGACCGCGTGGTTCTGATCCTCGGATGCTTCTGGATCAAGTTCCGGAGAGTGAAGCCCGTGGCGCCAATGGAGTACGCTGCCGCCGACGAAGAGAATGCACATGCGGAGGATTATCCGATGGTTTTGGTGCAAATCCCGATGTGCAATGAGAGGGAGGTAAGAACATGTAGGTTTCGAATCCCTTTCAACATTAGCTTTTGTGAATTCGAACTTAAATTATTGTAATTTTTTATTCGAATTCTTAACTTAAGCAAGAACTCGGCTGTATTAAGTTTGGTGTTAGTTGTTTTGAGTTGTTAAATGTTCGAGTTGTAGTTGTAGATGAGTAGGAAGCTGCTCTTGATGTTGAATTTGTCTCGAACTTTGTGTGAGATGAAGTGTAAATTCAAGTTGAAATTTTGATATGGTGTGGTATGTGGATCTGTTTCTGTGAACAAATTATGAGAGTACGGTTTAATACGTAGAGCATTAACATGCCTTGATGTTTTATGCTTGTTACTCTCCTCAATGACTCTTTTCCCAAATATTACTATCAATATCAGTAGCAGTAGACTAGTTTTAGTAATATAAAATCTTCACGTCTGCTCACCTTCAATTTGGAATCCTCTGCTGATGTTGTGTTCTCTAGAAGTTTATATGGCAGTTTGTGCAGTATTAGTGCTAGTTATATTCCAATTGATTATATGTGGTTTTGATTCTTTTTGTACTTTCCTAGCTATGTGTTTGTTTTCCCGATGAACAAGTTTCTGTGAACAAATTATGAGAGTATGGTTTAATACGATAGAGCATTAACAATATCAGTAGCAGTAGACTAGTTTTAGTAATATAAAATCTTCACGTCTGCTCACCTTCAATTTGGAATCCTCTGCTGATGTTGTGTTCTCTAGAAGGTTATATGGCAGTTTGTGCAGTATTAGTGCTAGTTATATTTCAATTGATTATATGTGGTTTTGATTCTTTTTGTACTTTCCTAGCTATGTGTTTGTTTTCCCGATGAACAAGTTTTTTCCTTTTGAGGAAAAATGATGCTACCATTATTGCTATAGAGCAAGAGTGATGGATGAGGGCTTGGAGTCAGAAGTTGGTACTTGAGTTTGCATGAGCACTTAGTTTTGTTCAAGGTATAGGTCTTGCAGGAATAGTAAGCTAAATACAAGTGATGTGATTCTGCCTTAAAATTATCCAAAAACAAAATGATAATTGTAAAAATTTAATTCTGATCAATCATATAGGTGACTTTTTTATGACTCCAGCACTGCCTGCATGATTAAGAGATCGTTTTTCTAGACTTTAAGATGCTACTTGACTCAACTTATGTCCATACTATTTGGTGTTGGCTTGTACATCCTCCTTTCCATCCTGAGGCTTCATGTCTTCTTTACTCACAGCCCTCAACCAATGTGTTATTTGGCCTTTCTATTGTTCTTTAGTGCCTTTCTGTTGTTCTTTAACCAAACTATCTTAAATGAATTGCTTTTAACTTATCTTTGGTTCACAAGATTGAATACCTGTAGATTTTGTATTGAACTACAATCCCAGGAAAATTAGGTGTACAGCCTTAAACTTAAAATTCTTTTTTTCTCATTGGATTTCATTTGAACCATTTAGTTTCGCCGTGTTGTAACAGAGACACGAATGATATACTATATTATTATATTATATTTATAAATGCAGTAAACTCATAGTGGACTAATTCATGAATTGAATCAAATGGGCCCTTTTAACTAAGCGGTAGAGTCACGCTTTTGATACGTCATGATTAAAAGCATGTAGGGATGAAAGTGTCCATTTTGACTTGATTTAATAATAATTTGATCCTATGCTCTGGCTATATTATATGTATTGATTATGGTAAAAAAAAATGTCATTGATACTTAAATCTCCTGAAATAAATTAAACATATCAACCTCATCTTCATGGACAGTTTAAAGTCACCAGATTTTAAGATGAAACTTCCTTTGTTTCATTTATATAGTTATTTTCTTATGAAGAACAATGACTTGACAGGTGAATACTTGGACATATGAAGATGGGATATGGGTTCTAACCCATTTGGGTGCATGAGTTGTTTTTACCTAAAAAAAAAAAAAAAGAAAAAAAAAAAAGAAGGAAAGACATCGGTCACTTGTAAAAATAGAATATACTTGTGGAAGGTTACAATGAATGGTTTTTTGGCATTTTTGCATGGTTGAGCAAACCCCTATTTGTATTTAAGGTTCCAATTCAAGTTGGATTAATTATTTTTAGTTGAGTTGTGCCCTTCTTCAGCAATTGAACAATCAAGAATGTGAATTGTTCTATTCAATTTTCAGTATCTTTTTGGAGATGGATTAAATTTTGTATGTAGTTATGTTTGTATGTATGTATGCCAATATTTTTGTATATTGTTTTGTTTTAGCTTTTTAGTGAATTTTGTGTTGCTTCTTTCCCTCATGTAATTAATATCTTCTATCATTGGGTGCCAAACAGGTTTACCAACAATCTATTGCAGCGGTTTGCATCCAGGACTGGCCAAAGGAGAGAATGCTCGTACAGGTTCTAGATGATTCTGATGAATTAAATGTCCAAACCCTTATCAAGGCAGAAGTACAGAAATGGCAACAAAGGGGTGTTCGCATATTGTATAGACATCGTCTCATTCGCACAGGCTATAAGGCAGGGAATCTCAAATCTGCCATGAGCTGTGATTATGTAAAAGATTATGAGTTTGTGGCGATCTTTGATGCAGATTTTCAGCCAGGACCAGATTTCTTGAAGAAAACTGTTCCTTATTTTAAGGTAACTTTATAATCATTATGTTATCCCGTTAAGAATTCTATTTGAGTCAGCATGTTTGATGGTTAATGTTTTGATGTGAAAGAACAATGTCTAGTGTTTGGATTCTCAGCTTATATCCATGATGACGATGTCTATAATGCAAATGTAAATACATATGTTTAACATGTGCATACTTCAGCATAAAGAAAGTCAACACTTGTTTTTTTTGTGGACTCCAGGAGAGCCTGGTCTTTGATTCCATTAGAATGAATTTCTTTTTTTCTGAATTTAAGAAGATATATTAGAAAGAGGAGAAGCCTCAGTCTTGATGCATTTCTTGGATTTGTAGCTGTTCAAGTGTTCATGTTGTTGATAGAATTTGAGATTTGCCTTTGTCGGACTTAGAGATTAATTAGGGTGATGCAGAACAATGTGATTCTTTGTTAAATCTTGTCTATGGTTCATAAGCAATCTGCAAGTATTTCAAACATGAGGTAAAAGATGTGGTGCTTAGGTGGCTCACCTCTCTTCTCAAATGCTATAGCATTCTTTCAAAATATCTTGCACATCAATATATGGATGCCATAACAAAGAGTGGAAAATGACTTGTGGAGGCAATCAAGAGTGGAAAATTATGTAACTTAATTTTATGTAGAAAGCTTTAATGTCTGATTTAGGTTTAAGTAATATTTTTCTAGTGCTAGCATCAACTTTGTTGAGTGGTGTCTTAGTCCTGCTTATGAATTTGTCGGACTTACTTTGTTTGGCCTCATAATATTTTTTTTTGATAAATAATAATCAGTTTTATTAAAAGTTTAAGGCGCCCCTAAGTATACCGGAAGTATACAAACGGAAACACCTAACTAAAAAGAGAAAAGAACAAGAAAATCGATAAAACTAAGTGATGGTGGGGATACAGAGTCAACGTCCAAAGATACAAAGTATGAAAAAACAAAGCTAAAATCTCCTCCAAGGGTCTCTCCAAATCCTTGAAACACCTATTATTTCTTTCTTTCTATAAACACCAAAAAGGGCAAATTGGCACCATCTTTCAAATCGCAACACTTCTTAGCCTTCTAGACGCCCACCAACAAGCAAACATATTGATAACACTACTAGGCATAACCCAAGACAAACCAAAGTGAGTAAAGAAAGCACTCCATAAAACGAAAGCCACATCACAATAAAGAAGAAGGTGATCCACTGATTCCCCACTTCTTTTGCACATGCAGCATCTCTCACCAAACCACTCTTTCAATTTTTCCCCCTTGTTTTTGTTTCTAATTGATGTGATCAAGTTGCGTTTGACTGTGTAAAAAGAGTGGGGAAACACCTGATCACCTCCTTCTTTACTATGATATTGCGAGAGTTGTGGAATTTGCATGCAGATGCTTGTGGCATGAAGGGGTTGGTGATTTCTGTTTTCAAACGCTGGGGGTCTCCCATGAGGGAAATGCGAAGGGCTTTTGGGACTTAATGACTCAAATTGACGAGGAGCAGCATCAAGAGTCTTCAGTCTCCACTCCTAAGTTTAAAAAGGAGTAGAGATGTGAATAACTTAAGAGTGCTCAATTAATTATGATATTAGGGGTTTTGGTTCTACCCGGGCCAAGGCCTGTGGTGTATTGTTTTCTAGGTTTTGTGGGCTAGTTCTTGTTAGGGTGCTTGGGTTTCCTTCTGTTTTTGGGTTTTGCGGGTTTTTTATTTTCTTTCTTTCTTCTATCTTTTTCTGTTTTGGTGTCCTTTTTGTATACTTCATGTATCTTTATGGGCACTTTCACGCTTTTTATCAAATTTCTATAATTACCTATAAAAAAAAATCTGTTGTGGAATTTTTTTTTAAATAATGTTTGGAGTAGAGTGGGTTATGCCCAAATGGGTGGTGGAGCTTTTGGTGTGTTGGAAAGGAAGGTTTTGTTGGAATGATTTTAATATTGTTTGGAATGTAATTAATCCCTTCTTGTTTATTGTGGTACATCTAGAGAGAAATGAATGCTTGAAGTTTCAAAGATCGTGAGAAGACGAGTTTGGTCCTACAACTTTATTTTCTTAAATCACTCTTTGAGTGGATGTCTGTTGACGCCTAATGCCCTTCTTAATATCTCTAACTTTG
Source organism: Alnus glutinosa (assembly GCF_958979055.1). Lineage (NCBI taxonomy): Eukaryota > Viridiplantae > Streptophyta > Magnoliopsida > Fagales > Betulaceae > Alnus > Alnus glutinosa. The sequence continues at coordinate 8,014,919 of NC_084895.1, forward strand.
TAGATTTTTGTGTTCTCTTTCCTCGTTCTTGGTTTTGTTGGGTGTTATTTTCTTGTTATGTCCTATATATTTGGCTTGTGCCCTTGGTTCTTATAATGAATTTGTTGTACTTCAAAAAAAAAAAAAAAAAAAAAAAATTAGGAAACTCTTTAAGTTTTATGGGTTGTGGTTTTTATTGGATCAGAATCCTATTCAGCTAAAGATAATGCTATAGACTTGAATAAGGATTCTTCTAAAGCTTTAGAGTTAAACAAAGACTCTTCTAGTTAGACTTCTATTTAGATTAACTCTCTGCTAGTTAGACTTCTATTTAGATTAACTCTAGATTAGTTGTGGATGTAATCTACTAGGACTCTAGAGTTATATGTTCAGATTAGATAGATAGTTTGTTTCATGTAAAACATATCTAGCTATTATCTAGATGTCTCGGATTCTTCTATAAATACAACTACTGCCATACATGTTATGTATGCATAATTACAAAACAATCTAATTCTCTATATGGTGTCAGAGCCTTTCATGACAAACGTCAATGGCTATCCCAACATCTGAAACCGATTCCACTCAAACCTCCAACCCCCCTCCTATCTCTCTCTCTGCCTTTGTGACGGCGCGTGAGAGCGCGTCCGACTAGGGGCTCGACCCTTCATCCATCCTTTCTCAGTTTCTATCTTTTCAGCCTATTGTCTGGTCCTGTAAATTCTCTTTCGATTCGGCGATGTAGATTATTGGGCTTTGGTCGTCTTAGTCCTGGGGGTGGCGATGATGGATAAGGCTTTTTTGGTGGAGTCGAAGGCTTTCTCCTTTTCGGTTTTGGATGGGGCGTCGACGCTGAGGGTGGAGGAGAAGAGGAAAAATTTTCTGGGTGTGATCTTGTTGAATGTCCAGAGTGCCGTTTGGCTTGCGTCGACTTTGGAAATGCTGTTGGGTATCCCGGCAGAGCAAGTTTTTGTGAAGTCATTTAGAGAAGGTTCGAAGGTTTTAATTGCTAGGAGAGATGGGAATAAAGCTGGGCGCTATTTAGAGGCGACTATGTTCGGGTTGGGCGGTCGGAAAGGATCCATTGTTATCCCCGAGGGCCGTGGAGGGTGGGGATGGCTTAAATTTTCAGAGGAGCTGAGAAAGGTTGTCGTTTCTGTCTCAGGTTCGGTGAGTGGCAGACTCGACTCTTCTACTACACCGGAGAGGAAGGTTTTGGAGGAAGATCGACCGACTATGGGCTTGGCTCCACAGTGGACGGGGCCTTCTTTTGTGGAGGTTGTGAGGGCAGATTCATCCTCTGTTGCAAAGAAGATGCCCTTAGTGGGTGATGGTCAGTCCGGGTTAAGGGATTCGTGGGCGTCTCCTTGCGAATTCGATTTTTCTCCGGCGGTGCGGCATGCAGAGGATATTCCGAGATTGGCGGTGGATTGCTTCTCTTTGGAGGCCCACCGATTTGTTTTGTCGGGTAAAGACCAAACAGCAGATCCGCAGGGTAAGGGTTCTCATTTGAAATTTGAATCTTCGAAATTGCGGACGTGGCGTAAGTTGGGGTCCGGTTTTTATTTGGCTTTGGGCCGGGCTGTGGGGAGAGTTCTGAGCCGTTTTACCGGGTCAGGGAATTTTCGAAAACCTGTGGGTTTTCGAGTGACCCGAATCAAGCGGAAACCTAATGTCTCCTGCTTGCCGACAACTTCGCCGGAGACGACAACTGAGATGTCCTCTGGGTTGGATCTGTATCGGATTCTTCCTGGGGGTGTGGAGGTGTCAACGGTGGGAGAGAAATTGGGCATGAGTCCAGCGTCTTCGGCTGATCCTAGGCCGGAGTCCTTATCGGCGACTGTTACAGGGACAGATTCAAGATCGGTGACTCTTTTCGGGGGTGAGACGAGCAGATCCCAGGTGCATTCGGAGGTTTCTAGTTCGAGGGTGTATCCAGCCACTACTTTGTTCGGTTTCCCACCTGCTCCGGCGCCGGAGTTGGGTTTTCCGGTGGGTTCTACTTCTACTTCATTCAAGTTTATGCCTTTGGGGAAGATTCAGTTTCCTAATCACTCTTTTGCCGCTCCGTCTCTCGCTGGTGCATCTCTTTTAGGAGAGAACCTGCGTTCTCACCTCCCTGTGATGGCCTCTAAGCCATTCCAGTGCTACTACAGAAGGGCGAAAATATTGAGGGAAAGGCATTCTGTTAAGTGGGATGAGGGGCTTCTTTCTGACTCTTTGCTAGCTATGAAGATGTCAGTTGGTTTCGTTGATAAGAGGGCCTCAGGTCAAGTGCCGCTAGCGGAGAAGACGGTTAAAAATCCTGCTATAAAGAAGGCAATGACGTCAGTGAGTCAGGGCCTTTTTAGGAAGGGGTTTCTTAATCTTCCTCCGATTTCAGTCCCAACGGTGGTGCCTCAGGAGGTTAACTATGACGGGGTGGTAGTTCCTTATTCTCCTGGGAGTGGTTGCTCCCAAACTCGGAATTGGCCAGTTGGCGTGGATCATAATGGGGAGATTGTAGTATGGGAGGAGGATGAAGATGATTATTCGGAAGTTTTGCCTTTAGATTGGGCGTTGGATGGGGATTTTGGGGAGGGGGCTTTGGCTGTTCGGGACGCCATGGAAGAGGAGTTCCAGGTTTTTGCGCGCCAGAAGTCTAAAGGAAAAAGGGAACTTCTTAATTTACAGAGTTCCATCAACTACGGTGACGCGAACTATCCCTCTAGGCGTAGGAATGCCGGTCGGAGGATTTGTCAGGGTTCGAACATGGGGTCGGACTTGGTTTCGGTTCCGGATCCCGTTCTTGTCACCGAATCTTCTCATTTTCCTCTCCCGGGTTCTTCTTTGGCTTCCTCAGAGGCTGGTCGGAAACATTCTGTTCTTGAGGACTTAGGGAGTGGGTCGGAGAATTCAGCCGTGGGTCCACAAGTTTCTATTGAGATGGGCTCGCCGGTAGGGAGGATTCTTCCTCCCTCCTCCCTGGATGATCCCACCTCCAAGCCGTTAATTCAGGACAAGGGGGATAGATCTTTGGCTTTAACTCCTATGGAGTTGTCTATGGCATGCTCTATGTATTTCGGGGATAAGGGGGATAGATCTTTGGCTTTCCTCTCTGCCCTTGATGAGGAACATAGGCGATGGGATATGATTGATGATTGTGAGATTTAGGGGCTTAGGGGATTAGGGGCTTAGGGTTGGGTGGTTTTGTGGTTTGTTCCTTGTCGGGTCGGTTGTGAGGCTGTTGCTTCTTGTATACTCCGTGTGTACTAGGGGCGCCTTACGCTGTTTTTAATAAAATTACAATTACTTATCAAAAAAAAAATGTCCATCACCATATCTCAGAAAAACTCACCCAAGAAAACTATATTCTCTAGCAATTTCTTATGGTTCCTTTTTTAGAAGGACAAAACTTGTTCGGCTATGTTGATGGAACTCTTCCGCAGCCTCCCAAGTTCATCCCCAACCGCACTTCAGGTCTTCTTGTTACCAATCCGGCCTATCTACCCTGGTATCATTAAGGCCATCTCCAGCAGTTGGAGTTAAAATAGCTACTCAAAAAGTACAAATCTCTACTTTAACCACTGGCTATCTTAAAAACACTCCAACAATAATCTCTATTCCATTCTTCATTTTCTTATAATATTGTTTTTTAATCTTTTTCTTTATTTTTTATTTTTTTTTTTCACTTCTCCCTCTCACTCTCTGGTCTCCCCCAACCCCCAACCCCAACCCATCTCATTTCTTGAGCTGATGAGGATCGGCGAGCATCGAGATGATCGGCGACGAGAAACCAAAACTTGGACGAGTCGAGAATCTGGCGGGCCCCGGCAGTGACGATGCAGAGATCGGATCCGACGGTGACGGCATAGTCGACAGAGGCGTGGATTTTGGTGTGGGGGAGGAAGGCAACAGCGTGCTGGAGGAAAGGGTGTTGGGCTTGGTGTCAACGAGGACGAGCTCATCGGCGAGGTCTTGGGTGAGAATGACGACGTTGCTGGGGACGGAGGAAAGAAGGGCAGCGGCGGTGAAGGAGAGGGAAGGGGTTGGTGGTGTTGACCGAGAGGGGCGGAGGGTTTCGTTGGGCATCAGGACCGGGAGGGACGAAGAGGGAGAGTGGGAGATTGAGAAAATATTAGATGAGGGACGGAGAGTGACAGAGAGGGACGGAGAGGGAGAGAGGGAGAGAGAAAAAATTAATAAAAAAAGTCTAAACACATGAATAGTGAATAGCCAATGTTGGCTATTTACTGTTCATGTGTTTAGAAAAATGGTTAAAGTAACCATTCTGTTGGAGAAGAAAAAAAAGCAAAAAAAGTCAAATTTGACTATTTTGGCTAAAATAGCAAATCTGTTGGAGATGGCCTAAGATCGGATGATTTTTAGCGCCATCATCTCCACTTTGTTTGTGGAAACATTACCTCATGTAATCGGTCTCTCTACATCACGTGACGTGTGGATCACCCTGGAGACTCTTTTCAAAAAGCACAAGGCTTTGCAAATCTCTTGGCTGCCATTGGCAAGCCCATCGACAACTCAGAATTAGTCTCGCACATCCTTGCTGGCCTGGGTGCCGACTACGACCCGCTTGTCACTTCGGTTACCACAAGACAAGACTCCATCCCTCTCACGGATCTTTTTGGCTACATGTCCTATGAGCAGTGCCTTGAGACCCACAAATCAGCCCTTGAACTGAACATCTCCACAGCAAACACAGCTCAACGACAGAGCCCCTCCTATCTGAGGAACAATCGTGGCAACAACTCCGGCTATCGAAACTTCAATTTCTCTCGTGGCAGGGGGCGTGGCCGTGGTCGAGGATCATCTCCGCAATACTCCTATGGTCTGGGACAGTCCCAACGTCCAATTTGTCAGGTATGTCACAAGCAAGGCCACACGGCTACAACCTGCTGGTTTCGGTTTGAGCAAGGATATCAGGCAGAAAATCCAACACTGACTGCCAACCTGGTTTCTGTCGCTTCTGCATCAGATCCACAATGGTATCATGACACTGGCTCCGATGTTCATCTCACTAATGAACTCTCCAACCTCAACATACATGCTGAGGACTACACGGGCACTGATCAAATCCAAGTAGGCAATGGGCAAGGGTTGCATATCTCAAATTCTGGTCGTGGACTCTTACCCACCCCCTCACGTAATTTTCACTTATTTTCTCTCTTTCATGTTCCTCAAATACAGAAAAATCTTATCTCAGTTAATCAATTCACACGTGATAACCATGTCTTTATTGAATTTCATCCTACTTGTTTCTATGTTAAGGACCTTCGAACTCATCAGCTCCTCCTTCAAGGCCCGAGTAAACTCAGTCTCTATCCATGGCCATCCTCTGCTGCCTCAACTTCCGGTTTTGTTGCTGCCTTCATTGGTGAAAAGGTTTCTTTGGATAAGTGGCTTCTCAGGCTTGGTCATCCTGCCTCTCCTTTTGTCAACCAAGTTGTTCAGTCCAAAAAGATGCCCGTGTCTCCATCAAAGTCTTCCTCCGTTTGCTTTCCATGTCAACAGGGCAAGAGTCATCGTTTTCGTTTTAGTTATTCTCCTTCTATTTCCAATAAACCCCTTCGATTGTTGTTTCTTGATGTTTGGGGCCCTACCTCCACAGCCTCTGTAAACAACAACCGATTTTATTTAAGTGTGGTTGATGATTTTAGTAAATATACTTGGCTTTTTCCTCTTGCTACCAAATCTGAAGTGTTTGCAACTTTTCTTCGCTTCAAACAACTTGTTGAAACGTTCTTTAATACTAAAATCAGATCTGTTCAAAGTGATAATGGTGGCGAATTTCGTCCACTCCAAACTGCACTCAATTCCATGGGAGTCTCTTATCGCTTAAGTTGTCCTCACACTCATCATCAAATGGGAACCGTTGAATGAAAACATCGCCGCATAATTGAAATTGGTCTTTCTCTTCTTGCTACTGCCAGTGTTCCATTTACTTTTTGCAACACAGCTTTTGAAACAGCCACATACCTCATAAACCGTCTTCCTTCCAAAGTAACAAAGAAAAAGTCCCCATATGAGTGTCTCTTTCACCTCACTCCAGATTACAAATACTTAAAAATATTTGGTTGTGAATGCTGGCCTTTTCTCCGCCCATATCAATATTCAAAACCCTCCTTCCGATCCTCCTTGTGTGTGTTTATTGGCTATAGCAAAAACCACCTTGGTTACAAATGTCTTCATATCCCATCCGGTAGAGTGTACATTGCAAGACATGTTGTCTTCAATGAAAACAGTTTTCCATTCTCAACTTCATCACCACACAGAGTCTCCTCTTCTCCTCAAACACCTTCGTCCTTATGGATTCCTTGTGTTCAGTCCTTCCCTTCTCAAACTTCTGAATCCTGTCGAAATACACCAAGTTTTACATCTCCAAATTCATCCACTTCTACATCTCCATCAGCTACTACCACTACTCCAAATCTTCAAACCATTGTTTCTTTTGACCCTTCCTCAAATTCTGAGTTAGCTTCTTCACCTAAACCACTGTCTGTCCGTCCTTCCAGCTCGAGTCCATGGCATGACCACACGATCTCAGAATCAGATTTACAAACCTTACACATTTACTGATGGCCGAGTGAAGTATCCACCTCCTCAAGCTCTCATTGCTTCCATAGCTGCACATGAAGATGTTGCCTCCAATAATTCTACCTTGGAAGTTGTGTAAAATCATGTGAGTGAGTCTTTTTCTAGGAGTTTTAATTGTTCAAGCGCGATTTCAAGTTATCTATGCATGAGAATGCCGGCAAGTTAGGAGACATAGAAACTTGAATAACATCATCATGGGAAGGATATCCCTCTGAGGAATGTATGTTCCACGACAAGAAAAGTTATTGTTGGAAGATGTGAGGTTAAAATTTATAGCCGATTATGATTAAGGGTATGCTGTGCGCCTAAGTGATGGTAATGCAATGCAAGAGGTCTCTGAAATCAGGTTGTTTCTAAACAAGCAACAGATTGAGCTACTAGAAAGCCATTGTGCTAACAAGGGGGCACTGGCTAACTGCTGCTGGTCTGGTAACTGCTTGCTTTCCGAAGCTCAACCATGCTTTCAGACCTAGTGAGAACCTTAAATTCTGAGTCTTAAAGTTGCATTTTGTATTCAACTGGAAAAATAAATCTTGAATAATGAATATCATAGGTTATACAGACATCCTGTGATATTGCTACATGGATACATGCATTCAAAGATATTGATAACATCTACACCCTCAGGAGGGCCACCCCATCGCCTTCGAGAGGCCAAAGCTCATGCAGTAGTTCAAGCCCTTATAACTGGAAAGATAAAGCTCAAGTAAGGTGCATTGACAGACGAAGAATTATGCTGACATTTTAAGAAGACTTCCAGAACTAGGTGTTAGGATAAACTGATGCTGAAACTTCCAATTTTGGAAAAAGTTCAGAAGAAATACAACTCACAAAGGCTTAATTCCTATGCATTATGCTCCCCTTTAAGTAGTAAAGTGAGTGGGGTGGGTAGCATATTGGTTGAGCCTAACTGCATGGTTAAATATCCACCCAATGTCCTATATGTAAGTTTCCTCAAATCCTTTAACAAGGATTTGGTAGATGATTCTTAAAGTTAGTCGAGATGTAACCTACCTAAGATCCGGAAATAGTTTGCTCCTAATGTTGAGAAGAGTTTGCTTTACAAGACCGAAAGTCAAAGCATGAAAAATAGGACAATTACCTTTTAAAATGGAAGGGTCTGCCAGAGTTGGAAGCTAGTTAGGAAAGGGATACAACATTGCGGCAGTTCAAGAGATACATGAAAGAAAGCTTGACACCCTACCAAGAAGGACATCTAGTATTTTCGGTGAGGTCGGTTTGTTGAATCTTTCACTTGATAGCAATAGTGGTGGCATGTGATGGCACCTTGCACCCATGCCAGCACGGTCTGATAGGTTGCATGCTGATGTGTGATGTGGGCTTTGTGGTGCTACGATAGCATTCTCATGGACATGGTCATGGGCAAGCCAGCATGCAACATAGTGGGTGCTAGTATCCTCAGTGCTATTAAGGCTGACCATGTGCAAGCTTGGAGTAGGATTGGCATGGACCAAGCTGTCCATTTAGATATGCAGACAAGTGCTGGACATGGATAGATGCTGGGCCACTGACATGGGCTAGCAAAGAACAAATTAAGTAAACTGTAATCGGTTAAGACGTGCACTGACTATGCAACTTCTAGGCCAAGTGATAACCTGATGCGTGGCTCAGGATGTGGACAAATGTGCATTGCAAGATAGTCTCAACTCTAACCCACATATTTTTAATTTAAGTCGTTGATTTCATATGTGTTCCACGTCTAAGCTAACCTAGTCTAATTTGTAGGATCTAATATTCTTTATCCCAATTCATCATATTTTTCATACTTAATTTGTAGGATCTAAGCTAACATAGGATCTAATATTCTTAATGTTTGGGTCCAAATGTGATATTGTAATGTGCTTGAAAATGCCAATGGTCTTTAAACCAAATGGCATCCCCTTACCTCACAGGGGTGGAGGGTGAAATCTTGGATTGAGTCTCTTATGGGTGTGTGGGTTGAATTTACCCATAGATAGGGGCAAATTTTCTACTCCCTTTGTTGTGGTAGTGGTAGTCGTCTTTTGGTGAGGTGATTCCTAATCGATATCAATGTATTTACTCAGTTCTTCCTTTCCCCCAACCCCGCGACATTCACCATCTATGGACTCTATCAGAGTGCTTTTCTTTAATATGGAAAATGTTGTGTAGATTGTTATGCAGATATTTATACAGACAGAGGTGATCTACAAGTTCTGATTATCCAACTACAATTTTCTTTTCTTTTTTGTTTTGTTTTTTTTTTTTTTTTGTAGGGGAATGATGATCTGGCATTGGTCCAGACAAGGTGGGCATTTGTGAACAAGGATGAGAACCTGCTTACAAGATTGCAGAATATAAACTTATCGTTCCATTTTGAGGTTGAACAACAGGTCAATGGTGTGTTTATCAACTTCTTTGGCTTTAATGGAACTGCTGGTGTTTGGAGAATTAAAGCCCTTGAAGAATGTGGTGGCTGGTTGGAACGAACAACTGTTGAGGACATGGACATTGCTGTCCGTGCTCATCTTTGTGGATGGAAATTCATATATCTGAATGATGTAAAGGTCGGATGTCTTGCCATACACGGTTTCTTAACACGTTTGGAGATGATCATAAGGTTTTCCAAACTTACTCTTCTATTTTTTTTTTGACAGTAACTTGCTCTTCTATTTGCAGTGCCTTTGTGAACTTCCAGAGTCCTATGAGGCATACAAGAAACAGCAACACCGATGGCATTCAGGTCCAATGCAGTTGTTCCGTTTGTGCTTTGTTGACATACTTCGTTCGAAGGTAGGGAAGTTTCATTTACATATGATGAAATTTTCATGACATTGAATATTATGCTTAATAATTTATTAACCTTGATTATCAAGAAAATCCGAAGTTACTGAATGGTATCATAAGGTAATGAGGAAACACAGGATTATGTGGTTGACTAATCATATAGTGCTTTCCCATAACAAACTAGGAAAGTTCCATTAAGGCTTTCCAATCGTATAGATGTATAGGCACAAAAAAAAAACTTGTAAATGTATCCTTCTAAGAATTACTCAGATTAAGTTGTTTATGTCATCGTTGTGTGGCTTTTCCTTGTTCTCTCTCTTCTTCCCTTTTTTTTTTTTTTTTTTTGGGGGGGGGTTTCTTTTTCAATTTAATCTGAGTAATTCTTGAAGTATACATAAACATCATTGTGTGGCTTTTATTTTGGAAATAAGAGTAGTGCAGCTTCAGTTTTGTGTCCTATCTCATGTTAATGTTAATGTCTTTCACATTGCAGGTGAGTTGGGGCAAGAAAGGCAATTTGATATTTCTTTTCTTCCTTCTACGGAAGCTTATCCTGCCATTTTATTCATTCACCCTCTTTTGCATCATTCTCCCCCTGACCATGTTCCTTCCAGAAGCTCAGCTACCAGCTTGGGTTGTTTGTTATGTTCCAGGATTCATGTCTATTTTGAATATCCTTCCAGCACCACGGTCATTCCCATTCATAGTTCCTTACCTTCTTTTTGAGAATACCATGTCCGTGACCAAATTTAATGCCATGATATCTGGATTGTTTCGGTTTGGAAGTTCCTATGAGTGGATAGTTACAAAGAAATTGGGAAGATCCTCAGAGACAGATCTAGTTGCGTTCGAGAAAGAATCCGATCCACTAGGGGAAAATACAAGTCTTCTTCACAAGTCGTCCTCAGAGTCGGGCCTTGAAGAGCTTAGCAAACTAGAGATGTCTAAGAAAACCGGGAAAACTAGGAAAAACCGTTTGTATAGGAAGGAACTCGCCCTCGCATTCATTTTGTTAACTGCCTCAGCAAGAAGCTTGATGTCTGCTCAAGGAATTCATTTCTATTTCCTGTTATTTCAAGGGATCAGTTTCTTAGTTGTTGGTCTGGATTTGATAGGGGAGCAGGTGAGTTGACCTTTAGGATTCTGTTTGGGATCGATTATTGTTGGAAACTATTTCCCAGGATGTGGACTGGGATTCACTTCACCCATAGAGTGGAGCGAATTAATACCTGCTTTTTGTGGGTGTTATTGGCTCCCAGTTGAAGCCATTTTTCTTCATGCTTACTTGGCGCATATTTATAGTCTATATGTTTATTTTTGTGTAGAGGGGGGAGGGGGGCTATTGTACCATTGTTGCTGCCAAGTCGCATTCCTTAACAAGAATAGTGAAGAGAAAAAAAGGATTTACGTATTCCCAGCCTCTTTGTTTGTTATGCTACTTATGTAACTTCCTTGTCCATGCCAAACGAGGCGGGAGTTGTTAGATTATTACATTCTTTATAAATTTTTATTTTGTCGAGATACTTTGATCATATTGGTGCTGAAATGAAATGGATGTTCTCGAAGGATATGTGTATTGCTTAAAGAGAAATGATCCCTACACTCATTTCTCAGCTTGTTGTGAGGCTGTTATGGGAAATGAGTGTAGGGATCATTTCTCTTGCTTGAATTGTGAGAGGTTTCTTCTAGTTCCTCAAGCACTGTGACTGTGCAATGTCTGACAGACAGGTTCAAGATATACAATTTTTTTTTTCCCAGAATATACCAGCAATATTATAGTATCAGCATCATACAAGTGTTTATGGACATGTATATGTCCAAAGTAAAAGTATACATACGACTTAACAAAAAGTATACATCATGAACTTTTTATGTGTCTTAAGTATGTAATGTCATAAAAATTAGAAATCAATCGGAGTTCATTTTTGGGTCGTTTTAAGGAGTGATGCCACTTTTCGACCTGAAACTTTGAACGTGTGGAAACATGGACAAACAAACTCCAAACGCTTTAAGCGAAATATCAAAACAATCGTCTCGGAGTCATCTAGCTGCTTGTAAAATTTCAATGCAATTGGAGTATGCATGTTTGGTGGAAGGGATGGTGCCAGACCTAGCTCACAGGTAGCCAACTGGTAGCCCCAAGGACTGCCATGTCAGCCCTACCTAAGGTGGGTGGCTACTCGGGCTGATGTCATCCAATCCGATTTGGCCAATCGGGTGACATCATCCATGGCTGACCCTCTTTTGGCACTCCCCTAACCAAGTATTAGGGTGCCACGTGTCGACACTCCATGAATTCGAAAACCCTATAAATAGTGTGCTTCTCTCATGTTAATTTCATGAAATTCTAGGGTTTCTATTTATAGAAACACCCACATCCTAGAGAGAGAGTGAATTAGAGAGAATATTTTCCCGGAGGTCAAGAAGTGTTTTTTGAAAATCGTTCGGTACGTCCATAGCTTTCATAATTTTCAATCCATTAGTTTTAATTATGTCGTTAAAGTGTCCAAGAGGCTTATCTAAGTTTATGTTGTGTTTTAAATTTATATAAGTTTCTAAATAATACAACAATGTCGTAGTGATCTCAAATTCAATTGAGCATTCCACAATAATGTCGTTGTGAAATAAATAGGGATAATTGCACCGTTGGTCCCTGTGGTATGCCATAATTATTTTTCACTCCCTATGGTTTAAAAAGTGCATGGGAGGTCCCTGTGATATGCAATAATTACGTTTTACTCCCTGGGTCGATTTTCCGTCCACCATTTTGACGGAATCTGTTAGCCCTACACGTCAACACCACGTGTTGCCAATAAGATAGCGACACGTGTCCATCTTCATAAAAAATATAAATTTATTAATAAATAAATAAATAAATTTATTTTTTTAAAAACAAAAAAAAACAAAAAAAAAAAGAAGAAAAAAAAAAAAAAAACTGGCAGGCAAGGGGTGGCCGCGCGCCACCCCTAGAGGCCGGTGGGCCACCCCCAGTGGCCGAGGGTGGCGCGCGACCACCCCCAGGCCATTGGGGGTGGCCTTCGGGCCACCCCTGGCCACTGGGGGTGGCCGCGCTCCACCCCCAGAGGCCGCCTGGGGTGGCGTGCGACCACCCTAGTGGCCGGGGGTGGCCATCGGGCCACCCCTATATCTACTGGGCCACCCCCAATGGCCTAGGGGTGGCCCCGCACCACCCCCGGTGGCCTCTGGGGGTGGCACGCGGCCACCCCCTTGCCACCTTTTTCTTTTTCTTTTTCTTTTTTTTTTTTTTTAATTTTAATTTTAATTTTTTTCAAAAAAATAAGTATTTTTATTTATTTTTTAATAAATTTATATTATTTTATTAAGATGGACATGTCAGTGCCACATGTTGCCAATAAGATGACGACACATGGCGTTGACGTAGCATTTGACGGAATCTGTTAAAATTTTTAACGGAATTTGACTGTAAGGATCTATTTGTAATTATTGCATATCACAGGACCTCTCATGCACTTTTTAAACCATAAGGAGTGAAAAATAATTATGACATACCACATGGACCAACGGTGCAATTATCCCAAATAAATATGATAAATGAGTGCAAAGAATGAATTGCTCTAATTTTATATAATTTTCTACATAACAATGCATATATGCTTAAAAAAAAAAAAAAAAAACCTTGCTTCACCTATGGCATACCGCAAACGTTTGGCAATCAATTAAGGACAATTGTTCGTCTCACAATTGACGAACGTTTTGTGAATCGTGCAAGGCTTGGAAAACGTTCAGCATTACCGAAATGTACACAAATATAAAAATAACCTAATCTAACGTGCTAGCTCTAGATCATAGCTCCTAATAGCATAATAAATGTATAATAAAACATGTCACCGCGACCATTTATTAAAAAAAAAAAATGATTAAAAGCTTATATTTTGAAAATATCATTTTCATTTGAAAAGGGAAATAAATCCATAAAACTTGCATGAAATGAAAATTGTAAAACAAATTGTAAATCAATAAGGATAGAACATTAGTAATCATGAAAGAAGGGTTAAGTAACAAAGGTTACTTCAAATGAAGATGGATTATCAATAAAACTATTCTTTTCACTATAGAATTTTCCTCTTATAAAGAAGTGTGATAGGATAGGTACCTTCCAACATACTGTACAACATGTCAATGATCGTTCGTATGAGGACCATAATCGTTCGCAAATGGATGACAAACGTTCGTCAAAGGTATATCGAATGTTCGAAGAATCATGGAGAACGTTCAGGGAGGAAAAATAAATGAATTAAAAGCACTCTATTTTGTAAAAAAAAAAAAAAAAATGTTTTTGATGATTGTGTGATTGGATTAATATTTTATAAAAAAATTAAATTTTATATGGGGATCAATGTATATAAATTTTATATTTGTTATATGACATTTTGGTGTAATTGTTATCCGATCAATATGTTGTAAATGGAAATTTTATAATCAACCTGCCAAGACAAAACATGTGAGAGAAGCAATTTATTAAACACCTAGTGTGCAGTTCTTATAAAGAATAACTATATATAGTTAAGTTTAAAAATAATATTTATATTTCATCCACAAATATGTTTCTCAATCAATATTCAGGGCTATTTAGTCATGTTTTAAAGAATTATTATCCATTGTAGTTAAGTTATTAATTATAGAGAACTAAATGAACATGAATAAAATTATTCTTACAATCAAAAGTTATGTTTTTAATATTATGATATCTTAAGTATAATATAAATTCAACTTCTAAATATATAATAATAATAATAACAAACCAATTCCTTCTATTGTTGGTTGGCCAAATACCCCCAAAGTCTTCTATGAAGCTACCATCCAAAGTCTCCATAAAAGCATATGAACGACAACGTTCTACTCGCTTGAATTTGAATCTTGTCTTTGTTTTTGTCTTTTCACTTGGTCTTATTACCTAACCCTTACTAACATTAATATCCTTAATTCTTATTTTGTGTAGCAAAAGGAAAAATGCAATAGAGGGAAAAGCTTCCATGTCCAACATAAAAGAGGTAAAAGACTTCTCATGAGAATCCAAAATGGTAAAAACTTTCATCTTTCTTCATTTTTTAGTAGGTATGAATATTGACCTTCTCAAATATTATTATGTTATTATTATCGCCTATTACCTTACAATGATATAAAAGGTATCAGTCATGTTTTGAGTGTCGTTAAGGATATTATGACTTTTATTATATGTTTCTTACAAACTGACTTAACAGTTTACCTAACATTTATCACATCAGTTACTAAATAATTAAATTTGATTGTGATTGATGTGACAATGCAGTGCGAACTGCATTATCAACTTGAAAAGGGTTTGTAGTATCTCAAACATTTTCCTTACGCCTTAGTTAATCTTCTGGTCTATTAGAATGAAAAATATCAATACTAGAGAATTTTTACTAACCGTTTTAGGTTCATTATGACATATCTATATAAAAATAAACTCAACTAATTCTCAATTTGGTAGTAGGTCAATATCATTTTATTTTGAAGCCACATATTAAAAATTCATAATAAAATGGAATACTCTTTTTTTTATATATATATATAATTTGTAAAAAAAAAGGAAAAAAAAATAGCTATACATATTCCAAATAATAGATCTCATCCATGATTGACATATCATTTGAAAATCAGTTTTTTTAAAAAAATAAAAAATAAAAAAAATTAGTAAGTATAGCACTTCTCTTTTTAAAATAGTAGATCTCATCCATAATTAACATCATTTAAGAATCAATTTTTTTAAAAAAATAAAAAATAAAATTGAGAAGTGTAGCACTTCTCGACAAATTTTAGTCGTGAGTATAAAATATTAAGAAATGCTAAGTTGTACACCCTTGTAAGAGCATTAGTAGCAGTTACCCTATATTGGTTCCCTTCCCTATATTTAGGGAAAATTTCATAAAAAAATCAAAAAACCTCCCACAGCAGATGCCCTATATTTAGATGAGGGGGTTGGGAATGAATAGTGATTCCCAATGTATACATGTCTACTATTCATTCCCTATGTATTATTTTAATATAAAAGAAGAATAATTAATTGATATAGTGAAGAGAGAAAAAGTAGGAAAGAGAGAAAAAGAATAAAATAAGAGTAAAAAAATAATATTTAATTGATATAGGGAAAAGTAAGGGAATCTATTGTGGGATTTTTTTTTATAGGGAAGTAAAAAGTAGTTTTGTTCCTTAAATATAGGGAAAATGGTTGGGAATCTGCTGCTAGTGCTCTAAAGAGCATTAGTAGCAGTTACCCTATATTGGTTCCCTTCCCTATATTTAGGGAAAATTTCATGAAAAACATCAAAAAACCTCCCACAGCAGATGCCCTATATTTAGATGAGGGAGTTGGAAATGAATAGTTATTCCCTATGTATACATGTCTACTATTCATTCCCTATGTATTATTTTAATATAAAAGAAGTATAATTAATTGATATAGAGAAGAGAGAAAAAGTAGGAAAGAGAGAAAAAGAATAAAATAAGAGTAAAAAAAAATAATATTTAATTGATATAGGGAAAAGTAAGGGAATCTATTGTGGGGTATTTTTTTATAGGGAAGCAAAAAATAGTTTTGTTTCCTACATATAGGAAAAATGGTTGGAAATCTGCTGCTAGTGCTCTAATCCTGTTGTCCAATCCATCTTACGTGGATCTCTTTGAGTTATTATTCTTTCTTGGGATAATTGCACCGGAGGTCCCTGTGGTATACCATAATTATTTTTCACTCCCTATGGTTTAAAAAGTTCACTGGAGGTCCTCGTGATATGCAATAATTACAAATCGATCCCTGGCGTCAAATTCTGTTAAAATTTTTAACAGATTCCGTCAAATGCCACGTCAGCGCCACGTGTCGTCATCTTATTGGTGACACGTGGCGCTGACATGTCTAATTTTAATAAAATAATATAAATTTATTAAAAAATAAATAAAAAATACTTATTTTTTTTTTAAAAAAAAACAAAAAACAAAAAAAAAAAAGAAAAAAACAAAAATGGGAAAGGGGTGGCCTGGCCACCCCCAAAAGGGGTGGCCAGGCCACCAACAGCCCATGGGGGTGGCCGCGCGCCACCCCCAGAGGCCGCCGGCGGTGGCGCGCGGCCACCCCCAGGCCATTGGGGGTGGCCTTCGGGCCACCCCTAGATCTTCTAAGGGTGGCCCGATGGCCACCCTTAGTAGATCTAGGGGTGGCCCGAAGGCCACCCCCTGGGCCTTGGGGGTGGCCGCGCGCCACCCCCGGCCACTGGGGGTGGCCGCGCGCCACCCCCTGCAGCCACTGGGGGTGGCGCGCGGCCACCCCCAGTGGCTGGGGGCGGCCAGGCCACCCCCAAAGGGGTGGCTGGGCCACCCCTTCAGCTTTTTTTTTTTTTTTTTGTTTTTTTTTTTGAATTTTTTTTATAAAAAAATAAGTATTTTTATTTATTTTTTAATAAATTTATATTTTTTATTACGATAGACACGTGTCGCCATCTTATTGGCGACACGTGGCGCTGACGTGGCATTTGACGGAATCTGTTAAAAATTTTAACAGAATTTGACGCCAGGGATCGATTTGTAATTATTGCATATCACGAGGACCTCCAGTGAACTTTTTAAACCATAGGGAGTGAAAAATAATTATGGTATACCACAGGGACCTCCGGTGCAATTATCCCTTCTTTCTTTGATTTTTTTTTTTAAAACAAATAAAATAATAAATAGAAGAATAATAACTAAAAAAATCCCCATAAAATATTTCTCTAAAATAATTTTGATAGCCAAAAAAAAGGGGATGAAATTGACGACTTTTGACTCCTGCGTTCCCTTACTTCCTAAGCAAACCCCTCAGCTTCTCATTTCCTATTAAATACTAAAGAAAGACTCCTCACATTAAGCTTGGCTAATAAAAACCCCAAACAATGCTGTTTGGAAACGATGGAGCAACTCAATAAGATTAGGGTTAGGGTTTGATCGATCAAAGCCTCCTTTTCTCCTTCTATCCCTCTCCCTTCCGTTTCTCATGGCCCGGCAGGTTAACTTCTTTGCACTATTGGGAGATGGAGAGGGTGACGAGGACGTTTCGGCCCTACTGGAGCGCGTCGCTGCCGTGAAGGCGGAGACTCCGCCGGCGGAGAAGAAGAAGAAGAAAGAGAAGCAGCAGCAACAAGAGCAGCCCGTGAAGAAGGAAGAGTCGGAATGGGGTATTGACGACGCCGATTTGACCAAAGCAAAGCCTCTTGTGCTGCCCGACTATGGTGATTGGTTCCAATCCATGGGTTCTTTTTCTTTTCTGTTTTTCTATCGTTATTGTATTCGTTGGGTTCTTGTTATCTTGCTGTGATTTGTGTTTGGTTGCTCATAAATTGGTGAAGAAGAATGTTAGTATCATGAACACGGGGAATCTTTGTGCTAAATTTGATGGGTTTTGTGTTAAAATAAACTGTGTATTATGAGAAAATAAAAGGAAATGATGTAACATGTATCTGGGTCTGTTTCTTTCGAGGTCTTAGATCTTTCACACACACACAGATATATATATATTGATTTTGTCCCTGTGTGTTTGTTATTTATTTTCTCATTTTGTTATCGAAATTGCTTTACGAAGGAGTAACAATTCAGGGATAACAGTCGTTTATGCGATTAGAGATGAAGTGTAAAGTTGTCTTAGGGAACGGCAATATTGGTATGCAGATATTCTTGAAACAGTATATTGTGATTGGGAATTACGGTAACATGTTAGTTTGATTTTTATAATTGTTTTGCTTTATTGGATTTCTCTGTACGTGATACCCGTTGTGTAGATTTTTTTTGGTGTTCAATGTTTGTGTCAGCGAGAGTGTTTCACTGATACGCTCTTCTTCTTCTTTTCATTTTCAGTTACAAAAAGAGATATTATAGTTAAAAAACGGCAGCCAGAGTGGCAGGAGCAGGGCCAGGGTCGGGGTTCTGGAAGGTCTGGGCCAGGTGGGAATGGTTATGGACGGAGTTTTGGAGGAGCTGATGGCTATCAGCACAATAATGGAGGACGGAATGATTATCAGCGGAATAATAGAGGGTCGGATGGCTATCGGCGCAATAATGGAGGGGGAAATAATGAGAATACTGAAGGGGAAAATGACTTCCAGAGGAATGATGGAGCTGATGCTGGAAATGCAGATGGGGGTGATTGGCAGGAGCAGGGGCAGGGGCAGGGACATCGGCGTGGTGGTGGAGGGAGAGGGAGAGGGAGAGGGAGAGGCCGTGGTAGAGGAAGGGGATTCAATCAAAGTAATGAGTTTGGAAGTGAGAGCCAGGATGTTGCGAGCAATTATCAAATTGAGAAGCAGGGACCTGAAGGCAATGATGATGGTAGTTGGGAGCAGAATGAGGGTAAAATGCAAGGAAGTGAGGCTCAATATGATGAGAGGCCAAGAAATGTGAATCGGGGCTTTGGTGGTGACAGGAGAGGGTATGGTGGGGGAAATCGTGGTTTCAGGGGCCAAGAGGGCCGCTCTTATGATAGAAAAAATGGAATGGATAATAGAAGGGGTGAACAATCAAATGATTCTGAAGTGAAGGAAAACATTAGTGGTGATATGGGGAATGCAGTGAAAGTTGATAACTACAGTGGTGGAGCTGAGTGGTATGCTCTTTCTGCAAGCAACTCTTATGATTTGGGTAGTTCTTATCAATTTTTTATTTTTATTTTTGCTTATTTGCAACAGTTAAAGATCTTCCTTTCTGTGTGTACCATATATTATGGAAGTTGTCTTTTTTCCTCTCTTTTTGGCTGCCATTTTTCACTTGCATAAAATATGACTACAGTTGTCACGAATTTGGAAAATTATACAATGAGCTATATATCATGTCACAAATGCTTATCATGTCATAATAAAAATCAAGTTTACAAAGGCAAGCTGTCTTAAAACCAAACAACTAGCATTTATGCTGTAGGATTGTGAGTGGCTGAGGTTTTCTGAGCTGGAGGCCACGACCAGGGTCCAGTAGAATTTCTCCATTGAAGCTTTTAGACTTCTGTTCTGTTGGTTTTGTAACAGGGATGTTCCTGTGACTACTGAAGGACCTACTGATGCAGTGCATGAACAGGAAAAGCTTGAAGCTCAAGATAATTCTGAAAAGAAGGCCAAAAATACTGATGAGGATGATGAGAAAGTAATGATTGTCAGTCATTAAATTTATCAAGAACATCTTCTCAATTGGAGATGAATTAATGAATCTTTTGGTTTACAGGAAATGACACTGGAAGAATATGAGAAGGTGCTCTTTGAAAAGAGGAAGGCTTTGGAAGCATTAAGAACGACTGAGGAAAGAAAGGTCACACTTGATAAGGATCTGGAGTCTATGCAACTTGTTGAGAGAAAGAAAGATGACAGCCTTTTCATCCAGCTGGTGTGTAGACTTGTTTGTTTGTCTTGTCTTTTTATCATTTCTATTGTTTACATGTAATGTATTTGGATCCATGTCCTTTTTCTGATGTTAATCAGAAGTCTGAGAAGGAGAAGCTTAAGAAGAAAGGTAGCCTTGAAAAGGATGACAAAGTTCGGAAGGTAACTATGATGCTCCCTTGTGTGCAATATGTGCTCAGGTCTTACTTTTTCTCTAGTGTGATAGTTGTTCTTGTTAGCAAACATAATAGAAAACTTGTCTATTAGTAGATTTCTTTTTTATTCTTATGCTCAAAATAGTCAAATTTGACTATTATCAAGTTTTTTTTTTTTTTTTTCAATCCAGCAGACGAGGCAAAGTGGTTATTTTCCTTATAGAATGAATAGTGAATAGGCTATAGAGCCTATTCACTATTTATTCTATAACTAATAAAATATTGAGAAAAATTAAAACACTATGATATTTATGTATCCCACTTTTCATTATAAAAGCGTGCATAATAATACATAACATGATTATTGAAGATGAACGAAATACTAACGATACTAGTGACATTGAATATGAACAAATCGATGACACTCCCTATGTACAAATTTTACGAGCATACTCTGGATTTCTGGAGTTCATTGAAAGGCATGTGAACATTAGAGACGGTAAAACTCATTCTTAGCTGCAATTCGATCTTATCAAGCACGTGGCAATTGCGTGGTCAATCTTAAGAATTATTAGTCTTATTGTATGTTTCTAGTTACTATATTTTCTTTTTTGCATTGGTTTTTGTTGCCTTTTTTTTTTTTTTTTTTTTTTTTTTTAATTTATAGAAAATGATCAATTGCTTTGTTTTTGGTTGCTTTGCTTTCATAAATTGTGTAATTTTGCTACTTATCAAAAAAAATAAAATTGTGTAATTTTGCTAGAATATTGAACTGGTACAACATTCGTACGGTGTAACTCAAAGAATGTGTGGAAATTCAATATTTTATTTTTCATTGAGTGTTGGCAAAAATATAATATTTAAATGCAAGTAAAGAGTAAAATAGAGAATCTGTTGGATAGAGTACAGAAAAATCATTAGCTAAAGTAGAGAGTTGTACTTTTTTAATAGATACTTTGGCTATTATTATTAGAGATGCTCTTATATATATGAATCACATGTTAATTCTATTTGCTTGTTTGTTGAAAAATATAATCAACGAGCCAAATTATTAGAAGTAATAAAAAAGTAGTCTGAAACTTTTGTACGAAATCTTTTAACACCGGCATTTTCCACATGCTGGCTTTTTAGTGCACTGTTTCACGGTTTAAATGTATGCTTTCTTCTTTGCACCCTAGTGATGCATGACTTATGCGGATAGCTTATGGGGTATGTTTGGTGTAGTGCTAGTTTATTGTGATAGATTCATGGTATTAGCAGTTATGCAGTTCTTTTATTATCTTTTTGTAAGAGGAGAGAGGTGGGGTGGATCCTAGTCCTAGGTTCTTCTATTCGTGAGGTTCTTCCATAGAAACTCCTTGTTGCTTTGCCTCAGTGTGGCTTTCCTGTTGTATTAACATAGTTCTGTTTTTCTTGCAGTCGATGAACATCAATGAATTCCTGAAACCAGCTGAAGGCGAACAGCCTGTTGCTGCTCGTGGACATGGTGGTCGAGGTCGTGGGCGTGGGCGTGGGGGCCGCGGTGAGTCTAGGGGAGAATTTCTGGGCCGGCGACGTCAGGCGGAGGCTGATCCTGCACCTAGCTTTGAGGATCCTAACCAATTTCCTGTTCTGGGAGGAGCAGTTAAAGTCTGAAGTTCGTTGTTCTTTGGACTGTTTTCTTTCTTTCTGTTTGATATCATCCGATGTTTATTGGACTAGCTCCTATTCTAGCTGCTAATTGGGCCAAATTTTGAAGAAGTCTATTGAGGTTTTGGCGGTTGCCATTCCTTTCTTTTCTTATATCAATAGAATCTACTTGGGGAGGATGATCATTTTATCGCGTCTTTGCTTCAAGGGATTTAGTGGAATTTTTTTTATTTGCACTATATATTTCGGTTTTGGGTTCTTGTGATGGTTATATTATTGATTTTGGTCAAATAATTGAATTTTGTTTGTATGAGTTTCTATTTTAGTCCTGCTTGCTTGACTACTTCCAGTTACCTAATGGATTTCAGGCAGGACAACACAAATTTGTGTGTTAACTGGCTGGGATTACCATATTGATATAGGAACCCAGGTTTTTGTCCCATAGTTGTAGGTGATGAGCATTGATATGAGCAGTTTTAATTTCCTTCTGCTAGAAAATGATTGAGATTTTATTCATCCTGACTTTGTGAACAATTATGTAGGCATCACCTAAGAGAGCCGGCATTCCAAGAAAAACCCCTTTCTTTTTTCAATTGTGTTTTGACTGTACATAGATTGTCTTTCTTGTGGGTAATGATGAATTTTGTTTATGGGTATTTCATTTCTCTACAAAAGATGGAATTTTGGTTGGAAAGGCTATCTGGGTTCATATGGTAGTTAGTTTCAACTAGGGTTGGCAATTCGGGTTCACGGGTCGGGTTCGGGTCAACTCGATTCACCCGATTATATAAACGTGTCAACCCGAACCCGGCCCGATTATTAATCGGGTTGTGACACGTGACCCGAACACGACCCGATTAATAATCAGGTAACCCGAACACGACCCGACAAACCCGACTAAAAAACGTGTCACCCGTTTATTCGACACGACACGACCCGACACGGCATCAATTTCACTGTTTTCACATGTTTCAACCTTCAATTTTTTTTTTTTTTTTAATCGGGTTATAATCGTGTTGGCGGGTCAACCCGCGTAACCGGGTTATAATCGTGTTGGCGGGTAATCGTGTTATTGGGTCAACCAGTGCAATCGGGTTATAATCATGTTGGCAGGTCAACCCGCGGGTTGACCCGCCAAACACGATTATAATCCCGAACCCGATTATAATAAACCCAAACCCGGTTTTTTTCGTGTCGTGTTCGTGTCGGGTTCGCGGGTCGTGTCAAAAATTGCCAACCCTAGTTTCATCCAACTAAAACTAATAATAAAAAAAATATTTAGTTAAAATGAAAAAATATTTGGAGAGTTTGGTGTATAAAATTTTTAAAAGTGATAGATAAAATAATAATAAAAAAAATAGATTTTTAGGCTAAAATTTTTTTAAAAAAATTTGAAGAGCTCAATATAGATGGTATAAGACCACAAACATAATTGTTAACTTGTTAACTTTTTGTATTTGCCTGCATGTGTTAACGCAAAAAAAGTGTTTATTCAAATCGTAGGTAATTGGATGTTTTTTTGAAAACGCAGTATTTTAAAAGGTTAACCTGCGATTTCAAAGACTAAACTGTAATTTTGTCAAACGCTTAATTGCGTTTTTAAAAATTATTTTTTTAAATTACACATTTTAAAATCACTATTTTTAAATCGTACTTTTTATAATCTCAAACCCAAACGAACCTCAGTACGAATACAAGTTGTTACAAGGCAACAACTGTGCATTAGAAGGACTTTCGATTAAGGAAGGTTGTGATGCTGAATTGGTGCCCGCAATGGATCCTTGTGCCAGCTATGAAGACCCTTAAATAGCTATGTCTTATTTAGGAAGAATAATAGATGCAGTGGGTATGTTCCACGACTTATGCATCAAGTAATTTTAATAAGGTAATTCAGATTCTTGCTCCTAAAGCAAAGGTCTGGGCAGTGTCAATAAGGGAATTAGTGCCCCAATAGGTTTAGTACTTTCCCTATCAACCATGTATTCCTTATATTCTTAATACCCTGTATTACGATAATATAAGGGGGAAGTTTTTCAATAATAAGGATGAGAAAATTATTCACAACTCTTGTAGTTGCTTGTGAGTTTTGTCACCATAAGTAAATACAGGAGGTTAGATCCTGTTGCCTTTTTCTATTACTAAGCCAATAACACGTTCCGAGTCTCTAGCCCATAACAAAAGTTTATAAAATTAATTTTTATACAAAAAAAAAAAATTATTTTATTAACTAAAATATGATAAATCTTAATAAATATGAACTAATTGATGATAAGTATAGGTTTACGAAAATATATATATATATATATATATATATAAAGCATGATATTTACTTTATATAAATAATGAATAAGTTAATTAACCATAATTTTTCATCGTACCAAATATTGAAAAATAAGAAATATGATTTTTAGAAAACATTTTACTTCGAAACAAACAAAGAAAAAGAAAGAAAAGAAAAAAAAAAGAAAAAAAAAAAAGAAAAAAAGAAAAAAAAGCTTTACCATAAGGCACTCATGGTGAATGTCAAGGTTCCATTGAAATGGTGGGTTTTTATTTCTTTTTTATTATGAGAATATTGAGTTTTATTTTGATAGGAAAAATACAGAATCAATTTCTGGAGTTTGCTTCATATCTTTATAGATTTATTATTATTATTATTATTTTGTGTGTGATTTGGAATTTATATTATAAGTTATTTTTGGTTTAAACCATTATAAATAAACGTATATTGGTAGTATCTCACCATTATTTATATAGAGTAAATATCATGTATTATATTTGTGGTTTGAAATATGATAATGCACTAACAATTTGATAAACTTATATCACGTGGCCACATGATATACTACCAATATACGTCACGTAGATGTCACGTAAGATGACGTATTCATTTTGTAATCAAATTGGTAGCATCTCTAGCATTTTCTATATTTCATATCAACATGATGACATGTCACCATCAGATGGCCTCTGATCCATGTCATACCCCTACAATGTTCCACATCAGCATATTTAAATTAACTATTGGATTTATAGAATCTAAATGTGAGTCTTAAATATCAAACGATTAATTTAAAAAGAGATGTACATTAAGAATATGATACAACGGCAAAATATTGTTGGAAAATACATTCAAGGCAGATAGACTGTCGAACGCCACCGCCATTGTCTGATAAACCAGATGTTCTTTTATCAAGTTATTTACAAGAGAAATGATTTCTACACTCATTTCTCACAACAGTCCCACAACAAGCTGACGTGACTGGTAATATTTTATTACTTTTTTACAAAAAGAAAAGAAAAGAAAACCAAAAAATAATAAAATATTACCAGCCACGTCAGCTTGTTGTGGAGCTGTTGTGAGAAATGAGTGTAGAAATCATTTCTCTATTTACAATTCTTTCACAAGCTGGCGGAACAGCTGTAGCATGTGATAATAAGTTGTGCATAGATATAGGATGCATATAGATTTATGGTGCATTTGAGATTGCGATTTCGTAGATAATAAGTGCTATTTTAAACTAAATTACAGAACATAAATTGTTTGGAAATTGCGATTTAAAAACGCAGAAAATATATTTTTTCAAATCGCTAGTATGATGGTATTTTTTAAAAAAATACAGAATTTTAAAGGTTAATTTGCGATTTTAAATGCTAAACTGCGAGTTTACCAAACGCTTATCTTGCGTTTTTAAAAATCATTTTTTCAAATCTCACATTTTAAAATCTTACATATATATATATATAAAGAAAAATTACATTTACACCCTCTAACTACTACCATATTTACAATGCCCATAATGTTTCAATTTTTACTAAGTAACATAATCTATTATTGAGGTTGTAATGCCTCATTTCTGCACTCAAAATGATAAAAACAAGAAGAAAAAAGAAAATGTGAAAAGAAAAAAAAATTATAAAAAAGAAAGAAAAAAATACAAATATTCAAAAAAAAAAAAGTAAAATAAAATAATCTGAAAAGACGAAAATAAAGGCAAAGATTTAGATAATGAAAAATTATAGGTATTTTTGTTAATTTGGGTCGAAGAACAAAGAATTTGTAAATCCAATAAAAAACCAAAAAATTAAGAACTCGTTAGAAATAAAGTGATGGTTAGATAAGAATAATAAATAAAAGATAAAGATTAAATCGATTTCCACAATCCACACAACCTCAAGCTTCTTGGTACATATGATCAATAATTTGGATTCCTTAATGTCAAACAAATCAATCCCCACCTCTAACCCTTGACAATCACCAAGGAGACTTGCTACACAGGGTATGTTCATCCGTCCCCTGTGAGCATTTTATTATAAAAAAATAATTTTTTATTAAAAAGTTGGCTTTGATGTCTCATGAAAGCCAACTTTTTTAATAAAAATTTATTTTTTTATTATATATGGGGATGGGGGACGGATGAGTGTCCCCCATCCAGCATTTCCCATCACCAAGAGGCACCAAACCAACCCTTTTCTCTTGCAAATTGCAAGCTTTTATATTTGACCACGTGCTAGTCTCGTGTTACACGATCCGAATAAACCAAGACACGGTTCTTGCACAACTACCATACAGGAGTATAAAGACATGAGTTAATCCCACTACGTGGGACCCATTATATGAATTCCACGTGTCTTTAAGCTCCGACACAACAGTAATACAGGAAAATCACTGGAATAAACCCCCCCAGGTACTGTCGGATATGCTGCCACCTGTACAGTCCTACTCGGATACTTAATTTAATTCCCCGCATATCCTCTCAAATTATTAATCTCCCCCAACTCCCAAAACTCACCTTCTCCGAATATTCCCACGTAAATTCCCCTCCAAACCCTCTCTCTCTCTCTCTCTGTCTCTCTCTCTCTTTTCAAAAGACACGACCATTTCGGCATTTCCTTTATTATAAAAGGCTTTCCATTTCGTATTTCCTGATCATCAACATGCAAATCTGTTGAGACTTTGAAAGCTCTCTTGAACAAGAACAACGATGGCGGAGTTTGCTAGGGCTAAGCGAGTTACTGACCCGCTCGACGAGAAGGTCAGAGCTCGGCTCGTCGGCAAAGATCAAACCCAACTCAGTTATGCCAGCAGCGGCAGCGAGCACTCGACAGGTGACGACTCACCCTGCCTCTCCGAGCTCGTCCACGGTTTCCTCGAGAACGATTGCGAGGCTGACTCCCGCGACGACGATCATGACTACTCCAAGCGACTCGACTCAGCGTCCGACCTTCGCGGGGAGGTGGAAGATATGCTTAGATCAACTGCCGGAGACAATGCCGTGGACTCGTACCGAAACTTGCTCGTGGCTCACGTTTCAGAGGCGGCGGAGACGTTCTCGCGGCTGAGATCGAACCGAAACGCGTTCCGACGAAGCGTGATGGCGTTTCTGCGTAAGCTGGGCCACAATGCCGCGATCTGCAAGACCAAGTGGGACTCCTCAGGGGGGCTCACCGCCGGGAGCTACGAGTTCATTGACGTGGTCCAACCAGGCTCCTCCACGTGGCACCCCACCCGGTACCTCGTCGACCTCGACTTCGCCGCACAGTTCGAGATCGCCCGGCCGACGGACCAGTACTCGACGCTTCTGCGCTCTCTGCCGAGGGTCTTCGTCGTCCGTAGCGAGGAGCTGAAGAAGGTGGTGAGGGTTATGTGCAACGTGGTGAAGAGAACGCTGAGGAGCAGGGAGCTCTCCGTTCCTCCGTGGAGGAAGAACCGCTACATGCAAAACAAGTGGTTCGGACCGTACCGCCGGACCACGAATCTGGTCCCGGAGAATACAGTCGGTACAGTTACACTTCCGGTGGGCGGTGCAAAATGCAAGTTCGTCGGGTTCGACGACGCCGTTTCCGACGTCAGTGTCAGCCACCGCGTCTTCTTCGTCCGCACCAGATGATGGATGCGCACGCGCGTCATAATAGCTTTTTTTTGGGGGCTTTTGTTTAAAAATGAGGTTTTTGTTGTAAAATTAATGAAAATAACAAGACAAGATAAAGAGATTGTAAATATGAAATTAGTTCTTCAGGAACTATGTATGATTCTTCTTTATAATTGTGTGTTTTACAAAGTATCCAATACTCCCTTTTATAGACATAAATCATAGTGGGAGGTTAAGGAATAGGAAAGGATAGGACATGAATTAAAAGGCTACATCAATGTATTACATGAATGTTATGGAATTCTAAAAGATAACATGAATGTGTAGAATTCCAATAAATGAAACTAAATGGTCATCCACCAAATGCATGAATGCATTCATAACAGTTTTGGAAATGAGAAATAATACACATATATAATTAAGTTTTAAATTTGTAAGACTATGTGAATTTATTTTGAACAAAATAATTGGAGTTATCATGTCTTAATTTGAAGAGGCCCGATGTCAAATACAGTGAGTATAAGCACATCCACAGCCTACACATTAAGCTAAAAAAATTTAATTTGGGTGCTATCTACAAATAAACAAATATTACAATGACATATGTTTGAGCCACTCTTTAACAATAAAGCACCCCTAACAAAGAAAAGATGGTTGATCTAGTTAACAAGCCATAAAAAGTCTTGTAAAATCTATAAATTTAACAGACAGACTTTCAAAAACTACTCTAAAAAAGAGAGTAAAAAACAACTACAGAAAGCACTCCTTACAAGCCGACGTCGGAAGAGAAACTGCGCGTGTATTGCGGGAACTGGCGGAAAAATATAGATCTGGCCTCAAAAGTAGATGTAGAAGAAGAAAACTCAACCAAACTTTCGCTAACGACATGAACATATAGGTTGCTTCCTTACGAAACGTCTCGTATTAACTTTCTTGCCTGACAAGAAAAAGACAAAGACAAAGACAAAATAAAATAAAATAAAATAAAAGCTCCATAGTCTTAGGAGAACAAAAGCTTTACTGAATCTAAGTAAGGGGAAAACAAAAAACCTCTATAACTTTTGAAGGAACAGGATGGAAGCACCATCGAAGGGAAGGAGTCTCCCTCATTTTTCAGAACACCTCTTTTTTTTCTTCTTTTTTAAGACTTTGTGAATTCATAAAACTAAAGATAAATTTAACAATTAAATGTATAGAAAATATAAAAATATCATTACTCTTTAAAAATAAGTCAAGTAAGTCAGTAATGGATGGTGCGATGGGATAGGTGATATTTATGAGGATGAAGTGGAGGTTCAGTGTTGTTTGGATTGATCTCTGTCTACATGGGAGTGTTGATGTGGACGTGTGATGCGAAGAATGGGAGGCATTGTGAGATATAATTGAGTGGGATATTTTTATGTCACATTATTTTATATTAGTCTTATATTAAAATACATTGCGGGTGAGATTTATGTATATGAAACTTATATATATGGAACCCACATGCATGAATCTTAAACCCTAATGAACTGTTTGGCAACCAAGTGGAATAATTATTCCACTCGGGTTTTTTCTAAAACCCACCCACCCGCATAAAACCCGAATTTTGACCCGAGTTTTGACCCGAGTTTTGAGAAAATTCAATGCTGTTTTTCAGATTAATGGTGGGACCCACGCGCAGGAAAAGTTGACTAAAACAACACGTGGGTCCCACATTTAAATAATAAAATATTAATAATTTAAATAAAATAAATAAATAAAAAAAAGAAATTAAAAAAAAAAAGAGGGGTGGCTGCCGGCTAGCAGCCACCCCCCATGGGGGTGGCCGCGCGGCCACCCCCGACCCTTGGGGAAGGCCGCGCGGGGGTGCTTGGGGGAGGCCGCGCGGCCACCCCCAAAAGGTTGGCAGCCACCCCTTCCTTCATTTTTTTTTTTTTTAATTTTTAATTTTGATTTGAATTATTTTTTTAAAAAAATATTATTTATTTATTTTAATTAAATAATCAATATATAATAAACTATTATTATTATTTAAATTATTATTTCACACAACTTTTCAAAATACTAATCATTATACACAACTTTTTAAACTTCCAATCATTTCTTACTATTAAAATATAATATTTTTCAATCTCAAAATTCAACACCCAAACACAATTTTTTACCTCGATATTTGTAAATAGAATTAGAATTCAATTCTAATTCTAAAAATTCAATACCCAAACGCACCATAAGTGTTTTGGTGTAGAATTGATGTGAGGTAATGTGACGTAAAAAAATCATTTCCCATAATTGAGTACGGTTGATTGTTGCTTTTAGTTTTTTTTTCAAAATTTTTATTTTTTGTAAATATTTTTTGTTTTGTTTTTATATAATTTTAAGAAATTTTATAATTTTAGGAAGTATATTTTTGTGATTAGGAGAGACATGCATTGACATTGTTTGGTAGTTTAGGAGGAAGCATTGACACAATTGGTAGTTTGGATGGCACATTGACAATTGAGTAGTAGCTTGAGGAGGGGGGGTTTGTGTACTTTCCCTGCCAAAAAAAAAAAAAAAATTTGTAATTTAAAAGTAATTTTGTAATTTTATAAATTTTATAGGGGGTATAAAGGTTATTTTACCATTTGACTATCTGATTTAACCTCAAACCCTAATAAGGGTGAGATTGTAAAAAATTGAAAGTTTTACATTAAATTGAAAGTTTTTGAACTTTGAGAGGCAGAGAGATTGTAAAAATGATGGAAGTTTATAGGGTTAAGTGAAGTTTTCCCTATTTAAAAAGATATAAGCGAATTTTCTTTTTATGTGATGCTATATGTAAGACTCCTATCTCTTAAAGATGATGTGGTTTTGAAAATTATCATTGAATTTGAGATTGATTACTATTAAATTTTGATATAATAGTGATTTTAAAAACCACATCACATTTAGAAGAAAAGAAGTGAATAGGAATGTTGCATATAGAATTACTTTATGTGTATGTGTATATACATGTACAATAAAACATACATATAGATTAGAAATTGAATCATTTAAGATTTTAGATAAAATATAAAATAAAAATAATCAATTTTGTGATATATATATATATATATATATATATAAGATTTAGTACGAATACAAAGTTTATAAAAATTTTGAAATATGTAACTATTTTGGGTCGAGCAATGTTAGACCTCTTGCGTCTAACATTGGGTTCTTGTTATCTTGCTGTGATTTGTGTTTGGTTGCTCATAAATTGGTGAAGAAGAATGGAAGTATCATGAACACGGGGAATCTTTGTGCTAAATTTGATGGGTTTTGTGTTAAAATAAACTGTGTATTATGAGAAAATAAAAGGAAATGATGTAACATGTATCTGGGTCTGTTTCTTTCGAGGTCTTAGATCTTTCACACACACACAGATATATATATATATATATATATTGATTTTGTCCCTGTGTGTTTGTTATTTATTTTCTCATTTTGTTATCGAAATTGCTTTACGAAGGAGTAACAATTCAGGGATAACAGTCGTTTATGCGATTAGAGATGAAGTGTAAAGTTGTCTTAGGGAACGGCAATATTGGTATGCAGATATTCTTGAAACAGTATATTGTGATTGGGAATTACGGTAACATGTTTGAGTGTCTTGTGTTAGTTTGATTTTTATAATTGTTTTGCTTTATTGGATTTCTCTGTACGTGATACCCGTTGTGTAGATTTTTTTTGGTGTTCAATGTTTGTGTCAGCGAGAGTGTTTCACTGATACGCTCATCTTCTTTTTTTCATTTTCAGTTACAAAAAGAGATATTATAGTTAAAAAACGGCAGCCAGAGTGGCAGGAGCAGGGCCAGGGTCGGGGTTCTGGAAGGTCTGGGCCAGGTGGGAATGGTTATGGACGGAGTTTTGGAGGAGCTGATGGCTATCAGCACAATAATGGAGGACGGAATGATTATCAGCGGAATAATAGAGGGTCGGATGGCTATCGGCGCAATAATGGAGGGGGAAATAATGAGAATACTGAAGGGGAAAATGACTTCCAGAGGAATGATGGAGCTGATGCTGGAAATGCAGATGGGGGTGATTGGCAGGAGCAGGGGCAGGGGCAGGGACATCGGCGTGGTGGTGGAGGGAGAGGGAGAGGGAGAGGGAGAGGCCGTGGTAGAGGAAGGGGATTCAATCAAAGTAATGAGTTTGGAAGTGAGAGCCAGGATGTTGCGAGCAATTATCAAATTGAGAAGCAGGGACCTGAAGGAAATGATGATGGTAGTTGGGAGCAGAATGAGGGTAAAATGCAAGGAAGTGAGGCTCAATATGATGAGAGGCCAAGAAATGTGAATCGGGGCTTTGGTGGTGACAGGAGAGGGTATGGTGGGGGAAATCGTGGTTTCAGGGGCCAAGAGGGCCGCTCTTATGATAGAAAAAATGGAATGGATAATAGAAGGGGTGAACAATCAAATGATTCTGAAGTGAAGGAAAACATTAGTGGTGATATGGGGAATGCAGTGAAAGTTGATAACTACAGTGGTGGAGCTGAGTGGTATGCTCTTTCTGCAAGCAACTCTTATGATTTGGGTAGTTCTTATCAATTTTTTATTTTTATTTTTGCTTATTTGCAACAGTTAAAGATCTTCCTTTCTGTGTGTACCATATATTATGGAAGTTGTCTTTTTTCCTCTCTTTTTGGCTGCCATTTTTCACTTGCATAAAATATGACTACAGTTGTCACGAATTTGGAAAATTATACAATGAGCTATATATCATGTCACAAATGCTTATCATGTCACAAATGCTTATCATGTCATAATAAAAATCAAGTTTACAAAGGCAAGCTGTCTTAAAAACCAAACAACTAGCATTTATGCTGTAGGATTGTGAGTGGCTGAGGTTTTCTGAGCTGGAGGCCACGGCCAGGGTCCAGTAGAATTTCTCCATTGAAGCTTTTAGACTTCTGTTCTGTTGGTTTTGTAACAGGGATGTTCCTGTGACTACTGAAGGACCTGCTGATGCAGTGCATGAACAGGACAAGCTTGAAGCTCAAGATAATTCTGAAAAGAAGGCCAAAAATACTGATGAGGATGATGAGAAAGTAATGATTGTCGGTCATTAAATTTATCAAGAACATCTTCTCAATTGGAGATAGAATTAATGAATCTTTTGGTTTACAGGAAATGACACTGGAAGAATATGAGAAGGTGCTCTTTGAAAAGAGGAAGGCTTTGGAAGCATTAAGAACGACTGAGGAAAGAAAGGTCACACTTGATAAGGATCTGGAGTCTATGCAACTTGTTGAGAGAAAGAAAGATGACAGCCTTTTCATCCAGCTGGTGTGTAGACTTGTTTGTTTGTCTTGTCTTTTTATCATTTCTATTGTTTACATGTAATGTATTTGGATCCATGTCCTTTTTCTGATGTTAATCAGAAGTCTGAGAAGGAGAAGCTTAAGAAGAAAGGTAGCCTTGAAAAGGATGACAAAGTTCGGAAGGTAACTATGATGCTCCCTTGTGTGCAATATGTGCTCAGGTCTTACTTTTTCTCTAGTGTGATAGTTGTTCTTGTTAGCAAACATAATAGAAAACTTGTCTATCAGTAGATTTCTTTTTTATTCTTATTCTTATGCTCAAAATAGTCAAATTTGACTATTATCAAGATTTTTTTTTTTTCAATCCAGCAGACGAGGCAAAGTGGTTATTTTCCTTATAGAATGAATAGTGAATAGGCTATAGAGCCTATTCACTATTCATTCTATAACAAATAAAATATTGAGAAAAATTAAAACAATATGATATTTATGTATCCCACTTTTCATTATAAAAGCGTGCATAATAATACATAACATGATTATTGAAGATGAACGAAATACTAACGATGCTAGTGACATTGAATATGAACAAATCGATGACACTACCTATGTACAAATTTTACGAGCATACTCTTGGATTTCTAGAGTTCATTGAAAGGCATGTGAACATTAGAGACGGTAAAACTCATTCTTAGCTACAATTCGACCTTATCAAGCACGTGGCAATTGTGTGGTCAATCTTAAGAATTATTAGTCTTATTGTATGTTTCTAGTTGCTATATTTTCTTTTTTGCATTGGTTTTTGTTGCTTTTTTTTTTAATTTATAAAAAATGATCAATTGCTTTGTTTTTGGTTGCTTTGCTTTCATAAATTGTGTAATTTTGCTACTTATCAAAAAAAAATAAAATTGTGCAATTTTGCTAGAATATTGAACTGGTACAACATTCGTACGGTGTAGCTCAAAGAATGTGTGGAAATTCAATATTTTATTTTTCATTGAGTGTTGGCAAAAATATAATAAAAAATAATATTTAAATGCAAGTAAAGAGTAGAATAGAGAATCTGTTGGATAGAGTATAGAAAAATCAGTAGTTAAAGTAGAGAGTTGTACTTTTTTAATAGATACTTTGGCTATTATTGTTGGAGATGATCTTATATATATGAATCACATGTTAATTCTATTTGCTTGTTTGTGTAAAAATATAATCAAGGAGCCAAATTATTAGAAGTAATAAAAAAGTAGTCTCTGAAACTTTTGTACGAAATCTTTTAACACCGGCATTTTCCACATGCTGGCTTTTTAGTGCACTGTTTCACGGTTTAAATCTATGCTTGCTTCTTTGCACCCTAGTGATGCATGACTTATGCGGATAGCTTATGGGGTATGTTTGGTGTAGTGCTAGTTTATTGTGATAGATTCATGGTATTAGCAGTTATGCAGTTCTTTTATTATCTTTTTGTAAGAGGAGAGAGGTGGGGTGGATCCTAGTCCTAGGTTCTTCTATTCGTGAGGTTCTTCCATAGAAACTCCTTGTTGCTTTGCCTCAGTGTGGCTTTCCTGTTGTATTAACATAGTTCTGTTTTTCTTGCAGTCGATGAACATCAATGAATTCCTGAAACCAGCTGAAGGCGAACAGCCTGTTGCTGCTCGTGGACATGGTGGTCGAGGTCGTGGGCGTGGGCGTGGGGGCCGCGGTGAGTCTAGGGGAGAATTTCTGGGCCGGCGACGTCAGGCGGAGGCTGATCCTGCACCTAGCTTTGAGGATCCTAACCAATTTCCTGTTCTGGGAGGAGCAGTTAAAGTCTGAAGTTCGTTGTTCTTTGGACTGTTTTCTTTCTTTCTGTTTGATATCATCCGATGTTTATTGGACTAGCTCCTATTCTAGCTGCTAATTGGGCCAAATTTTGAAGAAGTCTGTTGAGGTTTTGGCGGTTGCCATTCCTTTCTTTTCTTATATCAATAGAATCTACTTGGGGAGGATGATCATTTTATCGCGTCTTTGCTTCAAGGGATTTAGTGGAATTTTTTTTGTTTGCACTATATATTTCGGTTTTGGGTTCTTGTGATGGTTATATTATTGATTTTGGTCAAATAATTGAATTTTGTTTGTATGAGTTTCTATTTTAGTCCTGCTTGCTTGACTACTTCCAGTTACCTAATGGATTTCAGGCAGGACAGCACAAATTTGTGTTACTGGCTGGGATTACCATATTGATATAGGAACCCAGGTTTTTGTCCCATAGTTGTAGGTGATGAGCATTGATATGAGCAGTTTTAATTTCCTTCTGCTAGAACATGATTGAGATTTTATTCATCCTGACTTTGTGAACAATTATGTAGGCATCACCTAAGAGAGCCGGCACTCCAAGAAAAACCACTTCTTTTTTCAATTGTGTTTTGACTATACATAGATTGTCTTTCTTGTGGGTAATGATGAATTTTGTTTATGGGTATTTCGTTTCTCTACAAAAAATGGAATTTTGGTAGGAAAGGCTATCTGGGTTCATATGGCAGTTAGTTTCAACCAACTAAAACCAATAAAAAAAAATAATATTTAGTTAAAATAGAGAAATATTTGAAGAGTTTGGTGTATAAAACTTTTAAAAGTGATAGATAAAATAATAATAAAAAAATAGATTTTTAGGCTAAAATTTTTTTAAAAAAATTTGAAGAGCTCGATATAGATGGTATAAGACCACAAACATAATTGTTATCTTGTTAACTTTTTGCATTTGCCTACATGTGTTAACGTAAAAAAAGTGCTTATTCAAATCGTAGGTAATTGGGTACTTTTTTAAAAACGCAGTATTTTAAAAGGTTAATCTGCGATTTTAAAGGTTAAACTGTGATTTTGTTAAACGCTTATTTGCGTTTTTAAAAATCATTTTTTTAAATTACACATTTTAAAATTACTATTTTTAAATCGTACTTTTTATAATCCCAAACCCAAACGGACCTTAGTACGAATACAAGTTGTTACAAGGCAACAACTGTGCATTAGAAGGACTTTCTATTAAGGAAGGTTGTGATGCTGAATTGGTGCCCGCAATGGATCCTTGTGCCAGCTATGAAGACCCTTAAATAGCTATGTCTTATTTAGGAAGAATAATAGATGCAGTGGGTATGTTCCACGACTTATGCATCAAGTAATTTTAATAAGGTAATTCAGATTCTTGCTCCTAAAGCAAAGGTCTGGGCGGTGTCAATAAGGGAATTAGTGCCCCAATAGGTTTAGTACTTTCCCTATCAACCATGTATTCCATGTATTCTTATTGAGTAATGATTCATCCCCACCTAAAGATACAACTTTTCACCACCTTGTCTATGTGGCAAGGTGGTCCCCCACTACTTTTTGAGTTTTTTATTTTA
The DNA here is from genome assembly GCF_958979055.1 of Alnus glutinosa. Lineage (NCBI taxonomy): Eukaryota > Viridiplantae > Streptophyta > Magnoliopsida > Fagales > Betulaceae > Alnus > Alnus glutinosa. The sequence continues at coordinate 8,050,940 of NC_084895.1, forward strand.
TTTTTTATTTTTTAAAAATGAATTAAGGTGAGGGATCACCTTACCACATAGGCGAGGTGGTGAAAAGTTGTATCTTTAGATGGCGTTGAATCATTACTCATTCTTAATACCCTGTATTACTCTATATAAGGGGGAAGTTTTTCAATAATAAGGATGAGAAAATTATTCACAACTCTTGTAGTTGCTCGTGAGGTTTATGACACTTCGAATACTCTATTTATCTGTCACCATAGGTAAACACAAGAGGTTAGATCCTGTTGCCTTTTCCTATTACTAAGCCAATAACACGTTCTTGGTCTTTAGCCCATAACAAAAGTTTATAAAATTAATTTTTATAAGTTTCTAAACAAAAAAAAATATTTTATTAACTAAAATATGATAAATCTTAATAAATATGAACTAATTGATGATAAGTATAGGTTTACGAAAAAATATATATATATAAAGCATGATATTTACTTTATATAAATAATGAATAAGTTAATTGACCATAATTTTTCATTGTACCAAATATTGGAAAATAAGAAAAATAAATTTTAGAAAATATTTTACGTCGAAACAAACGAAGAATAAAAAAAAAAAAAAAATTACCATAAGGCACTCATGGTGGATGTCAAGTTTCCATTGAAATGGTGGGTTTTTATTTCTTTTTTACTATGAAAATATTGAGTTTTATTTTGATGGGAAAAATACGGAATCAATTTCTGGAGTTTGCTTCATATTTTTATAGAATTATTATTATTATTATTATTATTATTGTGATTTGGAATTTATATTATAAGTTATTTTTGGTTTAAACCATTATAAATAATCGTATATTGGTAGTATCTCTACCATTATTTATATAGAGTAAATATCATGTATTATATTTGTGGTTTGAAATATGATAATGCACTAACAATTTGATAAACTTATATCACGTGGCCACATGATATACTACCAATATACGTCACGTAGATGTCACGTAAGATGACGTATTCATTTTGTAATCAAATTGGTAGCATCTCTAGCATTTTCTATATTTCATATCAACATGATGACATGTCACCATCAGATGGCCTCTGATCCATATCATACCCCTACAATGTACCACATCAGCATATTTAAATTACCTATTAAATTTATAGAATCTACATGTGAGTCTTAAATATTAAACGGTTAATTTAAAAAGAGATATACATTAAGAATATGATACAACGGCAAATTATTGTTCGAAAATACATACAAGGCAGATAGACCGTCGAACGCCACCGCCATTGTCTGATAAACCAAATGTTCTTTTACCAAGTTATTTACAATTATTTTACAAACTGGCGTGACAGTTGTAACATGTGATAATAAGTTGTGCATAGATATAAGATACATATAGATTTAGGGTGCGTTTGAGATTGTGATGTTGAAGATAATAAGTACGATTTTAAACCAAATCACAGAACATAAATCGTTTGGAAATTGCGATTTAAAAACGTAGAAAATATATTTTTTCAAATCGCTGGTAAGATGGTGCTTTTTTAAAAACACAAAATTTTTAAGGTTAATTTGCAATTTTAAATGCAAAACTGCGATTTTGCCAAACTCTTATCTGCGTTTTTAAAAATTATTTTTTCAAATTGCACATTTTAAAATCTTATATATATAAGGAAAATTTACATTTACTCTCTCTAACTACTAACATATTTACAATGCCCATAATGTTTCAATTTTTACAGAGTCCCATAATTATTATTGTGGTTGTAATGACTCCTTTCTGTGTTCAAAATGATAAAAACAGGAAGAAAAAAGAAAAGGTGAAAATAAAATACATTCAAAAAAAAAATTATAAAATGAAAGAAAAAAAAAAAAAATCTTAAAAGACGAAAATAAAGGCAAAGATTTAGATAATGAAAAATTATAGGTATTTTTGTTAATTTGGGTCGAAGAACAAAGAATTTGTAAATCCAATAAAAAATCAAAAAATTAAGAACTCGTTAGAAATAAAGTGATAGTTAGATAAGAATAATAAATAAAAAATAAAGATTAAATAACCAATCGATTTCCACAATCCACACAACCTCAAGCTTCTTGGTACATATGATCAATAATTCGGATTCCTTAATGTCAAACAAATCAATCCCCACCTCTAACCCTTGACAATCACCGAGAGGCACCAAACCAACCCTTTTCTCTTGCAAATTGCAAGCTTTTATATTTGACCACGTGCTAGTCTCGTGTTACACGATCCGAATAAACCAAGACACGGTTCTTGCACAACTACCATACAGGAGTATAAAGACATGAGTTAATCCCACTACGTGGGACCCATTATATGAATTCCACGTGTCTTTAAGCTCCGACACAACAGTAATACAGGAAAATCACTGGAATAAACCCCCCCAGGTACTGTCGGATATGCTGCCACCTGTACAGTCCTACTCGGATACTTAATTTAATTCCCCGCATATCCTCTCAAATTATTAATCTCCCCCAACTCCCAAAACTCACCTTCTCCGAATATTCCCACGTAAATTCCCCTCCAAACCCTCTCTCTCTCTCTCTCTCTCTTTCTCTCTTTTCAAAAGACACGACCATTTCGGCATTTCCTCTATAAAAGGCTTTCCATTTCGTAATACCTGATCATCAACATGCAAATCTGTTGAGACTTTGAAAGCTCTCTTGAACAAGAACAACGATGGCGGAGTTTGCTAGGGCTAAGCGAGTTACTGACCCGCTCGACGAGAAGGTCAGAGCTCGGCTCGTCGGCGAAGATCAAACCCAACTCAGTTATGCCAGCAGCGGCAGCGAGCACTCGACAGGTGACGACTCACCCTGCCTCTCCGAGCTCGTCCACGGTTTCCTCGAGAACGATTGCGAGGCTGACTCCCGCGATGACGATCATGACTACTCCAAGCGACTCGACTCAGCGTCCGACCTTCGCGGGGAGGTGGAAGATATGCTTAGATCAACTGCTGGAGACAATGCCGTGGACTCGTACCGAAACTTGCTCGTGGCTCACGTTTCAGAGGCGGCGGAGACGTTCTCGCGGCTGAGATCGAACCGAAACGCGTTCCGACGAAGCGTGATGGCGTTTCTGCGTAAGCTGGGCCACAATGCCGCGATCTGCAAGACCAAGTGGGACTCCTCAGGGGGGCTCACCGCCGGGAGCTACGAGTTCATTGACGTGGTCCAACCAGGCTCCTCCACGTGGCACCCCACCCGGTACCTCGTCGACCTCGACTTCGCCGCACAGTTCGAGATCGCCCGGCCGACGGACCAGTACTCGACGCTTCTGCGCTCTCTGCCGAGGGTCTTCGTCGTCCGTAGCGAGGAGCTGAAGAAGGTGGTGAGGGTTATGTGCAACGTGGTGAAGAGAACGCTGAGGAGCAGGGAGCTCTCCGTTCCTCCGTGGAGGAAGAACCGCTACATGCAAAACAAGTGGTTCGGACCGTACCGCCGGACCACGAATCTGGTCCCGGAGAATACAGTCCGTACAGTTACACTTCCGGTGGGCGGTGCAAAATGCAAGTTCGTCGGGTTCGACGACGCCGTTTCCGACGTCAGTGTCAGCCACCGCGTCTTCTTCGTCCGCACCAGATGATGGATGCGCACGCGCGTCATAATAGCTTTTTTTGGGGGGCTTTTGTTTAAAAATGAGGTTTTTGTTGTAAAATTAATGAAAATAACAAGACAAGATAAAGAGATTGTAAATATGAAACTAGTTCTTCAGGAACTATGTATGATTCTTCTTTATAATTGTGTGTTTTATAAAGTATCCAATACTCCTTTTTATAGACATAAATCATAGTGGGAGGTTAAGGAATAGGAAAGGATAGGACATGAATTAAAAGGCTACATCAATGTATTACATGAATGTTATGAAATTCTAAAAGATGACATGAATGTGTAGAATTCCAATAGATGAAACTAAATGGTCATCCACCAAATGCATGAATGCATTCATAACAGTTTTGGAAATGAGAAATAATACACATATATAATTAAGTTTTAAATTTGTAAGACTCTATGTGAATTTATTTTGAACAAAATAATTGGAGTTATCATGTCTTAATTTGAAGAGGCCCGATGTCAAATACAGTGAGTATAAGCACATCCACAGCCTACACATTAAGCTAAAAAAATTTAATTTGGGTGCTATCTATAAATAAACAAATATTACAATGACATATGTTTGAGCCACTCTTTAACAATAAAGCACCCCTAACAAAGAAAAGATGGTTGATCTAGTTAACAAGCCATAAAAAGCCTTGTAAAATCTATAAATTTAACAGACAGACTTTCAAAAACTACTCTAAAAAAGAGAGTAAAAAACAACTACAAAAAGCACTCCTTACAAGCCGACATCGGAAGAGAAATTGCGCGTGTATTGCAGAAACCGGCGGAAAAATATAGATCTGGCCTCAAAAGTAGATGTAGAAGAAGAAAGCTCAACCAAACTTTCGCTAACGACATGAACATATAGGTTGCTTCCTTACGAAACGTCTCGTATTAGCTTTCCTGCCCGACAAGAAAAAGACAAAGACAAAGACAAAAAAAAAATAAAATAAAATAAAAGCTCTATAGTCTTAGGAGAACAAAAGCTTTACTGGATCTAAGTAAGGAAAAAACAAAAAACCTCTATAACTTTTTGAAGGAACAGGATGGAAGCACCATCGAAGGGAAGGAGTCTCCCTCATTTTTCAAAACACCTCTTTTTTTTCTTTCTTTTTTTAGACTTTGTGAATTCATAAAACTAAAGATAAATTTAAAAATTAAATGTATAGAAAATATAAAAATATCATTACTCTTTAAAAATAAGTCAAGTAAGTCAGTAATGGATGGTGCGATAGGATAGGTGATATTTATGAGGATGAAGTGGAGGTTCGGGAAATGCTGGATGGGGGACACTCATCCGTCCCCCATCACCCATATATAATAAAAAAATAAAATTTTATTAAAAAAGTTGGCTTTGATGGGACATCAAAGCCAACTTTTTAATAAAAAAATATTTTTTTATAATAAAATGCTCACAGGGGACGGATGAGCGTCCCCTGTGTAGCAAGTCTCGTGGAGGTTCAGTGTTGTTTGGATTGATCTCTGTCTACATGGGAGTGTTGATGTGGACGTGTGATGCGAAGAATGGGAGGTATTGTGAGATATAATTGAGTGGAATATTTTTATGTCACATTATTTTATATTAGTCTTACATTAAAATACATTGTGGGTGAAATTTATGTATATGAAACTTATATATATAGAACCCACATGCATGAGTCTTAAACCTTATGTGTTTTGGTGTAGAATTGATGTGAGGTAATGTGACATAAAAAAATCATTTCCCATAATTGAGTACGGTTGATTGTTGCTTTTAGTTTTTTTTTCAAAATTTTTATTTTTTGTAAATATTTTTTGTTTTGTTTTTATATAATTTTAAGAAATTTTATAATTTTAGGAAGTATATTTTTGTGATTAGGAGAGACATGTATTGACATTGTTTGGTAGTTTAGGAGGAAGCATTGACACAATTGGTAGTTTGGATGGGACATTGACAATTGAGTAGTAGCTTGAGGAGGGGGGGTTTGTGTACTTTCCCTGCCAAAAAAAAAAAAAAAAAATTGTAATTTAAAAGTAATTTTGTAATTTTATAAATTTTATAAGGGGTATATATAAAAGTTATTTTACCATTTGATTATCTGATTTAACCTTAAACCCTAATAAGGGTGAGATTGTAAAAAATTAAAAGTTTTACATTAAATTGAGAGTTTTTAAACTTTAAGAGGCAGAGAGATTATAAAAATGATGGAAGTTTACAGGGTTAAGTAAAGTTTTCCCTATTTAAAAAGATATAAGCGAATTTTCTTTTTATGTGATGCTATATGTAAGACTCCTATCTCTTAAAGATGATGTGGTTTTTAAAATTATCATTGAATTTGAGATTAATTACTATTGAATTTTGATATAATAGTGATTTTAAAAAGTGATTTTAAAAACCACGTCACATTTAGAAGAAAAGAAGTGAATAGGAATGTTGCATATAGAATTACTTTATGTGTATGTGTATATACATGTGCAATAAAACATACATATAGATTAGAAATTGAATCATTTAAGATTTTAGATAAAATATAAAATAAAAATAATCAATTTTGTGATAAAATATATATATATATATGATTTAGTACGAATACAAAGTTTATAAAATTAATTTCTATAAGTTTCTAAACAAAAAATTTATTTCATTAACTAAAAAATGATAAAATCTTAATAAATATTAACTAATTGATGATAAGTATAGATTTACGAAAAAAAAAAAATATATAAAGCATGATATTTACTTTATATAAATAATGAATAAGTTAATTGATTATAATTTTTCATCGTACCAAATACTGAAAAATAAGAAAGACGAATTTTAAAAAATATTTTACGTCGAAACAAATGAAGAATTTTTTTTTTTTTTTTTTTTTTTTTTTTTTTTTTTTTTTTTTTTTTTTTTTTTTTTTTTTTTAACCATGAGTGCCTCATGGTGGATGTCAAGGTTCCATTGAAATGGTGGGTTTTTATTTATTTTTTTATTATGAGAATATTTGAGTTTTATTTTGATGGGAAAAATACGAAATCAATTTCTAGAGTTTGCTTCATATTTTTATAGAATCAATTTTTTTTTTTTTTTTGTTTTGTTTTTGTTTTTTTGTTTTTTTTGTTTTTTTGTTTTTTTGTTTTTTTGTTTTTTTGTTTTTTTTTTTGTGATTGTAAGATGACGTATTCATTTTGTAATCAAATTGGTAGCATCTCTAGCATTTTCTATATTTCATATCAACTTGATGACATGTCACCATTGGATGGCCTCTGATCCATATCATACCCCTACAATGTACCACGTAAGTCAGCATATTTAAATTAACTATTGAATTTGTAGGATCTATATATGAATTTTATATATCAAACGATTAATTTAAAAAGATATGTACATTAAGAATAGGATACAACGGCAAATTATTGTTAGGAAATACATACAAGGCAGATCAACCGTTGAATGCCACCGCCATTGTCCGATAGACCAGATGTTCTTTGACCAAGTTCTTTACAATTCTTTCACAAACTGGCGTGACAGCTGTAGCATGTGATAATAAGTTGTGCATAGATATAGGATGCATATAGATTTATGGTGCGTTTGGGATTACAATTTTGTAAATAATAAGTGCAATTTTAAACTAAATCACAGATTATAAATCGTTTGGAAACTGCGTTTTTAAAAATTGCAATTTAAAAACGCAGAAAATGTGTTTTTTCAAATGGCTGGTAAGATGGTACTTTTTTAAAAACACATAATTTTAAAGGTTAATTCACGATTTTAAATGCTAAACTGCAATTTTGCCTAATGCTTATCATCGTTTTTAAAAATTATTTTTTCAAATCGCACATTTTAAAATCGTTTTATTAAATCGCAAACTCAAACAAACCCTTAAAACTAATGTACCAAAAGCATACAAGTCACTAATTTCATTTTATATATATATATAAAGGAAAAATTACATTTGACAAATTACATTTACTCCCTCAAACTACTACCATATTTACAATGCCCATAATGTTTCAATTTTTACTAAGTCCCATAATCTATTATTGAGGTTGTAATGCCTCGTTTCCACGCTCAAAATGATAAAAAATGAAGAAAAAAGAAAAGGTGAAACGGAAAATGCATTCAGAAATTTTTTTTTTATAAAAAAAAAAAAAGGAAAGAAAAAAAAAATACAAAATAATAATAAAAAAAAATCTGAAAAGACGAAAATAAAGGCAAAGATTTAGAGAATGAAAAATTATAGGTATTTTTGTTATTTTGGGTGGAAGAACAAAGATATTGTAAGTTTTCCAATAAAAAATTAGAGAAAAAAAATTTAAAAATCAAAAGATTAAGAACAGTACGTTAGAAATAAAGTGATAGTTAGATAAGAATAAAAAATATTAAGTATAGATTAAATAACCAATCGATTTCCACAATCCACACAACCTCAAACTTCGGATTCCTTAACGTCAAACATAATCCCCCACCTCTAACCCTTGACAATCACCAGGAGGCACCAAACCAAACCAAACCAACCCAACCCTATCTCTTGCAAATTGCAAGCTTTTTATATATGACCACGTGCCAGTCCCGTGTTACACAAACCCTACCCGTCCTCTGTAGCCCGAATAAACCCCCCTAGGTGCTGTCGTATATGCTGCCACCTGTACAGTCCTACTCGGATACTTAATTCCCCGCATATCCTCTCAAATTATTCAACTCCCAAAACTCACCTTCTCCGAATATTCCCACGTAAATTCCACTCCAAACCCTCTCTCTCTCTCTCTCTTCAAAAGACACGACCATTTCGGCGTTCCTTTTATAAAAGGCTTTCTATTTCATAATACCTGATCATCAACATGCAGATGATCTGTTGAGACTTTGAAAGCTCTCTTGAACAAGAACAACAATGGCGGAGTTTGCTAGGGCTAAGCGAGTTACTGACCCGCTCGACGAGAAGGTCAGAGCTCGGCTCGTCGGCGAAGATCAAACCCAACTCAGTTATGCCAGCAGCGGCAGCGAGCACTCGACCGGTGACGACTCACCCTGCCTCTCCGAGCTCGTCCACGGTTTCCTCGAGAACGATTGCGAGGCTGACTCCCGCGATGACGATCATGACTACTCCAAGCGACTCGACTCAGCGTCCGACCTTCGCGGGGAGGTGGAAGATATGCTTAGATCAACGGCCGGAGACAATGCCGTGGACTCGTACAGAAACTTGCTCGTGGGTCACGTTTCGGAGGCGGCGGTGACGTTCTCGCGGCTGAGATCGAACCGAAACGCGTTCCGACGAAGCGTGATGGCGTTTCTGCGTGAGCTGGGCCACAATGCCGCGATCTGCAAGACCAAGTGGGACTCCTCAGGGGGGCTCACCGCCGGGAGCTACGAGTTCATTGACGTGGTCCAACCGGGCTCCTCTACGTGGCACCCCACCCGGTACCTCGTCGACCTCGACTTCGCCGCACAGTTCGAGATCGCTCGGCCGACAGACCAGTACTCGACGCTTCTACGCTCTCTGCCGAGGGTTTTCGTCGTCCGTAGCGAGGAGCTGAAGAAGGTGGTGAGGGTTATGTGCAACGTGGTGAAGAGAACGCTGAGGAGCAGGGAGCTCTCCGTTCCTCCGTGGAGGAAGAACCGCTACATGCAAAACAAGTGGTTCGGACCGTACCGCCGGACCACGAATCTGGTCCCGGAGAATACAGTCCGTACAGTTACACTTCCGGTGGGCGGTGCAAAATGCAAGTTCGTCGGGTTCGACGACCCCGTTTCCGACGTCGGTGTCAGCCACCACGGCTTCCTCGTCCGCACCAGATGATGGAGAAGCGCGCACGCGCGTCATAATAGCTTTTTCTTTTTTTTTTTTTTGGGGCTTTTGTTTAAAAATGAGGTTATGGAAATGAGAAATAATATACTTACATTTTCTATATATTGTTTTTTACATCCATATATAATTATGTTTTAAATTTGCCATTGAATTTATAGGACTTGATGTAAATTCATTTTGAACAAAATAATCGGAGTTATTATGCATTAATTTGAAGAGGCCCGATGACAAATACAATGAATAAAAGCATATTGACCGCCTATACATTAAGTCAAAAAAATTTGACTTGGGGTTCCACCTACAAATAAATAAATATGAAAAATGACTCTTGCACAACAGTTGTGCAAGGTCTTAAAGATATGGGGTGGGTTTCACCACATGGATCTCACGTGGGACTCATCCCATGTCTCTAAAGTGGTACACAATTGTTGTGCACCAATCACTCCTCAACAAATATTACAAAGACATATGTTTGAGCCACTCTTTAACAATAAAGCACCCTTAACAAAGAAAAGAGGGATGATCTAGCTAGCTAATAAGCCATAAAAAGTCTTGTAAAATCTATAAATTTAACAGACGGACTTTAAAAAACTACTCTAAAAAAAAGAGAAAAAATTACATAAAGCACTCAACACAAGCCGACATCAGAAGAGAAACTACACATGTCTTACAGGAACCGGCAGAAAAACATAGATCTGACCTCAAAAGTAGATGTAGAAGAAAAAGAAGAAAGTTCAGCCAAACTTTCGCCAACGACATGAACAGAGATGTTGCTTCTCTATGAGACGTCTTGTATTAGCCTTTCTGCCAGAAAAGACAAAAAAAAAAAAAAACAAATACAAAGCTCCATAGTCCTAGAAGAACTAGGAAAACAAAAGCTCCACTGAATCTAAGTCATGGAGAAAACAAAAAACCTCCCTAACCCTAAAATGGCTAGGAAGGAAGCAAACACCTCTTTATTTTTTTTTCTTGACTCAATATAAAATCATAAATCTATAGATAAATTTAAAAATAAAATATATAAAAAAAATATATATAAAAATATCATTACCCTTTAAAAGTAGGAAAACGTTAGTTTTGTGCGCATGTAGTAAACCTAATATTTTTCTAATCAGGTCAAGTCGGTAATGGATAGTGCGATAGGATAACTGGATAAGTGACATTTATGAGGATGACGTGGAGGTTCAGTGTTGTTAGTATTGATCTCTCTGTACATGAGAGTGTTGACGTGGACGTGTGATGCGAAGAATTGGAGGTATTATTGTGAGATATAATTGAGTACTGTTGACTGTTGATGAGTGGATATGGGCGCGCGTGGGTGGGTTGTGGATCAAAAAAGTGAAATAATAATGAGAAGACAAAAAAAAGGAAGAGGATAAAGAGAAGAAGAAGATGAGGGAGGACTGAGGAGTGGTCCTCTGCTTTGGTGACACGTTTTACCCAAAAAAAAAAAAGCTTTGGTGAAACGTTTTGTCGTTTAGGTAAAGTGCAAAAACAAATAGGAGCATGAGACTATTGAGACTTATCCTAATTCCTAATACTAAATTAAATAAATTATATATTGAAGGAATAATCATTTGGAAAATGCCGAAGACTCAACCTGGAAACTCCCACGTTCTATTCTCTCCCTCAGTGGCAGGGTCACGTACGTGTCACAACAGGACTTCAACAAAATTTATTGGCTTGGTGCATGCCACGGTTCTGCGTCCTATTCTATCCATTACTTGCTTTATTATAATTAAGCAAAAGAATAATATTATTCAGTTTTAAAGTATTTTCAGTAGTTTTTAAATCTTTTTCTTTAAATATAGAGAACAAAATTACTTTCTACTTCCTTATAAAAAATACAAAACAGCAGCTTTCCTTCATTTTTTCCTATATCATTAAAATATATATATATATATTTTTACTTTTACTTTAATTAAAATTAGGAAAAAGAAGATAAAGTAAGAGAAAGATAACATGTTTTGTGAATAAACAATTGAATGTGAAGTGAATAGTACTTTCCAATGCATTGAGAAGCACTATTCACTTCCCAGGAAAATGAAAATTTTAGGGAAGCTGCTGTATAGGAGTTTTTGTAACATTCTTGAAATTTTTCCTAAAACTTAGGGAATAGATCCCCTTTAGGGAAGCTGCTGTGAATACAATATTCACTTCCCATTTAATTGTTTATTCACAAAATATGTTATCTCTCTCCTACTTTATCTTATTTTTCTTACTTTAATTAAAGTAAAAGTAAAAAAAATAATATTTTAATGATATAGGGAAAAATGAAGGGAAAGGAAGTTGTTGTGGGGTGTTTTTTGATAGGGAAGTAAAAAATAGTTTTGTTCCCTATATTTAAGGAAAATGGTTGGGAAGCTGCTGTGAATGCTCTTAGAGTTGATTTGGAAAGTGTTAAGGTTCGTCAAACTACCCTTATCCTATTGTTATATACTTGAGAAATTAAGCCCATAACACTTGGCATGCCATGTGATTGTGTAAGTTAAAAATAAAAATTGTCCAGCTCCTTTGTAGGTGGTTCACCACCACCCAACTTACTAATCAAACTTTCGAGGGTGGATATACTATCTTTACATGCATTTATTGTCAACTTACTAATCAAACTTTCGAGGGTGGATATGCTATCTTTGCACGCATTTATTGTTGTTAGGTACTTGTTGGCTTGTTTTTATAGCATAAGCTCGTAAGTTTAAGTTCGTAGGTTTACGCCTCTAGATGGTTTTGTTGGCCTTAACACTAGTTTGACGATATAATAATATTGGACGTAGTTTCTTTTGAATGGATATGTTATTGTGGCTTAGGACTCTATTAAGGATCTTGTTAAGACCTTAGGACTTGCCTAGAATATGTTTTGCAGGTTTTTGGTTTCGGAAATGAGTTTCTTCCCAGCACCGAACGTTTAACCTTTATTGGACGAACATTCGATGTCAATACCAAACGTTCAACTCCATTTGTCCGAATGTTTGACGGTCAAGCAGAGAGCCTATTTTGAGCATATTAACTTAAGACTTGTTTTAGCTTGGAATTAGGACTAATGATAGGTCTTTTCACAATTTTAAAGGTTGTGGAGCTTTATGAGGATTTTATAGAGGAGCCTTATGATATAAATGAGTAGAACTTATACGGATACTTGTTATTATATTTTCCGCATGAGCATGTTTACAACTCACATGAAATACCTTTTAAACAATTGTGAACTCTACTTTGTGAAAATGAGTAAATGAATCAATAAGATGATGAAAATTATGTTTTGTAAACGGATGCATATAAAAATCAATAAATAATAATTGCATCGTATGACATAGTACACTGGTATGTGCATGATAACGTCTATGGACTTCCTATACATGTTAACTCTATGGTCAAATGTTTATTTTTATGTTTGGCCTTGGATCCATAGTTCTTGTGACCGGCGTAACCATGTTTGAATGATGATTACTATAGACGGACGTCATTAGCAGCGTGAGACACCCGAAATCGAATTTGGTTGGGCTGCTAATGATGGACAATAGCGTACAATATGCAGGGCATCGGTATTGTATTACAGGTCACTCGGAATAGCGCCAACCTTACCGGAAAGGGGTTAATATTCTGGGCTAATCATTCTTATGTTTTCACAAGTATGCAAGTGTTCTTTTATGGACTAATTTACTTGAGTGACTATTCATTGAGTATCACATGGTGACTGTGGTACATTATTTTATTTGGTGTCTCTTATTGCTGTGAATTCCTTGGAGGGAGTACTCACTTTGTGAGTTTTGTTTTGTACATCACTGTGATGTACCTTATGAGGATGCATATGATGCTGCTTGAGTTCCTCTTCTCATTTGTGACAGAAAATGGAAGAATGTGGTTAGTGGTGCGGGACACCTGCTAGGGAGATAGATTGCTCATGTTGAGAGGGAGTTGACATTAAAGTAGTTTTAGTTTTTTCAATGCATTCTTTGACATGTTTTATGGGATGTATTATTGATACATTATGTTTTATGATACACTTGTATGCATGTTTGTATATGATGCTTCAAATGATTCTACTTGTATCCTTTTTGGGAATGACTTGATGTTGGTTCTCTTGCCCTTTCTTTGCTGAGCTCAGCGTGTCCTTCCTCACATACTTCATTGTATGTCTCTTTGTCCTTCCTGAAGGAGGATAAATTATGAGGTTGTTACTTCATTTTTTACTAACCTGTTGGAATGGATGTTATTCATTTATAATGTATCTATTTTGTTAGGCTTGGATTAGAGTTGTAAAGTGTTATATACTTGTGATTGTTTTTGTCTCTGATGTATTCTGGTTGTCACTGAATGGCCAAATGAGGAGATTGCTAGGTTTTAGAAATTAAGGTGACTTTACTTGGACTGGCTTATCTTCGACAGCTTTTCAACCTTTTGCTTTTTTTTTTTCCCTCCTATAAATAGAATAGGAAGCCTCTTTGGGTCTTTTAGAGGAGACATACTAGAGCGAAATCAGACCTCGAGTACCTCTAGAGAAGTTTTCTTGCTTCTCCCTTGTAAGCCAGGAGGTTTTTGTTTGAGAGCCATCAATGGTTTCCCCCCTGTTAGACTTTGTGAAGCCTATAACTCATTTTGAGCCTTAAAACCCTCTTAAGAGGTTGCTTCACTATTGTTGAGCCAAAAGATGATTTGTAAAAAGCTTGTAGCTTTCTCTCTATTGGAGTCTGTTCTTTCAAACCGCACCATACACAATCTTCAATTGCCAAAAAGTCTACCGGTAGGTCAGTAAGGAGAGACATTCGAAGAAGATTGGCTAGCAGGGAGCTCATTGTTCATATAATTGATTAGAGTATTTTACATGAGTTGTAAGTTTACTCTGCTTGTATTTTAATCTTCTTCAATAAAGTAACCTCTTGAATTTGGTTATCTCGGAGTGGTTTTAGCAGCTGCATTTTCTGTCACAATTCTCAAGATTTCAGATTTACAAGCTCACTCATAAAAGAACTTGGGTACAAGATTGAAGTTCAATGGGCAGGTTAATATTTTTCCCTAAACCACCTTGATCACAGCGGAAGACAACCAATATTTTGATAATACAAGTTTAATATTCCCACATCTAAAAGGAAAAATGTTCTATTCCCTTCAAATAGAACTTCTGTCAATTTTCTTTTTCCCTAATCAAATGGAAAAGGGTTACGATGACGAAAAAACCAAGAGGGAGTAGACTCCCCAACAACAAACTCAAACAGAAATACAATGCAAAGAATAAGAGAACAACAAATAGAAAATGGGCCAAAAAATTGCCAGTCCTCGGACTGCTTAAATGGACTCAACAAGGACAATAAGATAAAAGAACCATAAAGTTTAATCTGCCCGCTAAACCATTGAAAATGGGGTATGCACATTCCCTTCAGAATCCCTTCTGTGTTATGCCCAAGAAGGAAGAAAATCCGAATGTGAAACTCCTGCTATCTAATACACATACTTTCAACAATTATGGCACACAAAGGATAAGAATAACCCTCCGTTTTATGTTAGGACCCATTTAAATTATTTGTCCGAATTTGAAAAAATTCGGGTAGATAATTGTGAGAGTCCACATATGAAACCCATCTGACTGACAAAATAAAAATTGAACTGTCTAACCACTTATCCAGTCAGGTGAATCTTATAAATAGTATCTCACAAATTCATAATCACTTGTCCAAATTCTCTCAGATTCGGATAGATAATTTGAAAAAAAAAAATCCTAATCCCTTTTTGATCTGGCCCTAGAATTAGCATACTGCATAGTTATTCTGACTATCAGTGGATGGATAATTACAACTCTGGAAAATCGAACGTATACCCATTTACAGAAACCATGATTTGCAAGTTTTCTCAAAGGTTGTGGGGCTCAGTGCTGCAGCCGTTCACTGTTTCAGGTTCTATGGGGGCTTTTGTGAGAAGTTTAATTGATGGGTTTATTCCCACAAGATAGAAATAGCTATTCCTCATTTTAAGGAATAGATATTAATAGGAATATCTATTCCTCCACCTACGAAACTTAACAAACTATAAAATAACTATTCCATTCCGGGGGTTTATTCTACCAACCAACTATAACTAGTTTTAACTTATATACAAAAAAAAACCTACAACTAGTTTTAAGATACTCAATGGTTAAGGTAAAACACCATATTAATCAAGCATTGCAAGGTAGAGCAAAAAAATCCAGAAACAGAACAAGAAAGCATGGGAGGGAAACTCTTTCAATCTGAAAAATTGAACCTTTATAGGTTTAAAGACAACATTATTTCTCAACTACTACTTGGGCTCAAACTTTCATATATGTGCACTAGCAAAAAGAATCAAAGGATGGTATTATCTCACAATAAAGTGGTGGGCAGAGAGACTGGCTGAGTTGATAAATTAGAGAGGAAAAAGCCTTGATTTAGAAAAGCATAGGGAACAATAGGCAGAAATTACAGCTCAGCAAGAAGAAGAGGACCCTACCAGTGAATAACTGAAAAATAAAGTGTAAAACACTTAAATAGGTACATTGTTTCATTTTCTCAGACCAATTCTCCATTCAACTAATCTCATAAACAACATAGCAAGGCCTTAGTCTTGCTCTATACAAGTTCAAAATAATACACAAAAATCTAATTTATAGTATATGAGAGAACAAAAATTAGATTTATCTGCTGCCTCTAATCTCTATCATGAAACTGCAATGAAACCTGATCCATGCTGCAATAAAAAGGCATGTATAAATAACTGTCATCAGACCTGTGAAAACATGGACCATGAATGCTACATAAAAGGGAAAGATGGAAGCATACGACCTGTATAAGAAACATATGCTGGGGTGGCACAGTCCTTTCATTTACTCAAACAAGTAGCCTTTTCTGTAGTAAGAAAAACGGCATCAGAAAGCACCAACTCCCCCAGACATTGCTTGCTATTGCTATTGGCTGGTCCAATGGCTGGTCTGAGGAGAACATTGCAGAAAAATGGAACAAATTTGTAGGGCATAAGCCCTGCAAAAGAAATTCCATAGGATGCAGCGTTCTCCATAGAAAACCAATAAGTAATCTATCCATCTAAATGTGCAGGCATAACAAAATATAAATACTTGCAAAAAGAACCTTCCATCACTACGTTCACCAAGAGCAAAACTTGCAGCAACGAAATTGGAAATGAAAAGCACAATAAGACTGGAGTTCAAAATCTTCAGTGAAGCAACCACAATGCAAAAGGAGAAGATGATTAGTAGTAATAAGTAGATGACTTGATCAGCCTAAGAAAAAGGAACTCATTGCCCTTAGATACCATACATGCCACTAGGTTAGGACAAAAAAAAAAGTTCAGAAAGTCATTCTAGTGATACAGCATTTCCAACATAACATCCATGAAGATAGAATAACAAAGTTCAACAATAATATATTGAATACTCTCATTGTAACAAGAAAGTTCCAACAACCACCTTAAATGCCCCGGTCAAGAAAGCTGTTCATCTTTTTCTACCACCACGCTCTCTTAAAGAAAGGTTAAGCGTTTCTCCTGCTCCAATGTTGTAATATGCCAGCGACATATTGTCCTTGAGAAAGCCAGGTTTTCCACTCAATTTCTGTTTATTGGCAGGAAGCTGGATATCCCCTGCAATTTTCTCCTTCAGACTGCCAATAGTTTCAGATAAAGACTGCACTGTAATCTCCAGAAGCTGCCCTTTGAGATTTCCTTCATCAACATTGGGAACAGAGACAGTGATTCGAACAGCCCCCTGCAAAAATAAAAATAAATCTAAATCAGAAAACCTAGAGCCTATTGATTTAAAAAATTAAAAATTGAATACCACTTGAAGTTTACTACAGTTAAAAAGAGCCAAATGCAGAGACTCCACATACCGGATGCTGAGCAAGAAACTGGTCTTCTGGAATAAGCAAAGAATCATCGAGCTTCTGCCTCTTTGGCTCTGGTTCATTCGGAAGCGGTGGAGGAGCTTCCTCAGGTGGTGGCGGTGGAGGCATTCCTTGAGGCAAAGGCGGTGGGGGCATCATAGGCATGGTAGGTTGATGCACAGCAAGAGGAACAAAAGATCGGGGAACTGGCACATGCATAAACTGGGAACCAGGTGGAGGCGGTACAGGAATATTAGTAGCATTCATAGATATTGATGGTGGCATTTGGGGTGGTCGATTCACCAAAAGAGATTGCTGTCCAGAAGTCATTGTCATTGGAGGTGGAGGTGGCCGAACTGAAGGAATCATTGGCATAACTGGTGGCCTGGGTGGGGGTACAGGGAGCCCGACATTAGTTGGAGCAGAATACTGGACTGTGTTTGGGGGCACACGAGGAAGATTCAAGGCTAGTCCAGGTGGAGGAGGAAGTGGACGAACTGATGGCATGCCAGGCCTAGGAGGAAGTGCTGCAGGACCAGGAAGGTTTCTTGGATCATTATTACCAGCATCATTTTGATCCTCTCCACTAATATTTTGTGACATGGCCTGGTTTGCAGTGCGTCCAATGCTTCCAGAGTGACCATCCCATATAACTTGCTTTGGTTGCTCATCTTTCTTCTTCTCAATCTCAGCCTTGACAGCATTAGAGACTTCTTCCTCTGTGGTACCAAAAATATCCGGACGGGTTCGTGCAAGCCCCACAATGTTCCTGGAGATCTCGTCGTCCTGAGCAAGCGTAGTCTCACGAATCTTAGCAAACATCCTTTCTTTCTGCTCTTTGTACTTGGGATCAATGAGGGAAATCCTCATGTGTTCGGACATCTCATTAATGGGGATTAGCTCACCAGTAATTGGGGAAACAACAAATTTTGTTGGGTCTCTTTCTGCAGGGATCCTATCCTCTGGTCTCTTCCAGTTCTTCACAATTCGCATTGGTGGCTCTGGTTCCTCTGTTACCATCATCTCATTCTTCTTTCCATCACCATTCTCTTCAATACTAGTTGCCCTCATTCCCTCTTCAACAAGCCGCACTTCTTCTTCATCCATTTCCATCTCCACCACCTTTCCTGGCTCAACAATATCTTCTTCCATAACTGACACCTTACTTCTCCTTATAACCTCCTCCAGGGTCATTGGAGGGGGTAAATCATCATCCTCATCATCCGCAAAATCTATCATTTCAACCACAACAAAATCATGCCAATCAATCATGGCCATCTCTATTCTTTCCTGCTCCTTTTCATCCTCAGCTTTCTGCCTAGCCTGCTCTTGTGAACGCTCCCACTCGAGACGATTCATACTTCGTTCAAGCACAGTTGTCATGTCAGCAACACTATTCTTTAGCTTCTCCGTCAAACCCTTTGGAGGCATTAAGACTTTTGAATATGCATCAGCAAGCGAAGTGAAAAACATGAACATACTGTGGGTTGGCTTCAAAAAATGGAACTGGGGGTTATTGATTTCCCTGCTTGTCAATCCTGTCAAGAAAGATTTCCCATTTCGGGCCACAAACTGAGCAGTGAGCTTAATTATCTCAAGTTCTTCACCAGTAATCCCTTCAGGAAGCCGAACGGTATACTGCTCAGCTTCCGGGGGCTCAAGAACTTTACGAACAGGTTTGAACTGCGCAGACAGATCAACCTTTGCTGCTGCCGCTTCATTACCATCAGCAGCTGGGGCAGATGGGAGCAAATCAGGCACAGCAGAATCAGTAGGCTGCTGAGCAGAAGACAGATTTTGAGCACGAAATTCGGACAACCGATGTTGATAATATGCATGGTAGGGATCCGATGCATTCAAGAAATTGAACTTCGCATTGCCAGCATTATTTGCAATAATCCTCTTTTCAAACTCTGGTCCATTCTTTGAAACAAACTGAGCAGTTTTGTCAACAATGGTTCTGATGTCTGGGGGAGGATGAATAATTCCAATGGTTCTTGTGTGGGTTGCAACTGTTGAAGGCGCCAAGTTAGCTTTGATCTGCTCCTCGTTTGAAGGTGTTTCATCCTGCTGCTCATCAGACACTTGAGATGCAGGAAGAGGGCCAAGATTTCCATCAAGAGGAGGAGCAGGGAGGGGCAAGATCGGCAAAGAACCTAGCATTTTTTTTTTCAACAGAAACAAAACCTTAAATATGAAGTGACAAAGTGATGGCTTCAAGACAGATTCATCTACCAGCAAGTTATCATTACCTGTGATAAGAAATCAAAGCAAAACCTGGTTAGCTTCTTGCTCAAATAATTGCAAAATGAAGCACTTTGAAGATCTCTCAGCACATCAAATTAAGCAAGCATAACCCACAGCCCAAACCCAAAAGGGGCCCAAAATGCATGGTACACTACAAAGACTAGCATCCTGGGATCTAATTTTTCTTTCTTTTTTTCCTTTTCTCTTGTTCATCAAATAATAGAGGAAGGCATAAAATATATAAATGGATTTCCGATACGTATTATTAGAGAAGTAAAAGAAATCTCATCCACAGACATAAGATACCATTCAGAGTATAAGAATACTCTAAAATCTATCACATAATAGAGGATCCCCAAATATTCTCCATTAATTTCACATAATCGTAATATTCTGCAGTTATTGGGCATTAATAGATTTTCTGCTTGCTTATTTAAAAAAAAAAAACCGTGTACCCTTGTGATTGGTGGGTTGGAAGTACCCTGTGTTTGAAGTGGTGTAGTGTGGGTTGAGGTTCTGGCTGTAAGTGTACCGCGCGGAGGTACACTAGCGAAAATTCATGGCTTAGAAACTCTCTCTTATTCAACCATCTCAAAAAATCCTACTAACTAACAACATTACAAAATCAACTTCAATCAACAATCCAACACCTCACCTTCAACGCCAAATGGAAATTTCAACAAAACTCAACCTTTAATCCCCAGACCACAAAGAGAAACTCAACCCAGCATCACTTTTGGCCAAGCAGAACCAAAATCAACAATAAAACCCAAACAAAATCCTCTCAACCCATTCGGTCATCTCTAACCGAATCCAAAACAAGCCAAAACACCATCAATCACCCCTCCATTCGGCCAACAACCAACAAAATCAACCCAAATCTTCGAACAACAATTTAATCTACTGAAATTCCAAACAACAAACTCAATCCAAATATCAAAGAGCACATCAAAAACCCCTCTAAAATTATGGCAACCAGCATATACATCCAACGAAATCAACACCCAAATTCCACCAAAATTCAAAATCAATTAACATTTAGAGTGTCGACCCATCATAAAAAAAATTTCAGCAGCTATAAACCGATTGGGTACCTCAAGAACACAAGGAAAGAAAAACGAAGAGTCTTACCTAGCTTTGTCGTTTCTCTGGGCCATGTGCCTTTTTGAAGACACCCACTCCTTTCACCCTTCTTCTTCTTCTTCTCCGACTCCCGGCTCTCTCCCTCTCTCTCTCTCCGGTGCAACGGGAAGCAGGGGCCGGGAAGGGGATGGGCTGTGCGGCTAGGAACTAGGTTCACTTGAAACAGGGACTGTGTCACGGTTTCGGGAGTGATTTTATTTAACGAAGGAGAGGATTCTCATGCGTTTTAACGGGAGGGGGGATTCGTCTATTTCCATTTTAACCCCACGACTTCTCTAAATAATACAACTACCCAATTATTTAATTTAGGAAAAATTACAGTTTAGCCTCACAAACTGTCAGCCGTTTTGCAAGTAGTCCCACGAACTACCAACGTTTGGACTCTAACCCTCCAAACCACTAAAACGTTTCAAAAATGCCTATTTTGTTGAAATATGTTTATAATACCCATGCCACGTGTCATTTTTCAATTAAAAAAAATATAAACTAAAAAAACTAAAAAACTAAAAAAAATTAAAATTTTATTTCTTATTTTTTTTTTTTTAAATAAAATGGGTGTTTGGGGGGTGGCCGGCACCACCTTTGGGGTGGCAGCGCGGCCACTCCCCAAACACCAATTTTTTTTTTTTTTTAATTTAAATTTTATTATTTTTTAATTGAAAATGACACGTGGTAAGGGTAATATAGGCATATTTCGATAAAATTGACATTTTTGAAACGTTTTGGTAGTTTGGGGGCTAGAGTCCAAGTGTTGGCAGTTCATGGGGTTACTTGCAAAATGGTTGACAGTTTAGAGAGCTAAATGGTAATTTTTCCTTTAATTTACAATTTAAACTAACTAATTTCACTAAACAAGTAATTAACTTATAGTGTTACTCGTAGCACCTCTACACTAATTAACTTGTAATTAATTGGAATTACAACACTAAAACAAACTGTCAAAGTAAAACTATAGCGAATAGCGAAATGAAATGATCTAAGAAAATCTAAAATATCCTTAAGTATAATAATTATTAAGATCAATAACCAACATAGACCTTCCAAGAATAAGAATCTACAAGATAAAATACTACCGACTATTCTAATCAAACATGACTAAGTAGGTTAGTCACTCAGCATCTTCATCCTAATAAAATGCTACTCCCAAAAGTCCAAAAAACCTGCTAATCTGCAAAACACAAAAGTGTTTCACAGTGGAAAAAGAAGTAACTGCTTAAGTCCACGACTTAGTTGTAATGCCCAAGAAATAATTTGAACACTTAGTAATTTAATAATTAAGTTTAAACACTGCGAAGAGTGGTGATAGACTTGATGTGTTCCGGTTTTCCTTTAGAAGAATTAGAACCACTCAAAACAAATCAACCTTGTGGATTTTGTTGTGGTTGAGCAGGAAACTTACATTTTTCTTGAATGCTTAAAAATGAGGTCAACTTGGTGAGAGTGCTTCTTATATCATCGATGGCCTGTGATTTTTTATTATTGATGGTTGCTTGCCCTTGCACAAATGTTTGCAAAGTGTCCTCAAGAGTCCTCTTATGTAGGGGAGCATAAAGAACAGAGTTAGAGGGCCTTTGAGGTGGTGGTGGTGCATTATTCTCCTGTCTCTAACTAAAATTGGGGTGATTCCTCCACCCCGGATTGTATGTCTCAGAATATGAAGATATAAAAGGCTTTTTGTAAGTTTTCATGGCATTTGCTTGATCATGCAATACTTCTTTAAAAGCTGGAATAGTTGGACACTCATGTGTTGCGTGTCCAATTATATCACAAATGCCATACATTACCTCTTTTTGCATAGATTTGATTTCATTATCTTTCCTTAATTCCATGGCTTCAACTTTTCTAGTCAAACTTAAAATTCTAGCATTTAAGTCATCCCCTTCCCTAAGGTGATACATACCTCCACTAGATGTAGTGGTAGGAGGCTTGGTCTTATTAGAATTTTCAAAAGGAGCAGTCATGTCCTAAGATTTGGCATTTTCAGCTTGTTGGTCAAAGTACTCCCAAGCCTCATTGGGATCCTTGTTTAAAAATTCAGCATTGCACATCATTTCTACAAATTGACGCATTTGGAGCATCAAACCCTCACAGAAAAAAATTAATGGTGTGCCAAATTTCGTAGCCGTGATGTGGGCAAGGGTTTAACAAATCTTTAAAGTGTTCCCAACATTGATAAAATGTCTCTTTTTCCTTTTGAACAAAATTCATGATTTGTCTTTTAAGAGCATTGGTCCTATGAAAAGGAAAAAACTTTTTGAAAAATTCAGTTTGCATCTCTTGCCATGTGCCTATTGACTTAGGTCTCAAAGCATTAAGCCAAGTCTTTGCTTTCTCTTTTAGGGAGAAAGGAAACAATTTAAGCCTAACTAATTCTTCACTACAAGTTTGGTCATGAAAAATGAAACATACTTCCTCAAATTCTTTTATGTGCAAATAAGGATTCTCATATTCAACACCATGGAATTTAGGAAATAATGGAATCATACCTGGTTTGAAATTAAAATTATTAGCTTGGTGAGGAAAAATAATGCAAGAAGGGGTACTGTTTCGAGGGGGTTGCAAATATTCACACAATGTCCATATTGATGGACCATTAAGATTCATATTCTCATTCTCCCCATGATCACTACCATCATTAGCCATCGTGCCAAGTGTGTGAGAATGTATTGAAGACTCAAACAAATTATCTAAGCAAGCTTCAAATTCTATTTTTATCAAACGACCACTCTGATCACGAAACCAACCGTTCATACACCAACAAACAAACAATTATAAAATAAAATAAAATAAAAGATAGAATGAGTTGACCGTATCTGCGATGAATCTCAAATCAAAGCAAACCTCATTAAGACAGCCTAGTGCTCTTTATCAACGCCGAAATCCCAGGCAACGGCGCCAAAAATTTGTTGACAACTTAAGTATGCAATCCCAAGTGCAGGTTGTCGCTAAGTAGTAAATTCTCGGGAGTCCGAGTGTCGAACCATAGGGATTTGGAGAACAAAGAACACTAACAAAATAAGATTAGGAAAAATCTGTGACAATTGATTTGATTGAATGATTTTTATAAAATGCAATAAAAGATATAAAGGAAATAATAATTAAAAGAAATTGCTAAGCCATTAGGGTTTTACTTTTAACAAAACTATAATACTAATTCCTCAACTCATTTTATAACTCAATTGAGAGGCAACTAAGGAGTGCACCCAATCGGAAAATAGAGCAGTGATCATAAAGAGAAAATATCATTAAAAGATCAATCTTAAAATTGATTGATTTCATTATGCAAATTGGTTATTTGATTCGCAGGGAATTCCAAGCATTCACTGTACCTGTAGTTAACAATGAATCAAGGAATTTTACAGAACAAAAACCATTTTCTAAAAATAAATCATGCAATCGATTAAAAAGATTATACATTAAAAACCATAGAAGAGTTGGAGAATAAATACTATAATTTCATTAAAAGTTCTATCATCAAATAAATTCCATCATCAAGGTCCTAAACATCAAGCTAGCAAAATAAAAATACACTCTCAAGAAAAATAAGAACAAAGATCGTTCTTCGGTTCCACGTTTTTCCCTTTTTATCACCACACAAGCAGCAGATAATTGAACAACAGAGAGACGTGATCCACCCTATATTTTATCCAGATTTTCCTCCTTTATTCAAGGTGGTTCTCTGATCTTCTAAAATCTTCTCATTATTTGAATTCCTTCTTTTGAGCCAATTGGTCCCACATGATTTGACTTCCTTCTTTCTTTTCTTCTTTTTCTTCTTTTCTTTGGTCTTCACTCTTCACTGTCTGACTCTCTCTACGCAAGCTAGCAGCATTTGAATTGTCCTCCAAGTCATGGGTCTCACGGTAAAAACTTCATCTCCATCAAGAACTTTATCTCAACATACATATATCTAAAGTGATAAGAGATAACATTGTTAAGATTTGTATTTGGTTTTAAAGTGATGAAAATATTTATTCAAATAGTATGATAATGCTTATTTTAATCCAGAAAAACATGCATATTTAAGCTATCATCACAAGATAAGACCCCAAATCATAGATATTCTTTAAGTGTTGTAGATTGGGATTTTAAGTGTCTAACCCTAGAATTTCTCTATGGGTTAATATTATTAGTTATTGGGGTGTCAAATGGAACCCTAGAATTTTTATGGGTTATCATGGGTTGATGACACTTGTGATATCCAAGCGTCATTGTGATGTTTAAAGTAAAGTAGATTGGTGATTAGTGTTTTTGCAATGTCCTAATGTAGTTGGGCATTGCAAGCTTTGGAATTAGCATTGTTCATCAACATCAATTAGAAAGATTAATTATTTAATACTTACTGAGGATGATACTGTTAGGAATAATCTCACTCTCACCGGCCCATCTGAAAAGGATCAGGCCTCAAGGCCAGCATCAGCCCATGAAAAATTGCGGGCCTCAAGCCAAGACAGCAAGACTCCCGGATAGGCCAATCCTAAGAGATTTACACCCAAACTAGTCTTCTCCGAAAAAAGGTTATTTCTGGAAGTACGCGACAGGTGATACATCCAGATTGAGTCCCGGGAATACAGACATCCCAAGACCGAGATTCAACTCATCCAGTCAAGGCTCGGGGCAAGCATGTTTCGAGAACTCAGGTAGCATTCTCATCCTAGTAAATCCAGATTGGAACCTTACTCCAAGTAGAATTGGGGTAGGAGTGACAATCCGGATCCAATTAGAACTCTTTGAAGATTCGGTCAAACAGTCCTAGTCCTAGTTGAATTGGGATAGGACTCCCAGTCCAAATCTAATCCTTGAAGATCCGAGATCAAATCTTACTCCAAGGCAAATTGGGAAAGAAATCCAATCTAGGTCTGATAATGAATACGAGTCCAAGTCAAACTCTGACGGCGCTCTTAGGTTAAGTTTGGGTAGGAGGCCTAATTCAGTTTTTCCTTCACCTTTTAGCCTATATATAGGCCCTTATACCAAGTATAAATGACATACTAAATTTTGGTGCATTAAGTATACTTTTCTCGCAAATATTAACTTAGGCATCGGAGTGAGAACCCTGATAGGATCTCTTAATTTTAGTTGTTTTGCAATGATCGTGGGAGTTTGAAGAACATGCTGTTCACATTGTACCAGAAACTAATCTAACATTTTGGGGTTGTTTGTGGGAACGATTATTCATTTTTCATAAATATATATATATATATATATATATATATATATATATATATATATCCGCCATGATAGTGAACACACATTCTGGCAGCCGAGTCAACTGATAGAGAAGACAGCAGCCAAAGCCAGTCATTCAGCCTAACCTGCCCTTAAAAGATCAAAATAATCTACAGGCTCCACCGTTCCTTCCCCCAAGCGGTAGATTAGGACTGCGTAGCAATGTTAGAAGAGGCATCTTGGAAATTTGTTAGTATTTTGGCCTCATTCTGTGTTTGGATAAAATCACTTATGTGTAAAAATGCTGTAAACAGGGATTCCACTTGTCAAAGCATTTTCAGAAGACTCTGCACTGCGAAAAAGATAGAAGATTTCAGCCTCCTTGTCAGCCGTCCGGACGACGTGTTTGATGTGGTCTTTTGTTTACCAAAATATATCAATAATAAATAACCACTCGCAATAGGACGAATCCTTGTAGGATAAGGCTATAAAGAGGGTGTCGAACCTCAAGGACTGCGTAGGTATTATTATCAAGCTTATCGAGATTAAATATAACTTAATTTAAAATATATTTGATTTGATTTTGTTTTCTAAAAATAAATACATAAAAGTAAAAGACATAACAATAAATAAAGTTGGGATAAGAGAAAGAATAAGGGATTGATTTCACCACTCACCGCATAATAATGGTCAATCATAAATTAATAAGGAAAATTCATACTATGCATGATATTGGGCTCGTCTCACTCGAGTAGTCAAGAAATTACCTCTAAAGAATAAGTATAATCCATCTTCGGTTGGCATGGACCGTCCACCTAACCACTAAGATGCGGTACAACCCGTCTTCCCTAGGCATGGACTAGCTACGTCTTTAATAGGATATACACACAATCAATGGAATAGTATAACCCATCTTCGGTTGGCACAGATTGTCTACCTAAATTATACTAAACTAGGATGTAGTACAATCCGTCTTCCCTAGGCATGGTCTATCTAATCCTCTTGATCATGTATCAATTAAAACCGCTGTATAACAATCATTTACATAATCACAGAAAATATGAAGGATTGAGTTCAATCAATATAAAAGACTTTCTAAGACAAGATAAGAAATTCATAATGATTGAATATAAAACAGTTATACAACCATCATGCATAGAGAAAATCCCAAACTAAAATACAATTAAACCATTGTTACTTGGAAAGGGCTACATCAACACCCTATTAAGAATTTAGCTGCTCATCGTGGTGCTGAGATGGTCTCCTACCATGTTCTTGTCCTCTTCAATTTGTCAAGCCTTCAAGAAGAATTTTTTCTAAAGCTAAGCACAAGCACAAGCACAAGCACCAGCACAACTTCTCTTGAAGCTTAAAGGTCTATTTATAGAGACTATGAGAGGCCTAGAAGCTCTTGGAATTCCAGAAAAATCATCTCTTGAGTCTTCTTGTCCAAGTAGGAGATTGAAACTTCATTTTTTATTAGCTTTCCAACGCTACCCATTTCATTGTAATCCAATATCTGAGCCACAAGTTATGATCCAACCACTGAGACATATACAGAATCCAAATTTGAATCCAATCCGATTTGACTCTTATTGGAGAAATTCCGATTTAATCATTCTCTTGATTTGATTAAACTTAACAACATCATATAGGTATTCTATTATGATTGTTTAAGCTTACCAATATCTTCTAGGTCTTCTCAAAGTGTGCTTTAACCCCAAAATTAATGGAATTAATTGTGTCTTTATTTAAAACCTGAAAAAAAAAAAAAAAAAAAAAAAAAAAAAAAAACAAAATCAAACAAATAACAATGCTAAGGAATTAACATATATAAGTTAAAGGGCTTGAATGTGCAACATTCGACGCTTATCAGTGTTATCCCGTCCGGACGCCCATCTGTCCACTATTCCATCCGTCCGGACGACGTGTCATACCGTCCGGACGCCAGACAGACCAGCATTATCCGTCCGGACGACGTATCTTTCCGTCCGGACCCTCCACTGTATCGAAAAGCTTCTGTTCTAGCTTGCATCCGTCTGGACCTCTCAGCAACCCGTCCAGACGTCCATCAGTGATCGATCAGCTTCAGATTCTTTCCAAGTTCAAGATATGGGAAGATTGATACACCGTCTGGACGACGTGGTTTCCCGTCCGGACGCATTCATACATAAGGCAAGAATCGCAAATCAAATATCACTGTCCGGACGTCAATCAGCCTTGGTCCGGACGCGCATGCAACTAATATGGAAATTGCCGATTCGACTTCAATCGTCCGGACGCCTGCCCTTCATGGTCTGGACTC
Source organism: Alnus glutinosa (assembly GCF_958979055.1). Taxonomy (NCBI): domain Eukaryota; kingdom Viridiplantae; phylum Streptophyta; class Magnoliopsida; order Fagales; family Betulaceae; genus Alnus; species Alnus glutinosa. The sequence continues at coordinate 8,079,010 of NC_084895.1, forward strand.
ACGCATAGCAGATATGGAAATTGCGTGTTGAAGAATTGCCGTCCGAACGCCAGAAGCCTTATATGTAAGTTACTTGCAGCGGACGTGCGACCGTCCGGACGTCAGTGTCTCACCGTCCGGACGCTGATCTTAAACAGGAAAGATTTTCAGCAAAATTTTCGAAAAATCTTGTCGCACAATTGTCCGTCCGGACGGCTCAGGTTCACCGTTCGGACGGCGTCCGCACATATTACAACAGCCGCCCATTCTGCACCTCAGCCTATAAATAGATGCCCCTGGGCATTGAGAACTGCAAGAATTCGGTATTGAATTCCCCAAGAGCTCAGAGAAGTTCAAGATCCCTCTGAAGCCGTTACAAGTGTGCTGCGCTACATCTGAAGTCTATCTTAGGGGTTGGCCCTAAGGTAAAGGATTCCATTGAAGACCCCTTTAGGTAGGAGACCTGGTTGTTCGTGTTGGGTTACATGTCAGAGAGCAAGGTACGACCACTGCATCGGGTTAATGTGAGTGTTACTATCTTGTATCTAGCTTTGTCTTCTGAATAGTGGAATTCCTGGGTTTGGCTGCCCCAGAGTGGTTTTTCTCTTGATTGAGTTTCCACTTCGTCAACAAAAATCTGTGTGTCTTTTATTTTCCGCTGTGCTTAATTTTTGTTGACACTTGTGCACACACTTTACTTTTAGAAGTCAATTTCGATTTTCAAAATTAGACCAGAAAATAAAGAACAAATACCCGTATTTCTTTTTTTACTGCGCAGTAATTGTATTTAAGATATGGGTTGAATACAATTCGCCCCCCCGAAGTTTCAGAAATTTGCAATTCAGGCATTCCGTCACCCTCACTAGTTAAACCCAAGGGAAAAGTGAACACGTACGTCTCACATGCCATGTTCAAAGATAATGTCCCCTTTATACCCTTGTTTTAGCACTTTAAATTATCGGAATGCCCTTGAAAAACAACACACGCCTTTTAGACAAATTAATGTAAGAGCCACAACCTTTGAGAACACTTTTGTTGGCTTCAAGCCAACAGGGTCACGGTCTGAGCTTTTAGGGTTTCTTCAAAAAGCAACCAACCCATGGAATCTTCCACTGAAATTGGCACCTTTGGGTCCACGCGGCACAGCGGGGCCACATCTTCAATTGAGCACATTTGTTTAGTGAGCGGCCGATGATGGTGAAAACCGCCCACACCATCGAAAATTTCGGTAGGAGATTCATGAGTTGCGAAAATTGGAAAGTAAGTTAGTGACTCGAATTTTATTTTATTTATTTATTTATTTATTTTCTGTTCTTGTATTTTGGTGGTCAATATATAATGATTATTGGTTGTTTGTGTTCAATTCTAATGTGGGTTTGTATTTCTCGGTAACTGTAAGTCAATGGTTATTGATTGTTGGTGTTTGATTCTTATGTTGGGTCTGTACTTTCGTGTTTTAAGCTTGTAAATTGACTCGTTTCTTGCATGAGAAGCATTTTGTAAACCTAAAATTTACTGAGTAATGCGTAGATGAATATTAAGTTTTTTTTTCTTTTCTTTTATTGTCGTTGAGAAAATAGGTCGAATATTTGCAATACCCCTTCTACCAAATTAATTAACTAAAGCAAATTCTTAAAGAATGTACACTATCACTCCAAAAAACAATGGAAATCCTATAAGTGGTTCTGTGTATACATCATGCTTAAGTTCCCCATATTCAAAAATAATAATGAGAATCTTCTCATGAGTTGAAACCTGCACAAATTGAAGAACATATAATTCTTTGGGATTTAATGCGGGAAAATCAGTATATAAGTTGAAACCCAGTATAGGTTAAGCTACTGTTAATGCATTCCTAATCTTTTGAATAATGGTCTCAAATTGTATAGGTTAAGCTATCTATGACTAAGCTATCTATGATTTCTCTACCTTCTTAGTGAAGTAGTTGAGGAGCTGCATAAAGCTCACTCTTATTGAATAATGGTCTCAAATTGTTATGGCGATTAATCATTGTTATTGGTTTTATAGATTAACCGTGATTGTGGGTTCTTTGAATGGCTTGATCCTGAGTTGTGTCAATATGGTATGAGGGTGGCGAGACAATTGCGGCGAGGGCACGAAGTGTTGGTAGCAGAAGCAAAGCGATGTGAAAGCATAGTTGCAGATGAAGTTGGGAAGGTAAAAGCTGAAATGGGGACAAAGATTAGGCAACTCAAGGCATTAATTGAGAAACAGTCTGAGCAACTGAAGTCAGAAGTGGAGATTGGGGAGATCAAAGTCCACACAGTGAAGAAGAAGTACCAGAAAGTCCTTGTCTGTTCATGGATCTTTTGTGCACTTTCACTATTTTTGTTTGGATACACTTACAAAGGGACACACAATGGCAAAGTCTGTCGTATGCCATTGGCTTGAGTCATCCATATGTACTAGTTTATTACTTTTGGGTTTGTAATGAAGTCTATGATTTACCCCATGTTTTAAAGCTACTATTATTATTGTGGTGTAAAAGACAACGTGTGATGTGGTCTTTTGTTTACCAAAATATATCAATAATAAAATTAACCACTCGCAATAGAACGAATCCTTGTAGGATAAGGCTATAGATAGGGTGTCGAACCTTAAGGACTGCGTATGTGTTGTTATCAAGCTTTTTGAGATTAAAAATAACTTAATTTAAAATATGTTTGATTTGATTTTTTTAAAAAAAATAAATACATAAAAGTAAAAGACATAAATTTAAAGATAGTAGGGATGAGATAAAGATTAGGGGATTGATTTCACCACTCACCGCATAACAATGGTCAATAATAAATTAACAAGGAAAATTCATACTATGCATGATAAAGGGCTCGTCTCACTCGAATAGTCAAGAAATTACCTCTAAAGAATAAGTATAATCCATCTTCGGTTGGCACGGACCGTCCACCTAACCACTAAGATGCGGTACGACCCGTCTTCCCTAGGCATGGACTAGCTACGTCTTTAATAGGATACACATAATCAATGGAATAGTATAACCCATCTTCGGTTGGCACAGACTGTCTACCTAAATTACACTAAACTAGGGTGTAGTACAATCCGTCTTCCCTAGGCACGGTCTATCTAATCCTCTTAATTATATATCAATTAAAACCGTTGTATAACAATCATTCACATAATCACAGAAAATATGAAGGATTGAGTTCAATCAATATAAAAGACTTTCTAAGACAAGATAAGAAATTCATAATGATTGAATATAAACATTAAAATCAATTTTCACAGTTATACAACCATTATGCATAGAGAAAATCCTAAACTAAAATACAATTAAACCATTGTTACTTGGAAATGGCTACATCAACACCCTATCATCGTAGTGCTGGGATGGCCTCCTGCCATGTTCTTCTCCTCTTCAACATGTCAGGCCTCCGAGAAGAATTTTCTGTCTAAATCTAAGCACAAGCTCAAGCACCAAGCACACCTTCTCTTGAAGCTTAGGGGTCTATTTATAGGGAGCACACAAGTCCTAGAAGCCCTTGGGATTCCAGAAAAATCGTCTCTTGAGTCTTCTTGTCCAAGTAGGAGATTGAAACTTCAATCCAAGTAGGAAAAGGATTTCAAATTCGGCAAGAATTGCGGTCTTTTATTGCGATACAATTTTATTATAGTAAACGTTCGAATTAGAGAAAATCTATTTCTGACATATTTGTTGAATATTTTATTATCTTTCCAACGCCACCAATTTCATTGTAATCCGATATCTGAAGCAAAAGTTATGATCCAAACACTGAGACATATGCAGAATCCAAATTTGAATCCAATCCGATCTTGACTCTTAGTGGAGAAATTCTGATTTAATCCTTCACTTGATTTGATTACACTTAACCACATCATATAGGTATTATATTATGATTGGTTAAGCTTAAACATATCTTCTAGGTCTTCTCAAAGTGTGCTTTAAGCCCAAAATTAATGAAATTAATTGCATCTTTATTTAAAACCTGAAAACATTAAAATAACACAAAATCAAACAAATAACAATGCTAAGGAATTAACATATATAAGTTAAGGGGCTTGAATGTGCAACATTCTGCGCTTATCAACGTGTTCAATGTGATGATTGGAGAGTGTGTGCTCCACGTTTTGCTAATATTCTTGTTAATGTGATGTTAATATCCTTTGTGTTATAAGACAGCTAATGCAGCCAGTGTAGATAAAGGCCATGTCAATAAAAAAATATGGGTGAAAAATATGGATTAGGACCATTAGGTCAAGCAAAAGGTGGTCGTTTTGACATCTTGTTTTTAAGCATGACCATATTTATGAATATTGACCATAACTTCCTCAAATGACACAAACTGACATTAGTATGGTTGTCCAGTAGATGTTTTCATGATTGTTTATTTGAGACAAAAAAAAAAAGATAAGTATATTTCTAAAACCATGGATCAGATATCAGTTATATTCCAGTCATTGCAAATGATGTACTTAGGTTTTACAAACATAATCATCATTGTCTTATAATAAGCATCCCTAATGTTAGTATTTTATGTTGGCTACATTCTGGATAACAAAAACACTTTATGTAATGGTTGCAAATTAACAGTAACAGGATGATCGGTTCTTCTTCAGAGTCTTCATGTATTTGGACAGTGTTCATTTCAAAGTATGTGACTGATCACAAGCTTCTAGAAGATGTTCATGAAGATTCCTTACAAATTCTAAGCCAAATCAACCGATTCCTGTGCAACCATTCGAACGAGCCTTTGAAGGCGTCCGAACACCCCCGCAGTGTCTAGCAGATTACGTTGACATCGTCCGGATGACAGAGCAACATGTCCAAACGCTAGGTCAATCATAATTCTACACTGAGTTGGATTTCAGAAGTCTACACTGTCAAGGAAGTCTCTGCAAGTCGTCCGGACGATGTGGCAACACGTTCGGACGCTGTCCAGCATTTCAGAATATTCCAGTGTTCCATTCGAATGCGGAAAGGAGTTATAGCAAAGACCATCCAAACGCTCGGCCAAGCTGTCCGGACGTGGACCTGATAAGGATAGAATTGTGCTGTTTCTAAAAGGCGATCGCAGAAGACCGTCCGGACGTGGCTAACTTCCGTCCAGACGCTCGACAGCCAGAGTCCGAATTTCAGCAGATTTAGGTTTTCTGTAAGCCTGTAAATAGAGGGCCCTAGGCTTGTAAATTGTATGAATTCTGTATCGAATTTCATAATGCTTAGAGTGGGTGTTTAGGGAGAATTGAAGATCCGCTAGCTCTCAAGTCGTTGCCGATGTGTGCTCAACAGTTCGTGTGAAGTCTATCTTAGGGATCGGCCCTAAGGTAAATGAATCAATTGAAGACCCCTTCAAGTAGGAGACTTGGTTGGGAAGTGTTCACGATGGGCTTCGTGTCAGAGTTAAAGGTATGACTACTGCATAAGGGTATGTGAGTACGAGTGTCTTGTAACTAGCTTTGTTTCAAGTATAGTGGATATCCTGGGTTTGGTTGTCCCGGAGTGGTTTTTCTCTTCACAGAGTTTCCACTTCGTTAACAAATATCTTGTTTTCTTTATTCCGCATTTAAGATATTTTGTTGCACATAAACACACACACTTGGTTGTTAGAAGTCAATATTTATTTTCAATTGGTATCAGAGCTTGGTACACTCTGTTCTAGATTTATATTTCTTGAGTGTGATCTTTTATTGACTTCTTTGTTTATAATGGAAAAAAGGTGAACTCCAAAGGATGTGTGACAAATTGTTTGAACAATTTGAAAATTGTAAAACTTCTAGCATAGATCATCGTCAAAGACTTGAAAGTTTTGAAAAAGAAAAAGATGTGTTTGTTTAAAAAAATTAGGTCTTTAGAAGATGCTTTAATATGCTCAAAACTGCCTTTGGAAAAACCTTGTGATTATGATATGAGTAATAGTAATACTTCATCTTCTTCACATTCTATGCCTATTCATAGAATTATATTTGTCAAACCTGGCATGTCTACTCATCATTCTCATGCGTCTAGTAGGAATAAAGGTAAAAGGTACAATTATATCCCTACTTGTTATTATTGTAGTATTATGGGTCATACTCGACCTAACTGTTTTCAATTACGCTCTCAGAAGCCACGGGATAAAAAGCATGTACCTAGGGATGATGAGCATGGTATTAGAAATCAGGTCAATAATTTATGTGATCAAGTTAAGCTCATTAGTAAAAAAAATTAGAAAATCCTACCTCTCATGAAAAAAATCCTTTCATGCCTAAAAAGAATATCTCTAATAAACAAGTTTGGATTAAGGAAAGTGACAATCTTTGTTTTGTTGACCATATTACATTAAAAATCCTAGATACTTGCTTGTGGTTTTTGGATAATGCTTGCTCTAAATAAATGACAGGTGGCAGGACACTCCTTAAAGATATTCAAATGGGCAGAGGAGGAAGAATTACATTTGGAGATGGTAGTCAGGCCAAGGTAATTGGCAAAGGATAGATTGACATTCCAGGGATAGAAGTATCTCAAAAGGCTCTATATGTGGAAGGTCTGAAGGCAAATCTCCTCAGCATCAGCCAATTATGTGATGATGACTTGGTTGTCCAATTCTCTAAAAAGGAATGCAACATCTTTGAAAATAATGGAAAGTGGCTAATGGGAGGAGAAAGGACTAGTGACAACTGTTATGGCATTCCAGGTCTCTCTTCAGTTTCTCAGATCATTTGTAATAAAGCTACCATTGATGAAAGTGAGCTGTGGCATCAACGTTTGGGTCATCTAAACTTCACTGACATGCTCAAGATTGCAAGAAAGGAAGTTGTTAAAGATCTTCCTAAAATGAAAGACACTGCAAAAAGAGTTTGTGGTCCATGCCAGCTAGGAAAACAGACTCGAGCTGCTCATAAGAAGACATCAGGTATTCTTACTTGCCGTAATCTTAAATTGCTTCATATGGATCTCATGGGTACCACCTGAACCTCTAGCCTCGGTGGAAGGAAATATATTTTGGTTATTGTAGATGACTATTCCCGGTACACTTGGGCTTTTCTTCTTTGGGAAAAATCTGATGCTTTTGAAGCCGCTCAACATTTGTTCAAAAAAATTCAGATAAAGCAAAATTGTGCCATCATGAGGATCTGAAGTGATCATGGCAGAGAGTTTGAAAATGCTCGATTTGAGAAATTCTGTCACTCTTATGGCATTCAACATGAGTTTTCTTCTCCAATTACTCCTCAACAGAATTGGGTTGTGGAGCAAAAAAATAGAGTTTTACAGGAGATGGCTCAAGTAATGATTCATTCTAAAAATCTTGCTCAACATTTTTGGGGAGAAGCTATCAACACTACATTTCATATCATTAATAGAGTCTACCTAAGGCCAGAAACTATCAAGACTCCTTACGAGATTTGGCTAGGTAAGAAACCCATTGTTAAATATTTTTGGATTTTTGGTAGTAAATGCTATATTCTACGAGACAGGGAAATTTGGCTAGTTAAGTTTGATCCCAAGAGTGATGAAGGCATATTTTTGGGATACTCCACCAATAATCGTGCATACATGGTTTATAACACCAGAACAGAAACAGTAATGGAGCCCATCAATGTGGTCATTGATGATGATATTAGGGCACATAGCAAGGGGGAGATTTCTCAGTCCACTCCAGAGGCTCTACCTTTTTCCACAGATAATGAAAGTAAGACTTCCTCTTCACTAGTTGATCCTGTATCTACTCCTCCTGCCTCTCCTACAGCAGCAGATGTTCTTCCTAACTCAACTGATTGTATGCCTACTGAGGAAACTGATCCTACATTAGATCAAGATACAGAGCTGATAAATCCTCTGGTTGAACCCGCCTTTTGGGTCAAGCTAAATCATCCCTCCAGGCAACTTCTTGGGAATCTCAATGAAGGTAGACGGTTAAGAAGCAGAATAATCAACCCCTCTAATGAGGTTGCTAATCAAGTCACTTACAATTGCTATATGCCTCAATTTGAACCAAAGAAAGTGGAGGAAGCATTGCAAGATGATAGCTGGGTTACTGCTATGCATGATAAGTTGCATCAGTTCACTCGTAATGATGTCTGGACTCTAGTTCCTAGACTGTCTGATTACAATATCATCGACAAAAAGTGGATTTTCATGAACAAATCAGACGAACATGGCACGGTGATCCAAAATAAAGCACGGCTTGTTGCTCAAGGGTACACTCAAATTGAAGGGATAGATTTTGATGAAACTTTTGCCCCAGTTGCTTGCCTTGAATCTATCAGAATTCTGCTCTCTATATCCTGTCATCTAGGTTTCAAGCTTTATCAGATGGATGTCAAGAGTGCCTTTCTGAATGGCATTCTTCAGGAAGAAGTTTATGTGGAGCAACCAAAAGGATTTCTAGATCCTCACTATCCTCAACATGTCTACAAGCTGAAGAAAGCCTTGTATGGTCTCAAGCAAGCTCCACAGGCATGGTATGAGAGATTAACCACTTATCTTCTGGGAAAAAGGGTTCACAAGAGGACAGGCAGATCGAACTCTCTTCATCAGAAATCAAGGAAATCACAAACTCATTGCTCAAATCTATGTGGATGATATCATCTTCGGAGCAACCTTAGATTCTCAAGCTCATGAGTTTGCTGAAGAAATGAAACAAGAATTTGAGATGAGTATGATAGGTGAGTTGACCTATTTTCTGGGGATGCAAGTCAAACAAACCTCTGAAGGGATCTTTATTTCTCAATCTAAATATTTAAAAGATCTGGTGAAACGGTTTGGTCTGGATGGGAAAAGCCATGCTCGTACTCCCATGAGCACAAGTGTCAAGATTTGTGCTGATCTGACAGGCAAGCAAGTAGATCCTACTCTTTACAGAAGTATTATCGACAGTCTTTTCTACCTAATAGCAAGCCGACCGGATATTGCTTTCAGTGTTGGAGTTTGTGCTCGATTCCAAGCTAATCCTAAGGAATCTCATCTCACTGCTGTCAAGCGCATCATCAAGTATGTAAATGCCACTGTTCATTATGGTATATATTTTTCTCGAGAAACAAATCTTGTGCTTACAGGATACTTTGATGCAGATTGGGCTGGAAATGCTGATGATATTAAAAGCACCTCTGGCGGATGTTTTTATGTTGGTACTAATCTAGTAGCTTGGATGAGTCAGAAACAAGCCTCAATTTCCCTTTCCACTGCAGAGGCTGAGTATATTGCTGCTGGAAGTTGTTGTACCTAGTTACTTTGGATGAAGAAATTGCTTTGTGATTATGGCTTCAATCAAGACATGATGGTCATTCACTGTGACAATACCAGTGCTATAAATATTTCCAAGAATCCAGTTCATCATTCTCGAACCAAGCACATTGACATCCGGCATCATTTCATCCGTGACCTTGTTGAGTCCAAGGAAGGAGCTCTTATTTTTATTCCCAAAGAAAATCAATTGGCTGACATCCTCACCAAACCTCTTGATGGAAACAGGTTTGAATCTCTTAGAAAAGCCATTGGTGTTTGTGACATGTCCTAGGCATGTCTCTGCTTCATGCTCGGATCAGACTCTTCCGTTCTTCTAAGCCTTTTCCGTGGGTTGCATATTTTTTTTGTTTTTGTTTTTGTTTTTTTTTTTTTTAAAAAACAGAAAATAAAATAAAATTAGGGGGATTTGATGCAAGGTTTCTTCTAAAATTTTCAGCTATCTCATGTATATTTATCTGTTTAGACAAGTTCTCTGTGCTTTGATAGTATATACATTCATATGGTTAAGATTTTAAGTGTGATATGTGCTGAGTTTTCCTACTGCATATATTTGATAGATAGTTACTTTCTCATGTGATGAAAATGTGCACTATCCAAGACTCCGTAAGGTATTTTTTTTTCTCCTCTGATCTTTTGCTTCTGAAAAGTCTTTTGAAAGTTTTCTTTTTGTGTGATAGGATGGTCAAATTGACCAACTTGCTAGTTGAACCTAGAACCCATAAATTCTAGCATTGTCTCTAGGTTGCAGCACCAAGTGATAAAAAGCATTCCAAACTGAATAAATATGGATAAATAAAAAGATCCACTGCTTCTGTGCTATAAATCTGTTCTTGAACTTGTCCCTATAGAAATAGTCAGTGACCAAATCATTGTGGAAATAGACAGTCACTAAAGGACGAAGTAAAAGAAAAAAAAGTGTTGCAGCTTAGGGGTAGTGTATCAGATGAGGGTGGTTAGGCCCTAGTATGATAAGGTTTGACTTTTGACTAATCCAACTATGAAACTTCTCTCTTTAGCAATTTCAGTTGCTTTAAATCATATCAGCGAAGATCATACCTTATTGAGAAAGTCTTCACACACACACACACACACGCATTGCATGAGTTTAGTTGACTATTGGAAAAACATTTCTGCAGGAAAAGTTATGTTCATTGATTATTATACTCTTCTTTATATGTTTGCGTATTTTTGACAAGCTATCTGACTGTTTTCTCAAGTTTAGATACATGTGTGTGCTGATTTCTTGTTGAAGCCCTAACCTTGTTCTTTTCTCTTATTTTTGGTTATGGTTTTTCTTAAATACTCGGTTTACCCTTTGTCCTCGTGTGACAAAAAGGGAGAGTATTTTTTTGGTTTTTGGACCGGGAATGTATTTCAAACCAGTCAAGTGTTTTTGTCCCAAAATGGCCAAAGGGGGAGTTTTTTAGTATTTTATGTTGGCTACATTCTGGATAACAAAAATACTTTATGTAATGGTTGCAAATTAACTGTAACAGGATGATCAGCTCTTCTTCAGAGTCTTCATGTATTCAGACAGTGTTCATTTCAAAACATGTGACTGATCACAAGCTTCTAGAAGATGTTCATGAAGATTCCTTACAAATTCCAAGCCAAATCAACCAGTTCCTGTGCAACCGTCCGGACGAGCCTTTGAAGGCGTCCGGACGCCTCACAGTGTCTAGCAGATTGGGTTGACATCGTCTGGACGACTGAGCAACACCGTCCGGACGCTAGGTCATTCATAATTCTACATTGAGTTGGATTTCAGAAGTCGACACTGTTAAGGAAGTCTCTGCAAGTCGTCCAGACGATGTGGCAACACATCCGGACGCTGTCCAGCATTTCAGAATATTCCAGTGTTCCGTTCGAATGCGGAAAGGAGTTATAGCGAAGACTGTCCGGACGCTCGGCCAAGCCGTCCTGATAAGGATAGAATTGCGCTGTTTCTGAAAGGCGATCGCAAAAGACCGTCCGGACGTTGTTAACTTCCGTCTAGACGCTCGACAGCCAGAGTCCGAATTTCAGCAGATTTAGGTTTTCTATAAGCCTATAAATAGAAGGCCATAGGCTTGTAAATTGTATGAATTCTGTATCGAATTCCATAATGCTTAGAGAGGGTGTTTAGGGAGAATCAAAGATCCGCTAGCTCTTAAGCCGTTGCCGGTGTGTGCTCAATAGTTCGTGTGAAGTCTATCTTAGGGATCGGCCCTAAGGTAAAGGAATCCATTGAAGACCCATTCAAGTAGGAAACTTGGTTGAGAAGCGTTCACGATGAGCTTCATGTCAAAGTTAAAGGTATGACTACTGCATAAGGGTATGTGAGTACGAGTGTCTTGTAACTAGCTTTGTTTTCAGTATAGTGGATATCCTGGGTTTGGCTGTCCTGGAGTGGTTTTTCTCTTCACAGAGTTTCCACTTTGTTAACAAATATCTTGTCTTCTTTATATTCCGCATTTAAGATATTTTGTTGCACACTAACACACACACACTTGGTTGTTAGAAGTCAACATTTATTTTCACCTAAACTTGGCAACACACTCTAACTATTAATTTTACTCTTTCTTTTCTTCTAAACTTGGCATCATACATATCCTTACCCTTTAACTATTAGGTAAAATTCAACAGAAAAGTGAAGATCCTCTTCCTAATGCCATCCACACCAACAAAGGTTTTATTTATTATAATTTCCTGATAGCAATATGTAATCAACACAGAATTGAAAAGAACCAAAGCACTATCATTTAGCAATGTTGAAACAAGCTTGGGAAAATGCTAACAGAACCTTCAAGGACATAACCCTAAAAGACACACAATTCCACTCTTCAAGTACTGTTTCCCACACAAGCAAATCATTTGCTCAACTCTATTGTTACAACCTAATTCTAACAAACACATATCTAACACCACATTAACAAGAATATTAACAAACATGGAGTTCACATTCTCCCATTCAATATACATATTGTATCAAAACAGAAATACATATTTCCTTACAAACCATGCCTTACATATTGTATCTAAACACCACAGAAAACATCAGTTTTTTGGTTCTTCTAAAAACAACAAACAACAACAATTAGTTCTTCCAAATTGGGTTCATCCTTTTTTCTTTCGCTTGCATAATTTGAATCCCTTTTTCAACAATTGTCACAAGATTTTTGCCTTTGCCTTTGCCTTTGCCTTTGCCTTTGATTTGGACTGCTAAGGCATGTGATGCACCAGTTTCTACTACACGTTGAGGTTCTAAATCACTATCAAGGCCAGTGGTTACAGTGGGACCTTTTTTAATGGGAGCACTGCGGAACATAGCCTTCAACCTAATGGATTGTCAATTTTTTAAAGCAACATATACTGCTTTGGAAGCTGCTTGGGTTGGCACTCTGCCCCATGCTAGAGGTGGGAGAAATCTTGCAGCACCAGATGGAGTGTTTCCTAGTGTCCTTGCAGCAGCAGATTGAGTGTTTTCCAGTGTCCTTGCAGCATCGGATGCTGGCTGAAAAGTCCTTGCAGCCTCAAATGCTGGTTGGAAACTCCTTGTGGCAACAGATTGACTTTGGTTTGCATTCTTCTGTCAAATTGTTAATGGTGACAAAGTTAGCCATAAAGTTAGCCATATCATGACAAATATTAACTAACTATAGTACCTTCATACTAACCCTTCTTGCAAGGGTTTTGGTTCTTCTACATCTGCTAGAACAGCCACTTTGTGATTGAATAAAATACCATAAAACCAAAAATAAAAATAAAAATAAATATATATGTCAATCATAAAAATTATTTGTAAAAATAAACATAAGTAATAATGACTGTCAATATAGTCAACTCACACTTGTTGTAGGCTGGCTAGGACACTCGACCTCTGTTGCAGATTGTAAAGCTTGTGTGGAGGGTCCAGCCCCATTTAGTGGACATGCCCTTTTATTGTGCCCTAATACCCTACACTTGGAGCATCTCATCCTCGCTCCAAATTTCCTCATTCTGTTTGGATTTTTAGGGTCTCTACTTTCATCAGGACCCCTCATTCGTAGCTTCCTAGGTCTACCTGGGGCAACTCTTGGTCTTGGAGGTTCCAATATGTCATGCCCGACAGCACGGACCCATTGTTCTTCACTAGGCATAGGGTATATTAGTGGGGCATATGCTTTTTTGTACATCTCTAAACTATAACATTCATGGGCATAATCCTCAGGTTCCCTACAATCAAACAGTATAGCACAAACTGCATGCGCCATGGGATACCGGTCATTTCCCATTGTCTACAACCATAAGTTTTATTACGCAAGTCCACAACATACCGCAACCGTCTGGGAGCTTCAACTTCAAACAATTTCTCACCAGCAAAATGGGGAACACATTCCATTGCATCTAGCCCAATTGACTCCAGCTTCTTTGCCACCTTAGGACATAACTTACTAGTCAATTTTGAAATGCCATCCCTTTTGACCTGATACCTCCTCATAAGTTTTATTCTTAACATCTCCAACATGGTCAAGATAGGCTTGTCACGAGCTTTCACAATGTAGGTATTGAAACACTCGCATATGTTGTTCACAAGAAGATCACACTTAGGGTAATCGTGGAACGATCCTTTAGACCACCCACTTTGATCAATCTTGTTCAAGTACTCAAAAGCAGCTGGCTCATTCTTTTCAACTCTTGCATATGTGCATTGAACTCGGCTTTGGTATATGCACATGCTGCAACCCATAGCTTATCCTTCAGTGCAACCCCTCGATGCCCTTCATCTATAAAGTTTGCCCATAAATGTTTAACACAAACTCGATGATCCGCCATCGGGATCACATCCTCAAAAGCAGGTATAAGACCCTACAAAAACGAAATAAAGAGTAAATTAGCAATATAAAAAATGACTAATTGTATGCAAATATATATATATAGTAATGGTGTGCAAAACAATCACCTTCTATCGATCAGAAATAAATGTCGGCCTAGCATGCTGGTTATGTGTTCCAAGATCTGAGACCAGCGTTTTCAAGAACCAAGTCCAACTGTCCTTGGTCTCGACTTCAACAACCGCATATGCAATTGGGTACATATTGTCGTTGCTATCCCGACCAACAGCAGCCAAAAGTATTCCCTTAAATGACCCTTTTAGAAAGCACCCATCTACCCTCATAACTGGCCTACAACCATCTAGAAATCCTTTCTTCATGGCTGTAAATGACATGTATAGCTTATGAAATTTGGGTGGAACCTCAGGGCATGGTCTTTCCACCTTCATCAACACAACACTTCCTCTATTGGTCCTTCTCACAGTTTCACAATAATCCCACAACCTCTCATACTAACACTCTAATCTGCCATAAATTTGTTTTACAGCCTTCCTCCTAGCCTTATACATACAACTTGTACTCACATCTACCTTCCACCTATCCTTCACTTCATCCAATATCACATCCATTGGCAAGTTGGGCTGAACCTTGAACTTGTCAATTAGCTTGTTAGCTATCCAAATTGTATTTACAATCGAATTTTTATATTTCCTGCAACACATGTTTCAGTTGCATATAAATTATTTGGAATGACTGCTCATCTACCATCTGTTGACCATACACACGATAATGACATTTGAGATCTCTACACACCACACTACACTTTCTCCTTTGATTTCTTTTAAATCTGACGTCTTTCCCCCTTCTCACATTATACATCTTAACAGCCTCTCTAAACATCTTAATGTTTGGGAATTTTTGTTTCAGTTTGATGTCTGGATCAGCTAGGTCAACTGCATGGAAGTCATGATTGGGTGCATGTGTAACTTCTTCGTCTTCCCCAGTAGGACATGGTGACTCCAGTATATCACTCCTCCCCATTTCAGAATTATTGTCCTCGTCATCAGCAATATCAAATGATCTCATGAAATTGCCACCACCTTCAAACATATCAACATTACTGACATCAGTATCAGTATTGTCATCATCATCACCCTCATCCGTATTGTCATCAGCCTCACCCTCGAAGGAATACTGTGTGGAGGGTCCAGCCCCACCACCGCCAGATTGTGTGGAGGGTCCAGGCCCACCACTATCTCCATCCACTCAACATCGAAAAGATCCAACCCTAGCTCTATAGTCATTTTCATCTTTATAATCATCTTTTTCATTATCACCTTCATCATCTTCCCTTTCCCCAAACGATACAATGTATGAATGCACAATGTAATGGCCGATATGGCAAGAAGACAAAAACAAGACATTATCTTCAGATGTTATTAGGTGCAAACCATCTACGAGACTCTTCACAAGGTCTTTAAAATACATCAAATCTCCAGACTTGTAGCCATATTCTTTTAAAATACCTCCTATCTCAAAGAATGATAGCTTATCATGATCAAAAGTCTCATGATGTACTGTAATAGAACCACTAACATACTCACACCTGGAGTGTCTGTCAAACCTGCTCCCATGATGAACCTCAAAGATCAATTTGGGGGATCCCACCCTATAAGGTGAAATGGTAACATACTTAAGTAAAAAAAGAATACAAAAACACATAGTAGACTTTTTGAGTTATGAATAGAAAGACTGCAATAGTAGACTTTTTGATTATGACATTGGTATAAGACATGAATGTGGGCCTGAAGGAGAGGTAGAGAGAAAAAAGCAGGGTGTATTATCCCTTTCCACTAGACAAAAAGCAAGAGAGTTATTGAAAACAATGCAATCGGGTACATTTTGGGACCACTATTGTTAAACAAGCATATAAATGTTTCTCCCAATCAGACAACATGACAAAGACCCTATGAGGCAACTAAATAAATCAGATTTACAGCCTCTATCGTTATTGCAGTGGACCCAACCTCACAAAATGATAATGCAGCAACCAACAACATCTATGCACACTTGAAAGCAACATATGATCACAATTCATCAGCTAAATCGACCCAAAACAAAAAGGTAATAAAAAATTACAAAACCGGCAAACCCAACATTCACATGTGAAAGCAACATCCCAACACAATAAATTTC
This sequence comes from Alnus glutinosa, assembly GCF_958979055.1. NCBI lineage: Eukaryota > Viridiplantae > Streptophyta > Magnoliopsida > Fagales > Betulaceae > Alnus > Alnus glutinosa. Next base: position 8,095,201 of record NC_084895.1, read on the forward strand.
GCAGTATCGCAAAATTCATTGAAGGAATTTCAGAATAATTACAGACCCGAACAATATAAACCCGAAAATTCCCAATTTCAACACAACCCTAATTTTAAAATGTTCATTTTTTGACTTACCTCCAACCACAAAATGGAAATTAGTGCCCTCGTGAGAGAAATCCCTAATTTCCGTAACACACTGCCGCAATGTCATGCTTTGTAGTTGTTGATAGCAAACGAGATGCTCTGGTTTTAAGAACACGAGAGTTAGTGTTTTCAACTGGTTGAAGAACACGAGAGTCAATGTTTTTTTTTGTCTAAAAGGCATGTGTTGTTTTTCAAGGGCATTCGGGTAATTCAACGTGCTAAAACAAGGGTATAAAGGGGATGTTATCTTCGAACATGGCACGTGACACGAACGTGTTAACTTTTCCGTCGGGTTTAACTGATGAGGGTGAAGGAATGCCTAAATTTCAAATTTCTGAAACTTCGAGGGGGTACATTGCAAATTTTTAAACTTTGGTAGCCAAATTGAAAATGGCTAACAACTTCAAGGGGGCGAATTGTATTTAACCCTTAAGATATTTTGTGAATAGTGACTATGAACAGTGATGTAAATAGTGACTATGAATAGTAAAATTACTTTTTACTATATATAGATGTATTAGAAGTTAACTATTTCAGGAAACCTTTGAAAGCTACATGGAAGGTAAAAATCCTAAGTCTGAATATGAACAAGGCGATTCTTCTAGAAGTTCAACCAATGTTGACTTACCTGAAGAAGGTAATCAAAACGTTGAGATAGAAGAAAACAAAGAAGATTATGAAGACCTAGAGTCAGTGACTGACTTGCTAAACCTTGGTCTTGAGTTTGAAATAGAGGATCAAAGTGATGAAGGAATAGTCTTAGTTGTTGATAACTAGGGGGATTGGCCTCTAGCAGTTTGGCATGATCCCTTATTTTTGAGACTACCAAGTCATCAGTTACACCCCGATGAAATTCCACAGATATCCTCTGGGCCTCATCTTGATGACTCTGAAGATGATGAGTAAGGTAAGTAAAATCTTAAAGTTTAAGTTTCTTTATATAGTGTAAACTTTATGCATATCATTGTTTACAAATTTTGGGGACGAAATTCCAATAAGGTGGGTGGGATGTAACATCTAGGAAATTCAAGCACTTAAAATCCATTATAGAACTCATTAATATTGATGAGAAGGCAATATCAATAAGTTTCTATAACTAATTTAGAGTTGTCTTAAAATTATAAAGCTTATAGGACGTTTGAGTGTTCTATTTTTTGAAATCTAAATTCAACTATAATTTATTGCATGAATTTCGAGGCAAAATAAAGTTGAAAAAATGTTTGGATGATTTATAGAATTTAAATTGTATTTGAAATCATGTTTGGGTGATAGTTGTATGAGAGTATTTTTTTTACGGAAAATCATGGTAGGAAATGATTGGAGGTATGAGAATTTGTGTAGATCAATTATTGGAAGACATGTGGCGTGATATTACTGGTGTGAGGAACAGTAATATCACATGCCAGAAGATTGTGCGTGCAGTTTTGGTAAAAAGGGCTGATTTTTTTTTAGACTCGTCGAACATGTTGGAAACAAGATCAAATAATCCGGTGCAGCCAATCTGACGGTAAGCTCGGTCAATGGCATTATTTTTTCCATCAGCAACCGTTGGATCAGAGAAAAGTTTCATCCAATGGTTGCTATTTCCACTCTCACATTTACAATTTCTACACACACCACACAATAGCACAAGCTCAATTCGAAATACGCATTCGCCTGGTTTACCGTGCAAATCAGGAGTTATTGGGTGTGGGCACTCGGACGCTATACAGATCAATTCAACGACACAGATGAGAACTCATATACATGCATCGCATCTGATGAGTGCCAAAAAGTGTATATTTAGACCACTTAATTTACATAAGTTAGACCTTTAATTTTGTTATTTTTAATATTTTTTTTGTTAGTTTTGGTGTTTTAGTATTTTTTGCAGGTGATTGATAAAAAATATGATATTTTGGTAGAAGTGCAAATAAATTGGACAAGTGGGGCCAATCGTAGATGAAGTGATAAAAAGGAAAAAAAATATGTGTATATATATATATAAAAGACAAAAGAGAGACATGCGACCTCACCATCAAGACTTTGCAACACCTAGCAATAATACTCATGGACTTTGTGAAAGAAAAGAAGGCAAATCCGTGAATGAAAAGAGGAGAAGAAAAAGAAGAAAAATAATAAAGCAAAGCAGGCCACCACATGCAATCAAGTCTTCCTTCCTTTTCGGCCACCACATGCAATCAAGTCTTCCCTTCTTTTCGGCAGCACATGCAATAAAGCATCTCTCTTTCCACTCAACAAAGTCTGGAAGCACCGAACCACACCATTCTCGTGAGACACAAGGTGGAAAAGATAAAAGACAAAGGAGACATTAATTCTCTTGAGCTGGCAGCAAAATAAAGAGACTTGACTCTTTCCAAAATGTGCAGCACGTGAATCTCTCCACTCAAATGGGACAGCATCATTTCCACCTTTCGGCCATCTTCCTTCCACTAAAACCGCATCTCTACCTCCACTCTCTCTACCCATTCGGCCAGCATATATATATATATATATATATATGTGGAAGAAAGAGTGGTTGAGTAGGGGAGTAGAGGCGTGAGCCTCTTTGTACATAACTTCTTCTCTCCTTCCTGCTTCTCTCCTTCTTGTAGCTTATTTCTTTCCTTTTGTAACTCTTTGATTTTTATGCTTTTAATTTAATGTTTTAAGTTGTAGTTATTTTATCATGAGTAGCTAATATTTTCGTTTAGGGTTGAGGATGAAACCTCACCATTGAAGAGAAACTGAGTTTCATGCTTGTTCATGCTATTTGAGTTTATGGGTTTGATTTCTCATTGTTCTACTTCGATTTTTCTGAGATGATGTTTTGATATCTCTTGTGGTTTCCGGATACAAGTGATGATGTGGAATAAGTTTCATTAAATCGATTGCTTGGTTTTTCATCTATCAAAACATTGGATATTCATTGTGTTTCGTTCGACTAATACATTTGATGATTTGGTTAAATCCTAATATCTTTTGTGATTTGTGCAATGAACGGATTCATTGAATGATTCAAATGATTTTTGAAGCAATGTAGAGCATATCTAAGATTTGTATGTGACAACCTCAAAATATGTGTGATGAGCATGAGATTAGGTTATTGTGATTTGGTGAGTGTAGATTCCAAAACCCTAGACCCCTTTATTTTCATTATTCTTGTTTATGTTTTCTTTTATAAAAAAACCATAAATTTGGAACTAGGTTAAAATAGGATTAGTTTGAATAGAAACTAATTTTCGCAACACAATTCCCTGTGGGATCGACCTCGCACTTGCATAACGCTATATTGCAAAACGATTCGTGCACTTGCGAGTACTAATTTAAAACACAACAGCATCCAATGGTAATTAATCCGTCATCGCTAAAAACACGGTGTAAATGTTTTGCACCCAATTGAACCGCATCCGCTGTACGCGTTTAACGCCTTGGTAGACTAAAAAGTGGATGAGACGTGCGTAGGAAGAGCAAAAATTTGCGTTGGAATTCGGAAACTGAAGCTTGAAATTTGAAGCGAATTTGGGTAATATTCGGGTTGAATGCAGGTTATATTATATATCTGAATTTCAAAAAAAAAAAAAAAAAAACCCTAACACTATAGCAAGTAGAATTTTTTTCTTTTTTTGCATCCAAACATCCCATTAATGATCAAGTCTCAAACCCTTAAAACTGAAAGTTGATATTTGAGCTTAAAACTTTGACTGAACCAAAAATAGGTCAAACGAACTCAGATTTAGTCGAATTAAAGCCCATTATACTCACAATAAAAATATCTATCATATGGTAAAATTTTGTGAAAATTCCACCGTTGGCTTTTAGACTTATAATTGACTATTTGGTTGCCAAATGGCACTTTTGTTGACGTTTTATTTCTAAATTTGGACATGATAATTATGTTTTTAGAGCAAATAATGACTCAATATAATACATATATTGTAATAACCTGGATCTCCCTATGGGATAAATTAGTAAATTGCCAAAAAAAAAAAATTTAATATTTTTTTTAAAATAATAAATACCTAATTTTAAATTTAATTATTTTTTTATTACTATTAAAATATCCATTTTATTTATAAACCCTAGTAGCTGTTTTTGGTCTATAAACCCTAGCTCTATAAATATGCGTTTAAGTCATCACCATCTTTTCCTCTCACAACCTTTACCAGCCACAGCCACAGCCACACCCACTCTCACTCTTGCAAGAACTTTCAACTTCTGCAAGCAAGGTAATATCTTTGTTTATTTTCTTTCCTTATTTGGTTAGTTGACAATACAACAACCACCTGCATATTTTCTTTCCTTCTATATTTCTTTTCTTTTTCCTTTTGTGTTGGTACAGGGATAGCTAGTAGACGTGATAACATATTTATTTGTCTTCCTGTTATATTTTTTAAAAGCCTCATTGTAGACCACTGAAAGTAGCTTTCTCCCTTCTTTATTCGGTCTGTAGCACCGGTTATTGTCCATGTTCCCTTGCTATTGATTTTTTTTTTTAATCTACTTCTTGTTTCCCCCACTTTTCGTATACTTTTATACTTGGTTGTGTTTCTCCTTTATTTTATTTCCATGTACCGATTATGGTTTGTACTTTCCTATTATTATTTTGTTATTTTCTAAGCTGACCGTGACCTTCTTGGTGGCATAACTTGCATTGCCTTCTTCTTTATTATTTTGTTTGTCTTCTTTCTTCAAATATCAGACCTACAACTTGACCTTTCACCTCTTATTCCTTTTTATTTTTGGTTTCTTGTACCGTGTCCTCTTTTGTTTCTTTTTATTTTTGGTTTCTTGCCTTGGATGTTGAACAACCGTAGCCTTGTAGGCCTTTTTATGTTTCTTGTCCTTTCTCATTTATTTCCATTGGTCAGCAACCCACGCTTGAGTTATTTTCTTTTTGTTTGTTTATTTTCCTTCTTTCTATTTACTGTACAGGAACAAGACATAAGTAATATTCTTTTGTTTTGTGTTGTTCGGTCTTTGTCTCTATTTGAATAAAGGTATTTGCCTTCCTTTCTCTGTCCCTTTCCTATTTTCTTTTTCTCTCTTCTATGCTAACCACCGTACAGATTTGTTATATATATATATCTTTTTTTTTTCTTTCTAATTGTCTTAAATCTATTCCACAGAGAAACAAAACAGGTTTTAATCCAAGTGTTTAAAACCTTTCTATTAATTGTTTAAAAATCACAAAGCTTTTAATAGCTTATTTTAAGTATATGTATAATTCTGTGATACCTAAGTTTCTCAAAATTTCAGTTACTAGCACTTGTTAATACTTTCTTTTAATATATGTTAACACGTGTTGTCGCGTTGTCGCAGGCAACCAAAAATAAAACCTTTACTTCTAAAAATACATGTAGTAGTGGAAGTAAGGGTCGATCCCACGGAGAGTATTTAGCCTAGTTTTATGCTACGTGAACAAGGATTTGGGGTTTGAGTATAATGAAAATAATTTTAAGAAGAACAATTAAGGAACAATTCAAATTAAAGTATAAATCAAAAGAACAAACATTGGTCTAAACTAACATCCACAATCGGAATTTTACAACTGATCATCGATGCAAGTATATATCAATTCAAACTTTGAATATTTACCATTGGAACTATTTTCCTATCTCTCCTTAGTTGCAGTTAATTAGAAGACAAGTGCTCTAATTAACCCTAACTAGTAAACAACCTAAAACAAGTGCTAACGGTTTAATCTAGTAGCAACCTTAAGAATTAGAGAGATCGATGAAGCGAAACAACACAAGCACAAGCGGTTGCATTTAATTTAGTCGGACGTTCTTCCTAAGATTTAATAATTTCTGACGCAACAAATCATTAAATCTTAGTTGCTTCACAAATTAGAGGGATCAAACAATTATGGATTTGATATCTAACCCAACAGTAGATTGCAACGAATAATAAACTAGTAGGCCTCTTAGTAATTAAACGAGACAATCATGAAAATAGATACAGAAGAACATCCAATACTCAAAGCATAAATTGAACAATGAAAATAAATTAGATCTCACAGTTTTATTGATTCCGAGGCTTCTGTTTCCTTCGACCAATTATGAAAGTTTAGCCACACAGGGCCATGATTAAAACTCAAAGGAAAAGTTAGAGAAGAGGGAATAGGATAATGATTTTTGCTAGTCTGATGATTCTTCCCCTTTATACACGTTCATCCCCCATATTAGAAGCCTACAAAATCTCCTAAAAATATTCTAAATCTTATCTCCTAAAGATATTCTAAATCTTATCATAAAATAACAATATCCAAATCTAACTAATTAAGGAAAATATTTAAAATAAAAAAAAAAGTCCTAATATAACTAGGAAGGTGGTATTTTCAGCTGGACTTTCGTGCACAAGATTTGAAAACTTCCGCAAATAGACCATGTATTAGAACGTCAACTTCAAGCCTGATTTCGACCTTGATACAGTTAGTATATCTCAAAACTCAAACATAAAAGTGGTAGAACTTTTTCTTGGTGTTCCATAGCATCTTGAAATCATCTCAATCGGAGCTCGGATGAGAGAGTTATACCCAGATTACAAAGCGATGTCGAAATTGTCCAAAATCGCCAAATTAGCTTTGTTTTGCATTTAACGCCTCCATTTGCATCCTAAATCAAAATAAAAGAATAATGAGTACATTTAGGCACCAAATAAGGATAAAAGACTAAACATTAAGGGAGAAAAATATGATATTTTGCATTCTCATCACATGTACACTAATCGTAAAAGGACCGGTATTGATAAGCCAATAATATACTAAATCAATTTAATTCTTCCTTGGGAAATTCATTTTCAATAGGCTAGCCAGGCGAACAGTAGTTATGTCAGTATGTTGTCTAGTGACGAGAATGTGGTAATATATGGTTTGAACCTGTACTTAGGTGACTAGCTAGCTACTAGGAAATTTCAATAGCTGCGTTCAGAGATGTAAGGAGATCCTCTACCCTTTCTAAGATTGTTTTGCGTCTTATTATTTCATCTTATATCTTTAGCACGTTTGTAAAATAACTATTTTATTTATTGCAAATTTACATGAATTGCATGAAAGATTTCTAAAGAGTTTGAAAATGAAAGGTTGTTTGAAGGGACATGATATCTTTGAAATTCAAAATTTGTTGAGAAATTTTTGAGAAAGATTTTAGTCCTTTTATAAAGTTCCTGAAATGGGAAAGTCACTACTTTTAGAAAGTGATGAAATGAGAAGTGTAAAAAGGTAAAACCCTCCTACTCGTGCCCTCAAGAAGTATAAGAAAAGTTTTATGAGATAAGAACACCTGTGTGGAGGAGATTATTATTTTGGCCCCAGAGATTCACAGATATTTAAGCTCGGTACTGTTGCCTGAGATGGAAGCACACCCGCTGAAGGGCGTTGAGAAGACGGAATCCGTCTCTAGGTCATGCTAAGTGCATTTTGATTAATTAGCTCACGAGGCAGGCCTGCGGCCACAGTTCCCTGCTATGGTTACAGCAAAGACCACGCAACCCTAGTACACAGGGTATAATAGTGTGCACGGGCCATAAAAGAAGAATCTTATTTATAAGCCTATATCCATTTGATTTATGAAAAATAGTGGATTTATATTTTATATCTTTTGAGATTTGAAAGTAAGAATTTTACGAGTGCAGTTTTAAAGAAAATGAATTTAGCTCAACCGTTTTATGGTTGAGGTTTTTCCTTACTGAGCCTTTCTCGCTCACCCTTACTTTGTTTTTGTTTTCAGGTTTTAAGCAATGAGACCTAGGCGGCCGGAATGAGGATTTAGGCTAGCAGTAGGAGCATTGCATGACTTTTCCTATCACAAGTGCACTAGCACAACTTATGTCTTTTGTGCTTTTTTCTATGTTATCGAACTTGAAAACTATTTTGATAATCGTTTTCTCATGTATTGAAGTTTTTGAATTAAACCATTTCCGTTCACTTTAGAAATCCTGTATGTTAGTTAAGTGCTTTGGCAAACCTTATATTTTTTGTCTCTGAGCAAGTATAAGGACAAACCTAACCCTAACAGTCTGGGGGCGTTACATATATAGTTATTCCTTGAATCCTATGAAGTCATAATTCAATTTGGTGACAATTGACTTTTTTACCCGAAAACAGTGCTTAAATGACCCAACTGTTGAATTAACTACAGAATTAATGCAAAGACCATTGTTTGACCGACCAACATGCTGATTCTAAGTAAGAGTTACTGATATTTTTCTTGTTAGACTCATTTGGTTGAAAGGTAAGTCTTATTAGAAAGTTAGGAAGACTTTTAGGTAAAGGTGACTTGTTTTTCAAAGGAAGGAAGCTTCCTTGTCTCACCTTTTCCAGCATGTAGCTGTATGGTTTCCTTCACCAATCGAATTAGGCTTTTATAAATACAATGCAAGGCTTAGTCTACCATCTTTTTCAAAGACAAGTCCATTTACATGCAAAAAACTTCCAAGCCTTTCTATTACATCCATTCGGCCAGATTGAAGTTTTGTGAGAGAAGTTTCTGTTTTGCCTTCTAGAGCTTTTGTCCAGTAGCCATAGAAAGGATAGAAATGCTTCTTAACTTACTCTTTCATAACCCAGCTTTGTAGTTTAGAAAACAGAAACAAAACAACTCATCCAAGCTTTCAATTCGGCTACTTTGGAGTTAAAGGAGAAGTTTTGTTCCAAAAATCATTTGATATGTTTCTATGTGTTTAAGTGCTCCATAGGTGTTCTCAAAGAAGTATTTTGTGTTAGCATACTACATAGAATTCAGAACTCTAAGGATATGGTTTCAAAAAGAAAAGCTTTGGAGAGAAGAACCTACGGTACACTTATGTTCTTCCTTTGATTTTATTGAAGTTGATTATGGATCCTATGAACTTATGAATGTAAATATAAATTGTTCTTGTTGTTTATTAATGTTGTGATGGTCTTGGATCATCATAGGTAATTGCTATTGCTTATATATCTATTACTTATTCCATATATCTATAAATATATATTGTTAGGATTCCAAAGTAGTATCTAATCCTTATGACTTTCATGGGGGAGAATATTTATATATCTTGTTAAGATTCATGTTTAAACATTATGTCGTCAAGAGCACTATGCTATGTTTTGGTGTTTAAACATGAATCATATTACTATGTATATTCTTATATTGTTCTCTTACTTGCTATTTATTTTAGAAGTCAATTTCATTTTTCAATGGCAAATCGTCCGACCGCTATTCAGAGTTCGAGAAGAATCCAGTGTTCAAGTGCATCCGTCCGGACGACGTGGCAATACCATCCGGACGCCATTCAATGTTCGACAAGTAATAGGGTTTCTGTCTCAGACACAGATATAGGAAGACAGCTGCAACCGTCCGGACGATGTGTGTTCCCGTCCGGACGTCAGACTCCATGGTCCGGACGCTTAGACCTTATTATGGAAAATTGCGTGCAGCGGAAGTGCAACCATCCGAAAGCAAGGGCAATACCGTCTGGACACCCTCCGGCATTTTGATCATAACTTTCTACTCAAATATTGGATTAGGACAAAATCGGCGTCATTGGAAAGCTAACAAAACATACCATAAATTGATGGTTTGGACAGCCAATAGAAATGTCCAGACGGAAAGATAATAGTGTCCGGATGGCTTGCCAAAATTCGAGAATTTTTCAAAATTGCTTTTCAGACACGGAAACAGTTGCCCATCCGGACTCCCAAGTCTGCTGTCTGGAGGTGCGTGTCAGAGACTCCGATTCTAACTAGAATTAGGGATTCTAAAGCCTATAAATAAGAGGTCCCTAGGCTTGAAAACTGCAAGAATTCGGTGGTGAATTCCTTATAGCTTAGAGAGGGTGTTTATGGAGTTATTGAAGATCTGCTAGCTCTCTAGCTTTTGTCAGTGTGTGATTTGATCAGCTATAAAGTCTATCTTAGGGGTTAGCCCTAAGGTAAAGGATTTCATTAAAGATCCCTTCAAGTAGGAGACCTGGTTGGGAGGCGTTCGTGTTGGGTTACACGTTAGAATTCAAGGTACGACCACTGCATCCGGGGTATGTGAGTGCTACTGCTTTGTAACTAGCTTTGTCTTCTGAATAGTAGATATCCTGATTCTAAAACCTATAAATAAGAGGTCCCTAGGCTTGAGAACTGAAAGAATTCGGTGGTGAATTCCTTATAGCTTAGAGAAGGTGTTTAGGGAGATATTGAAGATCTGCTAGCTCTCTAGCTTTTGCCAGTGTGTGATTTGATCAGCTGTAAAGTCTATCTTAGGGGTTAGCCCTAAGGTAAAGGATTTCATTGAAAATCCCTTCAAGTAGGAGACCTGGTTGGGAGGCGTTCGTGTTGGGTTACTGGTAGCGCGCCAAGCGGCTACGTGGATTTTAAATTTATAAGTTTACCACTCGCAATAGTACGTATCGATTGTACTATAGTAAGGGTGATCGAACCACAGAGATTATTGGATGTTTTGCGTAATGGAATATCTAAAGAGCGTATCTAACTTAATTTATCAACAAAAGTTGTAGAATTGAAGCTACAACGACAAGGTGAAAGAAATGAAAACGGAAATGAAATTGACTTAAAAGAAAACTTAGGGTGTTGATCCTATCCAATCCTCAACCTATGCAATGCTTAAAGTCTATATGGATCTTCTTAACATGCTTGATATGAGCGCGTAATGGGCGTCAACCATTACGACGACCTCGACGTGAAAACACTCTAGTTAAGACGGAATTATAAAGCACCTAGGTTTACATTAATCAACTCCACGTAAAGACTAAACTATAATTGAAAAGACATTTACTCTACCTAAGGTGTGGAGTGACTAATGTTCCCTAGCTTACTACTCTATAACACATCCTAATGAGTATACACAATACATGAAAACCCGAACTAGGCCACAATGACAAAATATCTAGTTTTACACCAAATCATTCCACATAAAGTTAAACTACAATTGAAAGACAATTAGACTACCAAAGGGGTGAAATGATTGGTGTTCCCTAGCATACCCTATAAGGTGACTCTAATGAGAAATCATACATCATGTCAAATAGCACCATTGAAAAAGACATCATTCTTGTTTCCAAGAATGTTGGTTTTACTCAAGACTTCAAGAAAAACTCATAGACAAGTTAAACTCTTTTTCATGAATAAATTTGATTGGAATCTTGATACCAAAACCTTTTAGCATGGGTTTTGATATCCTCTAGCCCTTAGCAATCATCAAACATCTAAAGAGAACCCTAAAAACCTCAAGAACACTTCATGGTTTTTGGATTGGATTTGGATCAAACCCTAAGACTAAATTAGCTAGACATGAATTTAAACTAATCTAAGCATGGAAATAAATGAAAACAGCAAAGGAACAAAGGAGAAATGAATTGAAATCAACTATATTAAACTTAAAGAAATTCGGATTACAAAAGAGGAAGAAAATGAAGAACAAGCTAAGCTAGAACTTGAAATTTAGGAAAGGAAATTGTTCTCTGGAATTAAGCCCAGAAAACGTGCATCAAAGTAAACTAAAACATGAAGAATTAAAGTGATACACCTGAGAAAATCCGAACAAACCCCAAAAGATGCATCCTCTAACCTAAAACCCTAATCTCATATATATAGAGAATTGGATTTACAAAAGAACATCAAGAGCTAATCCTAGCCACACAAACAGAGCTGGTCGGCGTCCATTTCTGTCCACAAAATCCAACTTATGATTTGAATTGCATAAAGAATGCAAAGATCTGAAAATATCTGATTTTCTGGAAGTCGGCGAATTCGATCGATCGAAAATATGTCGATCGATTGAAGAGTCGATCGATCGAATTATTGGCTGTACAAATAGTAGATCGATCAAAATGCCTTGGACGATTTTCCATCTTCTCAGGGTCAGTCTTGAACTCTGGAAGTGACCAAAATGCCCTTGATGTATTTCCAGGTCTAATTCAAGAGTTTTGAATTAGATTTCAACTAAGACCTGAAAATAAGATAAAACACAAAAACTACAACAAAACGTTATATATACAATACGAACTAGGTCTAACAAATGCAAATTAAGGGGTCTTGAATCGGATAATTCAAGACTTATCAGTTACACGTTAGAGTTCAAGGTACGACCACTGCATCCGGGGTATGTGAGTGCTACTGCTTTGTAACTAGCTTTGTCTTCTGAATAGTAGATATCTTGGGTTTGGCTGCCCAAGAGTGGTTTTTCTCTTAATTGAGTTTCCACTTCGTCAAAAAAATATTTGTCTCCTTTAAATTCCGTATTTAATATTTTGTTGCACACTGTTCACACACACAGTTAATTAGTAGTCCAATAATTTTCAATTGGTATCAGAGCAGGTACACTCCATTTAAAGGATTTAATTCCTGAGCGTGATCCTCATCTCTTTGTGACTTCTATTTTTTTTATTACACATTTTTATCATGGATTTCTCTCAGTTATCTGAAGAAAATTATGATATTGAGCTCTCTAAAGTTTTTGCTAAAATGGATAAAATTGTTTTTCCAAAAGAGCTCAAAAAGGTGAAGGAAGAAAAAAAGTCTTTGATTGTTCAGTTTTCTGAATCACATGCTTTGATTGAATCTTTGAAATCTGAGAATATCATGTTATTTGACATTATTGATACACTTGAGAATAAATTAAAGGAATCTAAAAATCTCTTGAAAAAATTCTCAAGTGATAATTTGAAAAGCATGCTGTGTATTCATTCAGATATTTCGAACAAGCCTGGTTTGACTGCTGATTTAAGCACTTCTACTTCACATGCTTCTGATTCTGAATTAGATTCTGTTGATATTAAACCTGTGATAGTAGATGCAGCTTGTTCTGATAATTCTTGCTTAAATAACTGTGTGAAACCTAACTCCAAGGATTCGGGAACACAAGGTAAGTTTGTTCTTATTTGTCATCATTGTGGGAAGGTTGGTCATATTAGACCAAAGTGTTATCTGTTAAAATCCCACAGACCTTGGAAGAAGCAGGAGGATTCCAGAAAGGACTTTATTGAGAAAACCTATTCAAATAAATATGTTTCGCCCCATAGGAGGCATATATCTCAGAGAGGTAAGGACCTTGTTATTTGCGAAAATGCTGATCTTAAATTTGCAGAGCCCTTTAAGAAGCATTTCAGCAAACGAAGTCAGCCTACCTGCTATCATTGTGGTGTCTCTGGACACATCAGGCCACACTGTCCTTAGATTCGACATCAGCAACCTCGGATCAGGAAAACAGAGCAAAAGACAGGTAAGTCTAACTCTAAACCTTCCAAGCCTCATCGTGCTTTTCGGCAACTACGGCATTATCCTCAAAGGGGTTCTCCCTCCTGCCGTCAATGTGGTAAGAATGGCCATACCAAGGCCGAATACTTCAGAATGAAGCCTCACAAGCCCAAGAAGAATCAGACCAATGAAGGGCTTGTCAACATGATGAAGAATGTGCTAGTCAAACTGATCAATTGGGACATGGCTCACACCCCTGCCTCACAGGTAGAGAAGGTATGGGTAAGGAAGGATGAGACCATTCACCCCTTGAGGGGGAATGGATTCACCTAGTAGGTGAGGTCTCCCATGCATAGGATTTTGGTTCCTAAATCCTAGTGCATGTCAGGTATGTTTGCATGGCATTGTTTATCATGTCATATCTTATTCATGTCTTGCATTCTGTTTGAGGAACCGTTTATTTTATCCCCAAATTTTCTCTTGCTATCTTGAGAAACTTCTGCAGATATTTTTTTGGGGATGACAGTTAAAAGCACATTGGACGGCTGCTTTTCTGTTTTGGTATTTCTAAACCTCTCTCCATGAGGACAGGTTTGGTTTTACCTTACATGTTGGGACTAGATGTTATTTCATTTTCCATAAGCATGTTCTTGTTGTTTTTCTGTCTCATTTTTCAACAAAAAAAAAAAATTAGGGGAGAAGATGCCGAATTTTAATTTTTTTTTCTTCCTCTTGATAGCTTTTCAGATATTGCATGTGTTTTTGCCTCATATCTCAGTTCATTGTGCAGTGATTAAATATGCTTATATATGATTGAGAGTTTATGCATAATATCTACTAAGTTTTCCTATTCCTTCTTAATGATAGATAGTTACTTTCCTCATGAGATGAAAATGTGCACTATCCAAGGCTCCCCTAAGATACATCATTTTCCTCTATGACTTTTTGCTTCTGAAAATTCTAATGAAAGAGATGTTTTTGATTAGATGGTGAAATTGATCAAAATGCTAGTTGAACCTAGAACCTAAAAATTCTGGCACTCTCTAGGTTACAGCATCAAAAGAATTAAGCAGTTACTATTATGAATTATGTGCTTATATTCACTGCTTCTGAGCTGAATTAGCTTTATATCTTGTCTTACATGGTGCAAGTAAAATTTTACCTTGTCATTCATGATACAAATAAAAACAATTAGGTGCTGCATCTTAGGGAGAGTGATGAGTCGAAAATATTGTATATTTGTACCCCCTTAATTTGCATTTGTTAAGCCTTTAGTTTTGTTGTTTTCTAATATTTTTTGCTAGTTTTGATTTTTTAGTATTTTACAGGAAATTGAATTAAAATGGCGATATTTTATGTGAAATTGCAAGAAAAATTCTAGACCCTTGAATTGAACCATGCAAGACCTGGAGGCTCTTGACTTTATGTGAGATTAATATAGAAAAGACAAAAGTTTTAAAGATCTTAATCCCATCACGTGAAGAACATGCTCAATAAAGGCATAGGCATGCCAAGGCATAGGTCTCTTTTATGAAAGTCTCAGCACAAGTTGCTATTTTCTCTCCTGAAATCACGTGGAAGTCAAGCCGAACCAAGACATGCTGCAGACAAGGAATAGAAAAGAAGTGGTTGAATTTGCTATTTCCATAACAAGTCGACCCAGCAGTTTGAATTATTTTTCTCTTGTGAGCGTGAAGAGGAGGTGCAAAACGAAGAGGAGAGAAACATTCACATGGACGTGGCCTTCCAAAGGAATAGCACCAAGACCCAGCATAATTTTTATACACGTTCTTCTTGGTGACCTGGCGTGGGTAATGACCAAAGAAAATAAAAAAATAAAGGAGCACCGAACCAGCCATGCAATCCTTTCCAAGAAAGTCGTGGAGCACCGTTTGAAGAGCAGGTTTTACAGTTTCATTTTTTTGTGACTCTGTCCATAATTCACAGCACCCAAACAGCATGAGCCATGAGACAACACAGCGCAAGGAAAAAAAAAAAAAAGAAGACACGTGAACTAGACGGCCCTTCCCAAAAAGATAACAAAAATAGGAAAAAACAAGTTCTCTTTATTTTGGAAGGCAATGCACAAAAGTCTTTGCAAGCAAAAGGAAAAAATAGAAGACACAAGCTTGACCTGCAGGATTCAGAAGAAATTGCAGAAATCTAAAGACAAGAGGCGCCACTTTTCAGCGTGTTTCAAACCTATCTTTTCCTTATAAAAACCAATAGACACCAGTAGTGTGGGGGGGGAGTTCTTTTTTTTTTTCTGGTAGAAAATCAGTCCAGAACGTGACTGGAGGGTAGCTCCAGTTCACGTTGATTGTGTTCTTGTTTCAATTTTATTTTTCAAGTTCTGTTCTTTTCATTTTGCAAGCTAGTTTCTTCTTCTGTTCTTTTCATTTTGCAACCCAAATTCCCTTTTCTTGTAGAAAAACTCAGTCCGGAACGTGACTGGACAGTAGTTCCAGTTCACGCTAGTTTTGTTCTCATTTCGGTTTTATGTTGCAAGTTCTGATTCTATTCTTTTTCTTTTTCTTTCACAACTAAGTTTTTTTCTTAAAAATAATAATAATAATAATAATAAGACCAGACGTGACTGGGGGTAGCTCCAGTTCACGCTGGTTTGCCTCTTCTCTTAACAGTTGTGTTTTCTTTTTCTTTCTTCTTTTGTAAACATAGAGCAGTTCGGTGGTTTTTGTTTTTATTTTCTTGTTCCTTTGCTTTCTAGCATAACCCAGCCTTCTTCTGTTTTTTTTTTTTTTTTTTTTTTTTCTGTGTTTGTTTAAAGAGAACCGGACTTATGTGACTGGAGCCTCAGCTCATGTTCACGCATGTTTTCTTTTAGTGTAGCAATTCTGAAGTGTTCTTATTTTTTTAATGATTTCTTCACGCATTAACTACTTGTAAGCTTTTCTTTATTAAGTACTCATTCATAATTTCTTTTAATGTATATGTTTTTAATTCAAGTTAATGTGCTGTTTCGAGTCATGGGAGGCTAAAATCCTCAACTAAGGTTGAGGATGAAACCCCACCATTGATAACACATACATTCTTGTTATGCTATTTGTACAATCTGAAGTTTATTAAAATATTATTCAAGTCCCATTCATTTTATTGATTTATGTCTTTAGATTGAATGTTTATTGATTAAAGGGTTAGATATTTTATGTGTTTCAACCGATGGATACATCGATTTATTTGATTGAAAGAGGATATCCATTGTGATTTGTTTATCAAACGGATACAATGGATGATTCGATTTCAAATGGATATTCGTTGTGATTTATCTTTGAGTTGGATTCATTAAATGTTTTAACATACATTGTTAGGGAACTTGAGTAATGAACAAAGTTTAAATGTTTATCGGGTGTATAAAAAAAATACAAGAGTGTGTTATTTGATTTGGTTAGGTGGATTCTAAAACCTTAGTACTTTTTGTCATTTGTTCTATATCAATTTTAATTTTAGTATGATATTTTTCATGCTAAAACCAAAAAAAAATGGAACTAGGTTAAAATAGAATTAGTTTAAATAGAAATTAATTTTTACAACGCAATTTCATGTGGATTGACCTCGCACTTGCAAAACCCTTTATTGCAAACGATTTGTGCACTTGCGAGTACTTTAAAACACACAACAGGGAATGTATCAGATGAGGGTGGCTAGGCCCTAGTAAGATAAGGTTTGACTTTTGACTGATATATCATCGATTTTCCCTTTTGTTTAGAAAATCTGGTTGCTTTAAGTCATATCAATGGACTTCATACCTTATTGAGAAAGCTTTCACTCACACACACATTGCATGAGTTTAGTAATCTATTTAAAATTTCTATCTGCAGGAAAATTTGTGCTTATTGAATACTTAACTCTCATTTATATCTTTGCATATTTTTGCAATGCTATTTGACTGTTTTATCAGTCGATTATATATGCATGTTCTGAAGCTAACTTTAGGAAAAATATTTTTCTGCATATTTTTCTCCAGTTTCAGATTTTCAATGTGAAGCGTCCGGACGAACCTATTCTTACGTCCGGACGAAAGCAGTCTTGCCATATGCTGACCTAGCAGTTGACATCCGGATGGTTAAGTGACATATCTGGACGGGATCCCTACAGGTTTAAGACTTGCTTTCTTTCTCTGCCATACACACATCTTTGCATTTTTATCATGTCATGTTGTGTGTTTTTCTCACGGATTTCTCTCGAGATTTTGGCATTCTCTGCACATCTCTTATCATTCCATGGTATTTGATGTGTCTTCCTTTGTTCTCTTAAAGTTTTGTGCTTTTTAGAATTTGGAATATTTGTTGATTGGAATACTCTCTTGAGATATTGTGCATGAAAATCCTATCATGTATGGGTGTTGGGTGGATATTGTTATATCCGTGCTATTTGGATTGCGATATTTGCTTTTGTAATACTTGGGCATCCAATTGACAACTGTCATAATACCACTTTCTTTTTGGGACTAACAGGATCTAATATTTCTTTGTGGTGTTATTTTTGGAAATATTTCTGGTTAAATCTTTTCAGGAATATGTCGTCCAGCAGCTGCCAGCACAATATCTGACAGATGGATCCTCTGGAAAATTGACTGTTGTTGAAGTCGGACGTTCAAATTCCAAAGGTCTCGGAATTAAGATGAGATTTTTCCCTAGCTCATGCAAAGCCTTTCATAGCATTCCCTCATATCTGCATCAGTTAGAGGTTCAGTGGTGAATCTCCTCATTTATCTTGCAGACCAATTGCTTAGAGGATGTCAATCTACGGATAACCAAGTTCAGGCTTTACAATATCAAGTGACTGAAGGTTTTTCAGTCCATGGTTCCCGGCTTCCAAATCTAAAAGCCGAAGAAGTACAAATCCAGCCTTTTGTACGGCTTTCTCTCCGTTACTTGATTTCAGTGGATCAGCGGGATTTGGTATTTGGAGGATTTTTGTTCCTCTCTTTTGGGCCACTTGCAGACTCTTCTATATTTTCCTATTGTTTAGGATTTTAGAACTTTTTTGTCTGTGGATTTTATATACTTTGTTTACCCTTATCCTGTTGAGACATCAAGGGGGAGTATTTTATTACTATGGTCTTTCTATATTCTGTTTACCCATTGTCCCTTCGAGACAAAAAGGGGGAGTATATGTTAGTTTTGGACCGGAAATGTATTTTTAACCCTGTCAAGTGATTTTTGTCCTAGAATGGCCAAATGGGGAGTTTGTTAGTTTTTGTGTTGGCTGCATTCTGTTGGACAAAATCACTTCTATGTAATGTTGCTGCTTTCACAGAGATGCTGTTTTATTCATAGTCTATACTTCAGTTATGAGAATCAGAGTCTACAGTTCAGTTATGAGATTCAAGAAGACTTTGTGCAGAATTCAAATAGGTCAATTCAGTTCCCTTGCATCCGTCCGGACAACGTGGTATTCCATTTGGACGCTCATTAGTCAGCAACATCCGTCCGAACGACGAAAACTTTCTGTCCAGACGCCCATAACTTTCTGTCCGGACGCCCATCAGTGTCTAGAAGCTTCGAACTGTTCAAGGTTGCATCCGTCCAGATGTAATGGCAAATCGTCCGGCCGCTATTCAGAGTTCGAGAAGAATCCAGTGTTCAAGTGCATCCGTCCGGACGACATGGCAATACCGTCCGGACACCATTCAGTGTTTCTGTCTCAGACACAGATATGGGAAGACAGCTGCAACCGTCCGGACAATGTGTTTTCCTGTCCGGACGCTATCCTTGATAAGGCAAGTCGTGCAAAATAAGTTCAACCGTCCGGACGCTCAGACCTTATTATAGAAAATTGCGTGAAGCGGAAGTGCAACCATCTGGACGCAAGGGCAACAACGTCCGAACACCCTCTGGTATTTTGATCATAACTTTCTACTCAAATATCAGATTGGGACGAAATCGGCATCATTGGAAAGCTAACAAAAAAAATATATAAATTGATGGTCCGAATGGCCAATAGAAACGTCCGGAAGGCCCACCGTCCGGATGGAAAGATAGTAGCGTCCAGACAGCCTGCCAAAATTCGAGAATTTTTTAGAATTGCTTTTTAGACACGGAAACAGTTGCCCGTCCGGATGCCTAAGTCTGCCATCTGGACGCGCGTGCCAGAGACTCCGATTCTGACTAGAATTAGGGATTCTAAAGCCTATAAATAAGAGGTCCCTAGGCTTGAGAACTGCAAGAATTCGGTGGTGAATTCCTTATAGCTTAGAGAGGGTGTTTAGGGAGATATTGAAGATCTGCTAACTCTCTAGCTTTTGCCAATGTGTAATTTGATCAGCTGTGAGATCTATCTTAGGGGTTGGCCCTAAGGTAAATGATTTCATTGAAGACCCCTTCAGGTAGGAAACCTGGTTGGGAGGAGTTCGTGTTAGGTTACACGTTAGAGTTCAAGGTACGACCACTGCATCAGGGGTATGTCAGTGCTACTGCTTTGTAACTAGCTTTGTCTTCTGAATAGTGGATATCCTAGGTTTGGCTGCCCCGGAGTGGTTTTTCTCTTAATTAAGTTTTCACTTCGTCAACAAAATATTTGTCTCCTTTAAATTTCGCATTTAATATTTTGTTGCACCCTATTCACACACACAGTTAATTAGAAGTCCAATAATTTTCAACTCCAAGGGGAAAGAGGGGGTGGTAGCACGGCCCTCCCTGAGTTTTTCTTCTTCTTTTTTCCCTATTCAAACCACTCACGATTTTTTGGATTTTTTTTTTCTTTTTCTTAGATCTTTTGCTTTTCAGAAACATTAAAACACACTTTTCAAAAAGTTTATCGAACAATTTTCTTCTACAAACAACAATTTTCAAATGTGGACCCTACCAAAAATACATCTGAACTTTGTATCAAATCAAAAACTCTTTTCAAATCAAAATACAAAAACCCTTTTCTAAAAACATTTACCGAAGATACACTAAATATTTTCACTGATATATATTATTGTTGAATGACCTCTTCTCTTTGACAGGATGAATGAAAATAATTTTTAGCTCCACAAATCTTGTTCTATTTATGTAGTTGTAATCAAACAATTGGACTGAAAAAGGATCCAGTCTGGGTCTATTTAGTTTTAGATGAATATTAGGAATGTACATTTGAAGTTATAGATGAATGAGCAACTTAGCGGGCATGACAAAACCAAGTTACACTTGTTGTGAATAAGTATGAAGAAAGAAAGCTGAAGCATGTACATCTGAATAGAACACAATTTATACTGACAAGCCATGGGAGCCAAATAACAAAGTATCCAAGCCCTACAACAAATTACTCTAGGGTTGAAGAGGTGGTAACCATCTCCAAAACGGCTGACAAGGAGAATCTCATCTTAAACTTTTCGACCCAAAACCTCACGTCCACTACTAAAAACACCACGGTGCCATCATTGGTGACCTCAAAATCCATCTCCGCTATGCCGTACCCACGAACGCGGCGACAAGCACTAGACAAAATTGGGGGAGAGAGAATGGTCGACCATCTCCATGACGGCTGATGGGGAGTATCTTACCTTAAAATTTTTGGCCCCAAAGACTCACCTCTACAGCCACAAACACCGTGGTGCTGTTATTGGTGACCTCAAAATCCATCTTTGTTATGCCGTCGCTATGAAGGTGAGGACGAGCACTTGGCAAAATGAAGTGGTATTCACATATGGGAGAAAGAGGGATATGGACAACAGAAGCAACAATTGGAGGTGCAGAGAAAGGAATTCCTTATTCTAACATCACTTCTTTTGAAAAAAAAAAAAAAAAAAAAGAGAAGAAAAGAAAAAGAAAACCAAGAAGCTAAGAAAGAAAAGAAAAACATGTGACACATACTGAGAATATATTGCAAACAGGATACCTGACAATTGCAAGCAGCCCAATGATGAAGCATATGTCATCAGGCATTTTTATTCTTGGACAAATAATGTAGTCCAAAGAAATTTTCGTAATTCATTATATAGTCCAAAAGCAGAGTGAACAAGGATGCTTCATGTATTTACTTTTCTCTTTGGGGAGAGGGAGCGGGCTAAAAGAGCCAGTAAAATCCAAGCATATATCTATTCGAGCATTTGCAGTCACCAGTAAAAGCAAAACAGAACAAAAGAAGAGACAATCTTGTGAATAAAACCTCCTTTGTATTTATTCACATACTCACAGTTTTAATTCACAAACCTGAAACTGAAACTCCAGACAAAGAGAATATACAAAAAGATAATTGAGAATGACTACACATAAGTTCTGCACCGTGAGAACTAGAAACAGATGTAGAATTTACAAAGTATTATGTTCTGCAGCGTGCTCTAGCAAGTTCATCATGAGGTATGCATTATATTAACAATCCTGTTCAATCTCTCAAGAATGTCGTTAGCCTTTCTCTTGGCTCTTGAAGTTCCATTCTTAGCAAGCTCAGAGATAGTTCCATTGGTGCTCTCCTCTTCTCTCATTTCCTTCCACTTGGTTCGATCATTCAAACAGAGTGCGTGGAGGATTGCAATGCAATTCTCCTTGTTACGTCCACAACTGCTCTCTCTAATAATGCTAAGCAAGCAAGAAACTGCTCCAAGGTCTCCCATTTCCTCAATGGCCTTCTGATGGTTTGAAAGCATTGCCAGGATAGCCAACAACTCATCCACATGGATACGGTCTGTGATCTTCTTCAGAATCACTCTCACTGCGCCCTCCCGCACAGCTCTTGCCTTGTTCTCATTGATCATGCATAGGCTAAAGATTGCTGAACCAACATCTTTCATAGCTAATGGATGTCCTTCTTCTAATAGATCAATGAGTGGTCCTAGGGCACCAGATTTCCCAATAAGTGATTTGTTCGAATCAAGAGCTGACAAAGTGAAAAGGGCTGCAGCTGCATTGGCCCTTGTCTCAATGGTTCCTGACCTCAATGCTTCCATAAGCAGAGGAATCACCCTCGGATTTTCGGCAACAAGCTTTTTGTTATTGTCATGGATTGAGAGATTCAAGAGTGTCGTGATCACGTCCTCTTGGATATCCAGGTGAATGCCTGTTTGGGGATTGCTTTCGAAAAGCGGCATAAGCAATTGAGGAATGGCATCTAAAGACTCACCAAAGAGTGCCCGGAACGAGGGCATCCTCTTTGTCAACAACCGAAGCTCCTTGGCGGCTTGTTTTTGTTCAGTACGTGTCGAAGTCATTTTCTCCAGCAAAGAAAGAAAATGGTCACGATCTGCTTCTGTTATCCCTTCCTCATTGATATAGTGAACAGGATCCAACTCAATCGCCCGGCTCTTACACCATTTAGATATCATCCCTCGTATTATGTGATTTGGAGTAAGGATTGTGTGAGACAGAACTTGTTGAGTTAGAGGGCATGTCCGGTTGCCTGCTTTTAGCCATTTCTGAATGAAAGGTCTATCATATGTCTGCAAAATGAATACAAGGAAACTGAAACAAATTACCATCCACCAAACAACACCGGATCCAAGAAGTGGGGATTGCAAAGGATGCCAAATATATGAATTACAGCATTAAAAAATGAAATTGGTACAAAGAAGGAGCTCAGATCACTAGAGTTTAAACCCATTGACTGCATCATGAGAAAGACCCGGCAAATAACTTCACTAGGATTGACTTTGTTTCTACGACTGCTACGAACTAGGAATTCTCAACAACAGTTTTGCTTGGTTTCTCTTCCTTTTAAATAAAAAAATAAAAAATAAAAAAACACATTTCTAGAGTCCTTATCCTAGAAAAAAGCTAAATCAGAGTCATCCTTCTGACAAGCTTGTCTTCCACAAAACTCTGAAAGCAAACACAGGAGATTAACAACATAAATAGGGGTACAAATGTCAACACGGGAGAATGACCTTCCGTCAAAGTACATACAACAACAGTACTTCCATACTTGCAAATCATCCTACCAACCACCAAAAATAGAAGAACCCAGGAAATAGAGTTTCTCAGCTACCAAACAGAGCAGAAAATAAACGAAATGAACACGATGATTCCGATTCTCCCAAATGCATACATTAGGAGAGAATTGTCAAAAAAAAAATGAAAACCCATTTAAAAAAAATAATAATAATAAATAAATAAATAATCTACTGTTGGTTTACAAAAAAAGATGAAAGAATGAAAAACCTTGCTCTCCATTTGGTTGCCTAGAAAGCAAAGGAAACGAATAGTTAGATGTTAAATTTAGCTCTTTATGTTAATCTGATTTGCGAATCAAAACATAATTACACCAAAAAAGCTCAAATTATTGCTTATTTCCTGTTTTCCCGGCTCCCCAAACACGTGAAAAAGAAAATCCAACACTAAAATTTGAGCTATCTTCTCAGAAAACAAACAAGAGAAAATTCGGATATAAACCCACCTGCCCTGTGGCGACAATAACAGGATCTCTCATCAACTCCTTGGACAAGGGGCACCGAAACTCCGCAGGACAAGACAGCGTCTCGAGGAGCTTCAACGAGAGCGACCTCTTTCCCCTCAGCCTCAATTCCTTCAAAGCACAAAGTTTCTCCTTAGCCTCATCAATGGTTTGCGCGCTATAATCCTCCTCATCCACTATAGCCCGCACCAGTCTCTGCAGCTCTTTCTTCAACTCCGTCGCCTTCGCCATCACCGGCGGATCAGATTCGAAAACTCCCGTCTTAGCCATCCGATCACTAACGTCGGAGCCGCCGGTTGAAAAGTGTAAAAAAAAAAAAAAAAGCACTCAAAAAGAAGTTTTTCTTACAATGGCGTAGCAGAGAATGAGAATGCTCTGTTCCATTTTCTCTGCTTCTATTCTCAGGGAACTCTACGAACTGAAACCGGGTTTTGAGGTTGCCTGATTCCCCCACTTTCTTACCATGTAAGTTTTCACTCGAGGTATTTTAGAATAATTTTGCCACGTCAACATGCATGAACAAAACTAAACTTAACCCCCCCCCCCCCCCCCTATTAATGGACCCCTATAAATCAGATCTTAATTATTTTATATACTCCTATTTTACCTTTGAATTTTCTTTTACCGGGTGTTAGGTATGGTTGGTAAAATGGGTTATTGGGTCGGGTTTGAACTCGACAACCCGTTTAGACCAACTCGAACCTGACACGATTAGTTAAACGGATTGAGATACGAAATCCGAACACGACACGTTTATAAGAGTCATAAACAGGTTGATCTATTTGACCCGTTTATAAACGTATTATAAACAGGTCAACTCGTTTATGACCCGCCCCCGTTTAGCCTAAACATAAATCCTATAACTTAGTATCGAATTTGTGAGTTGTATCAAAAATTGCCAACCCTAGTATTAGGTTGTCCATAGAAATAAACTTAATATGTCTAACTAAATTACAAGAATTTGAAGGCCCATCAATCTCAAAGATCTGTAATCACAGGTGGGATTTTTGTTAATGAGTAATTCCTACTCTTCACACTCATGTTACACTGGTTGACATTACTTGTTTTAAATAGTTTTTTTTTTTTTTTTTTTTTTGAGTGACTACTATAGGTAGACACTTAAAACATGCTACGTCAACCGAATTAAAATAGATGTGAAAAAATAAGTGTAAAAAGTAGCATTACTCTTTTTTAATAAATAACGCAATATTAATTTTTTTTTTTTAATGAAAAACGATTCATTTCCTCCTATAATCCTTCTCTCATCCTCACATTTTTCAAAACTATTATTAGATATGTGGGGCTCATATATATCCGACACATGACCATGTAGTTTCAAACTTTCAATGATGATTTTAATAAGTACAAGAATATAGGAGAGGACCAATAAAAATGCATAACAATTTTTTTATTTTATTTTTTTATACTGAATTATGAAGCCATATTCATTATTACGTCCATAAATCAACAAAATTTTCATACAATTATAGGTACCTTTACATTTAAAGCATTTTTAAATGATTGTTTATAGCCCATATAATATGTAATTTTCTGATGACATGCGTTCATTCAAACTCATTCATTCACTTTTTCTACCCACTAATTATACCGAAGAGGAAATCTAGCTTGTATCCTATTCCACTAAAACATGATAACAATAAAACCCTAACTTTTTTTTATTTTTTTACTCAACAAGCCCATATTAATACCAGATTAAAAGGTCTAATTTGAAGAACGCTCCAAGCTCATCCTAACAAAGTCAACAAAAAGGGCCCACCATTTTTTAACAGATGCCGTTAATAATGAACCAATCTGTAAGGAATTGTTAGACTGCTAAATAGCCATAATCTTGTGGAACCCTACTACAAAGAGTAATTTCAGAGATTGCAATTGCACCGTCACAAGGCCGCCGGACATTAATAATCTGGCTGAACCAATATTAACAAGAGTTCAAAAAGTTGTTGTGTTTAGGGTAATGATTTAGGCTAAAAATGAAAATTCGAGTTGTTTAAAAGGATAAAACCTTAACCCTAACCCTTTTTTTTTTTTTTACTCAACAAGCCCATATTAATACCAGATTAGAGGTCTAATTTGAAGAAGACTCCAAGCTCATCCTAACAAGTCAACAAAAGGAGCCCACCATTTTTTAACAGATGCCGTCGATAATGGATCGATCTGTAAGGAATTGTTAGACTGCTAAACAGCCACAATCTTGCAAAACCTTATTAACAAGAGTAATTTAAGGGATTGCAACCGCATCGTCACAAGGTCGTCGGACATAAATATTCTCGCTGAACAATATTAACGAGAGTTTAAAAGGATAAAATTATATATATATATATATATATATATATATATATATATATATATATATATATATTCAATCATGCATGAAGCGATGTAAATTTGTTGTACAAATAAATAATGCAAGCATTATTAGAATACAGTGCAATTTAAAGATAGCTAGGAATATATATCATATGGTAAGAAGTTGAGAGAGAGAGAGAGAGATGGTGCAATCAATGAGTGGCAGGTGGGACCTACATGGTCCACGGTGTACGCAATCACGGAATCCATGGCCTAAACAGCTGGCAAAGCAGGTGGGGAAAACTTGCTGATTACTCTCTCTCTCTTTCTTATTTGTGCAATAAATACATGAAGAGAGAGAGAGAGAGAGAGAGAGAGAGAGGGAGTTGAGTTCCCATGCAAAGCAAGCACACATATTTAATTTACTCACACTCCCCCACAGGTGGCATTTAATCAGGACATCTGTCATGTGGGAATCTTGGAAAGGTAGCGGCACGTGTCATTCTCTGGCGCACCACTGTGTTATCTTGTCATTCGGTCACTGTCAGTTTCTTGGGGAGAAAACTTTCGATTCGCTCATCGTGTAAGGTACGTTTGGATTTGAATTTTAGAAAGTTTGATTTAAAATTAACGATCTTAAAATTTGTAATTTAAAAAATTAATTTTTAAAAACGCAGTTAAACGTTTGGTAAAATTATAATTTTGTCTTTAAAATTGTAGATTAGCCTTGAAAATTTTACGTTTTCTAAAAAGCGTCTCCTTGGCTATTATTTGAAAAAATAGATTTTTACGTTTTCAAATCGCAGTTTTTTAAAAACCCAATTTTTAAACGATTCATTTTCTGTAATTTGGTTTAAAATCATATTTTTTGTCTACGAAATTGTAATCTCAAACACACCCTAACACCCTAAATGAAATTACGATTTTCTCAAATTATTTGTATGAATTTAAAAAATTTGAACAGACGATTGTGCGAAACTACTTATGAGATTCACCTAATTAGATAAATAATTGGACAGCCCAATTTTTATTTGATGGTCTCTTATAGCATCCCTAGTGAGCTATCCGTTTCAAATTTTTCACCAAAATTTGGTGAAAAACTCAAAAAATTCTCTTGTTAAAATCTCACCCTAAATTTGGCTCACAAATTTTATGAGCTTTGAATATTTTATTATTTCTCTCTTCTTTAAATTCACTTTTCACTTTTCCTCTCTCTGCTAGAGTGATTGCTTAAAACTAATAATATATTAATATTTAATTGAAATAGAGAAACATTTAGAGAATTTGACGTAAGAAGTCTTTTAAAAGTGATAGATAAAATCGCTAAAATTTTAGAGAAAATTTAAAGAGCTCACTATAAATGTTTTAATTATCTGTTCAAAATTATCTCAAATTTAAACAAATAATTTGAGATATCCTAATCCCTAAATTACATGCACTTCTCAAAGTCGCCTCAAGGACCATCTTAAATGACATATGAGTCTTAAACAACCTACTTGGGTGGATGGGTTCAAACTTGAAATGATACCCATCCAACATAGGTTTGGTAAGTTTGGCAGAAATGAGCTACTCTATTTGTTAATGTGATCGATTCAATTGAGGGTGTATTTGGCTGAGTCTGGCAACTATTTTCTCTCTCACTCTTTTTTTAAAATTTTTATTTTTATTTTTTTCACTTCTCTAAAAAAAGTAAACTCCAAAACATTTTAATTTTTTTTTTCCACTTTATATATCGCATTAATCATTTTTTTTATTACTATTTAAATTAAAAAACTCACTATAAAATAAAATTTTTTTTTTCACTTTTCTATAAAACAATTTCAAACTTTTTTTTTTATACTTTATATCACATGAATTATTTCTTACTACTATTTAAACAAAAATTTCACAACCCTTTACAAAACAGTGCCTTTATGTTTTGTTTGAAAATTGATTTTGATTTGACTTTTAATATTTTGTATTTTGAGTCGTGGTTAATGGTTTTAGTCTGAATATATATATATATATATATATAATTAAAATATTTTATAAATTTGTAGTTAAATATTTATATGTGGTTAAAAAATTCTTACATTTTTTTTAATATGTAATTGAAAATATTAAATTTAACCTCTCATTTTTACTTTGCCCCTTCCAATAAGAAAATTTGATTTGGTCTTTGGTCCCAATACTAACCAGCTGGACCTCCTCCCATCTATGAAAAAAATTAAAAAATAGGTTTGAGGAGCATTTTCTATAATTCATGAAGGGGCATTTAGGGAAGAGGCAAAAGAAGGGGTGAACACCCAAATTAACTGAAAATCTGATCAATTTTGCTGAGGTGATGTAAAAAAATTAGTCAGTACTTAATTCTTATTAATCAGTCTAATAAATTAAGGTGTCCTTTAATATATGAAAAATATTTTCTTTTTTTAATAATATATGTTTTTCATGTGTGTTCTTAATAGCATAAATAAGAAAGTATATTCTTCTCACATGCTTTAGGGTTTGTTTAGATTTGTGATTTTAAAAAGTGCGATTTAAAATAACGATTTTAAAATGTGCGATTTTAAAAAAATAACTTTTAAAAACGCAATTAAACTTTTGGCAAAATCGCGATTTAGCCTTTAAAATTTTTCGTTTTTAAAAAAATATTATCTTACATGCAATTTAAAAAGACAAATTTTATGCGTTTTCAAATCGTAAATTTTAAAAACGCAGTTTTCAAACGATTTATATTCTCCGATTTGGTTTAAAATCTCACTTATTGTTTATAAAATTATAATCTTAAACGCACCCTTACAAACACACATGACATTATTAAAGTGGTTTATAGAAATTATTTATTCTTTAATTGTCCATTTTTAATTATAAATTTATAAGAGAAAGAATAAAATTAGAACTGAACTATTAAGAAAATTATAATTTTATTTTATTTATTTTATTTTTAGAGGGATACAGTGACAGTGCGTGAATCTTAGTGAGGAAGGGTGTGTACAAAAGTCAAAGCCTGGTGTTTAATGATGGCATTCCATACCTACCTCATGAGTGACTTTTTTACCTGTTTTTGTCGGTTGATTTATGTATTTATTTTCCATCTCTTTTTTTTGTGAGGGTCCAAAGCGTTGGCCGTCAAGCCTTATTTACCAAAGCAATAGTGGCCCGTCCTGCCTTTAATAAGGAAGCAACGATAATGACATGTTACTAAATATGAGTATGTATCTGGAAAAGTGAACTCAGAATTGATTACTTAATTAGGATGTTAACAATTATTTGTTGAAATTTAGAGAATTTGAGCGGACGATTACGAGTGATCACTTATAGAATTTTTTTGACTAAATAAAAATTAGACTGGCTAACTACTTATTCGGTAAGGTGGGTTCGATAAATAGTCTCTTACAATCTCTCAAATTCGGACAGATAATTGTAGAGAATTCTAATTCATAAGATCCAAAGGTATATTAATAGGACCTACTTGACCAAATAAAAATTGGACTGCCCAACCACTTATCCGGTAAAGTGGGTCCCATAAGTGGTCTCTTATAATCACCAACTCAAATTCTCTCAAATTCGGACAGATAATTGTAGAAAATCTTAATTCGTAAAACTCAATGGCATATTTATATATTATACAAAAGGAATCCAAACGACATATTTGCCAATATGAGAAAACACAAAACATAAGTTAAAGATTTTATATGGTTTTAAACCAAATCACAGAAAATGAATCGTTTAAGATTGGGTTATTAAAAAAATTCGATTTGAAAATGTAGAAAATATGTGTTTTCAAATTGCAAGTAAGGAGGTGCTTTTTTGAAAAAGTACAAATTTTAAAGGCTAAACTGCGATTATGCCCAACGCTTAACTGCGTTTCTAAAAATCATGTTTTCAAATCGTTCATTTTAAAAGCGCTATTTTGAAATTTCAAACTAAAGAAACCCTAAATATGAAATGTAATTGTAAAATGGAAACAAATAGCATTGACTTGAAAGTCCTTAGGGTGGTAATAGTGAAACCTTTTTATAATTTATCATGCCAATAAAAGTTAGGGTTGACAATTCATGTTTGCATGTCGAGTCGTGAATATAAGATTATAGAGATAAATCATAACACAACTCATTTAATTGAATGTGTTTGATCCCTCAACTTTAATCCGCTAATTTCGTATTGAGTTCGTAACGGATTCGCATGTCGTGTAAGAAATTGTCAGTTTTAATGTCACGTGTTGGGTTCAGGTCGTGTTGAGATATAAGTATAAGACTATATAGATTAACCATAATTCAATCCACTTAATTAAACGGTTCAAACCTCTCAATTATAACTCGTTAATTTCATGTTAAGTTCATATCGGATTCGCAAGTCATGTCGAAAATTGTCAGCCTTAATAAAAAGACTTGCTTTACAGTAGAGAAAAATACATAAAACTATCTTATAAAATTAGAAACCAATAAATTCTATTGGGCAATGTCCCAAACCATAGAATAGTAGTATGGTATTTTCTCTTTTAAATTTAAGTTTCCCATTATGTTATTTCAAGACTGTTTTTTTTTTTTTTTTTGTTAATCCACATTTTCAAGACTTTTTTTTTTTTTTTTTTGGTTAATTGTGGATTGGGTGTAAACAAGGTACATCACATTCTTGTGTTTTGAGGCTATTCAGTTGATGTTAAATTTAATAATGCTACTCTAAACATTAATTTATTACACTCACGTCATACCAATTGACGAAACATATCTAAGACACTTAAAACAAGTCATGTCAACCTGTGTAACATGAGTGTGAAGTGTAGCATTGTTCAATTTTATTTTTAAAAAAAAAAAATACTGAAATGGTAATCCTATACATGATATTTATTTATTTTTTTTTTTTTGTAAAATCTTTGGGAGGACCAGGGTTTCTCTTGGTTCCATCCATGATGGCCACCTAAAGAGAGGAGTAAGAAGAAGAAGATCTAGTTGTTAATAATTATTCTTTTAAAGCATATGTAGGTTAATGGGTTCAATAGATGGCTTTCATACATATTTCTAATTTTGTAATTTTTTTTTTAAACGGTTATAATTCTTGAAAATGAAATATGGTTTTCTAAAGTGAGGTGCATTACACTGGAATGATGATTACTAGGGAATATAAATGAGTATTATCAGGAATACAAAAAATTGGAATAGAATGATTATTCATATTCTTTCGTTTGGTGACAATACAGAAATGACAAATTTCATAATTGGAATGGAATCAAATTTCCACAAAATATCCTAAAATACCGTTACTAATGAAAATAACATTGGATAGCACCCTCCTCCTGTTCAGCACCACTCCCAACAACCACATGGGGGTACGACCCAATTTGATGGTCTCGGACACCAGATTGGAGCTTATTGTTGGCCATCGCCCGGCCTAGGCCACCACCTAGCCCTGCTAATTGCCAGCCACCACCTAGCCCATCACACTGCTGGCCACCATTTGGCTCGGCTTATCGTCGACAACCATATCCAGTAGTCCTTCATCTTCAGCCATTGTTATCCCAGACAGCCCTCCATTGTCTTCGACCACCGTCCTACCCAGACTACTAATAAGGTGCCTGAAGATGAGTTGTGACAGGAGGCAAGCTAGGTTGGGTAGTGGCTTGGGCTGAGTCGTGGGCTAGGGCGGATGATAGCCGAAAATGGCAGAGGGATAACAGGGAAGGTAGGGAATAGTGGTAGAAGATGGCGGAGGGCCGCTCAAGGTCGGCAACAGACGATGGTCTTTACAATTGGTTTAATTTTATAGGGGTAATTACATTTTCCCCCCATCAACTACCAGCCATTGTCAACATGCCCCCATGAACTGACACCTCGACCAAAAGAGAGCATCCAACTACCAACTTTACACACTTTACCCCATTCCGTCAAGGAATTCCGTTAACTTGGACGGAATATTCCATTTTTGGGCGTTAATTTTGGTTTAAAGACCAAAATGCCTTCCAACAGTAATTAATATAAAAAATATTAAAATTAATATGTTTAAAAAAGTTGAAGGCATTTATGTCTTTTTACAAATTAAACTGACGGAATGGGGCAAAGTGTGTAAAGTTGGTAGTTGGATGCTCTTTTTTGGTCGAAGTGTCAGTTCATGGGGGCATGTTGACAATGGCTGGTAGTTGATGGGGGAAAAAGGTAATTACCCCAATTTTATATGATGATGGCAATGATGAATTAGTTGTATTGATGGAAAATTGGGGAAAAACAAATGGACTATTTCAATGTCAGCTTAACCTCCAAGGAAAACACTAAATGATTTTAAGGTTCTGAACCCCTCCCACAATTACATACATGGGCTCTTTTATACAAATATCCTATAATTAGTCTAACAACTAAGATGGGTTGCAACCCATTGTTCATTTTGGGCAATATACAATATATACAACTCAATTACAAAATTCACACCTACTAAACATACCACTACTATTAGACCCATTACATTTCTCACCCCTTTAAAGTACCTAGCTCACAAGTCGCAGTTTGAAATACAAGCTCCTATTTGTAATTGGACCTCATTTTTAATTTTTTATTTTTTGACACGTCCACATAGGAGGAGGGAGAGAGGAGATTCGAACTAGTGACCTCCGCTTCATAAGGCATGGTCTCCAGTCGATTAAACTACCCCTTAGGGACCATTTTTAAAATTTCTAATACAAAACATATTACTACTCACCTTCTCATCTTCTTGAGAAGACCATGTCAGTCTTAGTATAACAATTTACACAAGCTTGTGTCTTTCCATGCCAATTGCTTTTGACTGTATGTTTTCAAAAGAGTATTTGAGAAGGGAAATAGAGACATTGAAATTGGGGAATGGGCGTGGCCACGCAGTGCTGTATGGGGAATAGGAATTTGGCAAAAATGTGATTTGGGAATAAGATTGCATGTGTAGTAAAAAAGACTGAAGGGGGTAGTTGAAATATGGGAAAAGTAAATGAACTGCAGTGGCAACATGTTAAGGAAAACGGATGACATGAGGCTAACGTTGGGAAAAAATGTAAAAAAAAATGTTTCAAATTTTTAGAAAAATGCAATGGGTAAACAAGAAATTTCATCGACATAGATTAGGGTCTGGTCACCAATAATGTTGCCTTGTAAATATTTCATGCTTCTTCAAAACCATTTTGAACAACCAATGTAGATGTTATGCTCCGTTTGTTTCGTCGTAAACCACGTATAACGCCTCAAGAAATTAATTAACTGGTAATTAACTTCGCGGTTCGTCTCTTAGTCTCATTCCACCCGGAATAAAATCTAGGGACCTCTACTACTCAAAAAGAGAATATTACGTAGCGGAAGCATAAGATATTCTACAAAATTAATTACAACCAGAGCATCTACCAAGAGTCATTACATTAACTAAAATTGCACTAAAATACAATTCATCGATATAAAAGATCAAACGTAAACCTTAGTAAACAATCAAGCTTCAAATGCTAAGCTTATAACATCACCTAAGAGTATTGATTATCATGAGTGATTTTCAGAATCCTGCAATCAGTCCTCAAGCATAACCAGATCGATATCACTATGCCAAACAACCGCATTTGTTTCGAGGTCCATCTCGAATCCAACATCTAAAGGTAGTCCGACTATAAAACAACACATGTTTCATAGGTAAAAAAGATACAAGCATAAGTTTACGATTTAGTGAGTAATAATACACATGATACACATGTTATCATATGGTGAACTCAGTTTAAGATAGAAATCACATACAACAATGTAAGTTTATAGTTTCTCATTTGAAAAAATGATCATGGATGCAATATAAATATAATATATGTTGTAACAAGATAATCATGTCATAGTTAAATTCCATATGGTCTACCCAGGATTTAATCTCTTTCCGGAAGGTTGGCGCTATCCCAAGGGACCTGTAATACAATACTGATGCCCTAGATATGTACGCTTCCGTTCATCATTAACAGCTCGACCGAGTCCGACCTTGGATGGCTCACGCTGCTAATGAGGTCCATAACCGTGAACCCTATTCAAGGATGGTGCGCCGGTCACAAAAGAACCATTGGATCTAAGGCCAAACATAAAAATAAATAAACATTTGACTATAGAGAATAACCTGTATAATAGTAAGCCCATGACCGTTATCCTGCACGTACCGATGTACCATTTTAAACGATGCAATTTAATATTCACCATCTTACATACATGCTTTTCCTAAACTCATCATTTTCATTATCTTGTCATTCATTACTCATTTTCACAAAATACAGTTCATAGTAATCAAAAAGTATATTTCATATGAGTTGTAAACATGCAGGTTTTGGTACACAACAAAATCAAGAAATTCGGGAAAAATAATAATAACAAATATCCATGTGAATTTTAATCGCTTGTATCGCATGACTCCTTCAACAAATCTCCTTGCGGCTCCACAACCTTGAAATCTGAGAAAAACCTAACATCAATCTTAAACTCAAGCTATAACAGGTCTTAAGTCCTAAATAACTCAAATTAAGCTTTCTGTCAGTCTGGCGATCGTTCGTCCAGCGAATGGCAAATATTCGTCTCAAACGCCGTTTGTTCGTCCAGTGAAGGGTGAACATTCAGTGCTCAGGCAGAATCCCAAATTCAAACCTAAAAGCTATAAAACTGGCTCTAAGCAAGTTCTAAGGTTTTAACATGATCTCCTTACCTCAATAACAACTCCATGTAGTACTAAGTATGTTAAACCTACTAATCAGACACTAATCTAGGAATAAAAACCAAAAACTAAGCAAAGATGTAAAACTAGCTAGAGATTTTACCAAAGCAGTAAAACGAAAATTAACTAATTAGTGCAAGAACAACATAAGAAACGAGTTAGGTTAAGGGGGTTACCTCTCTAAAAGATGAAAGACCAAGAGAGCTCATTCTCTCTCTCCAAAATTTCTCCAAAACACTCTCTTACTCTCACTCAAGGATTTACTGACTGAAAATGGGGGAAATGAGGTGAAAAGGGCGAGGGCGGGGGGTATTTATAGGTGAAGAAGTCGAAGTGGATAAGAATCAACTAATTTGCCTATTGCCAAACGTTTGCCAAACGTATCGCGAACGTTTATGAAAAACATAGGGTTAGACAATCTTTCGTGGTACGGCCTGACACACACGCTGAAGACTAATGATGTAATTTCCAACACACATAACAACTATAGATAATTTAGTTTTAAAATGAAAAATCAACTAGAGATACAAAACCGTAAGCTAGGACATAAAAACTAACTAAACAACATAACAACTTAAGAAAATAGTTGGACTATGAATGTTACATCCTTAGAAGAACAAGAAACAAGAGATCTCATTCTTTCTCTCCAAAACACTCTCTCACTCTTGCTGTAGGATCACACTGAAGGAATGGGGCCGAAATGAGGTGAAAGGGGCAAGGGTGGGGGGTATTTATAGGCCTAAGGCGTCTGAAGATAAGGATGAATTGTTTTTACATATTTCTGCTCATCATCAAACATTCTGTCACCTTTTGTTGAACGTTCAGTGTTCTGTTTTATCTAACAGTTTTTGGTGAGGTGACATGCGTCAGGTCTTCGAATGTTCGTTGACTGAGGATTTGAACTTTCGGTCTACTGTGATACCAAACATTTGGTAACCCTGGCCGAACATTCAGTTAGGACAGGAAATAAAAAAAATTACCTCTTTAACCAACCATAACCCTTATAAACACTAATTAAGGCTACTTAACGCTAATTATTGTTCAGGGTATTACACCAAGCCATCCCCAGAAGACCACTGAGTTACCCCCGGACCACCACCGAGCCACCCCGAACTACCACCGAGCCATTGTCAGACTACCACCAAACCACCACCGAGCCATTATCGGACACTACCAAACACCATCGAGCCACTATTGGACCACCACCGAGCCACCGTTGGATCACCACAGAGACACCATCGGACCACCACTGAGCCACCCCTGGACAACCGTTGAACCACCATTAGCCACCGTCGGACCACCTACGGGCCTCCGTCAGATCATTGTTAAAACTCAAATTATTAGGTGTTTTTTTTTTAAAAAAAAACTATGTTATATTAATATTTTTATGTTGTGAATAAAAATTGATTTTTATAGGTTAATATAATTGAATGCTATATATATTGTGATTTTCTATAAGCGCCAAACGCTAGAAAAATATTTTCAGTGAAAAACATTTTCCAGAAAATATTTTCTAAAGAAAAACATTTTATACCGAAACAAACGGAGCAACAATATGAATACTAATTAATTTTCTGAACTTTCAATTGGTTTTTCTTTGTGGGCATTACACTTTTTGGTGCCCAGCTTGCCAATTACTATACTCGCCCTCGTTCAAGTGGTCTTATGTTTACAGGAAATGTTGAGTAATTCTAGAAGTCTCTCATGTGTCACTTAAAAAATGAAGTGGCTTTTCAATAGTATTTAATCACAAGCCCAATAGTAATTTTAAAAGTCACTATATTTTTAGAGAGATACAAGAGAGACTTCTAACATTACTTGGAAATGTTAACAAGACTTCTCCACTTTCCAATAAACAAAAATCTCTCTGACCAAACAACATGGAAAGGAAAACCTCTCTCGCAAAAAAGATAAAAAGGAAAAAAGGGATTAGTATTTATTAGGATAAAAATTGTGAGTAATTTTGATAGAACATGTTAGATTATCTGAGTGAATAGTAGGAAAAACTTAATGTTTATTTGGACAAGTGATCTTATATGAATACTCTATCTCATAATTTACTACTTAAATTGCTAACAATTTAAATAGCAAATTACTAAAAATCCAGACACGATGACCGCTTTGATTGCATTTTCTACCGTCTATTTTAACTAAATGGGGATTCATAAAAAAAAAAAAAAAAAAAAAAAAAAAAAAAAAAAAAAACAGAAAAAAAAGAAACAAAGAAGCCTAAATGGGGATCATCCTTCATCGTGGTTTCCTTCTCTCTTCTATCTAGTTTTTATTTATTTAGTTTACAAATTCAAATGTGTCTTATTCTATCTAGTTTTCACTATAATAGAGTGCAACTGTGCAAGCCTCATCCATACTTTCTGGCTTTAACAGTATGAGCCGGACGTGGGTCCCTTAGGTGCAGCCAAATGCCAACTCGGGGAACACATGGGAAGGGAAGGGGACCGTCAAATCGTCAATAATTTTTTGCCAATTCAAAGCTAGCGCTGTCACGTGACCAAATTATAGATTCACTTATTTTATTAATTTGTCTGTTTCTTCAAATTATTTTTAGAACAATGGTGGACCCAGTGGCGGCTACAGTAAAATATCATTCTTATATTAATACATTAATTGTTCATTAAATGTTTATAAAAAATGAGGTAATTTTTATAATTATCATTTGATCAAAATCATCATTTGATCAATCATACGTTTAACGGTGATTTTAAAAGACACCTTATTTTTTTATGGACACTTGGTCCCTGTGGTATGCCATAATTATTTTTCACTCTCTATGGTTTAAAAAGTGCATGGGAGGTCCTTGTGGTATGCAATAATTACAAATTAATCCTTGCCGTTAAATTATGTTAAAATTTTTAACAGATTCCGTCAAATGCCACGTCAGCAACACGTGTCGCCAATAAGATGGCGACATGTGTCCATCTTAATAAAAAAATATAAATTTATTAAAAAATAAATAAAAATACTTATTTTTTGTAAAAAAAAAAAAAAAAGAAGCTGAAAGGGTGGCTGGGTGGCCGCGCGCCACCCCATGCGGCCACCTCAGTGGCTGGGGGCGGCCAGGCCACCCCCAAAGGGGTGGTCCAGCCATCCCTTTCAGCTTTTTTTTTTTGTTTGTTTTTTTGTTTTTTTTTTAATTTTTTTTTTTAAAAAAATAAGTATTTTTATGTATTTTTTAATAAATTTATATTTTTTTATTAAGATGGACACGTGTCGCCATTAAGATGGCGACACGTGTCGCTGACGTGGCATTTGACGGAATCTGTTAAAAATTTTAACAGAATTTGATGCCAATGATCGATTTGTAATTATTGCATACCACAAGGACCTCCCATGCACTTTTTAAACCATAGGGAGTGAAAAATAATTATGGCATATCACAGGGACCAACGGTGCAATTATCCCTTATAGTTACTCCATAGTTTAAATTTTTAAATGTTGTCATTTTTTTTAAAAAAAAATTATCTTATTATTTTTGAGAATAACCAATTTCATATGAATAATTATTTCTCATTTTGACTATTCCTCTCAAAATGAAAATAATATATAGGAGTAGTTGGTCATTTCAACAAAAATAGTAGGAGTAGTCACACCACCCTCGAAGTCTCTCAATGTCCACCGTGAGGAGTTTTGGGGTGGTTTGACAATTCCAAGAGTTATTGGGAGTTGTCAAACACCTACAAGGACTTCTTTTTTTGCCCAAAAAAATAATGATTTTTTGGGGAAATATTTTATAGTACTAGGGTATTATATGTAATTTTGGCAAATTATGATTTAATTCAAATTAAAAAATTTGGAGATTTATGTGTTGTTGTGAAGAGAATAGAAATGATTATTCCATTCCAAATTCTTGCATTCCCAATAATACCCATACGTATTTCTAAGTGTCCATTGTTCAAAAGTGGAAATATTTAACTCTATCATTTTACAATATAAGTCCTTGATTTTTCAGAAAATTAAACAGGATTCTCTTTAAAACTTTTCTCCTAAAGAAAGATCAAGCATTTTAAGAACATTGCTATAGTTATCTACTTTTATTGATAGACTATTTTATTCACAACCAAGAAAACTAATTTTAGACAAAGAATATATTTGAATAAATTTTTTGTTAATTAAAATAACTTCATCCGTGCATACAAAGTAGAAAAGCTTTTAAACATAGCAATTGATTTAACAATAATATTGACTTGGATATCTGGATATAATAGACATAAAAGTTCAACGATTTTTTTTTTTTTTTTTTAAAAAAAGAATACTAAAAATTATAAAAGGAAAAGAAAAAAGAATCACAAATATATTAGATAACAAGATACAATCATTCATTGTTAAAGATACTATTAGACCACTGTTGTCGCAAAACAACGTGATAGAAGATTGCTCTATTCTCATAACCCCGAGATCCGCTAGGAAATCATGAGCCATACTGCTTCCTTTGTACTTTCACAAGCCACAACATATTCAACTTCTATTGTAGAGTCAACAATAGAGGACTGTTTCACACTTCTCCAACTAATGGCTCCTCCACCTAAGGTATAGACATATTCTGAGGTAGATTTTCGAGAATTATGATATGACTGAAAATCAAAATCTGTATAACTAGTTATTGTCAAATCCTCACAATGGTCGACAAGCATATAATCCCTCGTTCTCCGAAATGCTTGAGTATATGCTTCACAACTACCCAATGTGTTGATCCAAGATTTGACTGATATTTACTGACCATGCCAACTGCAAAACATATATCAGGTCTAGAGCATAATATAACATACATGAGGCTTCCTACAGCTGAAGCGTAAAGAAAAACCCTCATCTGCTCTTCCTCTTGATGTGTCTTAGGACACTACTCCTTATTACACTGCTCCTTGTAATCTCACAAAGAGTGCCCACTTCCTCCCCATCAAAATTACAGATTCCTTGGACAAATTAGCATAAATGTATGTGCGGGAGATAGTGAGATTACGTGGAGTGTCCGTTTCCATTGTGCCGGACCGTGATCCGCGATATACCATTCGCAATGGGAACAAAGTTGAACTTTAGCACGGTATACTTAAAGAACCATCTAAACCCTTGAGAATATGCTAAGGTTGTACGTGCTAGACTTCATGGGTAATTGGATACGGTACTTTCCTCTAATCTAATTTGCTTACCACAACAATTTTCAAGCAATTATTGGCATGGCTCCGTACGAAACTTTGTATGGGTGCAAGTGTAGATCGCTGTTGTATTGGGATGTAGGCGAAAGACAATTGTCAGTCCCGAAAATGATACAAGACACGAAATAGAAGGTCATGCTCATCCGAAAGCAGATGCTCATTGCTCAAAGCTGTAATGCCTTGCCTTTTCCAAAAAGGCAAGTGAAATTTTTTCAATTTCATCGTAACATTACTACAACATCAGAGTTATAATATAGCAGCGGAATATATATATTATTGTCTAATAGACTTAACCTAATTAACACATCAGCGCTTTTAATAAAAATACTTTGAAATAGATTAAATAGTGTAATTAAATAATTACACAGAAAATAGTACTTGTGCCACATATGACACTGATAATTTACAACTAATGTATTTCTAGTGCTATTATTACAAACCAATAGAAATATAAATATTGTTTCCGAATATTAAGATAAAGAACCATAACAAAGTAGTCCACAAAATGGGAGGCAACCTAGCCTCAAACACCACCATCAGGATCCACCTAAGAGTCTTGCTAATCTTGATACTCATCTTTCTTATACCTGTATTAATAAATAATATAGAAAGAAACAGTAACACAAAAATACCTAAGTGAGTCCGCTGTTTCTAATAATATGATGAATGCTGATTTATTTACAAATGCAACACAATGTAATATAGCTCTATGATTATATGTATATGCAATTTATGGCATATGGTGATGAGTCATAGTCATAGATTGAATATATATATATATATATATAGCAATGTTATGACAGTTTTTATATGCAATGACTTAATTATACACTTTTGCACTCCTCTCACAATGGAACCAACGGTCTGGA
This sequence comes from Alnus glutinosa, assembly GCF_958979055.1. Taxonomy (NCBI): domain Eukaryota; kingdom Viridiplantae; phylum Streptophyta; class Magnoliopsida; order Fagales; family Betulaceae; genus Alnus; species Alnus glutinosa. Next base: position 8,135,855 of record NC_084895.1, read on the forward strand.
TTAGGGTTGGCAATTTTTGACACGACCTGCGAACCCGACACGAAAATATAGGGTTTGAGTTTGGGATAATCGGGTTTGGCCCGATTATGACCCGTTTATAATCGTGTTTGGCAGGTCAACCCGCGGATGACTCGCCATACACGATTATAACACGGTTAGATGAAAAAAAAAAAAAACAGAAACTTCAAGAAATGGTGGCACCTAGCCGGGTCTTTTGTGGTTATATTTCTTTGTGTATAACCAGAATCTTTGACGGTCTGGAAATATAACCAGAAACTTCACGCAGCCACGACCTTCGAAGTTAAGCTCTTGAAGTTGAAGCCGAGCCCCACCATGCAACCCTCCAAAACGGCATCACCCCCAACGACTCGTTCACTGTTCACGCCGTCTGAGGTTCAGCGACTTGGGAGCCCTAGATTTGGTGCTTGACTGCTTGTTGGCTGTGAACACGGTTTCCCATGCAATCTGGGTTTGGAAACCACAGGGATCACCGGATTGGGTTGCTTTTCTCGTCGGATTGTGTTGTTTGCCTGTTTGGTTTTCTCTTGTGGTTGTGTGACTGCAGTGTGAATTGGGGATTTGGGGTTCTGTCGTTCTGCGGTGGGTACGAATTGGGGTTCAGACAAAGACGAAGAAGAAGAGTCGAAGACGATCCTTCATCTTTCTTCTTCTTCGGACGATTGTCACGATTTGGGAGTCTTGGATGAAGCTTCTTGGCTCTTGCCTTCTTCGGTTCTACTTCTTCACAACGGGCTACCCGGGTCGTGTTTGGGTAACTCGGTTGATATATGGGTCGTGTTTGGGTTTAAGAAATCAATCCGATTAATAATCGGGTTAGGTTCGTGTCGGACCCGATTGTGTAATCGGGTCCGTCGGGTTGACACGAACCCGACCCGTAAACCCAAATTGCCAAGCCTAGTCTGGATTAGCGTGTTGTGGGAGCCAACGGTCCTGGGAGCCAAAGGTCCCCTCACTTAAAGCTTATTTGTTTGTTGTTGGAAGACAAAGGTCCCAGCAGACCAAGATTAAGTGTCACGGAAGCCAAAGGTTCCACTAGTAGCCATCAACCCCCTCGCTGCATACGAGCTTTGTTTTTAACCAATTTAGTTAAAATAAAAAATATGAAAAATCACATGCGCAAACAAATAAATAAATAAGTGTTCATAATATTAAGGAAAAGTTCCAGTACCACCCTCAGTAAGTAAAAAGATACTTACAGCCCTTTGATGCAATTTCTCAGCTTATAATTTGCAATAAACACACACACACACACACACACACACACACACATATATATATATATATACACGCATAGAATGTTAATATCTTTACTTATAAATCCTAATGGTATATACTTAGATGTAATTATCCTATTTTCCATAAAACACCAAAATCACCATAAACATATCCCAAAATCATTTCATCAAACCTTAACCCAAAACAGGGGTGTTAATAATTATTGATTTCTAATTTAACCAAGTGTGTGTGTTTGTGTGCAACAAAATATCTTAAATGCGGAATTTAAATAAGACAAGATATTTGTTACGAAGTGGAGAGAAAAAACCACTCCGGGGCAGCCAAACCCAGGAAATCCACATAAAAAAACAAAGCTAGTTACAAGACACTCGTACTCACATACCCTTATGCAGTAGTCATACCTTTATCTCTAACACGAAGCCCATCGTGAACGCTTCCCAACCAGATCTTCTACCTGAATGGGTTTTTTATAGATTCCTTTATCTTAGGGCCGACCCCTAAGATAGACTTCACACGAACAACGAGCACACACCGGCAACGGCTTGAGAGCTAGCAGATCTTTGATTCTCCCTAAACACCCTCTCAAAGCACTATGGAATTCGATACTTTATTCATGTACAAAATACAAGCCTATGGCCCTCTATTTATAGGCTTACAGGAAACCTGAAACTGCTAAGATTTGTGCTCTAGCTGTCGAGCGTCCGAGCGGAAGTTAGCCACGCCCAGACAGTTTTCTGCGATATCCTTTCAGAAACAGCTTAATTCTATCTTTATCAGGTTCACGTCCGGACAGCTTGACCGAGCATCCGGACGGTCTTCGCTAAAATCCTTTACGTGTTCGAACGGAACTTTGGAATATTCTGAAATACTGGACATCGTCCGGACGTGTTGCCACGTCGTCCAGACGTCTTGCAGAAACTTCTCAAACAGTGTTGACTGCTGAAATCCAACTCCGTGTAGAAATTGGAGAAGCTTGACCTAGCATCCGGACAATGTTGCTCTGACGTCCGAACGTCTTCATCGCTGAAGCTTCTAGACACTGCGGGGCGTCCGGACGCCTTCAAAGGCCCGTTTGGACGGTTGCACAAGAACCGGCTGTTCTGACTTGGAAATTGTGTGGAATCTTCACGGACATCTTCTTAGAAACTTGTGACCATACACAAGGTATGAAACGAGACACTGTCCATATTACTTGAAGACTCTGAATAGAACTGATAATCCTGTTAAAAAGCAACCGTTACATAAAGTGTTTTTGTCATCCAGAATGAAACCAACATAAAATACTAATAAACTCCCCCTTTGGCCATTCTGAGACAAAAGAACACTTGACCGGTTTGGAAATACATTCCTGGTCCAAAACAAAAAATACTCCCCCTTTTTGTCTCAAAAGGACAAAGGGTAAACAGAGTATAAGAGAAAAACACAATTACTAAAATTCAAAACAACAAGAATAATAGTTAAGTGTCTCATCAAAAGCTAAAATCAACATAAGGGAAAACCAAAACCTCAAGATATCACATTTCCTGAATTTAAGCCACTTCGGCTTCTTGCTCCTGAAGCCGGGAAACCATAGACTAAAAATTTTCAGGTCACTTGAGTCTTCTAGCCCGAAACTGATCATCCGCAGAAAGAAATCCTCTAGACAAGTGATCTACAAGATGATAAAGAAGATTCACCACTGAATCTCTAGCTGGTGCAGATCTAGAGGAAAATGTTACAGAAGACTCTGTATAAGCAGGGGGAATGAGCTCATCTAAAATTTGAGATCTCTGGAATATATGATTTCAACATTGGTCTGTTTTTCAAAGAGCCCTCTGTCTGACACTATGCTGGAAGCCGCTAGACAAAATATTCCTGAAAATATTTAAACAAAAATCTATCCAAAAATAACACTACAAGGAAATATTAGATCCTGTTAGTTTCAAAAAGAATGTGGTATTATGATGGCTATCAATTGGATGCATAAAGAAATAGAAAAGTAGATATAGCAATCCAAAAGGCACAGATTAGTGATATCCATCCAGTATAAAGACAAAAAAAGATATTTATGCACAATCTCTCAAATCCTAATCAATTAAATATTCCAATATTCTAAAAAAAACCAAAGCTTAAGAGAATAAGAAAAGTCAAAGGAAATACCTGGGAATGAGAAAAGATGTGCAGAAAATGCCAAAATCTCGAGATCAGTCCTAGTGAAAACATACACAACACAACATGATAGAACAGGCAAAAAATAGTGTGTGTGTGTGTGTGTGTGTGTGTGTGTGTGTGTGTGTGTGTGTGTGTGTGTGTGTGTGTGTGTGTGTTTGTCAGAGAAAGCATAAAGCTCGCGTCCAGACGTGGTACATACTTCTCCGGACGACATGCTGTCAGATAAGAGATCGACAGAGCCGAGCGCGTCTGAACGCTTCACACTAGAAGCTGAAAAACAGAGGGAAATATGCAGAACAAAAATTTCCTAACGTTAGCTTCAGAACACGCATGTATAAATAACTGATAAAACAGTCAAATAACATTTCAAAAATATACCAAGATTTAATTGAGAGTTACGAGTCAATAAGCACAAAAATTTTCCTGCAAATAGAAATTTTTCAATAGTAAACTTAACTCATGCAATGTGTGTGTGTGTGAAAGCTTTCTCAATAAGGTATGAAGTTTACTGAAATGACTTAAAGCAATCGGATTTTCTAAATAAGAGATAAAATCAATGTTAGATCAGTCAAAAGTAAAATCTTATTTTACTAGAGCCTAGCCACCCTCATCTGATACACTCATCCTAAGTTGTAACACTTTTCTTTTACTTCGTCCTTTAGTGACCGTCTATTTTCGCAATGATTTGGTCATTGACTGTTTCTATAGGGACAAGTTCAAGAACAAATTTATAGCACAAAAGTAGTGGATCTTTTTATTTATCCATATTTATTCAGTTTTGAATGCTTTTTATCACTTGGTGCTGCAACCTAAAAAGAATGCTAGAATTTATAGGTTTTAGGTTCAACTAGCGAGTTGGTTAATTTGACCATCTTAGCAAAAAAATCTCTCTCATTAGAATTTTCAGAAGCTAAAAGTCAGAGAGAAAAAAAAAATACCTTAGGGGAGCTTTGGATAGTGCACAATTTTTCATTGCATGAGAAAAACAATTATTTTGAATTAAGATGCACAGGAAAACTTTTTAGATATTAGACATAAACTCTTAATCATATATAGGCATACTCAATTAATGCACAATGAACTGAGATATCAGGCAAAAACACATATAATATCTGAAAAACAACTCAAAAAAAAAATAAAAATTTTGCATCTTCTCCCCCAATTTATTTATTTATTTGTTGAAAACAATAAAATAGAAAAACAACAAAAACATGCTTACACAGAGAAGAAGACGGTTTAGTCCAAGCATGTAAGATAAGAGCAAACCTGACCTCAGGGAGAGAGGTTTGACTATATCAAGATAGTAAAGCAGTGACATGCTTTCTCTGTCATCCCTAGAATGTACCTGCAGAAAATTATCAAAGCAACCAAGAGAAAATCTAGAGATAGAAAAGGTGGTTCCTCAAACAGAATACAAGGCAAAGATTTTCTTATGGGTTAGTGTTTGTAGTTTAGATTGTTAATTGGAACCCTAGAAGTTCTATGGGTTTCAATAGATCATGGCTCTTGGGAAAGATCAAGAACCTAAGTGGGGTTTAGAGTTAGAAATGTTTTTAGTTAGTTTTAATGTGTCTTTGCAATGTATTGTACAATGGTACATAGCGTGGCTTTCATTGAAGATCCCTTCTTAGGATGTAAATCAAGCAGCTAATGTGAGTATTTAACTCACTGAGAAAAGATACTAAGTTTTAGCGGTTTTTATGATATTATAAAATACTATATTTGTGATAATTTGAGCCGATAATATTTTGTGATAGTATTTATTGTGAGAATGCTTTTAATATCTTGAATTATGTTTAGATATAAACTTGATGATGTTCTATGAGTTTTAAAGTATGATATGGAAATTGAGAATCGTGATAAGATTTATGTTTTCATGATGTATTTGAAAAGAGATTGAGAAGCATACGATGTTATATGATGCATATGTATATGTTAACATGTATAATTGCCACATCGATAGCACCAATTCGTCCCCAATCTGCATTTCTCAAAATGTATTTTGGCACACCTATGGAACAAACACCTCTACTTCCTTCCAAACCACGACTCTTGAGGCATCATCTTCCTCAAGGTTGGGGAGTACTTCTGGCAAAATTCTTCCTCGAATTGGGTCCACGTAATAGCCTCATCACTTCCTAATTCTAGCGTACCACCATCATCTCGCTTCCCCAAAAAACTTGGAGGTTGTGTACCTGATTCTTTGCTCCTCAATGCAATTCATAGCTTGTAGTAGCTCCTCCAAGTTCATAAGCCAATTCTTCGCTCCTTTGGGGTTCAGTTTCCCTTTAAACACTAGGAAGGGATGCTCATCAAAATCCTTAAATGAGCAACCTTTCCTTACACTTGGATTCCCTTCTCCTCAAACATTGACCAAAGCCTTCACCAAAAGTCTTGCCACCTTCTCCAATGCCTAGGTGGCATCCAATACATTCCTTGTTCTTTCATCGGGATGGGAGGGTCCTTTCCCATAAATCGTTGCCACATCGTCTCTTCTTGTTTGCGTCGACATCTCTACAGTTACCACAATCATTAGTTCTTGATTCAGAATACCACGTCGATCCTTTCTTAAGATGTTGAACCCAATTGTGAACCTTACTATACTTAGCTTCTACCCTAATACCAACTTATCATATATCTTAGCATAGATTTATACCTAATACTTGTATCGAACTATCTCAGTTCAGATTATTCCCAATCCCTATAGTGACATCAACATAGTGATCTCAATCCTGACTTTAATACATCCTATCCTAAGATCCTCAAAATCCTTCTTGTCAAGACTCTACACTCCTTTTACAATTTTTCCATCTTATGATCTGGTAGATCATCTTCTAACACCTAAGAGCATCCTCTATGGGCTCTTTAAACTTTCTCTAAATTTTGGTGAAATAATCTACTTTTTTTATTTTAACTATCACTTTTTAAAAGTGAAAAATTAAATGGACTTCTAATTTTAACAAGTGTGTGTGAACAGTGTGCAACAAAAAATTAAATGCGGAAATTAAAGGAGACAAATATTTTGTTAACGAAGTGGAAACTTAATTAAGAGAAAAACCACTCCGGGACAGCCAAACCCAGGATATCCACTATTCAAAAGACAAGATTAGATACAAAGTAGTAACACTCATATACCCCTGATGCAGTGGTCGTACCTTGCTTTTTAACGTGTAACCCAACACGAACGCCTCCCAATTAGGTCTCCTACCTGAGGGGTTTTCAATGGAATCCTTTACCTTAGGGCCAACCCCTAAGATAGACTTCACAGCTGATCAAATCACACACTGGCAAAAGCTAGAGAGCTAGCAGATCTTCAATATTTCCCTAAACACCCTCTTTAAGCTGTAAAGAATTCACCACCAAATTCTGTATCGAATGCATGCCTTGAGCCTCTTATTTATAGGCTTTAGAAGACCTAAAACATGTCAAAAATGGAGTCTCTAGCATGCGCGTTCGGACGGGAGCCTTGGTCGTCTGGACGGGCAACTTTTTCCTTGTTCGAAATGCAATTCTAGAATTTTCGCAAGGCTGTCCGGACGCTTGATGTTTCCATCCTGACGGGGTCCTTCCGGACGATTATATTGGCCGTCCGGACCATTAATTTATAGTAATTTTCGTTAGCTTTCCAACAACGCTGATTTCGTCCCAATCCGATATTTGAGTAAAAAGTTATGATCAAAATACCAGAGGGTGTTCGGACGGCTTGACCGAGCGTCCAGACGGTTAACTGCAACCGCCTTTCCGAAATAGCACTCAAAGCTTCCATAACAAGGCCGCATCCGGACGGTGTTTCCCTAGCGTCCGAACGGTTGCACTTCGGCTGCATGTAATTACCATAATAAGGCTTTGGAGCGTCCGGACCCTGAAGGCCGATGTCCGGACGGTTGAACTAGTGCAAGCAATTTCCATATATGAAGCTTGATCGTCCGGACCATGAAGACTGACGTCCAGATGGTTGAACTTTGTATGCACGTCTTGCCTTATAGAGAACATCATCCGGACAGGATCACACATCGTCTGGATGGTAGCAACCGTCTTCTCATAACTGTGTCTTGAGGCAGAAACCCTAATGCTTGACAAACACTGAATGGCGTCCGGAAGGTATTGCCACGTCGTCGGGACGGATGCACTTGAATGCTGGATTCTTCTCGAACTCTGAAGAGCGTCAGGATGATTTGCCATTAAGTCCAGACTGATGCAATATCTGTATCACGCATGCTTCTCCACTGATGTAAAAAAATTACCTTTTATCCTCTTCTAAGAATTCCTACCCTTATAAATTGGAGAGGGGAAAGAAGTAGGAGAGTATTCTGCATGAATATGCTTCTTCATTGGGAATATCTCATAGCGGGAAGGCCCAGAGATCATAAAGGATGGGATGGGAATGGAGGCATTCCACAATCTTGAACTTTTCGAAGCTTCTAGACACTGATGGGCGTCCGGACGGAACACCACGTCGTTCGGACGGATGTTGCTGACTGATGAGCGTCTGGACAGTTGACAGGGAACCAAAATAAACTTCCTTGAAAACTTCACAGAATCTTCTTGAAGAACATAGCTGAAGAGTAGACTCTGGATAAAGCAGCATCCTTGTGAAAGTAGCAACATTACATAGAAGTGATTTTGTCCAACAGAATGCAGCCAACACAAAAACTAACAAACTCCTCATTAGTCCATTCTGGGACAAAAATCACTTGACCGGTTAAAAATACAATCCCGGTCCAAATCAACAATTACTCCCATTTTTGTCACAAAGGGACAAAGGGTAAAATAGAGTAATGAAAAAAAAATACTCCCCCTAAATGTCTCTGAACGACAAGGGTAAATAGAGTAATAATATCCACAGACAAAAACGTTCTAAAATCCAAAACAATGGGAAAATAGAGAAGAGTCTGCAAGTGACCCAAACGAGAGGAATATAAATCCTCCAAGTACCAAATCCTGCTGATCCATTAAAATCAAGTAACTGAGAGAAATCCATATAAAAAACTGGATTTGTACTACTTCGGCTTCTAGCTCAGGAAGCCGGGAACCATGGACTGAACAACTTTTAATCTCTTGATTTTGTAAAGCCTGAAACTGGTTATCCGCAGATTGACATCCTCTAAGCAACTGGTCTGCAAGATAAATGAGGAGATTCACCACTGAACCTCTAACTGATGCAGATCTGAGGGAGATGCTACGGAATGCTATGCATGAGCTAGGGGAAAAAGCTCATCTCAAATCCCAAGACCTTTGGAAATTGAACATCCAACTTCAACAACAGTCAGTTTTCCAAATGATCCATCTGTCAGATATTGTGCTGGGAGCTGCTGGACGACATATTCCTGAAAAAAGTTTAAACAGAAATATTTCCAAAAATAACACCACAAAGAAATATTAGATCCTGTTAGTCTAAAAAAGAAAGTGGTATTATGACAGCTGTCAATTGGATTCCCAAGAATTACAAAAGCAAAGATCGCAATCCAAATGATCCAGATATATCAATATCAACCCAACACACATATAGAATAGGATTTTCATGCACACTATCTCAAGAAAATATCCCAACAAATATTTCAATATTCTAAAAGCACAAAAACTTAAAAGAATAATGGAAGACACAATGAAGATCATGGGATGAGAAGAAATGAGCAAAGAATGCCAAAATCTCGGGAGAAATCCATGAGAAAAACACACAACATGCCATGATAAAAATGTAAAGATGTGTGTATGGCAGAGAAAGAGAAGCAAGTCTTAAACCTATAAAGATCCTGTCCAGATGTGTCACTTAACCATCCAGACGGCTACTGCTAGAACAGCGTATGGCAAGACTACGCTCGTCCGGACATAAGAATAGGTCCGTCCGGACACTTCACACTGAAAATCTGAAGCTGGAGAAAAATTTGCAGAAAAACATATTTTTCTAATGTTAGCTTCAGAACACGCATGTATAATCAAATGATAAAACAGTCAAATAGCATTACAAAAATATGAAAAGATATAAATGAGAGTTAAGTATTCAATAAGCACAAATTTCCTTGCAGATAGAAATTTTAAATAGATTACTCAACTCATGCAATGCGTGTGTGTGTGAAGACTTTCTCAATAAGGTATGAAATTCACTGATATGACAAAAAGCAACCAAATTTTCCAAACAAGATAGAAAATCAATGAAAGATCAGCCAAAAGTCAAACTTTATCTTACTAGGGCTTAGCCACCATCATCTAATACACTCCCCCTAAGATGCAGTACCTAATTGTTTTACGTGTACCATGACAAGGTAAAATTTTACTTGCACCATGACAAGGTAAAATTTTAGTTGCACCATGAAGGACAAGACTTATTTTAGCACAGAAGCAGTGAATGTAAGCATATAGCACAGAAAACTGAAGAGTTTCTGCTTGATTTTAGTGGTGCTGCAATCTAGAGAGAATGCCAGAATTTTTAGGTTCTAGGTTCAACTAGCATCTGGTCAATTTGGCCATCTTATCAAAAACCTCTCCCTTTATCCAGAATTTCTGGAAACAAAAAGTCAGAGAAGGAAAGATGTACCTTAGGGGAGTCTTGGATAGTGCACATTTTCATCGCATGAGGAAAGTAACTATCTATCATTAAAATGCAACTGGAAAACTTAGCAGATATCATGCATAAACTCTCAATCATATATAAGCATATTTAATCAATGCACAATAAACTGAGATATCAGGCAAAAACACATGCAATATTTGAAAAGCTATCAAAAGAAACAATAAAAATTCTGCATCTTCTCCCCAATTTTTTTTTTTTTTTTTTGTTGAAAACCAATAAAAAAAAAAAAAAAACAACAACAACAACAAAGACATGCTTATAGAAAAGGAAATAGCATATAATCCCAGCATGTAAGGTAAAACCAAACCTATCCACATGGAGAGAGGTTTAGAAATACCAAGACAGAAAAGCAGCCTTCCGACGTGCTTTAACTGTCATCCCCAAAAAATACCTGCAGATGTTTCTCAAGACAACAAGAGAAAATATGGGAATAGAAAAAATGGTTCCTCAAACAGAATGCAAGGCATGAATAAGATATGGCATGATAAACAATGCAATGCAAACATACCTGACATGCACTAGGATTTAGGAACCAAAATCCTAGGCATGGGAGACTTCACCTTTGCTAGGTGAGCCCACTCCCCCTTAAAGGGTGAATGGTCTCATCCTTCCTTACCCATACCTTCTCTACCTATGAGGCAGGGGTGTGAGTCATGTCCCAATTGATCAGTCTAACTAGGACGTTCTTCATCATGTTGACAAGCCCTTTATTGGTCTGATTCTTCTTGGGCTTGTGAGGCTTCACTTTGAAGCATTCGGCTTTGAAGTGACCATACTTACCACAGTGATGGCATGAGGGAGAATCCCTTTGAGGATAATGCCGTTGTTGCCGAAAAACATGATGGGGCATGGAAGGTTTAGAGCTAGACTTACCTATCTTTTGCTTTGTTTTCCTGATCCGAGGCTGCTAATGTCGGATCTGAGGGCAGTGTGGCCTGATGTGTCCAGAGACACCACATGATAGCAGGTAGGCTGACTTCGTTTGCTGAAATGCTTCTTGATGGGCTCTGCAAATTTAAGATTAGCATTCTCACAAACAACAAAGTCCTTACCTCTTTGAGATATATGCCTCCTATAGGGCGATACATATTTATCTGAAGAAGTTTTCTTAATAACCCCCTTTTTGGAATCCTCCTGCTTCTTCCAAGGTCTGTGGGATTTTGACAGATAACACTTTGGTCTAATATGACCAACCTTCCCACAATAATAACAAATAGGAACAAACTTACCTTGTGTTCCCGAATCCTTGGAGTTAGGCTTCACACAGTTATTTAAGGAAGAATTTTTGGAATAAGCTGCATCTACTATCACAGGCTTAATATCAAAAGAATCTAATTAAGAATCAGAAGCATGTGAAGTAGAAGTACTTAAATCATCAACAGTTAAATCAGGCTTGTTAGAAACATCTGAGTGAATACAAAGCATGCTCTTCAAATTATTACTAAAGAATTTTTCCAATTTATTCTTAAGTGCATCAATAATATTAAGCAGCAAGGTATTCTCAGATTTCAAAGAGTCAATCAAAGCATGTGATTCAGATAACTAAACAATCAAAGACTCTTTTTCTTGCTTCACCTTTTTAAGCTCTTTATGAGAAACTTTAGAATGTTTAGCATTCTTCAATTTATTAAAACTTTAAAGAGCTTAATATCATAATTTTCTTCAGATAACTGAGAGAAATCCATCATAAAAGGTGTAATTAAAAAATAGAAGTCACAAGAGATGAGGATTACACTCAGGAAATAAATCCCTAACAGAGTGTACCTGCTCTGATACCAATTGAAAAATTAAATGGACTTCTAATTTTAACAAGTGTGTGTGAACAATGTGCAACAAAATATTAAATGCACAAATTAAAGTAGACAAATATTTTGTTGACGAAGTGGAAACTCAATTAAGAGAAAAACCACTATGGGGCAGCCAAACCCAGGATATCCACTATTCAGAAGACAAGACTAGATACAAAGTAGTAACACTCATATACCTCTGATGCAGTGGTCGTACCTTGCTCTCTAACGTGTAACCCAACACAAACGCCTCCCAACTAGGTCTCCTACCTGAAGGGGTCTTCAATGGAATCCTTTACCTTAGGGCCAACCCCTAAGATAGACTTCACAGCTGATCAAATCACACACTGGCAAAAGCTAGAGAGCTAGCAGATCTTCAATATCTCCCTAAACACCCTCTCTAAGCTGTAAAGAATTCACCACCGAATTCTGTGTCGAATGCATGCCTCGAGCCTCTTATTTATAGGCTTTAGAAGACCTAAAACATGTCAAAAATGGAGTCTCTGGCACGCGCGTCCGGACGGGAGCCTTGGCCGTCCAGACGGGCAACTTTTTCCTTGTTCGAAAAGCAATTCTAGAATTTTCACAGGGTCGTTCGGACGCTTGATGTTTCCGTCCGGACAGGGTCCGTCTGGATAAGTATATTGGCCATTCAGACCATTAATTTACAACAATTTTTGTTAGCTTTCCAACATCGCTGATTTCGTCCCAATCCGATATTTGAGTAAAAAGGTATGATCAAAATATCGGAAGGTGTACAGACGGCTTGACCGAGCATCCGGACGGTCAACTGCAACCGCCTTTCCGAAATAGCACAAAAAGCTTCCATAACAAGGCCGCGTCTGGACGGTGTATCCCTAGCGTCCAGACGGTTGCACTTCGGCTGCACGTAATTACCATAATAAGGCTTTGAAGCGTCCGGACCCTGAAGGCTGATGTCCGGACGGTTGAAGTGGTGCACACAATTTCCATATATGAAGCTAGATCTTCCGGACCATGAAGACTGACGTCCGAACGGTAGAACTTTGTATGCACGTCTTGCCTTATAGAGAACATCGTCCGGATGGGATCACACATCGTCCAGATGGTAGTAGTCGTCTTCCCATAACTGTGTCTTGAGGCAGAAACCCTAATACTGAATGGCGTCCGGACGGTATTGCCACGTCGTCCCGACGGATGCACTTGAATGCTGGATTCTTCTCGAACTCTGAAGAGCATCCAGACGATTTGCCATTACGTCCGAACGGATGCAATCTTGAACTGTTCAAAGCTTCTAGACACTGATGGGCGTCCGGACGGAACACCACGTCGTCCGGACGGATGTTGCTGACTGATGAGCATCCGGATGGAATACCACGTCGTCCGGACGGCTGACAGGGAACCGAAATAAACTTCCTTCAAAACTTCATAGAATCTTCTTGAAGAACATAGCTGAAGAGTAGACTCTGGATAAAGCAGCATTCCTGTGAAAGTAGCAACATTACATAGAAGTGATTTTGTCCAACAGAATGCAGCCAACACAAAAACTAACAAAAAGGTTCATACATCATTCTCTAAATATTTCTCAATTTTAAACAAATATTATTTTTTATTGATTTTGAGAGCAACCACTTGAACAACTTTAACTACCATGAAAAGTTGCTCCAAAGACCCATTTGTTTGAAGACCCATTTTCTGTAGACCCATTTTTTAAGCAGTAAAATACTTTGTAACTGTAGACCCATTAATGGTGAACTTAATGAATTAATGATGACGTTCCAGACGTTGATGAACTTAGTGGTGAACTATAAGTTGTTTGCAGACATTGTAGAGTTAGCTCAACAACTATGTATGCTGAGCTTAGCTAGAGTTATCGCATGGCTCAAGATTTCTTTAATGCCCATAAGTTGAGTTACCGCATGGCTCAATATTTCCTTAATGCCCATAATTTTTCTATAGCAACTTAACTACTCAGTCTACTCCCAACCGTCAAACTTAATTATGAAGGTAGCCGTTGATCCTAAACTTAAGGTGACTAGGTGCAACAATGTTGTTGTATTAATGATTATGAAGGTGACCGGTGCAACAAACAGATATTAAACTTAAAGAATTCAACTACTCCCAACATAAAATTAAATAACTCTTATTTTTAAACTAAAAGAACAAAGGTAGCCTCCCCTGCTCCTTTGTTAAACTACTCGTAGTGTTGGCTTTGATTGCCAGCTGAAAAATAGAGATGACTTCTAATTTACCAAGTGTGTGCAATAGTGTGTAACAAAATATCACAATGCAGAATTTAAAGAGACAGATATTTTGTTGACGAAGTGAAAAATCAATTAAGAGAAAAACCACTCCGGGGCATCCAAACCCAGGATATCCACTATTCAGAAGACAAAGCTAGTACATAGACAGTAACACTCACATACTCGATGCAGCAATCTTATCTAGCACTTTGACGTGTGACCCAACACGAATGCTTCCCAACCAAGTCACCTACTTGAAGGAGTCTTCAATGGAATTCTTTACCTTAGGGTCAACCCCTAAGATAAACTTCAGTTCAGCACAGTAACAACACTTGGCAACGGCTTCAGAGAGGACGCTTTAGCACAATAGCTCTTACAATGAACTCTCTAAGCTTCTACGGAATTCAATACCGAATTCTTACAATTCACATGCCTAGGGGCCTCTATTTATAGGCTACAGGAGGTCTAAGTCGCATCAAATAGGATTTTCCCTAGGCACGTCCAGACGATAGATAAGGGCGTCCGGACGGACAACTATGCGATCGACTTTCCAAATTCGCTGAAATTCTTTCCTGAATTGAGCTGCGTCCGGACAATGTTGCCCTAGCGTCCGGACGGTTACACTTTAGCTGCACGCAATTTCCATATCAAGGCTTGGTGCGTCCGGACCAAAACAACTATCATCCAGACGATTGATCTGATGCACGCAATTTCCATATATGAACCTTGAGTGTCTGGACCATGAAGACTGTCGTCCGGACGGTTGAGCTTTGAATGCACGAATTGCCTTATGAATGAGAGCGTCCGAACAAGAACACACATCGTCCGAACGGTTGCAGTTGTCTTCCTATATCTGTGTTTTGGAAAGAAATCCAATAGCTAGTAAAACACTGAACGGCTACGGACGTGTTGTTGAGACGTCTGAATGGATGCAACTTGGAACAGTTCGAAGCTTCTTAACATAGGAAGGTCTGGACGGAAAGTTCTCATCGTCCGGACCGATGATGCTTGGACAGTCGAGCGTCCGGGCGGAATATCACGTCATCTAGACGGATGCAAGGGATCCGATCTTGCTGACTTGGAATCTGTGCAGAATCTTCTAGAAGCATAGCTCTAAATATGAAGACTTTGAAAATATTGAACCCCTGATAAAAAGCATCATTACATGAAAGTGATTTTGTCCAACAGAATACAGCCAATTACAAACCAACACCAACACATTTCATTTGTCTTCAACTTATATCTTGTTTGTTACAGAATTCTTAAAAATTCCATGAACAACTCAAGTTCACCTTCAATTATTTCATAAGCAGAAACTCACATTCCCTTTCAATTTTGGTTTTCTTGTTATGGATTGTTCTTTTTTTTACAAAATGCTTCTAATGGAGTCAGACTCTAAGGAAGATTTGGAGATAATTGCAAATCTTGCTATGGAAGAAGAAATATCAACATCACATGGTCGTTCT
The DNA here is from genome assembly GCF_958979055.1 of Alnus glutinosa. Classification (NCBI taxonomy): domain Eukaryota; kingdom Viridiplantae; phylum Streptophyta; class Magnoliopsida; order Fagales; family Betulaceae; genus Alnus; species Alnus glutinosa. The sequence continues at coordinate 8,151,309 of NC_084895.1, forward strand.
AAAAAACGTTTCACATTCATCCGGTGTGCTCGCTTGCAAGCTGCAGAAGATCTTTTTCGTGAATATTTTGTTGAACCACCATAATATCCTCACAAATTTTTTCGAAGGAGATTTCGAATGAGTCGTCATCTTTTTTGCCGTATTCAATATGCGATTGAAGCCCACGATCCGTATTTTGTCCAAAGAAAATATGCTTCCAAAAGGCTCGGTTTTACTTCCCTTCAGAAGATTATTGTCGCACTTAGGATGCTTGCATATGGTGTTACAACTGACTTTATGGATGAATACTTGAAGATTGGAGAAACCACTGTAACAGAGAGTCTTAAAAGGTTTGTTCAAGCGGTAATTTCAATTTTTTCTGAAGAATACTTAAGGTCACCCAACAATGAAGACATCTCTAGATTGCTAGCGGAAGGCAAAAAAATGGATTTCCAGGCATGTTGGGGAGTATTGATTGCATGCACTGGAAATGGAACAACTGCCCAGCTTCGTGGCAAGGTATATATTCTGGTCATTTTCACGAATCAACTATTATTTTGGAAGCAGTGGCTTCATATGATCTTTCGATATGGCATGCTTTTTATTGGTTTACTTGGGTCTCATAGTAATATAAACGTGTTGGAAATGTCATTTATATTTTCTGACCTTGCTCAAAGGCGTACTCCTCCTGTTAACTACACCGTTAATGGTCATAACTATAATATGGGATACTACCTCGCTAATGGTATATATCCACAGTGAGCAATATTTGTGAAACAATTTCATCTCCACAAGGAAATAAGAGAAAACACTTTGCAAAAGCCTATGAGTCGGTAAGGAAAGATGTGGAGAGGGCGTTTGGAGTACTTCAAGCACGATTTGCTATAGTACGTAGACTTGCACTATTTTGGAAACTTGAAATGCTCAAAGACGTTATGATGGCATGTGTAATTCTACATAACATGATCGTCGAAGATAAATAGACTAATAATGGAGAAGAAGACCTTGAATATGAACAACTCAATGAACCACTTGAAACAGTGACACTCGGGGCTACAGATGACTTTAGTGAGTTCCTTCGACACCATCATTCCATTAAAGACAAGGAAACTCATTCTCAACTCCAGTTGGACCTCGTTGAGCACTTATGGCAACTACATAGTGAGGCATGGGAACTACCGATTAGTATGAATATTTTATACTAATTAATATTAGCATGTGATGTGTTTTTTTTTTTTTTTTTGGTATTATATGGTGTAATGACTAAATATGTTATAATGTTATTATGGCTGTTAATGTTTAAATGACAAACCCAAATGGCAAACAAAATTGCATGATTCTGACACATTCATACATAAGAATTATAACACATATTCATCGAAGGGCGATGCCTTCAAATAACTACTTAATAATTAAGGAATAAAATGAAAAATTGTTCCCATCCTTACTGCAAGACGGAACCTAAAATCAGCAAAAAACAAAATAGTTCAACAATTAGAGATTTATCAAAAACATGTCCAGATTAGTCATGGACATTCATCTTAAAGCATAATCCTAGTCATGGGCCACCGAAACCTTCAAGGATTGTGAATTTGACCTTCAAGGATTACCTGGGTCTCATAATGATATAAACGTGTTGGAAATGTCATTTATATTTTCTGACCTTGCTCAAAGGCGCACTCCTCCTGTTAACTAAACCGTTAATGGTCATATTCTTGGTCATCTTCTTCCAAGTGACTTATATCCATCAACATAAATTCTTTTATCTCTCTCTCTTCTTCCAACCGAAGCGATTTTTCTCTAAGGCACACTTTCTCATCTCTAAGGTGCACTTCTTATTGCTTAAGAAGAAGCTTATCTTTGTCTTGCTCACGTGTTTCCTCAAACATCTTTATTTTCTTCTTCTTGTCTTCATTCATGTCACTTATTATCACAATAACACTTGGTTCGCATTTTCTTTGCTCTTTCGTTTCTCCTTTTTGGCTTTCCGGCCTATTGGTCGCTCTATCTCTTCAAAAGCTTTGTGAGAGGCTTCCTCGTCACCTATATTTATCACATCGGGTTTTTTCTTCAGTTTTTTTACGTTGTCTATATGAGCCGTCTATTTTGGATGAAACCTCAAAATAAGCCAAGAATGTTCAAAGTGAAATGGTGATTTTTGAACATCTAAATACATTAGTCTTGCCTGTCCAATCTGAAATTCATTAGCAAATACAACATAATTAGAATCTTTTCAATAGGCACACCAAACACAATAATGTGTCAGTATATGTGTCTTAAGTGCACAATCTTTCTACCACTTAACACACCCAAGAGCATAATTAGAACGTACCTTGTCTTGTTCAGTCAAGCCACGTTGTGACCTCTTTTCAATTTGGGCTCAGAAGCCACAAAACTTGCTTACTGCAAGTTGAATGATTGACCACCGATTCATTAGAGAGGTTTGATTACGATTGGCTCCATATATCTTGTGTTTGTGAAAGTAGTCACAAATTCTTTTCCAATAAATCTTATGTTTTTGCTAATTTCCTTGAACAACATCCATGGAAACATAAAACCACACCTCCACAAGCAAATTGTCATCGATGATGGTGAAGTTGCTATCCCGGCACGATTTTTTAATAGTAGGTTCAACCTCATGTTAGGGTGAAGCCTCTTGGTGTTCACTAATTTTGTTGGTGCATTCAAAACCAAGATCATCTTCAGTTATAAGATTGGTGTAGTAACCGGATTGAGGAATGTGTGAATCCATCACTAATTAGCCCCCATAATCCAAACCATACACCAAAATTTAGTTAAAACATTAAACAATAAAACAACAGAACCACAATACATATGTGTATGTATTACATATGTGTAATACATTAAGAAGATGATCAATGGGTCGTGCAGTACATATATGTGCAGTACAATTCATTTTTCTTTCAAGATAAACAAAGAATATAGACACACATATACACATATTGTTATAAACTCTACTTGTTCTGTTTCTCAACATCACACTGAAATGTAATAACTTTCTTAGAAAGTTTGAGTTAAAAGAGCATGGAGTTGGAGGGACATAATTTTTCTTAAATTTAGAAGAATGAATTATGTTATGCAAAACATAACAGAATAGAAAATTGATAAATTGAGCAATCTATATATCATATCATGCATACCTGAATAATGAAATTCACAGAATATGTTTACTACATTAAATTGTTGGTAGACAACTAAAAAAAAAACAAAAAACAAATTTAGAATGTCTAACAAAAACAAAAAACTAATGAGAAAACCAAAGCAGGTTTAATCCCCATCAAACAATAACTATAACTAATTCCATAACAATTTTGATTGAATTTCAAATAAAATTTTCTTAATTAACTATAAATTGATCACAAATTCTGGAGTAAATTGCAAATAGAGCAACAAGACAACATACTCAAATCAAAAAGAAAAAAGGAAAAAAAATATTTGGAAACTGAGATTTAAAACCCAACGAATTCCAAAAAAAAAAAAAAAAAAATACCTGATCTTGTTGGAGGTTCAAATCCAAAAGAGAAAGAAGCCCCAACAATTAATTCAATTACGATGTTTTGTATCTTCAACCCAATCACGCAAATCCAACAGACAATTGACAGACTCTTAATTATTCAAACTTAAATTGATAAAGTGAGCAAATTTAAGCTAAAACTAGAACAACAACATAAACCCAAATCATAGATTAAAAAACCCAATGCAGTAGTTCATCATTTATTCACATCTATGGCAATACAAGAAGTATTAAGTTCCTAGTTGCAAACAATCATCATACCTAGATGAAAAGTATTAGATCTTTGAAGCTAAAATCAATACCCATATGAAAAATGAAAAATTGTAATTGACTTCTAGAATAAATACAAGTGTATGTGTGCACAAAGTGTTAACAAAAATTAACAACGTGGAAAATAAATAACATATGATTTTTGTTAACGAAGTGGAAACTCAAGATGAGAAAAACCACCCCGAGGCAGTCAAACCCAGGATATTCACTATTCAGAAGACAGGACTAGTTACAAGATAGTAGCACTCACATACCCCTGATGCAGTGGTCGTACCTTGCACTCTATCGTGTAGCCTAACACGAATGCCTCCCAACCAGGTCTCCTACCTGAAGGGGTCTTCAATGGAATCCTTTATCTTAGGGCCGACCCCTAAGATAGACTTCAGTTTAAGCGCAGCAACAACGCACATAGCAACGGATTCAGAGAGAACAAATCAGCTCAATAACCTCACAAAATAACTCTCTAAGCTCTAGTGGAATTCAATACCGAATTCTTGCAGTTCTCAATGCCTAGGGGCCTCTATTTATAGGCTAATTGTTCAAACGGGCGACTGCTTTGATAAATACGGGCGCCGTCCGGACGGTGGTCATAGGCCGTCCGGACGAACAACTGTGCGACCGAAATTCCAAAAATTTCGCTGAAGATCTTTCCTATTTGAGGGCTGCGTCCGGACGGTGAGGCACTGTCGTCTGGACGGTCGCACGTCCGCTGCAAGTAATTTCCATATAAAGGCTTCGCGCGTCTGGACCAGGGGGATGGTCATCCGGACGGCTGATCTGATGCACGTAATTTTTATATCTAATGCACGCGCGTCTGGACCATGCTGACTGGCGTCCGGACGATTGGATTTGAATTGCAATATTTGCCTTATGGATGAGCGCGTCCGGACGGTTGATTCAATCTTCCCTTATTTGAACTTGGAAAGAAAATCTGAAGCTTGTTCGAACACTGAGAGTGGTCCGGACGGGCTGCCGAAACGTCCGAACAGATGCAAGCTGGAGCAGTTCGAAGCTTCTCGATACAGAGGAAGGTCTGGACGGAAATCCACGTCGTTCGACCGGATGATGCTTTAGACTAATGTGCGTCCGAACGGTATGACACGTTGTCCGGACGGCTGGAGCTTTCGACAGCTGGGCGTCCGGACGGGATGACACGTCATCCGGACAGCTGGCAAGGAACCGAATTCTTTAACTTGCAAATAGTGCATAATCTTTTGAAACACTTCTGAATAGCGGAATCCCTGTTAAAAATCATCTTTACATATAAGTGATTTTGTCCAATCAGAATGTAGCCAATCACAAACTAACAAAAAAAACTAAATCTTTGTAAAAAAAATTGAGATGGGCCACAAGAAATCGTCACTCAAACGTCTTCAAGTGCAAGAGAGGGAGAGAGAGAGAGAGAGAATCACCCAGACGTCTATGGACTCTCTCACAGTGTTGTGTAGAGAGTGAGAGAGAAGGAGAGACAGAGGGAGAGACAGAGAGAGAGTAGTACCATGAAGAACTTAGCTTTGAGGAGAGAGAGTGAGAGAGAGGGAAATTACCGTTAAGAACTCATCGTGACAATGATGAAGAAATGGCACAAAGAAATTGGGCCACAGAGAGATGACGCGGAAGACGGAAGGCGCGAAGGAAAAGTGAGATGGGCAGGAAGTGAGAGGGAAATAATATTTTACTGAATAGCGTGAGAAAAGTGGGGGTTAAATTTGGTGAGAGTTTATGACAAAAATTGGTTTGGAGAAATTATAGAGAGTCCAATGCATGGTGTTTTTTAAGACCTTTCTCCAAAAGTTGGTGAAATTTTTAAAGTGGAGAGTCCATTGAGGATGCTCTAACAAATCAGTTCCTATAGTTTTCAGAGCATAAGGCTTTGGTACCATCTGTAACACTCCGAAAAATTATGATTTCTATCATCAATAATAATTACAACTAGCTTGACTCAGGCGAGTAGTGGTTGTACAAGCTCAACTCATTTACGTTGCACTAAAGCTCGAGCTCGTGACAACTATTAAAATCCTGGCTCGACTCGGCTTGCTAAGGGGAAAACCTTGTGCTAGCTCGAGCTCCAACTCACTCATTAGCCAAGCTGAGTGCCTTATCGGGTACTCGACTAGGCTCAGAAAAGCTCGAGTAGAAACTTTTCTTAAAAAAAAATTAATTAAAAAAGAAAAAACCAGCCAAGCCTTGCACCGCTAAGAACAATGCCCGCCCAACAACAATACCACCATCTTGAATCCAATATCTAAAGGTAGTCCAACTATAAAACAACACATTTTTCATAGGTGGAAAAGATAACAGCGTAAGTCCACGATTTAGTGAGTAATAATATACATGGTGTACATGTTATCATGTTGTGAACTCAGTTATTAATAAATCACATGCAGCAACACAATATTACAGTTTATCATCGATGCAGTATAGGTATGATATATGCTGTAATAATAGTTTTAGTTTCTAATTGGCTGCATTCTGTTAGACAAAATCACTTCTATGTAGTGTTGCTTTTTAATTAGGGATGCTGTTGTTATTCAGAATCTACATTTCCAGTTATGTGCTTCAAGTAGATTCTGTGTGGAATTCAAGACAGTGAAGTCAGATCCCTTGCATCCGTTCGGACGTCCCTATCAACCATCTGGACGCTCATCAGTCAAGCAACATCCATTCGGACGACGTGGTTATTTCGTCCGGACTCCCATCAGTGTCCAGAAGCTTCAAACTGTTCAAGGTTGCATCTGTTCGGACATCTTAGCAACACGTCTAGACGCCATTCAGTGTTCGACAAGTAAAAGGATTTCCTTCGTAGATACAGATATGGGAAGACAGCTACAACTGTCTGGGCGCTATCCTTGATAAGGTAAGACGTGGAACAGATTTGAAATCGTTCGGACGTCAGGGCAACACCGTTCAGACACCAGTTCTTATTTTGGAAATTGTGTTCAGCAGAAGTGCAACCATCTAGACGCTAGGGCAACACTGTCTGGATGCGGCTCTATTCAGGAAAGAATATCAGCAATTTTGAAAAGCCGGTTGCACAGTTGGTCGTCTGAACACTCTTAGTTACCGTTCGGACGCTGCCTAGAGAAAATATTCCAGACTCAATTTAGGTCTTCTGCAGCCTATAAATAGAGGCATCTAGGCATGCAATTTGTAAGAATTTGGTATTGAATTCCTTAAACATTAGAGAGTATAATTTAGGAGTTATTGTGCTGATCAGTTTGCTCTCAAGCAATTGCTGAAGTATTGTTGATGTGCTCGTGTTAAAGTTTATCTTAGGGAGGAGCCCTAAGGTAAATGATTCCATTGAAGACTCTTTCAAGTAGGTGATTTGGTTGAGAGGCGTTCGCTTTGGGCTACTCGTTAGAGTTCAAGGTACGACCACTGCACCTGGGGTATGTGAGTGCTACTGCTTTGTAACTAGCTTTGTCTTCTGAATAGTAGAAATCTTGGGTGAAAATTGAAATTGACTTCTAAATAAAAGACAAGTGTGTGCGCAAAGTGTCAACAGAAATAAGCACAGCGGAAAGTAAAAGACACAAAGATTTTTGTTGACGAAGTGGAAACTCAATCAAGAGAAAAACTACTCCGGGGCAGCCAAACCCAGGAATTCCATTATTTAGAAGACATAGCTAGATACAAGATAGTAACACTCACATATACCCGATGCAGTGGTGGTACCTTGCTCTCTGACATGTAACCCAACACGAATGCTTCCCAACCAGGTCTCCTACCTAAAGGGGTTTTCAATGGAATCCTTTACCTTAGGGCCAACCCCTAAGATAGACTTCAGATGTAGCGCATCAACAGCACACTTGCAATGGCTTTAGAGGGAATATCACGTCTCTGAGCAGTTGTGGAATTCAATACTGAATTCTTGCAGTTCTCAATGCCCAGGGGCCTCTATTTATAGGCTGGGGGCTCAAATGAGCGTTAGGCAAAATAAAGTTGGGTGTCGTCCGGACAGTGGACATGGGCCGTTCGGACGAACAATTATGCGACAGGAGTTTCCAAAAATTTCGCTGAGAAATCTTTCCTGTTTAAGAGCCGCGTCCGGACAGGATGGCACATCGTCCGGACGGTCGCACGTCCGCTGGAAGTAATTTCCTTATAAGGCTTCGCGCGTCCCGACCATGGGGTATGAGCGTCCGGACGGCTGAACTTCAACATGCAATTTCCATATCTGCTATGCGCGCGTCCGGACCATGAGAGGCAGTCGTCCGGACTGTTGAAGTCGAATCGGCAATTTCCATTTTAGTTGCACGCGCGTCCGGACCAAGGCTGACAGACGTCAGGACGAGGATATTCGAATTGCGATTCTTGCCTTAAGGAGACCCGTGTCCGGACGGGATACCACATCGTCTGGACGATTGATCGATCTTTCCTTTATCGGAACTTGGAAAGAATCTGAGACTGGTCGAGTACCGAGAGGCGTTTGGGCGGGCTGCTGAGACGTCCGGACGGATGCAAGCTGGATAGAACCTTCTCGACACAGTAGAGGGTCCGGACTGAAGTGCACGTCATCCGGACCGATGATGCTTGGTCTGACTGGCGTCCGAACGGTATGGCACGTCGTCCAGACGGATGGAACAGTGGTCAGATGTGCGTCCGGACGGGATGGCTCGATCGTCCAGACGGCTGATAGGGAACCGAAATCTTCGATGCTAAGTCTTCTGAGAGTGCTCTGAAAGTGGAATCCTTGTTTACAACATCTTTACACACACAAGTGATTTTGTCCAAACACAGAATGAGGCCAAAATATTAACATTGGGTTTGGCTACCCCAGAGTGATTTTTCTCTTAATTGAGTTTTCACTTCGTTAACAAAATATCTGTCTCATTTATATTCCGCATTTTGATATTTTGTTACATGTTGCACACACACGGTTAAATTAGAAGTCTCTTTATTTTTCAAATAGAATCATGTCATAGCTCATCACCCATTTACCCGAGATATTAACCCATTCTTGGTAGAGATGGTGGTACGCGAGGGACCTGTAATATAATACTAGTGTCATGCATATTGTATGCTACTTGTCCATCATTAGTAGCTCGACCAACTTTGACCTCGGGTGGCCAACGCCACTAATGACGTCCATCTATAGTGACCACCACTCAAACATGGTTACGTTGATCGCAAGAACAATTGAATCCAAGGCTAAACATAAAAATAAACCTTTGTATGCCCATAGTCGTTATCCTGCATGTATCGATGTACCATGTCATACGATGCATTTTTTCGTCACAATTTTTTATATGAATGCGTTTATAAAATATCATTTTCATTATCTTATTAATTCATCATCACTCATTTTTCACAAAGTAGAGTCTACAATTGTTTAAAAGGTATTTAATGTGAATTGTAACACATGCACGTTGGATATATATAAAATAATCATGCTTATGCAAAAAATATAATAACAAGTATCCGTGTGAGTTTTTACTAACTTGTATTGCATGGCTCCTTCGCAAAGTCCTCATGAGGCTCCATAACCTCAAAATCTGTGAAAAGATCTATCATTAGTCTTAATCCCGAGCTAAAACAAGTCTTAAGCTCTAATATGCTCAGAATAGGCTTTCTGCTTGACCATCGAATGTTCGGACAAAGAGGGTCGAACGTTCGGCCATGACGAACGTTCGTTTAGGGAGGCAGGTTCTAATGCCTTAACATGATCCCTAACAGAGTCTTAAGCCACAATAACATCCTCATGCAACATATGGTTTGTCTAATATCATCAAAATGCTAAAACCATCTTTAAGGTAGTGTTAAGGCCAACAAAACTATCTAAAGACTTAAACCTACGAGCTTATGCTATAAAACCAAACCAATAGCATAACAACAACAAACTAAACGAGTTGGGTTAGGAATATTATCTCATTTGAAGAACAAGAACCAAGAGGGCTCATTCTCTCTCTCCAAATCACTCTCTCACTCTTACTAGGAATGTCAGGCAGTAGAGGGGAGAAATGGAAGTGAAAAGGGCGTGGGGTAGGGCATATTTATAGGCTTTAGAGTAAAGTGGATAAGGCTGATGTGTTATTTTTTAGTATTGTGAGTCATCGAACATTCAGGCTAACTGTTGAATGTTTGTGTACTATTAAGGTTTCTGCAAAAGTTCAGTGTACGAATCGAACGTTCGGTGTACGGTAATGACATACATACCAAACGCGTGGGCTATACTTTATGATATACGGTAATGACAAATGTTCGAATGTTCGGATCTAGGGTTATAGGCGAACATTTGGACTTCCAACCATCGAATGTTTGGTATTAGGGTTCGACTCAAACGTTTGGCTATCCCATTTCGAACGTTTGGCCATGAATAAAAGTAAACATTTTCACTTCCAACTAACTCTAACGAATCTTAACAAACCCATTAATCAGTCCAAAGCTCAATCAAACATAATTAATTATTGGGGTATTAAAATACCTCTTTCAAACTTTTAGATAATTTGTAATATTTCCTCCCAACTATCAATTGAAGCAATGTCTCACCATACTATTAAAAAATTGCTATGTATCCATTTCCTTCTAAAAATGATAAAAATATTCGAAATTAAAAAAATAAAAATAAGCAAATTGGTGGGTCTTTACACAAGACTTATTCGAATTTATAGGAGTACTTTTATATATATATATATTTTAAAAAATTGGGGATATTTTTGTCTTTTTAGAAAATAAAAGACAAACATTACAATTTTTTGGTGGCTTAGCAGACATTTTTTCAATTAAAAGTTCGAAAAGATATTGGGCTTGTTTGATAAGTGATTGGGTTGTGGAATATTTGTGTGTTGTGTAATAAAAAGTGATTGATGTGATATAAAATTTAGAAATGTTTTATAGAAAAGTGAAAAAGTTTTGTTTTGTAGTGAATTTTTTTATTTGAATAATAATAAAAAATGATTGATGTGATATAAAAAATGTAAAAAAGTTAGAATGTTTTTTATTTGATATTTTTGAAAGAAGTGAAAAAAAAAAGAAAGGAATGACAATGGGTTGCCAAACTAGCCCATTGTAAATTACATTGTAGTTTAATAGCGATTTGTGTATTTTTTTCAAAAAAGGAATTGGACTTACTGTCATTTTACAATCTTATCCCTTACTTGCTGACGTAACACTGGTACAGCCACCATATCAATCCTACCCAGGAGAGTCCAATCGTTTTTTCTTTTGGCCGGACGTGACACTGGGGGAATCGAGGATTGTGGCACTGCCACGTCAGGCACGTGGTGATTGGAACGGCGCGGACCAGCGGGAGGAAGATTCCGGTGTTTGGGAGGGTTCTAAACCCTTTTTGCTAAAAACCCTTTTCTTTTATTCACAATGCCCAGCCATGGGTTCACCATAATCGCCGACCTTCAGTGATCGTCCCTACGTCCACCGCCACCATTTTGAGAGCCGTGGTCTCCATGCCGGAACGCTGCCGTTCGCGTCAGCTCTCGTGATAGCCGCCACCACCGCCACTCCGTAGAAAACCGTTTAGGTAACTCTCTCAATCTCTTAAATGTTGCATTTGTCTATTTTTTTTTTGCTTAGATGTGCTGATTTCTGGTTAAAGTTGATGAAAGCATGAACTTTTTATCGACGATAGCTCGATAAGGATGAAGGCTCAAACGTAGCAGAGCGGAAACTTCAGCAACAAACTCATCCAAGAGAAGCAAATAATCCATTAGAGAGATATAATGATGACACCGATAATGAATATTTCAAAATCACAAGGACTTGTATAGTTGATGATAAATGTACACTCAAAATCAAACTCTTTTCATCTTTAAGTGTTATAAATAACAGATAACTCCTCCAGTGGAGGCAGAGAACTGATTGAGTCAATGGTTAGATGGGCTGACAATTTTTGTGGATTTTTTTGGGCTCGGACATTATTTTCCTTTTTCTGTTATCATCTTATTAAGCATTTCAACTGAGGCCTAGTTTGATTGTCGTTTTTTGTTGTTGTTGTTGTTGTTGTTGTTTTTAGTGTTCTAAATGAAATGGTTCTCACTTCTCAGTTATGCCAACCAGAAACATCGTCAAAAAGTTCTGAACGGCATGACATTTTTCTTCCACTACTTCACCCTCAACCATCTCTCAAGGAAACTCTCAAAAAGAAGAAGAAGAAGAAGAAGATCAATGCGACCCTTCTCTCAAACTACCAAAAAACCATCATCATTAGCAGCAGCAGCAGCAGCAGCATGCACAACCATAATGGACCTCCCAGGCCCGATCCTCATCGACATTCTCTCAAGGCTGCCGTTCAAGTCAATCTCGGACTCCAGGTGCGTATGTACAACTTGGCGCAGTTTAGTCTCAGACCCTCTTTTCGCTTCTATGCACCTTGCAAGAGCTCAAACCCTTGAGGTCTTGCTCCACCCCAAAAGCGTCGGTTGTGCTTCTACAACCCTTCACTGGGTTGATCTTGATTGCATTTTCAAAACTGCTCCTCCTGTTGATCGAAATGAGCGGCGCGAAACGAAGCTCAATACCAAATTTTATCTTCCACTTCCAGGTTGTAACATTGAGAGGAAGTGCCTTAAAGAAAACACTAATAGCCGTCGTAGTAGTTTAATGGACCAGTATGGTATTGTGAATTCATGTAATGGTTTGCTCTGTTTAAGCAAGCCCATATATAACAATCCTCGTATTATATGCAATCCGCTTACTGGTGAGTATGTAAGAATTCCCAAGTCTCAAGGGGATGACATGTTTTTGGGTCCTGTTATTCCGGGGTTTGGTTACTCTCAGAGAAGTAACAAGTACAAGGTTGTGAGATCGGTGTGTCAGCCTGAAAATATGTTTCAGACTATGGCTGAGGTGTATACGGTTGGAACAGCCTCATGGAGGAGCATTGGATGTGCTCCGTTTGACCTTGGTTTAGCATTGTTTACAACGTATCTGAATGGAGTGGTTCATTGGGTAAGTGATACTGCAAGTGGTCCGGTTGTTATAGTGGCTTTTGACTTTGAGGAAGAACAATTCAGTGTGATCTCGTTGCCTCCTCACTTTGGGGAGACACACAAAGAAAGAGAAAATTTGCACAATATGAATATGGGAGTATTAGGAGGTTGTCTTTCTGTATGTGATGTCACTTTTTGGGATCATTTTGATATATGGGTGATGAAGGAGTATGGTGACCCAACATCTTGGACTAAAGAGCATGTTATATGCGCGCACTCTGGTTGCCTCCATCGGCCAATAAAGTTCCTGGAGAATGGAGATATATTGATGATATATAACAAGGCGGAGTTGGTTGCATATAGTCCTGTAGAAGGATATTTTAGGTATCTTAAAATTGATGGGATTCTGGCTGTGTTTGAAGCAATTACCCATGTACCAAGTTTCGTCCCACTTGCAGATGCTGTAATGGGAGATCATCTGAATGTGCAAAACATAAAAGCAAGGTACTACAAATTTGAGTTTTTTCAAGCTAATTTAAATGATATCTTACTACTGTATTGGATGGTTCTCCGTACTTAATTTGGTACAAAGCATATTCTCTCAAATTATTAAACATTAAGGGTTTTGGGGTGAATTAGCTTTTCTGCAACAAATCTACTTTGATTCTAATTTTCTGCTTAAAAGGTGATATGAATTTTGTGTGATAAATTTTCACTCAGTGAGTTCATGAAAATATTTGGTGGCAACATGCTTTGGATGTTTTTCTAAAGACTCATTGCTATGCTATTGGGAATTATCTTTTTGTGAGATTGTTGATTGCGATGATTAAACACCGAAAAAAAAAAAAAATTGTTTCATTTTTGTAAATTTATTCTTGCTTTGATAGAGGTTTTCCCATCTTTAGTTTGGTTTTAAATAAATTTTCCATATGCTGAAATAAAACTGCAGGTGATATGTTGTATCATCAATTCCTTGGATTGATGTTAATGAGTCCATCCTTTTGTGTGTATAAATTCCTAATTCACGTCTTCTATTCGCAAAATGCCTTATAATTGGTGTGGTGGATAATACCGATTTATAGTGGATGTTATCAATGAGACTCAGCCTTGTTGTTATTCTAGGAGTAATAAGAAATGAGCTTCAATTTTGAATAAGAAAAAAAGTTTTTATTGCTTGAAGCTGATTGGAGGGAATAGGATTGATTGGCTAGGGCCTTTTTCAGCTCTTCATTTCCCTTCTCCCTTTCCCTTCCCTCTGTGGTTATTGATAGCTAAGATGTTTTATTTGTCAGTCCTCTCTCTATTTTCATTCATTGGAAATTCAAAGGTTACATGCATCCTTCTTGCTTCACCACAGATTCAATAAAAAGGTGAACTTTCATGATCATGAACTAAAACTGAAGGTCTGGAGCAAGAATTTTGCCATAATCAACTATGACATGTTATCTCTTGATTTCATAATGAAGATAAGTGTTGTGGATTCCGGGGAAGTTGGAGGATGCTGGTTGGCTATATGTGTTATGAAAATAAGGGTTTAACTTGATAGCCATGTGATTTTAGTAACAAATTGACAAACCAATAAATTTTCACCCTTGGATACTTGGAATTTACACTTTAGAGCTTTTGTCTTAGTTATGTGATCAAGTACCCAATTCTACCTTGATATGGATATGTACCTTATATGTCATAAGAGTTTATGAAAAAAGATAACCAAGGTCTAATAAAAGTCACTATGCTTGTCATTGACATTTCACTTTTTTTTCCTCCCCTCAAATGCTTGTTTTGGTAACTATAACTCCTCAATTATGGAGTGAGCTTTGGTGATTTTGTGGAATAGTGTTTCGGTAGCTCATTTGTTCTCCAATTGATTCATAGTAAATTTGGGTATTGACTGGTGTAAAATGGGCAGATTGGGAGGCGGGAAGTTTAGCATGATTGGGCTCTTTTGTTAATATTTTCTTTCAAATTATATCTGGAGTTATCATGTAAAATTTAGTTGTTCAAGGGTTGGGATTGAGCCTCTTTTGGTTTCTTTATCATGTGTGGGATTCATCTTGACAAGATCTTAACAGCTCATACATACAAGCTGTACCTTTCCCAAGAACTGTATGTTGAGCAAGACTAGTGAGGAGTTTCCTATTGACGCGTCATTCAATTTTTGTCTTTGAAGTTTTAACTGATTGGTTTATTTGGGAATCCCTTAGGGTTCCCCTGACTGAAAACCCCTGGAAACTCCTCCCACAGATGCTGCCTTTTGGAATCTAGGTTGGGACTATAGACTCTTGAACAGGACCAAATGGATTGGTCCATAACATATTTGAATTTTCAGGAGATAGAGAAATTGTCTACTGCCTGTTCAATGCATTCCACTACCCGTTTATCCCACATTAAAAGAATGCCACTCGAGGCTTCTGAGGCTGGCAGAACAGTCCACCCTATGAAGGACCCACCCCACAAGCCCTGGACAATACTGGAAGAAATCCACTCCATTTTTGTTTCTTGGAAACACGCTGTCAGGCTTCCAATCTTTCAAAAGAGTGCTAATGGTGTGCCCTTTCCCTGCGTCGTTAAGACCTCTAACATTCTAACTAATAATTTTCAGATTCGTAACGGGGTGAAAGCCTCACCACGATACCGAGGAGGATTGGGTTTGGGTGGGTTCCTTTTGGAGTTATAATTCACTGAGCAAGACCTTGAGGAGTAGCTCAATCAGCTGGTGTAGAAACAAATAATATTTGGCTTTTCAAGCTTACTCATCTTGTGAGCATCTATTGATTTATATAGAGTTTGTACATGATACAAGATAACATCAAAGTACTTGCTTCCTAGTCTAATACTATCTCTTAGAGATAAATCTAATCTAAATACAAAACTGTGATCAGTAGCCTAAAGTAAACAAATACAGTTCAAACTCTTCTAGTAAATACAAGTAGGATTCTATGTCTTTAGGAACCGGTTGTCACTAGTAGTTGTGATCAACTGGGTTTCTCCTCAACACACTCACTAGGACTCTTATTAGTTTGAATAGAGTTAGGAGTGCGTTGTGCTTTAATATCCTCCCGCAAGTGCAACGGGAGTGAGCGGACGTTGAGCTTGTAAGACAAATAATGAAATCTTTTAGAAACAAGTGGTTTAGTTAGCACATCTGCAATCTGATCAGCACTTGGAACAAATAGAATCTCTAGGTCCTTGGATGCAACCAACTCTTGAACAAGGAAATCAATAGCAACATGCTTGGTGTGAGCATGAAAAATAGGATTGACCGACAAGTAAGTTGCTCCAATATTGTCACACCATATCTTCGGTGGACCAGACAATGTAAGACGAAGTTCTTTAAGAAGAGACCGAATCCAGAGCAACTCTGCAGCCGTGTTAGCAACAGACTTATACTCAGCCTCTGTTGAAGACCTTGAGACAGTAGGCTGCTTACGAGAGTTCCAAGAAATTAAGTTAGAACCAAGATACACACAATAGACACTGGTGGAACGTCGATCATTAGAGCATCCGGCCCAGTCAGCATCCGAGTAGGCTTGTAGAGAATTGGATGAAGTCTTGTGCGAAAGTAAACCATGAGAGATGGTATGCTTGAGGTACCGAAGAATACGCTTGACAGCTTGCCAATGGAGCTTGGTTGGATGATGCATAAACTGGCATACACGACTTACAGCAAATGCCAAGTCTGGGCATGTAAGAGATAAGTACTGAAGTGAACCAACAACACTTCGATATAATGTGGGGTCTTCCATAGGATCACATGTGTAAGCAGATAATGTCGAAGAAGATGCCATGGGAGATGAGACTGGTTTTGCTTCGGTCATGTTGGTTTTGGAAAGTAAATCTCGAATGTAGCGTTGTTGAGAGAGTAAGAGACCATCCTTCACTGGTATAACTTCAATGCCAAGGAAATAGTGTAATGGGCCGAGATCTTTAACAGCAAAATCACTACTCAAAACCTGTAAGAGTTCATCAATGGCAGTGGGAACAGAAGAGACAATAATAATATCATCAACATAAATCAGTAGGAACATAGTGACAGCTGCTGTATGATAAAGAAACAGAGAGGAATTGGCTTTGGAGCCAATAAACCCAATTTCAATTAGCTTTCCACTAAGTCGAGCAAACCATGCCCGGGGTGCCTGCTTTAGTCCATATAGTGCCTTCTTCAACTTGCATATATGATGAGGGTAAGAAGGATGAATAAAACCCGGAGGTTGCTCCATATAGACATCCTCAGACAATAAACCATGCAGAAAAGCATTTTGGATGTCTATTTGTTTCATAGACCACCCAGTCGAGTAAGTATGTGATAGAACAGTACGTGTAGTAGTTGGCTTTACCACAGGGCTGAAAGTCTCACCATAATCAATTCCAGCATGTTGGTGAAAACCCTTAGCAACTAGTCTTGCCTTGTGACGATTGATAGACCCATCAGCCTTTCTTTTGAGTTTAAAAACCCATTTGCAGCCAACCACATTTTTAGCAACCGAAGCTGGAACAAGAGTCCAAGTGCTATTTTTCATCAAAGTGTTAAATTCAGTTTGCATGGCAGTACGCCATTCACTAACCTTGACAGCATTGGTGAAGCATATAGGTTCTGTAATAGCAGCTTCAGAGAGCAATGCTCGAGGTAGAGGATAGCGCATTGTCCCGTCAGTGAGCTTCCTGATTGTGCTGACATTATTTTGAGATCGAGTTCGCATAGGATGTATACGGGTTGGTTGCTGATCAAGAGCCACATCCGGTTCTGCAGGAGATGAAAAAGAAGAAATAGAAGGGCTAGGAGGACTGGCACGATTAGGTGAAGAAGGTAAGGTGGGGATAATCTCTGTAGGTGGAGTTGAAATTGCCATTGAATGTGGAATGGATAAGGGTAAAGAAACAGAAGAAGGAATGGAAGAGGGAGGAGCCGGATTTGCAGAAGGTGGTGTGTTTGAGAAGGGAAGACATCTTCATGAAAGATAACATCCCTAGATATATAGATACGGCCAGTTTCACTATGATGACATTTATAGCCCTTATGAAGAGTGCTATAGCCTAAGAAGACACAAGGTTTGGACCGAAGGGAGAATTTGTGAGAGTTATACGCACGAAGATTTGGAAAACAAGCGCAGCCAAAGATCTTGAGAAACTTATAATTCTGAACTTGAGAAAAAAGTTTTTCAAAGGGAGAAAGATTTTTGAGTAAGGGAGTTGGCAGCGGTTTATTAAGTAGCAGGAAGTTAAACAAGCTTCATCCCAAAATTTCTTTGGAAGGGAGCTTGTGGCCAGTAAAGCTAAGGTGGTATCAATGAGATGTCGATGCTTTTTTTCCACACAACCTTGTTGTTGGTGAGTGTGAGGGCAGGAAACTCGATGGAGAAAGCCAACGGATTGAAAATATTTGTGAAGGTTGCGATATTAGCCACCCCAATCAGTTTGAACAGATTTTATTTTGGCATTGAGGAGACGTTCAATCATGGATTGAAAATTGAGAAAAACTTGCATGACATTCAATTTGGATTGAATAGGGTAAACCCAAGTAAAACGACTAAAAGCATCCACAAAAGAGACATTAAAACGATTGCCATTTATTGAAATAGTGGGTGAAGGACCCTAAACATCTGAGTAAATTAAATCTAACGGATTACAAATAGAAGTTTGTGAAGCTGAAAAGGGCAATTGGTGAGCCTTTGCCTGAGGACAGACATTGCAGGGAGCCGGTGCCTTATTTGACAAAATAGGAAGCTAAAATTTGGATAGGACAAAGTTGACAGTCCGAAGGGCTGGATGACCCAAACATTGGTGCCAACTTTGCGAAGAAGTCCTCTCACCAACGAGTGCTTGTGATGTGGATGAAGGCACTTGCGGAGGGAAGAGGTGATAAAGGCCATCCTTAAGTGGGCCGTGATGAACTGGCAGTTTGGTCTTGCAATCCTTAATGATAAAAAAAGAGGAGTGAAATTCAAAGAATACATCATCGTCAAAAGCAAACTAATGGACAAAGAGAAGATTTTTGCAGATTTGAGGAACATGAAGTAATTGGTTTAGAAGAAATTTACGAGGAGTAAGGGAAAGAGTTACAGAACCGGAGTGAGATATAGACAAACCTGTACCATTACCTATGCGGATTTGATCTTGCCCAAAGTATTCTTCAGAGGAAATATTAAGGTTTTGCAGGTTGTTGGTGAGGTGGTGGGTTGCACCAGTATCCGGGTACCAATTTTCTTTTGGAGGAAGATTAGGAGAAGAATAATAGGCTTGAGCGAGCTGATATGGAGTAGACGGTGGTCCAACAAGAGCTGGATTGGGGCGCTGATAGCACCTGGGGGCAGTGTGCTCGATTTTCCCACAAAGCTGGCAGATGGGACGTGAAGATTGTGCCGAATCAGATGGGAAATATGTACCTCTGCCACGGCCAGGATAGGCAAATCCCCGACCTCGGTAGTTGTTGGTGTTGCAGCCATGACCGCGATAGCCCCGACCTCGGGATGAAAAATTAGCAGCAGGCGAGACAGGATCCACGGGTGTGAGATGATGTTCAATTCGCATCTCATGAGCAAGAAGGTGTCCATAAATTTCATCTAGTGACAAAGGATCTAGTCGAGTAGTGATGGAGGTAACAAACAGATCGTAATCAGATCCGAGACCAGCCAGAAAATAAGAGGTGTGCTCAAAATCGTTGAGATGTTGGCCGGCAGCAGCAAGGTTGTCACAAAGAGCCTTGAATGATTGAAAATATTCCGTGATCGATGCGCTACCCTTCTTGGAAGTAGCAAGTTGATAATGAATCTGCAGGACCCGGGATCATGCTTGGGAAGTAAACATGGACACCAAGGTAGTCCAAAGTTGGTGAGAGGTGGCACAGCCGACTGTATGAACCACAAGAGGTTCGGAGAGCGTGGAGATTAACACGCTGAGGAGCATCTGATCACGTTGGCACTAAGCTAGAAATTCTGGATTTGCTATGGTGGCAGGAGCACCTTGAGTGGTGCTCGGATTCGGGATTGTCTGGACTGGAGAATGAGTAGAACCATCTAGGAAGCCATATGAATCTTGGGCTTTAACAAAGGCTATGATCTGAGTTCTCCAACTAGGAAAGTTTGCATTGGAGAGTTTGATTTGCAGGGTGTGGTTCATGTTGGGGATAGTAAAAACAATATTAGATGCGGGTGGAACAAGGGTGGAATTTGTTTCTCCTGAAGTAGTTGTAGAATCGGACATGATGAAGAGAAAAAAAAAAAAAAAAGACGCTAGTCTATGGAAGGCTCTGATACCATGTAGAAACAAATAATATTTGGCTTTTCAAGCTTACTCATCTTGTGAGCATCTATTGATTTATATAGAGTTTGTACATGATACAAGATAACATCAAAGTACTTGCTTCCTAGTCTAATACTATCTCTTAGAGATAAACCTAATCTAAATACAAAACTGTGATCAGCAGCCTAAAGTAAACAAATACAGTTCAAACTCTTCTAGTAAATACAAGTAGGATTCTATCTCTTTAGGAACCTGTTGTCACTAGTAGTTGTGATCAACCGGGTTTCTCCTCAACACACTCACTAGGACTCTCATTAGTTTGAATAGAGTTAGGATTGTGTTGTGCTTTAATAGCTGGGAACCACACCTTATAAAGCGGAGATTACTAGTTCGAATCTCTTTCCTCTCGAGGTCAAAAGCCTTGCTTATTTTAAAAAAATTATATTCATTGAGCTAGACAGATTGAAAAGTTCCCGAACTCCTTTAACCTTGCTCCATGGCTCTTTTTTTATTGAATCCGGCATACCTTTGTTACCCTTACGACTTGATTCAATTGTAGAGAACAACTCCAAAACTTCCTGTTCAAAACCTTCATAAGAAATCCCCAAAAAAAATTCTAACCCATACATGCGTCTCTTAACCCAGTCTGAGTTCTCATCTATACTCGCATGGGGGTTGACGATTTAAGAAGTGCATTCACAGGAACAACACCAGTGAATCCATGTGCACCCTCTATACGGGAAGAGAAAACTGTGGTAGCTGGACAGGTGGGCTCAGGCTCAGGTAAGATAATACGCTCAGAAACATTAAGCTCATCCCTACTGGGACTAACGCTAGACCCATCCTGAACCTCTGACTGAGCCAAACTGTTAATTCTCTCGGCTGCATAGAGAGCCCCCTTGAGGATGCAGCCAGAGGGAGAGGAAACAAAACTGAGAAAAGTGACGTGGGGGGTATACGACAACTGGAACAAAACTCTTGGCCTGTCACCGGTGGAGAAGACCCATCCACCGGCGAGGTAGTGGCCATACTTGCCTTTAGGGCATTTATCTCTCTTATATACTTTTCGTGTACAAGGATATTCCCCTTTTCTTTCAATAAAATTATTATTCATCTAAAATGTTTTCATAGAGATGTCATGATGGGTTGGACTTAGCACTGTAACAGAAAAGCGATAAAATTGTGTGAAATGATATGGTGCAGATGCTCTGGTTTCAAAATCTGTTGCAGAGCCATTTTGGTTCAAGTACTGTAAATGGTATCTATGGTTATGGTTTTATGCGAAGGCTAAGGCGCGACACAGCATGGTACGATATTGTAATTGGGGGTTCTATGTCTTACTTTAAATTTAAAAAAGAATCTAACAGCCTAGGCATTAGGCAATCATCACAAATGTACTTCCTATGCAGTGACACTTAGCGACTAGGCAATCACACTGCCTAGCAAAGCTTTGTAACTTTTGGAAATTCTCTGCAATGAGCTATGATAAATTGAGAGATTACTTCTAAGTTGTTGCAACTCTTTATTCTACTAGGACTAGGACTCCCACTTTAGAAATGATTGAAATTTAGAAAGTTTGGCTGGTTGACGGTGCTGTAAACCACTAAAGACTACTCAAAAAGTTTCAATAACATAGCTAAACTGAAAGGAAGAGTCATGGACCCCACTCCTATGTCATGGAAACCCTTTATGATCCACATCTAGCTTTTTTTTTTTTTTTTTTTTTTTTTTTTTTTTTTTTTAATAATTAATCGAGATATCATTAAAAGTGTAAGGCGTCCCCATGTAAACAAGAAGTATACAAGAAAAGCCACCTAGGTAGTAGGGGCAAAAAGAACAAGAAAATCATGATTACTAACCATTAAAAACATAAGCATCTATACAAAGATACAAAGTGTTAAAAAATAAATATTTCAACTCCTCCAAACTTCTATCGCGGTCCTCAAAATATCTATTATTCCTTTTCCTTCATAGACACCATAAAAGGCACAAAGGTATCATCTTCCAAACAGCAGCACTTCGAGTGTTGCCGGTAGTCTACCAACAAGCAAACAAATCGATTACTCGTCTAGGCATAACCCAAGACAACCCGAATAGAGACATTTCAAATGGCGCAAGCAACCTCACAATGAACGACATCTAGTGAATATAAAAGATAGGATAATACCCTTGACTCCTTGTTCCTCTAATGCTCCGTTTGTTTCTGCGTAAAATGATTTCTAGAAAATGATTTCGGCATTTTACGGTGTTTGGTAGGGGCAAAAATAATGGTCAACGAAAATCATTTTCAGTTTGACCGTAAAAGCTTCTTTAATTTTTGGAAAACGATTTACGGTTTTAAAAACTGAAATTGTTTTTCGAAATTAAACTCTTCGTCCTTGCACGCACGTTTGATATCCGATTGTTGGAATTCAACAATTGTCGGTCATCGGAATCCAGCCGGCGCAGAGTCTGGCAACATCCGGCCACCGTCGCCGGATGCCTGCAGATCAGGTTCTGGCCGAAACTGGCCGGAATATTGCCGGATTCCGGCCATGGTCAGATGCTGGTCGAATCTGGCCAAAACGGCTAGGATTCGGCCACTGATCTGGCCAAACTTGCTCGCCGGATTCCGACAGCATTTGCCAAACTCTGATTTTCGCATTTCATAATTTTTTCGTGCGAGCCAAACGCTGAAAAATATTTTCGAGAAAATCATTTTTTCTGAAAATGATTTCGCCGAAAATATTTTACAACAAAAATTATTTTACGTCGAAACAAACGGAGTATAAGTCAAGGGAACCTATTGTTAGTAAATTAGTGGCAAACTAACTTTTTTTGATAAGTAAGTGCAGATTTTATAAATAACAGTGTAAGGCGCCCATAATACACAGAGTATATGAGAAACAATTACCTCAACACCGACTTGCCCTAGACAACATCCTACAAAACAAACCAACCCCTAAACCCCTAAAGCTCTCAACCCACAAGCATATCCTCTTGAAAATGCTCCTCATCAATGGCAGAGAGGAAAGCCATATTCTTATCCTCTTGCCCCTTGGACCTGAACCCCACTGTGGAGCATAACAGAGACCACTCCAAAGGAGAGAAAAACTGGACACCACCCGCAGACTCAACTACGAAGGAGCATCAAGCAACGAGCTAGAGACGTGGGACGATGTAGAATCACCGCGATCTGCCCGGACAGGAGAGGACGAGCTTGACTTGAGAAACCCCCACTTGAGAAAGTCCACATCATCATGTTCTCCTTGACCTACAACCAACTTCGGCTTCCTCGTGACCTTGCATTTGCGGTTGTACTGAATCAAAGTCTTAGGCGTGGAGTCTTCCAAGGATTAAGGAAGAGAAAACCCTGACTCAGCAGAGCCCAACACAGAACCAGCACCCAGAACCAGTTCTACTTCCTTCCTCTTCCACCACCCAGCGTAAACGTTCTCCAGCGTCACAGCCTCCTGAGCTATGGGAGGGGGCATACCCGTAAGTGGCAAACTAACTTAAAACATAAAACTTTGCATGACTTGACCGATTATTGATTATGCAAGGTTTCAAGTGGCCTCTTTTCATACAACATATAATTCTCTAGATTTTTGTTTTTTATCCTCAGATTTTTTTTCCCTTGAGTGCATCAGGAGAGTGATTCTTGGGGTTGGTTTGCTGTCTATTTGGAAGGAGAAGATTTAACTTATATCTATTCTTCAAAGGCTTTTGAGAACTGCAAGTCTATTGTGCTATGTTTAAAATCCTTCTTTTTGGGATCTCTCTTAGATTGGGCTGTAGCTTATGTTCCTAATTTTTCCCCAAATCTTGTAGATTTTGTTTACTCATTTAGGTTTTCGTCACCATTAGAGTGGTTGCATCTCTTGTATATTTTTCGTGTACGAGGGCTTTGTTTCTTCTAATAAATTATTATTCATAAAAAAAGGCTTTTGCATTGACGATGGTATTTTCTAATGTTGCTTCATGTCTGTTTTAGATTGCAAGGTTGCTTTTTAATGTTTGGCTCACAATCGTACTTCGTCTCTTCCGTTTATTTCTAATAATACTGTAGCAAAAGCTACTTGAACTTTACAAGTTTCAAGCAAAGAAACAATTTCATTAGAAGTAATAGAAGTCAAATTACATAACACATCGGTACTAATTTTGTTTTAGCATTTAAAATGAATATTATTAATATTTATTAAATACTGCCATTTTCACCTACAAGTAGAATGAGCAAGCATACTAGCTCTAACTGATCTCTACCTGAACATGCCACAATCACAGGAACAAGAACATGATCTAACCACAACCATCCTTACTGTTATGAATTTTGCCACCAAATGTTGGCTGAGATAATATTGCAGTACCAACACATTACTGACACCCATTAAACCACCATGGCCAACCCACTACTGTCATTATCACCATTGCTGTGCAAACTCTGACCGCCATCATTACCTATATTATAAATGCAACAGCATATGGTGCTTGCTTGTAGTATCTGTGCTTTGCCAATAGTTTTAGACTTCTATAAAAGCTAGAAATAAAAGGCAACCTTACTTTCTTAACAATGTTTCCACCCATTACTATATATCTTAGGAGGAAAATTTACATTCATTTGGTACTAAATGTATTCTCACACCTCCTTGATCTGAAATTTGAAAAGTCTACTTTGTTCGTGGAACCTTTTTTTGTCACTGCCTAGAACTTGCATGGGCCCTTATGCACCAGATCAAGATTATGTTTGTTTCATTTAGTGACACCTTCTATAAGATGAATCCACAAGCAGCAGTTGAGGCAAAACATTATGATGCTTAGATGATCTTGTACCATTCGATTTGAAACTTTCCTGGCATCGTATTTTTTTGTTATTATTTTAGACTTTAAATGTTACCATCTGAAGATAACATGTTAATATCTGATTATTCTTTTATATTTTTGTCCAATCCTTTTCTCCTATTGTGTATGTCTAAAGTAGAGACCTTAAACTTTAGTGTTCGGACTCTTTATTTCCATATTGCATTTCTTTATGTGCTATTGCTACAACAATGTATACTCTCAAGACGAATTTAAATGAAAGAAATTTGAGCACATTGGCATCAGCTTTACAAAGTGAAATGGTTCAATACTTTTGCTAATCTGCTATATATTCCCACTATGTCTGAGCTTGATGAAACAAACAGTTTTGGTGGCATCCTGGTGGTATATAATGTGTAAAAGAGAGACAAAGAAAAGGGAGGGAAAAAAAAGAGAGTAGCCATTCAAGCAAGTAACGGTGTGGCTGGAATGCAGAATTAGCATTTGAGAGTTTCTCATAAGACATTTTGAATCTATTCTTAGCTAGAAGATTAAATTGATATTGTTTGAATGTCTTGTTTTTCTAACATTACGTTGTCTGTTCTCTCAGTTGTTCTGAGCGTGAAGTTTCGGAAGGGACTGAAACTCTTTTTCTAGTTGAACAAGGCAAGCCAAGAAGTACATCAAAATCATCTTTACTTTGGGCAGTCGGTGATGAAGAATAGATAACATGTTTCCATGTTGCAGAGGATGAGGTTTTGAGCCAATATCTGCTCTGATGTGAAGAATCTGTTCATTGAGCTGAAAGCTTGAGAGCTTTTGTGTATATACTCCGTAGCACTGAGGTTTCTGTTTTCTCAGCCTAGCTTCATATATATAGCCTTTGGTGTTTGTTGAAGGAAAGGATAGACTTGGGCTTCAGACGGTTTGTTCTAAAATCTTAGTTTTCTTGCTGTTGTTTCTATAGTTTGTAGGGTTAAAAGACTTTTTTGGTACATGTGGTTTGAAACTTTATGTTTTAGTACCTGAGTTACAATTCGCATCGCAGATAATATCTAAGTTTTGAAAAAAGACGTATTTGGTACCTCTGTCTGTTTTTCATCCAAAATTTAACAGATTGCCACATCAGCGCCACTTAACACCTTTAATACCACGACACCTGTCCCGTTTGCCATGTCACTGTCACATACTATTCTTTTTTCTTTTCTTTTTTTTTTTTTTTTTTAAAAAAAAAAAAAATAAATAAATAAAAGGGCTTAAAAAAATGAATAAAAGCAAGAGGACGCAGGCGTCCATGGCCGGTGTTCTTAGAGGATGCCGGCCAAGATGCGGCTGGCGTTGTTCTCCGAGGATGCTGGCGATAGAGGACGCTGTCAGAGGTGGTTACTAACCTAAACTACTTCCTTCTCTACTTTTTACTTTTTCTGTTTCTTTTTCTCTCTTCTTTTAAAACGAAATATTAAATCGTAAACAATGCGAATTACGAATATATCAATTTTCTACCCATTTTCAAGTTGAACTCCAAGAGCAATGTTGTTTCCTTTTGGTCAGGTTCTTTGCGTTTAATCAATATATATATATATATATATATATGTTTTTCCCTCTGCTAAACTCATGGCAAACAGAAATAAGTATCTTCACTACGTTATAATTGAAAGGCATCGCCTATATTCTTTAACGAGGGTGCTACATTTATTAATTGCAGATTTGCACACTACCCCGTTGTACTAATTAAACTCATGGAAATATAAGTAACACTTGCTAGGGTTTCATGGAAAAAAGTTCATTTAATTATTTAATTAATATTGTAACACTTTACACGTGGGACTAGAACAAACATACTATTTTAATTTAAATGGAAGCTAAATTGTGAGAGTCAGCCCTAATTGTCTTATTTCCTTTGAGAGAGAAAATTAAAGAACCCCTGAACATTGGCAAAACTACCACTATTGTTAACCAAGAAAAATTCCCAACCATTTATGCGTTGGGGAGAGAGAATGTTTCTTATTTCGTGTGGTAGTCAATTTATAAAAATGCAGGCTAAAACAGGTGAAGTCAAACGGGTCAAGGTTTAAACTTATGATGTTTGCTTTGGTACCTTGTTTGACCAGTTATCCAAAAAGTTTAAGCTTTTGAGACAAATGATTTAATATAATTAGAATATAAGAATTTTCTATATTAGATTTGATTTGTTTTCATTATTAAACTATTTAAACTGTGTAATCAAATAACCAATTTTTTATTCTCTCCCCAACCCTAATTCTCCTATAAATAAGAGTCATTTGTATCGTAAACATCATTAAGTAATAAGATTATAATGTAACCTTTAAAGCAATTTTCAGTAAAAGACGTAGACATCTAACACCGAACTACCTCAAAATCATTTGTCCCCCGATTTTCTCTTTCCCTACGCTATCTTCCGCTATTTTCTTCCCTTTCACATTTCTATAACAAAACTTCACATTGTACTACTCGAAACCTTTAATAGAAAGAGCTTTCTTTTATGATAGTAGAGCTCCAAACCCTGCTTTATTACCAACTACCCATTTTAATGATGCTATTGTGTTATTAACTTAATTTGATAGCTTGTCAGGATTACCATCAACGAGAGGTAATGAGACACGTGTCCTCTCGAAAATCGCACTTCGGGAAGATAGCAGATGCTATCCTCCCAAGGGTATAATCCAAACTCCCAAGAATTCAGAACCAATACAAGTAAAATATGTAACACAGAAGGAAGATCTCAAAATGGTGGTCATAACAATCGTTCAACATAATGCTCAAACATCCTTCATAGAAAGGCCTCTCAGTGATCCTGCATAAGCTGGACATAGAACAAAGAAAAGTGATCAAACCGTTGGAATTCCAAGTCTAGAAAAGGACTGAACCTACTAACCACGAAAGCAATCAAATCTGCAGCACTAGTGTTCTCTTTCTTTTTATATTTATCCGAAAATCACCAACCCTTTATGGGCGCTCATTACACAATCTGTACAAGCTGTACAATTCAAAAGATGGGAGGGACCTAAGATATGACTGAAGCATGGATTGCCATCATACAGTTAAGACAATGCACACCAAGTTTGGATTAAGTTCAAGAAAAATGAAGTTTGAACAAGTTCAACTTTCAATCTGCTCCGTAGGCCCAACCATGTTTATCTAGAAATGCTTCTACTGCTTCCTTTATCGCCAAGTTTGGGATCAGCTGCGATTGATCAAGCGGTTCACGAGTGATTGGATCAAAATGACCCACCTAAAAATCGCGCAAAAAGTCAGATAATGCTGCAAATAGACTCAAGAAAAATGAACTCTAAACTGAAACACACCATATCCAAAAGCAAACATCACCTTCTGAAGATGGTCAAGAATCACTGATCTCTCGTATGTAACCCCACTTGGAGTGATGACAGGATCACGGAAAATATCAAGCGTGATTTTACAACAGAGATAGTCTGGCACCTTATATACACAACCAGTGTTCCCACCACATAATAAAGTAAAAACTCATCAAACTATATTAAAATAAATAAATAAATAAAATTGAAGAGAGGTACCAAAGTACTCACCTCCGTTGGCATTTCAGCTTCTGCAGCCTCTCTAAACATTCTTCTTAGAGCCTTTAATTGTTCCAAGTGGGAAGTAGCAGGAATGTCCACGAAACCTTCCACTTCAGAACTGTCGCGTACAAGTTTTTCTTTAAGAGCGGTCTCACAAGCTTCTCTGAGACAGACAGCAAGTTTATGCAAAAATCAATAACATGCAAAAACTACTTATAAAAGGGCAACCGTTTCCAACATCATAGGTGAAACTCACTGGGAAAACATACTTCAAGCTTTGCAATTCATATGTACGTGTGACGTATGCATTCTCCCACTCCAAGTATTTTGCTTTTGCGAGTTCCTGCCAGATCTCCTCCACCATGTAGCTCTTAGGATTGGCACCTCTTCCAAGATCTAAAGCCTATACCAGAAAATTTATCAGATCTCAGTAAACTATGATGCTTTTTTTACGAATAATAATTTATTGAAGAAAAGCTTGCATAAACGAAAAGTATACAAGAAGGTCGAAAATCTAAAAAGTCAACAAAATCTACAAGATTAGAGGAGAAAGTAGGAACAAAAGTAACAGCCCACTCTAAAAGGGAGCTGGAAAGAATCTTTTAATTGCAACACATTAGACTCGCAGTCCTCAAAAAGACGTCAAATTCCTTCTCTCCAAATGCTCCACAAGTAAAGTAGGGATGACTTTCCAAATGCCCTATGTGGATTGTCTCCACCCTTGCATCTTCCAACATTTTAGTAACTCAAGAATATTGCCATGGCATATTGCCCACCATGGTCCACAAAACTCCAAATAAAATGAGAACCAAGTGCCATATCTCGCTACTAAACTTACAATGGATGAGAAGGTTTACAGTCTCCTTCCTCTTATTACAAAGACAGCACCAGTTGACAAGGGTAAGACCCTGCTTCCTAAGGTTGTCAATTGTAAGGATTTTACCCAAAGCTTTTGTCCAAGTGAAAAAAGCAATACGAGGTGGAGCCTTCACATTCCAAAACACTCTTCCAAAGAAAAGGGGAAGACTCTTTGGATTGTAACGTATTGTAACAGCTCTTCACTTCAAACCAGCGATTCCGTATTGGGGACCATAACATTTTATCTGTTTTTCTCGGAGAGGTTTTCAAAGAGTATAAAAGATCAATGAATGCAACAAGAGACTCAAGCTCCTAATCCTGGACCGACCTAAGAAAACTTGGGTTCCAAAATTTTATAAACATTTCCCACTAGGCTAATAGATTTGAAATCACTTACTTCCAACTTACCAATCTCTTTAGGGACTAGGGCGATGAAAGTAGTGTTAAGGCTCTTCTCGAATAGATCGTGCTCATGAAAATTATGGAAAACACGCATAAGATCATCCTTCACTATCACCCAACACGACTGGAAAAAGGCAATAGTGAATCCATCAAGCCTCAATGCTTTATTACAATCCATATTGAGCAATGCCTGATGGACTTCTTCCTCTCGAAACGGCCTCTCCAACTAATCCACTTCTCTAGCATCAAGCAAGGGAAACTCCAAACCATCTAATTTGGGCGGCCAAAGAGTTGTTTCTGTAAAGAGATTCGAATCATATTGAATGATCGAACCATTGATCACCTCTTGATTGGAAGTATCTGAACCATCAATGCTAAGACTGGATATAAAGTTATTCATCCTGTGGGAATTTGCAAGGCGGTGGAAAAAACTCGTATTATGATCCCCTTCTTTCAACCAAGTTTTTTGGCCTCCAACTGACCTCTTGCATTAGAACAACTTTCTCCACATCTGCTTTCAGCAAATCCCTTTTAACTATCTCCTCCGCAAGAGGCCTATCCTCTTGTAGCAAATCAAGGGTCTGAATCTCCGCCAAAAGGGACTTATTTCTCTCCTCTACATTTCTGGAGTAGTTCCAACGTTTTAAATCCAGCTTGTCATGTTTAAGCTTATAAGCCAAGACAAAACAAGGAGTAACGAAACACTGGTATGAATTTAACTACTGATTCACCAAGTCACCAAAACCTTCTGCTTTCAACTTCATGTTCTCAAATTTAAAGCAACAAAAACCTCTAACCAAACCTCCACTATCGAGCAGAAGAGGGAAATGATCTGATAAGGGTCGAGGAAGACGACATTGAATCAGGTCAGGAAAATGCTCTTCCCAATTTGGAGATGCTGGGAATCTGTCAATTCTGGACATAGAAGGCGGGTCTTGGTAATTGGACCAAGTGTTAGGTCTTAGTAATTGGCTCAATTTGGTGATCAAAACTAGGTTTGTAAATTAGGCTTTTTATTTGAAATTTGTGAAACCGTCACCTAGACTGTTACCAATCGTCCTGAAGTGAATCGTTGACAAAGACTTCAAGAACCAACCCGAGAGGATCGTCACGTTGACGTCCTGATGCTGACGCCAGTAGGGGACTCCTGAGAGCACCGTCACCAAGACTGTTGTGACGTTGGGGACTCTCGAGAGCTTCGTCACCTGGACCATCAGCAAGACCGTCGTGATGCTGTTGAGCTGTCATTGGAGTTAGAGATGAAACCCTAGTGACCGTTCTGACGTTTTCGGACCCGTCCTGACGCCGCAGAATTCCTGCAATACAAATGCTTCCTTTTTACACGTTGCAAAGGGTTCTTGCCCAACCTATAAATAGATAACGTTGCTCATTTTGTAATGTGTGAAGTCTAAGCCTTAGAATCTCTTGAGAGGTTGCCTAACTTCACCCTTGTAAGCCAAGAGAGCATTTGTTGAGAGCCATTAATGCTTTCCCTCTATTGAAGTTTGTTGTTCAAACCACACACCATCATAAACTTTTAACCATTCGAAGTCTACCATTGGGTAAGCAAGGAGGTCATATATAGAAAATTGGCTAGTGAGGAGCTGGAGCCATTAGAGGAGGCAGGGAAGCAAGTGATGAGTTTGTCTGCATACAGAGTTCGAGTATTTTACAAAGGGGTTGTAAGTTTACTTTGTCAATAGTTGAATCTTTTATTGTGATTAACTTCGTGGATTTGGCTACTCCAGAGTGGTTTGGTGCTCAAAGGATTTCCACTTCATAACTAAAATCGTTGTGTTGATTGTTAGGTGTGATTATCTTTGTGGTTTGCTTTTATTTTGTTTATCTTTGTTGGGTGTGTTTTATATATTAGTGTTTTATTGTGCTTGTATGCTGTGGGGTTGGATTTCGGTCCCTTCATAAAGGAACCACCTGCTAACGGAATATCCATCAACCCTTTATCTGAAATAAATTCTGAGAATTCCTTCATAGTAGGAGTTAACCAAGGCCTGTTGCAAACTGATAACTCCAGAAAAGCAGTTTTCTCCCTTATTCATTTAATGTTTAGTTGTTTACCCTTAATGCTCCATTTTTTTCTGCTGAGATGACCAGAAAAAAAATAAATAAATAAAACATAGATTTACAGCAAGTGATACATTATTCCAAACAAAAACAGCTGTAAATTTCAATTTTGTTGTTAATTTTGCAGCAACTGAAAAGAGGAAACAGATAACTAAAGAAATAACAAAGGTAAATTTTTTATACATAAAAAGAACTCATGTATCCATATGGAATCAAACCTCTATCCTCACCCTCCATTCCTTATGTGGAAAGGAGATCCATTTGATCCTAAGAACATTGGCCAAAACAGTAAATTATTGCAGACTACAAAATAATACCAATGAATTGGATAGAAACAGACTGATTCCCATTTTTTGACTGGATATGTCATTAAATTTTTTAATTATCTAGAGCCTTCATACCTCATAATCGCACAACATTTTGCTTAAGAAAACGATAAATTATACCAAATACACCTATATTAAACCTTCTCACTTTAAAGTTTTGCTATCGACACCATCAGTGCTACCACCATTTTCAAAAACACCCCTCCATCACACTTTCTGACTAATTGACACAAGGAAAGCACATTTTATAGGTCCTATTGTTATGTCAGATATATTTTCCCATACTACTAATAATAAAATCAATAAATAAACAAACCATGCAGCCAAACACCATTCACCCATTGTCTGCACCCACCACTACCCCTCGCACCCACACACCCAGACCATCATGGGCTGCCCTCACTGCCACCCAAATCTATCTCCAATGACCCCTCATAGCCTGAAACTGCCATAAACTACTACCCACGACCCAAACACCCAAAATTCACCACCAGCACCTTCAAAACACCCCACGACCTACTTGAAGGTAATAGCAGCCAAACAAAATGTAGAATATAAATTCTTGGCAACCAAACAAAACCCACAAAGCAAAGTATTTGCAACCAACAAAATAACATAGAATATAAATTCTTGGCAACCAAACAAAACACACAAAGCAAAGTATTTGCAACGAACAAAATTTCTGAGACACAAGTTCTTGTGGCTGTTGTGGTGATCAGTTAGGATTTGGGTGTTTTGGGAGGTGCTGGTGGCGGCAGCTTTCTTATGCTCATTTTCTTGTTGACTTTGAACAGAATTAGAAATCCACCATGGCAGCCACCAAAGTAAGCCTTTAACGTTTTCACCCTGCCAGTTGGAATTGTCAATAGGCTCTTAAAAAGGCAAGACAAGATAGGCTGCTTGCAAGGCCTCTAAAACAGCATTGAATATTGGAGGTGATACATTCAACCAAAACAAAACAAACACTTCTGTTAAAGCCCAAAGTAGCCATATATGATGCCAAAGTTCCTCTACTCTTGCCCAAAAGTCAGTAATCAACATCCAGGAACCATTGTGTATTCCAGCAGCTGTCACATTTTCAACACTAATGAAAATAGCAAAATTTGCCTTTCATGTGGGGTTTCATCAAAACCCACATTTGGTCTGGGGTTTGGGCGTTTTGTGATTATGGGTGGCCAGCGGTTTAGGTGGTTGGGAGTCATTTTGGACTGTGAGGGGTGCAGTGGCATGCCATGGTGGTTGACAACAATGATAGATGAATGATATTTGGAACACCAGTGTTTTTTTTTTTTTTTAATTATCATTTTTTTTTTCTGGCAGGAACGTGTATCCAATGTGGCAATGAGACTACAAAATGTACAATCCGTTTGCCAATAGGGCAGAAAAAGTGACATTATGGTCGATTTAGAAAGGATGATTGCACAAAAATGTCAATAGAAAGTTTAACAATAGAAAGGATGTTAATAGAAACAGGCATAAGCACAGGGGCTCAGAAAAAGAAAGGATCTAACCACAAGGGTGTTTTATCAGAGAATAATTAAGTTAAAGCATGCTGGTCTGAATGCTTTTCTTTTTCTTTTTCTTTTTTTTAAAAAAAAGGTTATTGAAATTCATTAAAAAGTGCAAAGGCATATCTCAAGTACACAAGAAGTATACAAGAGAAACACTTCTCCAGTAAAATAAAAAAAGAAAAAAAAATCACAAAAGCTAGAAAAATGAAGACAATCCAGGATAGTCGTCCATTGGTAAGGGTATTGAAGAAGAAAGCTTTTAACTCCACCATCGTCCTTCCGCGGTTTTTCTCTCCAGATACAACACAACAGACAGGACGGAACCAACTTCCACACTGCTACACTTTTAGGACTAACATATTGCCTTCTCCAACGGACAAAGGTCTACCACTTGTCTGGCCATGACCCAGTGTAACCCAAACAAATTGAAAATATAATTTCATAATGCACTAGCAATCACACAGTGGAGTAAGAGGTGATCGACGGATTTCCCACTCATTTTACACATGCAACACTGGTTTACCACTATAATATGCCACTTCTTTTAGGTTATCCGTCGTTAGAATCTTCTCTAACGTGGCAAACCAACCAAAGAAGGCCACTCTCAAAGGAACATTACTCCACCAAATACTCCTCTAAGGAAAGGATTACTTTCACGGGAAATCAAGACATTATAGAATGATCTAACATCAAACAACCCTCTCTTGAAAGGAGACCAGGAAAGCTTATCTTCACTCTCTCGTCTCAAACTGCCACTATGTTGTATTGGTCTAAATACTTCATATATAATTTTGATAAGTACATAGAAATCCAATACAAATAATGAAATAGAAGAAAGATCAAGGAAAACATTTGAGTTATGCCTTGGTAAAACCATTCTAGAAGCAACTCATCAGGAAGAGCCACCCTATATATGAATTTAGAATTAGCCTAGAAGGGGGAATCTATAAAAGATTATAAAAGGTAAAACACAGTTTTACTTAATTGCACAATTAATATGTGTAAGATGTTTTGATAGCTGACAAACATTTTTTTTCTTCTAGCAAGTACAGGAAATGGCATGGCAAAATCCCTTCTGGATTCAGTAGGTGATCCTCTTACAAAACCTAACACTTTTCTTACAATAATCCAATATGCATATGACCATGTATGTTTGTACGCACAAGTGGTAGTGGTAGTATACAACCTTCCCCGTAAAAGTGTGAGAGCGCGTCTAGCTAGGGTTTCATTTCTTTTCCGCATCTTCTTGCCTTCTCTCTCTTTCCTAGCCACTTCCTTGTTATTTGGGGTTCGAGTTTCGGTTTGCTGGTTCTTTGGGGAGTGCTTCTCGTAGGGGAGTCAGCCGGTGTGTTCTCTGGTTGTTTTCTTTTTCAGCGATGTGATCCTTCTGGTTTGGCCATCTGTAATCCGGGTGTGTAGCGAGATGCATAAGAGATTTACTGTGGAGTCGAAGTCTTTTGCTTTCTCGGTTTTGGATGGGGCATCGGTGCTGAGGGTCGAGGAGAAGAGAAATTTTTTTTGGGGTGAGGTCGTCTTGAGTACTCGGTGCTCCAAATTGCTTGTGTCGACGTTGGAAGTGCTACTGGGTATTCCGGAAGAACAAGAATTTGTCAAGTCCTTCCGAGAAGGTTCGAAAGTTCTAATTGCTCGGAGAGGTAGGAACAAAGCTGGGCGTTTCTTAGAGGCTACGAATTTCGGGTTGGGCAGTCGGAAAGGGTCCATTATAATCCCTGAAGGCCGTGGGGGGTGGGACGGCACAAATTCTCTGACGAGCTGAGAAAGGCTGTAGACTCTCTCTGCCACGGTGGGTAGCGGGCTTGGTTCCTCGTCTTCATTGATTAAGGATGGGAAGGTAGAAGGGCTGAGTTTGGCTCTGGCTCCAAAGTGGACGGGGCCGTCTTTTGCAGAGGTGTTGAGCTCGGATTCACTTACTGTTGTGAAGGTGTTGCCCATCGTGGGGGGTCGTCGTTCAAGGTTGAGGGCTTCGTCGGTAGAGCCGGGTGCTCTTGATCTTCTTCCGACAATGAGACACACAGAGGAAGACCCGAGTTCGGCGGTGGGCTGCTTCGCTTTGGAGTCTCCTACGCTTGATCTGTTGGACAAAGACCAGCCTCTTGGTCCGCTAGGTAAGAAGCTTCTCCCACGTTCGAATTTGAAATTTGAATTTTTGATTTTGCGCACGTGGAGCAAGCTGGTTATCGGCTTAAAAGTGGCCTTGGGCCGAGCTGTTAGGAAACTTCTAGGCCGGTTTGTCAGCTTTGGCCTTGGTCGAAAACATTCAGGTTTTTGCTTGGCCCAACTCCTACCGAAACCTAAAGTCTCCTGTCCGTTGAGAATCTTGCTGGAGTTGACGCCGAAGTTTTCTTCTGGGTTGTCTCTGGTTCGACATCATACTAGGGGCTTGGAGGTTGCTTCGTCGGAACCCAAACCTAAAGTTTCTATCCAAGTGGCTGTTTCCGAGGGTGCGAGTCCGGCGTTGACGACCTTTTTGGGAGTTCTTCTCGGCCGGAGCTCATGTCGCCGACAGTTTCTGGGGTGGTTTCGAGGTTGCCTCTGGTGGCTCTGGCTGATTTTCCGGCTCTGGCCCTTGCTGTTTTGGGTGCTCAGGCGGCCCCTGTCAAGCCGTCCGTTCCATTCTCTTTCCCCCCCTTGCCGGTTCCGGAGATGCTGCCTCCGACGTCGTAGGTTCCCCCTTCGACTCCAACGAATTCTCTGTTTGGGTCTAGATCCTCCGGTGGTCTAGGGTTTGATACTGCCCCCTTGCCTAGCAGCTTTGGGTCCGCTCCTACTCTCTCACGGGCGGCCGATTTGGGTGAGAAGATCCACTCTTCCCTCCCCTTGATTCATAATTCCAAACCTTTTCAGCATTACTACTGGAGGGCTATGGAGCTTAGGGAAGGTCATTCTGTGAAGTGGAATGAAGAGTTACTCTCAGATTCCCTAGAAGCCTCGAAGACGGCTGCCGGCTTTGTTATTAAGAATACGGTTGCAGAGCATTCCATTGAAGAAGGTTGTAGAGCCTCCAGTGAAGAAGGGCCTTCTTAGGAAGGGGTTTCTCAACCCTCACCGGAGTGCTTTGTCTCGTGAGGTCGAATATGGCTTCTCCCAAACCCAGGCTTCGCCTGTCATTTTTTATCTCAATAGGGAGATAGTTGCTCGGGAGAAGGTCGCTGAGTTTTGGGAGAGGTTGTCCATGGAGTGGACGGTGGAAAGGGGTCACAGCGAGGAGTTCATGACTATCATGGACGAGATGATAGAGCGCTAGAATACAAAAGGCAAGAGGGATCTAGGTGAGGGAAAGGCAAGGCCCACATGATGTAGGATTGTGCGCCTTGTTGGGTCTTGTGGTTTGTTTTTTCGGGTCTTAGGGTTTTTTTTTTCTTATTTTTTCTTTCCTTGTGTATTAGAGGGTTTCCTTGTGGGTTAAGGGTGTTTGTTCAGGTTTTAAGGTTTTGGTTCTATGGGTTTGTTGGGTCTGCACGGGTTAATAAAATTTTGCTTACTTATAAAATAATAATAATAATAATAGTGAATAGTTCTCAGTATTTTAAATTTTGTTTGCTATTTTTGTTGATCCCTTCTTGTTGATGAGTTTTGTGGCGTTTGCTTTTGTTATTTCAGGTTACAAGTGCACCCTGGATTGAGCTAGCATGGCGGACGGAGAAACCTTGTTTATAACATTACAAATTGCCTCAAATCTGGTGGAATTTTGCTAAGCAATGTAATCACAGTGTACTCCACCATATAGTAATTTCTCCAAATTGATGGGTTTAAATTACAGGCATTATTTTTATTTATCAACATTCAGTTATCCCACCCAAGAACATCTGCATTAAAGTCAAACATGCTAAAATAAGATTCAAAAGAACTGTCTTCTAGTACTATACAAGAATCCAAAAGAAAAAGTAACAACCATAAAGAGGTACAAAAACATAAAATACAATGCAAAAGAAATAAAAAAAGTAAGATCACATTACTAGCATTAACAACCTCAAATGCAAAAGGCTTCAACAGAAATAGCAAAAAAAATAGAATTTATGGATGGGATGTTGTATCTGTCCCATCAGTCCACAGTTAAACCACATGTAAAAAGGTTGAACAAAACTTAATCCAAAAGGTTCACTACAATCCCAATGATTACCAACAGAGATAAATCATAATGTCAACAGCACCTGAGAAACAAAAATTCAAATAACAATCCAGGATGAAAATACTTCATACCCTCTGCAGTTGTTTGACTCCTTCAACATATTCCAGCCTCTGCAGTAATGCAAGTCCCAACATATAATGAGCCTGTTTCATATTCAATACCCTCTTTGAGATCATAATGACTCAATACAGAAAAACTAGCATAATGCTAGATTAAACCAAAAAAAAAAAAAAAGACCCAACAGCAAATACTCTTATACAAGCTAAATAAACATATAGCAATGTTACTATGAATATGGTTTGTCCAACCAATGCTTGTAGTGAGATGTTTACAATCTTCTCAGTAGTCATTACAAAGCCAGTAACATCCAAAAAGGAGTGGATACAGTAAGAACACAGTGCTTCTAAGGGCAAACTCCCAACAAAGAGATATAAACACAAAGCATCGGAAATGGAGCCGTGCTCTAAATTGCCATTTAGTAGGAAGTTCTCAATTAAGTGGTTTCCTATATGTTTTGCCATCAAACCATTATTCTTCTCTTTACCCACCTAGAAAAAGAAAAGGCCTTGTCTCACTCGTGCGATTCTTTTTGCAAGGATCATGAACTTCATAGTTAGTGTAAGGCATTTATTCTAAGACTGCTTTTCGACTGGAAGAACAATTGCTTTCCCTTTACTTCGCTGCTTAATTTCTTAAATTGTTTAATTAGAAATTAGGCTTTGTATTTTTCTCAATGTTTCTATTGGATACTATATGTGATTGTGCCTCTTTTTGCACTTTTCTAACAGTTTACAGCCCTATCAAAAAGCACTCCCTTCATCTCTTATGAAAATCAAAAAGTGAAAGAAGAAGAAAAGCTGCCTAGATTCTTGAGCATTGGCAACTTTTAGCCTTCACTCTTTCCCACCTCAATTTCATAATACAAGAACTTCCCCTTCTTCTTTCTTATAAGAACTATCATCAAAAGAAGATAAAGAGTTGCAATCTTTACCACTCAATCTTTCCCAACCTTAATGCAACAAGAAGAGTTGCAGATATCCTACATAATCAAAAAGTTTTCAGTTCACACTCTCTCCCCAACTCAGAACTTTCATGCTATAAGGGGAGTCCTTTCTTCTCTTACGAGAGTCTTTTTTTTTTTTTTAATAAGTAATAAACCAATCTCATTGAAAGCGTAAGGTGCCCCTAAGTAGACATGAAGTATACAAAAAAAACTATTTAACTAGAAAGAGCAAAACGAACAAAGAAGTCACATACTTGACAGATGAGACACATATGCCGACATCCATAGATACAATGTTTCGTAGAATAAGGATAAAATTTCTCCTAGAGTACTTTCTTTGTCCTCAAAGTTTCTATCATTCATTTCCCTCTACAAACACCAAAAAACGCAAGTAGACAACATTTTTCACACCACATCACTCCTTGGCTTGCTAGAGGACCCCCACTAGTCATACAGATCCACAACACGTCTAGGCATAACCCAGGACATCCCAAAACGACTTAAATAAACCACTCCAAATGGCGAAAGTCACATCGTAATGAAGAAGAAGAAGATGGTTCACAGACTCCTCATTTCTCTTGCATATGCAACATCAATCCATCACGATGATCTGCTGCCTCCCGAGATTATCCAAGGTGAGGATCTTGCCTAGAGCTACCAAACACGCAAAAAAGACCGCCCTCGAAGGAACCTGAATCAGTCATACACTCTTCCAAGGGAATCGGCTACCTTCATGAGAAAGCCAGAGAGCTATAAAAGGATTTGACCTTGAACAATCCTCTTATGGTTGGAGCCCACCACAACTGATCTTCCCATCCTCTTCTCACTCTAACTGAATGCAACACCTGGAGAAAAGAAGCAAAGACATCAGCCTCTCAATCATGCGCCACTCTAGCAAAGCTCACATTCCACTGGTTGGAGCCCCCAAAAACTCCAAACTAGCCACAATAGAGGCGTCTTTCGCACAAGCAAGACCATATAAAACTAGAAAAGCTACCTTTAGAGCCACTTCCCCATACCACTGGTCATGCCAAAAGCTGATCCTGGAACCATCCCCCACCTCAAATCTAATAAAGCTAGAAACTTTTTCCCACCTAGTCCTAATATTCTTCCAACCCCACCCAAAAGGCTCCTACAGGCTCAAGAGAACACCGTCCTCCCCTTCAACTGCCATATTTAGAGTCCACAACTATTCTCCACCAAGCCTCTCTCTCAAGCCCATAGCCCAACAACAATTTACCTAAAAGAGCGTGATTAAACACCATCAAATTCTTGATACCCAACCCTCCCTCAGAGATCAGTGAACAAACCTTGGACCAACTTGCAAGGTAATGTTTGAACTCTTCACCTAACCCAACCCACAAGAAATCACACTGGATTTTCTCCATGTGGTTAGCAACACTCGCCGAAAGAGGGAAGAGAGACACGTAATACGTAGGCAAATTAGTGAGAGTACTCTTAATGAGGGTAACCCTGCTACCTTTGGACAAATACATCCTTCTCCAACTAGCCAACCGATATTCTAGCTTCTCAATAACATTAACACCATCAAATTCTTGATACCCAACCCTCCCTCAGAGATCAGTGAACAAACCTTGGACCAACTTGCAAGGTAATGTTTGAACTCTTCACCTAACCCAACCCACAATAAATCACACTGGATTTTCTCCATGTGGTTAGCAACACTCGCCGAAAGAGGGAAGAGAGACACGTAATACGTAGGCAAATTAGTGAGAGTACTCTTAATGAGGGTAACCCTGCTACCTTTGGACAAATACATCCTTCTCCAACTAGCCAACCGATATTCTAGCTTCTCAATAACATTAACACCATCAAATTCTTGATACCCAACCTTCCCTCAGAGATCAGTGAACAAACCTTGGACCAACTTGCAAGGTAATGTTTGAACTCTTCACCTAACCCAACCCACAATAAATCACACTGGATTTTCTCCATGTGGTTAGCAACACTCGCCGAAAGAGGGAAGAGAGACACGTAATACGTAGGCAAATTAGTGAGAGTACTCTTAATGAGGGTAACCCTGCTACCTTTGGACAAATACATCCCTCTCCAACTAGCCAACCGATATTCTAGCTTCTCAATAACATTGTCACAGTTGTGCTTAGCCTTGTAAGAGGCCCCCAACTATAAACTAATATGCTTAACTGGCAGAGTGGAGACCCCACACCCTAAAATTCAGGCCAACCTTCCCACCTGTGTAACATGTCCCACAAGAACCAATTCTGACTTGGCCAAATTTACCTTTAAGCCTAACGCAACTTCAAAGCACAGGAATAAGCTCTACAAATGAGCAGGAAGAGCATCACAAGAGATCAGAGTATCATCAGCAGAAGATGAGAGAAAGTAGCATTGCCAACTAAGAAACCATCTAGCAACCCTTCACTAACCGCAGCAGATAACATTCTACCTAGAGCCTCCATCACAAAAACAAACAACTGGGGTGATAAAGGATCCCCTTGTCTCAACCAGCGGGAGCTACCAAAGAAACCTAAAGGAGTGCCGTTAACAAAGATCGAGAAACGCATTGAGAAAATACAATGGGCTATCCACGAGCACCATTTTTCTCCAAAGCCACACTACCTCAGCATATACAACAGAAACCATAGATGTCACAATCTTTCTCACATCCTCCTCTCCAAAATCTCACTCCAACCAACAAGCCTCAAACTCCACAATAGAGTCAAAGGAAAGACCATCCACCAACGGCCTCCAACTACATTGCTCAAAATTAATTTTTGATAGAACTAACCAATGTGGTTGTTGATCTCTGCCTCATTGGTAGAAAGTCTACCGCCAATCAATAAGAAGTCCATAGAGTTATTCCTTCTATTTGAGTTTGCAATGGTGTGAAAAAATTTAGTGCACTTATCCCCTCTTTTAACCACAACACCCTAGCTTTCTATCTCCAACTCACCTCCTCCATAAGAGTAGAACTTTCTAGCTCGCTGACAACTTCTGCATTCTTAATTTTGTCCTCCACACCTAAGGCCCTTCCTTCTTCAATAACATCAAGAACCCATAATTCTTCTAGAAGATTCCTCTTTTTCCTTGCTACATTGCCAAACACCTACTCATTCCATTTCTTCAAATCAATTTTCAAAGCCTTGAGCTTGCGAGCTAAAACAAAACTTGCCGTACCTTGGAAAAGATAAAGACTCCCACCACTATTTCACCAAGCCCACAAAACTTTCCACCTTTAGCCACATGTTTTCAAATTTGAAGGGCCTAGTCCCCCTTAGAACATCTCCACAGTTAAGAAAGATACGAAAATGATCCGAGCACAAGCGGGAGAGCCTCTTTTGGGAAACACCCGAAAACAAGGCCTCCCATTCCGAAGAGACAAGAAATCTATCAATCCTATACCACACAGGGGGATCATGTGAAGTCGACCATGTAAAGGCACCACCAACAAGACATTAGGCCCTGATCAGAAATAAAATCAAAGAACTCCATAATGATAAGGGTTTCAAATTTTCGTCTTTTTGGTGTAGAATGGGTCATGCCTAGAAGAAGGGAATAGAGATGTTGGCAAGTTGGAGAAGTCATTTGAGAAACAGTAACATTTAAAATGTTTGGAGGATAACACCTTTGTGCTTAACATGGTGCCTTTGAGGAGAAATGCGAGTTTTTCCATAAACTAACATTGTAGGCGCATCCACTAGGCGTGGGAAAGGCAAGGCTCACGTTCTGTAGAGTTGAGTGCTTGTGTGGGTTTCGAGCCAGAGGGTTTT
Source organism: Alnus glutinosa (assembly GCF_958979055.1). Lineage (NCBI taxonomy): Eukaryota > Viridiplantae > Streptophyta > Magnoliopsida > Fagales > Betulaceae > Alnus > Alnus glutinosa. The sequence continues at coordinate 8,193,637 of NC_084895.1, forward strand.
TGGTGTTTTGTGGGTTTCGGGGTTTAGCACGTTATGTTCAAATCGCTTTATACATGGATAGCGGCGTACAATAGTCCGCATTTTTCTAAGTTTTCTTATTTTTGGGACTTTTGTTCTTTTTCTCCCTATTAGGGAGTCTATGTGGTTGCATCCCCTGTGTATACTGATTGTGTACTTGGGGGCACCTTAAGCTTTTTATAAATTTTCCATTACTTATCCCAAAAAAAAAAAAAAAAAAGATCGTGAGATTTCAATGGTAAAGCTAAAGAACGTTACGTTCAAATCGCTTTGTACATGGATAGCGGCGTACAATAGTCCGCATTTTTCTGAGTTGTCTTATTTTTGGGACTTTCGTTCTTCTTTTACTCCCTATTAGGGAGTCTCTGTGGTTGCATCCCTTTGCACTTTCTAATGATATCACATTAATTATCCAAAAAATCAAGCCACTAAACCAAAACTGCTAAAGTACAGTACATGTTGTCCAAAATACCAAGCATCCTACTAGAGCTAATAGAAACCCCTTAGAGAAAGCTCCATCCCAAAAGTTTGAACACATCAATGCATCCACTCAAAAGTAAAAATTCTAGACTTTATCAGCACCCATTGCAGTTAGTAGATTGAGCCTAGAGAAATCCCAGAAAAGAACTTAATGAGCAATACGGACTCTTACCTCAAAATTAAGGCCTGGAAATCAGTAAACTAGAAGTAAAATAATGCATAGGAAGCTAAGCTATACATTTGGTGGACTACCGGCAGTATGCGGAGTGCAGTTGTGTGGAAGATGGTGCATACGTGCATTTTATGGTGTTTATGAAGAAAAATGAATGACAAAAATTTTGAGAACTGTGAGAGGACTTTGAAGGAGATTAAAGTCTTTTTTCTTCAAAACTTTGTATCTTTGGATAGCTGTTTATGTTTCTCCTTTGTATATTAGTTATAGCGATTTCCTTATCATTTTTGCTCTTTCTAGATAGATTCTTCCTTTTGTATACTTTCGGTGTACTTAAGGATGCCTTTATGCTCACTTATCAAAAAAAAAAAATGGATGCCTTTAAGCTTTTAATGATAATTATCAATTACTTAACAAAAAAAGTTTAACCTAAATTCGGAATAAATTTTTAACATTACTCAAACAAGTGCTAATATGTGCCTACAAAGACGGCACATTTAATTAGAATAGAATACTTATAAAAAAAAATTAATTAGAACAGAATAGTAATGCATATGTATATCGAAATCAACTTCCAACCATTAGCAAATATAATCAAAGAGCCTATAGAGAAAATATGATGAATGGGGTCTATTAGCAATACATTTTTTACTAGAATTTGATTTTTCATTGCGCACAATCAATTATGATTGACATTTATCAAAAAGGAAGAAACAACTGTGATTGACAAGTTAAATTAGAGAAAATTTGGAAAGTTGTTAAATGAACAAATTCCAGACCTTGACAGAATTGTTGTTAAGCTCAATAGCTCTCCGACAGTCCTCCTCGACTTTTGGCCAGTCACTACAAAGATAATAGGAACAACCCAGTGAAAGCGTGAAATTAAAACACAAAGAGATTAGAAGTTCTAACGCAATAGGGGAAAAAAGAAAAGTTAGCAAGAGAAAGAGGGGTGAAACCGAAAAGGGTCAGTGACCGTACATACTTCCGCTTGCGATGACACAAAGCACGATTCGTCCAATACACAGGAACATTAGGGCATAGCGTAATTGCCTTCAAATCAAACCCAACCACCCAAAAAATCAATAAACAAATTGAAAAGCAAAACGAAAGCAAGAGCAAAGATTGAAAACAAAAATGCATAAAAACCCACAAATAGATTAACCATCCAAGACCAAGAACAAGATCAAGAACAGAATCAGCCAAACCAAACCAAACTCCTTAATAATAAGCACACAATATTAGAAATATACCTCCGTATAAGCATCAATGGCGGCTCCGAAACGGTCTTTTTTGAAGTAAAAGTTGCCGTCTTGCCTAAGTTGCTCCGCTTGTTTGTTCGCCGTACTCATTTTCTTCTCCCTAGAACTTTGCCTTCACTGTATAGGACTGTATATATATGTGTAAAGATAAATATATGGGCAGGAAGAGAGAGAGAGGGAGAGAGAGAGAGACTCGCTTTTGAAGGTTACAGACAAATGAGGAAAGGTGACACGCTTTTGAAAGTTACGGAGAATTGAGGAAAGGTGACACCCCATGGAGAATAACGTTTCGAGAAGTGACCCGGAAAAATACATTGGATAAAACACCATTCATATTTCATGTGTCCATATTGACCCGGAAAAATACATTGGAGAACACCATTCATGTGTCCATATTGACCCGGAAAAATACAATTGACCGGGACAAATACTTTGGAGAACACCATTCATGTGTCCATATTGACCCGGAAAAATGTATAAAAATACATGATAATATATATAGAGAGAAATGCTACATGTAAAGTTCTTATTTTCATCTTATCCCTAAATGTGATATGGATTTTAAAATTATAATTAAATCAAAATTTAATAATAATTCATCATAAGTTCAATAGAGATTTTAAAAGTCACGTCACATTTTGAAGAAAAAGAAGGGGATAAGAATCTTTACTCTAGGGGCCTAGATGTTGGGAGAGACCTAGATGGTGGAAAATCGCACGAGCTTCCTCAAGTCTGGTTAAGACATAGTCTAACTCAGCTCTACCAAAGCATCAGTGAAACTAAGACGACTAATGCTAATCAGGCTTGTTTATAGATTCTTATTACGATATTCAAATCTACAGAAAAAATTATTATTCAAATAAAAAAATTCATTACAATATAAAATTTTTTCATTTTTTCATACAAATTCTTTTTACTTTATATCACATCATCTCTTTTTACTAATTTTAAAATTAACAATCCACTACTATATTATGTACATGTATATGCCAAACAATCCCTTTATTGTGCACACGTGGCTTTGTACAAAACGGTGTGTTTCGTTTGCTCTTTAACTCCACGTTTCACCTTAACCACTTGACTGTCACGCTATCACGTCCCTTTAATGCTCACGCTCTCGCATTCTGAATACACTGCCCAAAGCCTCTGGTTACACGTTTAGTCAAGACTAGCTTGTTTGTTGTTCTCTACATTTCAAAGCCCCATGTTCAACGTCTCTGTCATTATCCTCTTATAGATCTTTCTTCACAATTCTCTTCTTTACAATACCCACCCATTCAGAGCACCTTGTCCACAAGGTGGGGATATTTGCTCCTCAAAACCCAGAAGTCTTCCCATGCTGCATCATCGATTTATGTGCCCTTCCAATGGATCAAAGCTTCTAGAACGGCCTGATAATGGACTTTTCGAACCCTTCATTGACGGATCTGCTCCGGTTCTGGTTGTATCTGGCCATGGTTATCCGTCGGTGGTAAGGTGGGTAAGGGAATCGTCTGTTGGCCTAGACTCCGTTTGAGACAAGAAACATGGAAGACTTGGTATATACAGGACTCTGGTGGAAGATCAAGGTGGTATGCACCTCACCAATCCGCTTTGTCACCTGAAATGGTCCATAGAAACAAGGCAATAGCTTTAAACACTTTCACAAAGCCAAAGTTTTCTGGAGATATGGTTGTAACCTCAAGTAAACCCAATCCCCTTGATTAAAAGTTCTCTTTGTATGGCGTTTATCATACTCACACTTTTGTCGTTCCTTTGCAGCCATCAGATTATGTTTAAGCTGAGAGATAATCTGGTCAATGAGATATTAGGTTCTCTCATCCACTGCCTGGTATATATTCCACCAATTTTGATGGAGGGTAGCCATATAATCCGTATACATAGAAAATAAACAAAGCAAATGACAAAACATCACTTTCAAGATCGTTACCTAAGAATCTAGAGCATTTTAAAGGGGGCTTTCAATTTAATAAATTGTGACATCCGTAAGTGACCACATCAAATGAGTGCCAAATCTACAACGAAACCAACCAACCTAGTTTCTAAATGGGACCAAATAAACATGATTTTAGACAAAGCCTACCACAAAACATTACAATCCGTATGCATAGAAAGCAAACAAAGCAATTGACAAAACATCATTATTGGGATCGTTACCTAAGAATCTAGGGCATTTTGAAGGGGGCTTTCAATTTAAATAAAACCCTAAACAAACAAGATTCCAAAAAGCATATGGTCCTACCCCCAAAATCTAGGCATTATAAAAGGAGTTTCGACTTTCTCATAACAACCAACTACATAAAAGCACGACTTTTAGGTAATGAGTACTCCAAAATTTAGCTTCAAATTACGCATATTTTGTTTGATATTAAAAAAAATCCAAAACAAAAAGAGGATTTGTAATGGATGCACGAAAATTCTTATCTTTAGTGGAACTTTAGTAGCCAAAAACACGAATGATGGGTAAACTTTTAGCTCCTTTAAACCTTTAGCTTCTCCAAACCCACACAGACCAACGCAGTGGGCAGTTTTTGTTTTTTCCATGAAGGTTCGAGAGTCTGCTCCTTCACACCGATTTTAGGTCATTCATCTTATCCACTTAAAACGCCATCTGTCTTACCCGAATGGCTGAATGGTAATATAAATGATATTTGGTGTTAGTTCGGGGAGACCTTATTTCCAAGGGCTATTTAGGAATTTCATGGTGTCAAATAAGGGTATTATGGGAAGTTTAGGTCAGCAATTGTCACGCGCACAGCATGTGGTGCATTTTTCATCCAATTTGATGAGGAGACCTAACGGAGTGGCCATTTTGTAACATATTGGTAGTTTGGGGAGGTCATATTAGTACACTTGGTACTTCGTGGGACTACATTAAAAACGACTTGTAGTTTGGGAGTAGATCTTTTTTTTTCTTTTTTCTTTTTTCTTTTTTCTTTTTTGTAGTTTTCCCCAATAGCAAATTGCATTTAACATGAGAGTTTCACTTACATGAATTATATGACTCGTGTGTGTTTGTCAAGCACCTAATGATGTCGTCAAGAAATTTATTTTATTAAGAAATAAGCATAGCTCATCTTTTGGCAAAATATGAATGCTCTACCGAAACTAGGGTGTAGAACAATTCATCATTCTTAGGCATGGGCTATCAAATCTCCTAATTAGTTTATACATAATCAAAGGATAAATATAACTCATCTTTCAGCAAGCATAAATTGATTTACCTAAATTAAACTAATTAGGTGTAAAGCAGTTTATTCTTCCTAGGCATGGCATGTCAAACCCTTTTGAAAAATAGATGACTACTAATTAACCGTGTGTATGTGAACAGTGTGCAACAAAATATTAAATGCAGAATTTAAAAGAGACGAATATTTTATTGACAAAGTGGAAACTCAGTTAAGAGAAAAATCACTCTGGGGCAGCCAAACCCAAGATTTTCACTATTCAGAAGACAAAGCTAGTTATAAAGCAGTAGCACTCACATACCCCTGATGCAATGGTTGTACCTTGAACTCTGACGTGTACCTATACACGAATGCCTCCCAACCATGTCTCCTACCTAAGAGGTCTTCAATAGAATCATTTACCTTAGGGCTCCTCCCTAAGATAGACTTCATAGCTGATCAAATCACACACTGGCAACAATCAAAGAGCTAGCAAATCTTCAAATCTCCTTAAATACCCTCTTTAAGCTATAGAGAATTCAATACCGAATTCTGTAAATAATACATGTCTAGAGGCCTCTATTTATAGGCTACAGAAGACCTAAATCGAGTCTATTACAATTTTCTCTACGTGGCGACCAGACACAAGCTGAGGCCGTCCGGATGGTTAGCTATGCAATCGGCTTACCAAAAAGCGCTAATTTTCTTTCCTGAATAAGGCTACCTCCGGATGGTGTTGCCCTAGCATCCAGACGGTTGCACTTTAGCTGCACGCAATTTTCATAGTAAGGACTGGCGTCCGAACGGTGTTGCCCTGACATTAGGACGGTTGCAATTCTTCTCCATGTCTTACCTTATCAAGGATAGCGTCTAGACGGCATAGACCTGACATCCAGACGATTGCAGCTGTCTTTCCATATTTATGTCTGTGAAGGAAATCCCTTTACTTGTTAAACACTGAAAGGCATCCGGACGGTATAACCACGTCGTCCGGACGGATGCGCTTGAATGCTAGATTCTTCTCGAACTCTGAAGAGCGTTCGGACATGTTGGCATGACGTCCAGATGAATGCAACCTTAAACTGTTCAAAGTTTCTAAACACTTGACCTCCGGACAGATGTTGCTGACTAATGAGCGTCTGGACTCTAGATAGGGCCGTTCGGATGGAATCTTAGGATCCGACTTCTCTGAGTTGGAATCTGCACAGAGTCTTCTTGGAACTTCTGAAATAACATTCTTCATGCTTGTGACACTGAAACTTGTCATAATAAAGCTCTTTCTATTTTAGAGAAATAAATTCTAAAAACTTTGAAGACTCTGAAATACACGGCATCCCTGTGAAAATAATAATATTACATGATAGTGATTTTGTCAACAGAATGCAGCCAATAAAAAACTAACAAACTCCCTTTTAGCCATTCTGGGACAAAAATCACTTGATCAGTTTAAAATTATAATCCCGATCTAAAAACTAACATACTCCCCCTTTTTGTCTCAAAATGACAATTGATAAAATAGAGTATGAAAACTACAGTTGTAAAATACTCCCCATTGATTTCGCAACAGGACAAAGGTAAACAGAGTATATAAAATCCCATATAGAAAGTTCTAATAATCCAAAAATAACAAGGATAAAGAGAAGTGTCTGCAAGTAGCCCAAATAATCAAAAGTTTGTAGGACAACTGATAGAGGAAGTAACAAAAATCCTCCAAGTACCAAATTCTGTTGATCCACTGAAAGCAAGTGACAGAGAGAGATCTGTACAATAAGCCGGATTTGTGCTACTTTAGCTACTAGCTCTTGAAGTAGGGAACAATATACTAAAAAACTTCAGTCACTTTAGTTTGCAAAGCCTGAACCTGATTATCTGCAAATTGAAATCCCCTAGTTAACTGGTCTGCAAGATAAATAAGAAGATTCGACATTGATCCTCTAACTGGTGTATATCCGAAGAAGGATGCTGCGGAAGGCTCTACATGAGCTATGAGGGAACAAACTCATCTAAATCTTGAGACCTTTGGAAATTTTGAACATATGACCTCAAAAATAATTTTCCAAAGGATCCATCTACCAGATATTATGCTGGGAGCTATTGGACAACATATTCCTGAAAAGTTTTAACATAAATCTATCCAAAAATAACACCACAAAGAAATATTAGCTCATGTTAGTTCCATAACGAATGTGGTATTATAACAGCTGTCAATTGGATGCCCAAGAATTACAAAAGCAAATATCGCAATCCAAATGACTCAGATATATCAATATCAACCTAACACACAAATAGAAAAGGATTTTCATCCACAATATCTCAAGAAAATATTTCAATAAACAAATATTTCAATATTCTAAAAAGCACAAAAACTTTAAAAGAACAAAGGAAGACACAACAAATACCATGGAATGAGAAGAGATATGCAAAGAATGCCAAAATATCGAGAGAAATCCAAGAAACACACACAACATGATATGATAAATCAATAAAAATGCATAGATGTGCATTTGGCAGAGAAAGCAAAGAGACGGATAAAAACCTATAAGGATCGCATCCGAACGTGATACAATGCGTCCGTACAGTCCACTTGTCAGACTAGCAATTGACAGGACCGCATGCGTCCGAATTGTAAGCCAAGTCCGTCCGGATGCTTCACACTGAAAAGCTGAAAACAGAGAAAAATTTGCAAAAATAATAATTTTTCCTAAAGTTAGCTTCAGAACACACATGTATAAATAACTAATAAGACAGTCAAATAGCAAATCAAAAATATGCAAAGATATAATTGAGAGTTAAGTATTCAATAAGTACAAATTTCCTTGCAGATAGAAATTTTAAATAGATTACTCAACTCATGCAATGCGTGTGTGTGTGTGAAAGCTTTATCAATAAGATATGATGTTCGCTAATATGATTTAAAGCAACTGAATTTTCTAAACAAGAGAGAAATTCAATGTTGGATCAGTCAAAAATTAAACCTTATTTTACTAGGGCCTAGCCACTCTCATCTGATACACTCCCCCTAAGAAGCAGTACTTTTCTTTTACTTAGTCCTTTAGTAACCGTCTATTTTCGCAATGATTTGATCACTGATTGTTTCTATAGGGACAAGTTTAAGAACAGATTTATAATACAAAAGTAGTGGATCTTTTTATTTATCCATATTTTTTGAAGTTTAAATACTTTTTATCACTTGGTGTTGCAACTTAGAGAGAATGCCAGAATTTTTAGGTTCAAGGTTCAACTAGCGAGTTGGTCAATTTGACCATTTTAGCAAAAAAAATCTATCTCTCATCAAAATTTCCAGAAGCTAAAAGTCAGAGAGAAAAAAAAATGTACCTTAGAGGAGCTTTGGATAGTGTACAAATTTTCATCGCATGAGAAAAGCAACTATCTAGTATTAAGATGCAATAGGAAAACTTAGCAAATATCAGACATAAACTCTCAATTATATATAAGCATATTCAATTAATGCTCAATGAACTGAGATATCAACAAAAAACATATGCAATATCTAAAAAGTTATCAAAAAGAAAAATAAAAATTCTGCATCTTATCCCCCTTTTTTATTTTTTATTTTTATATTGAAAAAAAATAGGATAGAAAAACAACAAAAACATGCTAGATGAAAATAACTGCGCAAACACCTCCTAGCATGTATGGTAAGAGCAAACCTGGCCTTATTGAGAGAGGTTTGAAAATACCAAGACAAAAAAGCAGTAGCCTGATAGGCTTTTTCTGTCATCCCCAAATAGTATTTGCAGAAGTTTCTCAAGACAACAAGAGAAAATATAGGGGACAGAATAAATGGTTCCTCAAATAGAATGCAATGCATGAATAAGATATGACATGATGAATTATGCAATGCAAACATACCTGCCATGCACTAGGATTTAGGAACCAAAATCCTAGACATGGTAAGACTTCACCTTTACTAGGTGAGTCCACTCCCCCTCAAGGGGTGAATGGTCTCATCATTCTTGACCCATACCTGCTTGACCAGTGGAGGTGATTTGCGGGTTATGTCCATGTTGGTTATTCTCCTTAGTATACCTTGCATCAGGCTCAGCAACCCTTCATAGGCATGGTTGCTATCAGGCTTCTGTAGCCTTTTCTTGTAATGCCTTGGTGTGTTCTTCCTTGGTTTACACCTTGGGTTAGCCGGAACAAACTGTAGTTGTCACCGCTGATGTCGTGGAGCCCAATGTGCCACCGAAGATAGAGTGTCTGATGTAGCTTTTGTTGTCAGCTTCCTCTGAACCCCTGTCTTGTGAGTCTGGAGCTGTGGACACTTGGGTCAGATGTGACTGGTGATGCTGCAGTGATTACATGTGGGCAGGCTTATTTTATTGGAATGCTTTTTAACAGTCTCTGCAGATTTAAGGTTAGCATTCTTACAAATAATATTGCACTTACCTTTTATTTTCCTATGCGGAGGGACATATTTAGACGGGGAAGAATTGTCAACTTACATTTCCTCGAAGCATCCTACTTAATCCAAGGCCTGTGTGATTTCAACAAATAACAATTTGGTCTAATATGACCAATCTTCCTACAATTATAACAAGTAGGAACAAACTTACCTTGTGTTCCTGATTCTTTGGACTTTGGCATCACATGATTATTTAAGCAAGAATTTTCTAAACAAGTTGTATCTACTATCACAGGCTTAATAACAATAGAATCTGATTTATAATCAGAAGCATGTGAAGTAGAAGCACTCAAATCATCAATAATTAAATCAGGTTTGTTAAAAATATCTATATGAATACAAAGTATGCTTTTCAAATTATTACTAGAGAGTTTTTTTCAATTTATTCGCAAGTGCATCAATAGTATTAAGCAACATAGTATTCTCAGATTTCAACGAGTTAATCAAAACATGTGATTCAGATAATTGAACAATCAAAGACTCTTTTTCTTACTTTACCTTTTTAAACTCTTTATAAGAAACATTAGAATTTTTAGCATTCTTCAATTTATTAAAAACCTTAAAGAACTTAATATCAGAATTCTCTTCAAATAACTAAGAAGAATTCATGATAAAAGGTGTAATAAAAAAATAGAAGTCACAAAAGATAAGGATCACATTCAGGAGATTAGTCCAAAAAGAGTGTACCTCATCTGATACCAATTGAAAAATAGATGACTACTAATTAACCCTGTGTGTGTGAATAGTGTGCAACAAAATATTAAATGCGGAATTTAAATGAGACAAATATTTTGTTGACGAAGTAGAAACTCAATTAAGAGAAAAACCATTCCGGGGTAGCCAAACCCAGGATTTTCACTATTCAAAAGACAAAACTAGTTACAAAGCAGTATCACTCACATACTCCTGATGCAGTGGTCGTTCCTTGAACTTTGACGTGTACATATACACGAATGCCTCCCAACCAGGTCTCCTACCTGAAGGGGTCTTTAATCGAATCCTTTACCTTAGGGCTCATCCCTAAGATAGACTTCACAGCTGATCAAATCACACACTGGCAACAGCTAGAGAGATAGCAGATCTTCAAATCTCCCTAAACACCTTTTCTAAGCTGTAGAGAATTCAATATCGAATTCGGTAAATAATACATGCCTAGAGGCCTTTATTTATAGGCTATAGAAGACCTAAATCAAGTCTACTACGATTTTCTTTAGGCGGCGTCCGAACACAAGCTGAGACCGTCCCGACTGTTAGCTGTGCAACCGACTTTTCAAAAAGCCCTAATTTTCTTTCCTGAATAAGGCCGCATCTGAATGGTGTTGCCCTAGCGTCCGGATTGTTGCACTTTAGCTGCAAGCAATTTCCATAATAAGGACTGGCATCCGAACGGTGTTACCCTGACGTCCGGATGGTTGCAATTCTTCTCCACGTCTTGCCTTATCAAGGATAGTGTCCGGACAGCGTAGATGATAAGTCTTGAATTATTCGATTCAAGACCCCTTAATTTGCATTTGTTAGACCTAGTTCTTGTTGTATATATAATGTGTTGTTGTAGTTTTTGTGTTTTGCCTTATTTTCAGGTCTTAATTGAAATCTAATTCAAAACACTTGAATTAGACTTGGAAATACATCAAGGGTATTTTAGTCATTTCTAGAGTTTGAGATTGTTCCTGGGAGCTGAAGAATTGGTTAAGGCAATTAGATCGATCGACTTTAAATGAGATCAATCGAAATAAAATTAGATCGATCGACTTTTATAATCGATTGATCGAATTTTCCGTCTTCCAAAAGATTAGATATTTCAAGATCTTTTGAATTCTTTATGCAATTCAAATCATGAGTTGGATTTTGTGGACAGAAATAGAAGTCGACCAGCTCTGAATATTTGGCTAGAATTAATTTTTGATGGTCTTTTGTAAATCCAATTCTCTATATATATGAGATTAGGGATTTAGGTTTAGACATGCATCTTTTGGGGGTTTCGGATTTTCTCAAGTGTATCACTTCAATTTCTTGTATTTTCATTTACTTTGATGTACGTTTTTCTGGGCTTAGTTCCAGAGAACAATTTCCTTTGTTAAAATTCATGTTCTTAGTTTAGTTTGTTTTCCTTTTCCTTTCTTTTCTTGTAATCCAAATTTTAGAAGTTTTAATCTACTGTTTTAGTTCATTTTCTTCTTGTTTCTTTACTGTTTTCATTAATTTTCATGCTTAGATTAGTTTATTTCATGTCTAGCTAAATTAGTTCTTAGGGTTTGATCAAAATCATATCCAAAAACCATGAAGTGTTCTTGTGTTCTTGAGTTTTTCTTGATATGTTTGATGATTGTGTAAGGCTATAGAATTTCAAAACTCATGCTAAAATGTTTTGTTTTCAAGATTCCAATCTAATTATTCATGAAAAAGAGTTAAACTTGTCTATGAGTTTTTCTTAGATTTCTTGAGTAAAACCAACGTTCTTGGAAACAATAATGATGTCTTTTGTAATGGTTCTATTTGACATGATGTGTGTTTACTCATTAGAGTTACCTTATAGGGTATGCTAGGGAGCATCGGTCATTTCATACCTTTGGTAGTGTAAAAAGTCTTTCCATTGTAGTTTAATCTTTACATGGAATAGACCGGTGCAAAACTAGATGATTTATCAATGTGGCCTAGTTAGGGTTTGTATGTATTATGTATGCTTATTAGGATGTGTTGTAGAGTAGTAAGCTAGGGAGCATTAATTACTCCACACCTTTCGTAGTGTAAACGTTTTTCAATTATAGACTAATATTTACATGGAGTTGATTAATGTAAAACTAGGTGCTTTATAACTACATCTTAACGAAAGTGTTTTCACGTCGAGGTCATCGTAATGGTTGACGCCCATTACGTGCTCATATCATGCATGTTAGGAAGAACCATATAGACTTTAAGCATTTCATTGGTTGAGGATTGGATAAGATCAACACCCTAAGTTCTTTCAAGTTTGTTTTCATTTTCCGCTTTCATTTCTTCACCTTATTGTTGTAACTTCAATTCTACAACCTTTACTCTTATTTTTACTCTTAAGTTAAGTTAGATACGTTCCTTTAGATATCCTATTACGCAAAACAACCAATAATCTCTGTGGTTCGATCACCCTTACTATAGTACAGTCGATACGCACTATTGCGAGTGGTAAACTTATAAATGTAAAATCCACGTAGCCGGTTAGCCTGCTACCAGTAGACCTGACGTCCGAACGGTTGCAACTGTCTTCCCATATCTATGTTTGCGAAGAAAATCATTTTACTTGTTGAACACTAAAAGACGTCCGGACGGTATAACCACGTCGTCCGGACGGATGTGCTTGAACGCTGGATTCTTCTCGAACTCTAAAGAGCATCCGGACGTGTTGGCATGATGTCCGAATGGATGCAACCTTAAACTGTTCGAAGCTTCTAGACACTTGATGTCCGGATGGTATTTCCACGTCATCCAGACGGATGTTGTTGACTAATGAGCAACCGGACTCTAGATAGGGTCATCCGGACGGAATCTTGGGATTCGACTTATCTGAGTTGGAATCTGCACAGAGTCTTCTTGAAACTATTGAAATAGCATTCTTCATGCTTGTGACACTGAAACTTGTCATAATAAGGCTCTTTCCATTTTAAAGAAATAAACTCTAAAAACTTTGAAGACTCTGAAATATACAACATCCCTGTGAAAACAGCAACATTACATGACAACGATTTTGTCAACAAAATGCAGCTAATAAAAAACTAACACCTCTTGATTCTGTATCCATTAAAATTGTTATAAAACCATCTTTATTTTCTAAGACAAAATAAAAGGTTTATCAAAATCCAATTTAGACATTAAGGCATAATCTCAATATTAAACAACCATCATTTATATTCATTGAATATCCAAAGAAAAACACAATTACACCATCATTACTGGAAATGGCTACATCAATACTCTACGGATAAATAGCCATTCATAGAGTTGATGGAAATCATCTTTGTCAAAGAAAAATCCATCACAAGAAGCTGCTGAAACCTTGAAGTACTTTTCTCCCTAAAACTAGCCACTAATCTTATTGATTTCTATTCTCCATTGTGGCATACCTTTAAAGCATGAATTCGAGGTCTATTTATAGTGTACAAGAGAAATCATAGTCCAATTCGTGTTCTTCTAGGACTTCCAAGTAGGAGAAGAAAAACTTTCATTTTCTGATTTTGCCTTGCTATCAGCTTCTGTCACACGACTGCACTCGATCCCATTTAGATCTGCGCTCAAGCCTATCCTAAAGTGCGCTCAAGCGTAATGTTTTGGGTAATGCACTCGAGCTCAGGTAGGCTGCGCTCGAACGCTTTAAGCTGGGTGTTGCGCTCGAGCCAAGGTATGATGTGTTTGAGCTCTTTGCCGTACAGAATGCTAGATTTTGCTTTTATTGCATTTGAAGCTTAAGAACCAAAGAAGTACTTGTGTTTTTCCTTTAGGTTTTGAGAATGTTGTTAACATAAAAACAATGCAAAGCATCATATCATAGCTAAACCAAAGGCTTAACATATGCAAGTTAAGGGGTTTAAATGTGCAATATTCAATGCTTATCAAGTAGCACTACCAATTTTCTGCTATAGTAGAAACTTCAAGCTTCGATGGTCAGTCTTGACTTTAAAAGTTTTGCCTAACAAACAAGGTTGCCATTTCTTCACAACACACACTAGAGCAAATAAATCTTTCTCATAAGTAGATAGGTGTAGAGCCTTAACCTTCAAGGCTTTATTGAAAAATGCTACCAGTCTTAGTTCTTGCATTAAAACAACTCCCACGCCCACTCTAGATGCATCACATTCAATGATGAAAGACTTATCAAATTTAGGAAGAATCAAAACTGGGCGTTGATAAGCGTTGAATATTGCATATTCAGCCCCTTAACTCGCATATATTAACCTCTTAGTTTCATTGTAATATAATGTTTTGTGTAGTTTTTGTGTTTTTAGCATTTTTAAGTACCTAAGGAAAAACATGATTAAATCCGTTGGTTTAAAGCTTTAAATCAAAATTCTAAAATTTTGCCACGGCATGTTGAGCTCGAGCCCACGACATGCTGAGCTCGAGTGCAAGGGGTCAAACACATACCATCAAGCCACTAGTAGAAACCCACCACATGGTGAGCTCCAGCCCACGACATGCTGAGCTTGAGCAGGTTCGTACGACAAAAATTGACAGCAATGTAGAATCAGAAAAGGAAAGAAGTTTTACTTCTCCCACTTGGACTAGAAGTCCTAGAAGGCCACAAAATCACCTAGAGTTGCTCTTGTACTCTATAAATATACCTTAAATTCTTGCATTAATGGCATGCCACATTATAGAATAGAAATCAATAGGATTAGTGGCTAGGTTTTAGGAGAAAATGGCTTCAAAATTCCAGCAGTTTCTTGGTATGGATTTCTCCTCAACAAAGGCGACTTCAAGCATCTACAGAAGTGGCTAATTCATCCATAGGGTATTGATGTAGCCATTTCCAAGTAATAATGGTGTAATTGTATTTTTCCTTGGGAATTCTATGAACATGAATGTTGGTTGTTTAATCTTGAGATTATGATTTAATGTTTATGTGACGACCCATTTTTTTTTTTTTTTATACAAACATAAATGAGTCACCACAGTGGCACGACTATTGGTCACTCAGCCAACATAACACATCTCATAATATGTACCTGATATTCAGAGTTACATTTATGCAGTGGAACATATAAACATTATCAGGATAGCAGAAAGCAC
Organism: Alnus glutinosa; assembly: GCF_958979055.1. Classification (NCBI taxonomy): domain Eukaryota; kingdom Viridiplantae; phylum Streptophyta; class Magnoliopsida; order Fagales; family Betulaceae; genus Alnus; species Alnus glutinosa. Next base: position 8,208,925 of record NC_084895.1, read on the forward strand.
ATCTAATAACATAACTGTTAATTACAACAAAGAAAGTCATACATAAGTCTATCTATTTATGGCTTATCAAAAACATTAATTACATGACAAAAGAATGGCTTTACAAATTAATAAGTGATACATACGTCACAAGCCATATACAAAATTCACAAAAGAATGGACAACCTATGGTCCAATACATTACAACTGTCGCGTCGGGTTTCAGTCGTAATATCCTAAATACAGTGCTACGGGGTCGTCATCCACATCAGGTGTACTTGCAGCTGAAGGAATTTCATCTACACGGTTGTGGTGGTAGCCACGTCCGCATAAGTGAAAGTATGAGTTCACTGCCTTAGTACATATTACAGAGGCCTCGGTGGTATAATATTCACTAAGTTTTCGCAAAGAACTGACTTTTTATTTATTTTATTTTATTTTATTTTATTTATGATTCGTTTACAATAATAGATATTGTTTTTTAGTTATGAAAATCCGTCCCTCAAAAACATAACATAGCTGATAAAGTAATCACCGATATTTCAGAATACATGAAAGCATACTATGTAGCTATACACATATATAGAAGTTCTAGATTCCACTTTGAAAGCATCTACATATAGACCCATCTACACTATACTACTTTTAATAATCGGTAGCTCAGTTATACATGCACGTAAGTACTCCAATATAGGGCTCAAGCATACAAGTACCACTAAGTAGGAAAACATGGCATCTCACCTACTATACTTAGACACTAGCGTTCCAAATATAGGTAACACCGTATCAGAGTACATCTAAGCTTAGTGCCTCTGATGCGTCTGGTCAGTTATACATGCACACAAGCAAGTTCTAGTGTACAAGTATAGCTAAATTGGAGACCAAATAGTAGTTCACTTATCAATACAAAGACACATGCATTTCCAAATCTGGTAGCGTAAATATCAAAGTACATTGAAGGTCAATGCTTTTAAATCATGCAATCTAGCCATAAGCATATTCATATGCATTGTTTTAATCAACTTCATAGACACATAGATAGGTCTAGCATGAAAACTAATACATATCATAAAAACAACTTAAACACTTTAGTTAAACAATGATATGCATGTTTGTTGTCGTACTCTCTTTGATTGTGAATGTGATTTGTCCTATTTATTATTTTATTACCTTTTGTACCAACGCAAAAATCCAGAAGTAAAATAATTACTTCCTCATTTGTGAATGTGATTTGTCCTATTTATTATTTTATTACCTTTTGTATCAATGCAAATATCCAGAAGTAAATGAACCAACGCACGGGTATTTGCGTTGTTCAAAACTGCTGTAAGCCATTACTTCCTTCACATGGAGGAAGGATTTATAAACAAACAAATGAATAATGGCTTACAGCTGTAAGCCATTTCGTTGGTTCAAAACAAAAATACCCTTGCGTTTTGCGTTTCTCTTTTCACTTCTTTGGATTGTCTTCTTCCTTAGAGTCTCAAACTGAAACATAACAAAGAGAAGATCAGAAGAGAGGTTGAATGAACTCAATGAAAAGTGAAGAGAAGAGAAGAGAAGAATGAAGAAGACTCTAGAGGCTGCGGTGCAAGGTTAGGGTTTTTTTCCTTTTTTTTTTTTTTTTTTTTTTTTTTCTTCTTCTTATGGGTAGGGGCAAGGTGGGGTGGGTCGTTGGGATTTTTTAAAACCCCAACCCGCAACTTGTCCCACCCCGCACGGATATACCATATTTCAACCCGTACCCGCAAAAAAAAAAAAAAAAACTTAAAACTGTCTTGGGCGGGGCATGGGATGCGGGAGACCAGAAATGAAATTCCACATATTTTCTTCCTTTTAGTTTAGTTTTTCTTTATGTTTAGGTTTTATTTTTCATAACCATGTGTAATTAAATTCTCAACTAAGGTCCATGAAGAAGCCTCACCATTGAAGAACACCAATATTTTCATGTAAGTTTATACTATTCAATTTTATGAGTTTTTGATTTATAATTATTTTACTTCAATTCAATTATTGAGATGATTCTTGGATATCTATTGTGATTTACGGATACATGTGATGATTTGAGATAGTTTCATTTAATTGATTGCTTGGGTTTTTATTTATCAAAACGTTGGATATTCATTGTCTTTCATTCTACGGATACATTTGATGATTTGGTTTAAACTGGATATCTTTTGTAATTTGTGCAAAGAACGAATTCATTTAATGATTTAATTGATTTTTGAAGCATAGCAAAACATACATAAGATTTATATGATGAGAACTTTGAATATGTATTGATGAACATGAGAATATGTTGCTATGATTTGGTGGGTGTGGATTCCAAAACCTTAGTACCTTATCTGCTGATTAGTTTTACTTTATTTAGTTGTTGTTTTCTTTTTATCAAAAACCAAATCTTTTTTAGAACTAGGTTATTATTTATTTAGTTTAGATATAAAATTGTTTTCAAAAACACAATTCTTTGTGGGATTAACTTCGCACTTGCAAAACCCTTTATTGCAAACGATTCGTGCATTTGCGAGTTAATAAAATTTGTACAATAATGAGAGCTTTTTTTTAAAATTGGGATTTAAAAACGTAAAAAAAAAAAAAAAAAAAAAAGTGTGTTTTCAAATCGTAAGCAATAAAGTATTTTTTTTTTTTTTTTTTAAAAAAAAAAAAAACTATATTTTAAAAGCCAAACTACAATTTTAAAGGTAAAACTGTGATTTTACCAAATACTTAATTGTGTTTTTCAAATAGATATTTTTTAACAAAACCTTTTGAAACTATAAGGCCAAATGGATCATACATAAAAAATAATAATAAAAAAAGATTAGCACTTACATAAGCTTTCTTGGGCTGGAATGTGATGTTGGGAGAAAAGCACTTGGGACATAAATGTTATAGATTTCAATGTCGAAAATAATGTCGTTAACTGCGTCAATGGCTGCATTGCACTCTCGGGACATATTGGCGGCGGGTTTGGCTAAGAAACCACAGTATTTTTGTATTTGAGACACAAATCTATCCGAAACGATAGCTTGTGTCACAAGGTAATCGCACTCGCCTCGTTCATTAGTTTCATAATTCATTACTGCATTTCCAATATCTGTACACAATCGATCGTAAATCAATATAATTATAAACACAATACAATTAAAAAAAAATTACTACCTTTTAATAAATGATTTCATAAAAAGAGAGAGAGCATTCCTAGTAGCCTCACCAAAATAATTTTTTAGCTATTTTGGTGAGTCAATTTGATGAAAATCCTGAAAAAACACTCCTAGCAGCCTCACCATTTTAACCAAAAAAATTTGATGACTGAAATTACTAACCAAATTAGATGAAGCATTTTCAGTCAACAACTCACTCACCAAATTTTGTTTCACTTTTCTCTCTCACATGATTAGCACACTTTTTTCATTTTTTTCTCTCATTTTCTTCTCCCATCTCCCATCTCTCACACGATAATGTCCTTATTTCATAGATATGAATGATTTTTTGTAAAAAAAATATAGAGAAAAAATAAATAAATATGAAAAAATTATTATTTAAATGGAAAAGTGAATATTGACTAGTTAAAATGGTGAGGCTGTTGGGGAAATTTTAATAAAGTGGCTCACCAAAATAGAAAAAAGTGATTTTTAGTTATTTTGGTGAGTAAAATTTGGTGAGGCTACTATGAATCCACCCTTTCGAGGTTTTTGATAATGATCTTGTTAGCCTTTTTGTTATTGTAGAGAATTGTTTCTGCAAGCTGAGGAACATAATGCCCAGTATAGCTTCTCCAAAAGTATAAAAAGCTCAGTTTTTGTACTCCCGAGCTTTTTATACTCAGGATATGTCTCCAACCATTTCACCAAAAACATATAATTATCTATTGCAGTGATTCTATCCCCCATTTTACTGTAATCTGATGTAGTATTGGAGTATGAATATCCCACTCTAGCAGGTGACTCAAGGAACAAAACGTTCGCAGCTAAAGAGAAAATTTTAAAACAAAAAATTAGGAACAAAAAAGAGAGCGTATTTTTGTAATTTTGGGTTGTGTTGAGGGAACGTTTCAAAAATGATGGTAGTTAGAATGGTATATGTTGTTAACCCAAAAAAATAAACAAAATTATTTTTCATAAAAAAAGTCATTAGATAAATTTACCAGGATTTCAAGAAAATTTGTTTGTGAAAAGTGTTTGTCATCGCTGAGCACGCAAAATGGTCCAAGTTCTTGCATTGCTCCATGAGCAAGAGATGAACAACGTGGGCATGTACAGACAATAAGCAATTAAGTTTAATCATCAAATTAGGACATACGATAATTATATACGGGAAGCTTACTAGAGATGATCAATTTTATGTTATTATATGTTGTCAAATATAATAGTTTTGTGTCAGTAAATTTAGGGTTCGTTTGGGTTTGCAATTTTAAAAAGTGCGATTTAAATATAGCGATTTTAAAATGTGCGATTTAAAAAAGTTATTTTTAAAAACGCAATTAAGCATTTGGCAAAATCGCAGTTTGGCCTTTAAAATCGCAGGTTAGCCTTTTAAAATACTGTGTTTTCAAAAAAGCACCGCATTGCCTGCGATTGGAATAAGTATTTTTCTGCGTTTTCAAATCGCAATTTTTAAAAAACGCAGTTTCCAAACGGTTCATTTTCTGCGATTTGGTTTAAAATCACACTTTTTCTTTACGAAATCGCAATCCCAAACACAGCCTTAGATGTCTATTTTAAATTTAATTAATGGTGCTCGAGTGACTTTTATGTTAAAAATACAAGAAGGTAATAAATTATTACCCTCAGTGACAAGTTTTGTAGTAGTAGTAGTATTAATATTAGTATAATTGTTAGTTTAAAATGTAAAAGTTTCTAGGCTAACACAATAATTTTTTGAATACTTACCTTATTAGCTTAATTATACCAGAATCTGCTTTGAAACCACTTGTCATTAATATAATACTGTATTCGTGATCTATTAGATATTGATTTATTTCTGTGTATAGTTTGATATAATTATGTAATATTTTGTATTCCCAACCTCATTACACTATAAATAAATTTGTTAAAAATAAAATTTATATATATTTAAGGACAGATATTTCCTACAAACTGATTTGTAGGAAATTTCATATAACCCACATATAAAATTGACATGTGTCCCTTGGTATGTGAGAATCACATGTTATTTTAATAGCATGTACTTCTTCACATGTTTAAATGACACATGTCACTCTTATATGTGGGTTGTATGAAATTTCCAATAAACCGGTTTATAGAAAATTTCTTTAAAACAAAAGAGGTCACCATTTAAACAGAAATTTTTTACAAACTAATTTGTAAGAAAGTTTCTACAACCACATATAAAAGTGACACGTGTCCTTTAAGCATGTGAGAAGCACATATTTTTTTTTTATTAATGTTATTAAAAAAGTATATAAGAAGTACAACATATGATCTCGGGCCACTAGGTGCCCACCCCCACTCCCATTCATTTGGCTTGCCGATCCACTGCCGTTGGGACCATTGTGGATGTCTACTAGAGCTATGATGGTGGGAGGAGCGAGATGGAGCTTGAGCTTTGCTGAGCTCTTCCAAGGTTTCTTTGGCACTATTCACCAAGCATCTTAGAGGCAAAAGGGCTCCTCCAAAAACAATGTTGTTCGTACGGCACCAAATCTTTTGGGCGATCAGGGCCAGCAGTTCAAGGTCTTCACGATCTAACCTGTTGTTCAATTGTTCAAAAATGGAGAGGAAATCGCCGTCCTCGAGAGCACATTTATGGATGCGACCCCCGCATTCATTCCAGACAGTTGAGGCTGCCCTGCACCACCAGAGCGAATGACAAACAGATTCAGCTGCCACCCCGCAAGTTGGGCAAATTGGATCAGGGACTACCTTCCGTTTATACAGTTTCTCCTTAGTAGGGAGAATATTATTACAAGCCTGCCATAAGAATAAGTGGACTGCCCTTGGGACCCGGAGTTTCCAAATCAGTTGCCATACCGGATTGCTAGAAGGGTTCACCGAACTGCTGCCTTGTGCCCGTTGCTTGCATTCTATAAGCATATGGTATGCACTCCTCACAGCGAACTCACCAGATTATGTGCCACTCCAAATCAAAAGGTCCTGAGTCGTGCAGGGGCTGATAGCCATACTGCATATTTGCTCAACACATTCGGAGGGAACAAGCTTTCAATCACAGGTATGTTCCACCAATTAGTCTCAATGTTGATAAGTTGGCTAATCTTTGCATTACTGTCAAGAATTCGGTTAGGAACTTGGAATTTGTGTGTTAATGTTGACCGTATCCATTTGTCACTCCAAATATTTATTTTTGTGCCATCACCAACCTTCCATATGAGGCCTTCTTCAAGGAGGGGTTTTGCATTCCAAATGCACCTCCATGCAGGACCATGCATAGGAAGGTCGTTTGCCTAGAAAGGACTCCATAAAAACTCCCCCCGGGTAGTATTTCTCCCGATAAATTTTGGCCACTAGTGAATCGGGCTCTTGATGAAATCTCCACCCCTCATTGGCAAGAAGGGCTTTGTTAAAACATTCTAGTTCTCGGTAGCCAAGCTCGCCCCTCTCCTTAGTCTTCCCCATCCAATCCCATCTCATCCAGGCGATCTTATGGTCATTGTCTTTGTGTCCCCACCAAAACTCCTCCATCATTGTGTTGAGCTCCCGACTAAGGGTCTTCGGGAGTTGGAAAACACTCATAGTGTAGGTTGGTATGACTTGTATGACCGCCGGCCTTGAGAAGGATTTCTTTGCCCGCATGCGAGAGAAATTTTTCTTTCCAACCGTTGAATTTTATCCAAATTTGGCCTTTGATACTGTTGAAAGAACTCACCTTAGATCGGCTGATCAAAGGGGGAAGTCCCAGGTATTTTTCATACCTATTGGTGGCACTAACTCCAATTGCCAAGAGGATATTTTGCCTGATTTCATCCTTGGTGTTTCGGCTGAAGAAAACCGAAGTCTTCTCTCGGCTGACTTTCTGCCCCGAGGCTGCCTCATAGAGATTTAGAATGGCCTGAATTCTCCCCCATTCGATAGTGTTAGCTCTGTATAACAATAAGCTATCGTCAGCGAAAAAAAGGTGGTGAATGTTGGTGCCTCCCCTTGTGATCGGGACACCTGTAATGCCCCCCTCCATTGCTTCTTTTTGTAACAAGGAACTTATAGCCTCGGGCCTCGGCGCATATAGTGAAAAGGTATGGGGATAGAGGGTCGCCTTGCCGAATCACTTTGGAAGGTGTGACACTACCATGCGGCTGCCCTTTAATGAGAATAGAATAGGAAACAGTTTTCACACACTGCCATGCGGCTGCTTGTTTGTTCTTCTCCTTACCTCTGGTCTCTTTTCGACTTCCAGAAACCCCTAAATCTCAAAATCCCCCATCAATTTCATACTAAATTAATTTTTTTGAAACCCTATTTCTCTAAAAAATAAAACTCCAAACCTCTGGTGTTTTCAGCTTCCAGGTGTGTTTTTACAGAAACCCCTCAATCCCAAAAATCCCCCATCAATCAGATACAAAACTTATTTGAATCCCTATTTCTCTTAAATCACCCAATCTGTCGATGGTGAGTGGTACAACGATTTTCTATCTGGTTTTTGTGTATGGTGTGGTGTTGTGCCGCTGTGGTGAGCTAGACAATCCTTTCGTTGAGAAGCTCCGAATCTACAATCACAATTTAAAGAATCAGTTTCCTCGGATTGCTTCTCTGTGTTCGTGGTTGGCACGTTTTGTTTGCCTCTGCGCTTCTTTCTTCTAGACTATTCGAATTTGCAATTTTCACAATAAAGGACAAACTGACCTGCGGAGTTTAACGAAAATCACTATATTTGCTGGTGCTGGTGGATAAGCAAATTTTAGAAGAATACCAATAATTCTTTTGCTAATATAGATTGGGTTGTGCAAGGGTCCCTGCTCCTTTGCTGAAGCTCGTGACGACTAGGAATCATTTAGAAATCATTCAAGATTATTAGGTTTTTTCTACTGATTCCACAATTCTTGTGGTGCCAGACCAATGAAAATATTGTCTTGGAATTGTAATAAGGACCATGATCAAGACGAACAACCCTGATATTATCTTTTTATCTGAAACAAAGACTGCCTCTCATATTGCTAGTTCTTTAATGCTTTAGCTTGGTTTCAATATGCTCGTTCAGGCTCCTCCCTTTAGCTCCCGAGGGGTCTTTTAGTTGCCTGGAAAGATAATGTTAAATTCTCTGACTTCTATGTCTCACATGATATAATTTGTGTTTGGTGTTATTCGGACTCTCCTGCTGTTAAATGGTTAATTTCTTTTGTTTATGGACCACCTTTTCAGAAAACTACTTCTGATTTCTGGTCCAATTTAGTTGATTTTGGTGATAATGGTGATATTCCCTTGCTTTGTATTGGAGATTTTAATTCTATAACCTTTCAAAATGACAAATTCGGCGGTAGACCTTTCACTTGCTCTTCTAGAAATAATTTTAGTTATTTTCTGAATCAGTTTGGAATGATTGATCTAGGCTTTTCTGGTATCCCTTATATGTGGTCTAACCACCGGCAAGGTCAAAGTCTGATTAAAGGACTCCTTGATAGGGGTATTGCAACAAATCAATGGATCCAGCATTTCCCTTCTTTCTCAGTTACTTACCCGCCCATAATTATGATCACATACTCTTGGATACATCTATTCGATCTCCTTCTCTCCCTCGTCCTTTCCGCTTTTAAGAGTTTTGGACTAGGGATCCCACTTGTGGCGTAGTTATTAATGAAGCTTGGTCAATTCTTATGTCTAGCTCCCCTGCTTACTGCTTGATAAAAAAAATTGACGGACACAAAGCAGACAATCAAACACTGGAATAAACATTACTTTGGAGAAATTAAAAGGAAACTGGAATCCACTTATCAACTGCTTGACATCACCCAACAGGCCCCTCCTTCAGATTCCAACTTAGCCTTAGAGCTCCATCTCAAATCCCTTTTAGACGAATATTTGATTCAAGAAGAATCCCTCTTGAAGCATAAATCTAGAGAACTTTGGTTGACATGTAAGGATGTAAACACAAGATTTTTTTCACACTAGCACCCTTATTTGGCGAAGGTGAAATGCTATTAATTTTCTAAAATCCTCTACTGATGGATGGATTATAGATAGGAGATCTATTGATGACTGTTTTGTTTCAAATTTCAAGAATTTGGTTGCCTCTACAAATCCAATTGCAAGCAATGAGTTACTAGATCTTTTTCATTGCTCTGTATCTGTTGAAGAAAATAACATGTTATGTGCTATTCCAACTGAAGCAGAAATCCATGCTGCACTAGCCAGCCTAGGTGCCTCCAAGGCCCCTGGCCCTGACGGATTTACAGCTCTATTCTATATGAAGTATTGGGATAGTATTAAACTGATTGTTCTACAAGCTATTTGGAATTTTTTCAAGAATAACCATCTGCTTAAGGAACATAATCACACTTTCATAGCATTAAGTCCAAAGAAGTTGGGTGCCTCCTCTGTGTATCACTACCGACGCATCAGCCTCTACAATATTATTTATAAGATCATCTCTAAGTTGCTTGCTAATAGGCTAAAACTCCTACTCAACAATATTATATCTCAATTTTAGACAGCCTTTGTACCTAAACGCCATATTCAGGATAATTCTATATTGGCCCATGAGATGCTACACTCTTAAATCTAAGCGAGGTAGAAGGGGCCTAATGGCAGTTAACATTGATATGGAGAAAGCTTTTGACAAAATGGAATGGTCTTTTCTGCTAGCAATTCTTACAGAACTTGGTTTTCATCCAAAGTGGATCAACTGGATCAGGCTTTGCATTTCAACCTCCTCATTTTCAGTGTTACAAAATGGCAGCCCTTTCGGGTTATTTTCCCCATCTAGGGGTCTTCGTCAAGGTGATCCACTATCCCTTTTTCTCTTTATTATTGGCAATGAAGTTATCTCCCGTATGTTTCACCAAAGCCTCCGTGGTTTCAAAATAGCTAGATCATGTTCTCCATTAAACCATCTTTTATTTGTTGATGATCTAGTCATTTTCACCACCGCAACCTCTAGTGAAGCCATTATTATTAAGGATTGTCTTAAAAAATATAGCTCTTGGTCTGGATAAACTGTCAATGCCAACAAATCAATTATTATGTTTTGCAAAAACATAGCTGCTTCCAACATCTCAGCTATCCGGAACGTTCTCCCCTACCAGATTACTCCGACTAATGCAAAACACCTTGGTCTCCCTATCCCGTATGGCAAATCCAAAGCAGCAGTTTTCTTAGATATATTAGACAAGGTTAATGGGAAAATCGAAGGTTGGAGATCCAAAGCTTTGTCTCGGGCAGGTAAAACTATACTAATGAAATCAGTGGTCTCTGCTATACCTTCCTATGCCATGAGCTCTTTTCTTTTCCCAGATAGTCTTTGTAAACAATTGGATAGGGCTTTTAAAAATATCTGGTGGGGTTTCCTCAAGGATAAAACCCGCAACTTCTCACTCAAATCTTGGAGTTCCTTATGTTTACCAAAAGACCAGGGTGGCCTTGGATTCAGACTTATGAAAGATGTGAACTTATCTCGAATATCAAAACTGGGATGGAAATTGCTCTCCAGTTACAATAGCCTATGAGTTTCTCTTTTTTCAGCAAAAGTACATCAGGTATGGAAACTTCTTATCCTCTTCTCTCAAATCTGGCTCCTGGATTTGGAATGACATCAAGGTAACTCTCCCTATCATATTTGTTGGAGCTTGTTTTATTCCTCATAATAACTCAAGCCTTACTATATGGTCCTCACCATGGATTTCTACAGCCCCATCCTTTACACCAATACCTAGATTGCCTTCCATCCCCTCCAACCACCCCCTAATCATTTTGATTTAATTCACTCCCCTACCATGTCCTGGAAGCAAAATGTTTTGCATTTCTTGTTCGATCCTACCACCATCTCTGCAATTTTAAAAATCAATATTCGTCCACACTTTGATTCCCTTCTTTGGACCACATCCACCACCGGTGTTTTCTCGACCAAATCTGCCGATCACCTTATTAGCTCATTCTCCCCTTCCAAATCTTTACCTCTCCCTAAATCTTGTTGGAAAGCACTCTAGAAGCTCAAGTCGAACCATCGCTTAAAACGTTTTCTTTGGAAAATGGTATGGAATATTGTTCCTACCAAATTTTGAATTTCTCAATCCATACATTCTTCCCCTTCAAACAATAGTTGCTCCCTTTTGCTCTTATCTCACAGACTCTCTTTCTCATCTCTTTTTCACTTGTCCCATTGCACGTGTGGTTTGGCGCCAATCTTTTTGGCCTTTGGATACTATTGCATTAAATGTTACTAACATGACAGATTGGCTCCTTATCATTCTCCATCCGTACCATATGCTTGGCATCCCTCCAGCAGAGACTCATAGGTTCCAAATTTTTGTTGCTGTTGCATGTGACTACCTCTGGTTTACCAGGAATAAAGCTTATCATGATGGCATTATCCAGAATGCTCTTCTCATATCAACTACAATCAACAAGACTGCTTTGGAGCACTACTCTGCGTGGACAACTAAATATGATAAAACTCCTGAAGTTTGGAAGAGTCCATCTCCTCCCTATTTCAAGATAAACTATGATACTGCAATCAAAGCCACATTTTCTGCTCAAGTTGCAGTCTGCAGAGACTCTACTGGTTCTATAATCAAATGTATCTCCCTAATTAGCTCACCCTGCTCTGCTCTTTATGGTGAGGCTACTGCTGCTTGTTGGCAACTTCGTTAGGGTTATCTTCTTTTATCTTAGAAGGTGATTCTCTCAATGTCACTTTGGCGCTTCAACATCCGGCAACTACTACAGATTAGAGAATTGATTCCATCATCTCCAACATTCTCTCCATCATCTAACCAACAGCTAGCTGTAAAACTAGTCATGTTAACCGAAGTGCAAACTTCTGTACCTACCATGTGGCAAATTGGGCCGCAACTAGAATTCATTTTGACTGCATTCCCCTCCTCTCCCCTTTATCAACATCTTTTCCTCCATGTATTGGAAAAAACACCCCCTCCACTTTCTTTGTTCCATAAGTTAGTTTCTTTATTTTCTTTTTCGTTTTTTTCTACAATATACTTACAAAAAAAAAAAAAAAAAAAAACTTGTTTCAAAGTGTATTTGAGAATTCTGTATATTACTAAACGCATCATTTAACAAATATGCTTTAATCGACATATTGGAATTCGCAAACCTCCTCATACAACTCACAGTCTTACGCAAATAAATGTTTTGGTCAACACAACGTAACTCAAGCTTTATTTTTTAAATGGTGCATTTTGTCATGTACTACACTTGAAACACATCATTTGTATTGTATTCCTTCTTCGTGATTCTAACCTAATTTCTAAATCTCTGAAAGACTGAACTGTGAAGGCTGAAAATCTGAAACAGTGAGTAACCTAAAGCTCCGAAAAGACTGGAAAAGCTTTGCCTGTAATGTGAATGCCCCTTGATGAGTTGTTGAGGGAGGGCAAATAGAATAATCAGAGGAGTTTTACCGGGGGTAAGAGAAATTTTTAGGGGTTGAGAGGGGCAAAATGGTGAAATTTTACACCCAATTTTTTTTGGTGCGAAATTTTCACTAAAGCACCATTTCCCGCTCCGCCTTTCATCAAAACGGGCTGTTTCAGACAAGTTAGAAGCGCTCGAGTGCACAACAGAAGGGCTTGAGCACAACAGCCCTCGTGCGCACATCTAGAAGATCAAGCGCAGGAATCCAGCCAGTCAGCATGGTGCGCTCAAGCGCAAAAATTAAACGCTTAAGCACAATATTTTCTTCATATGCATGATGGTTGTATAACCTAGAGGATTGCAACTATTGTAATTGGTTTTAATGTTTAATTTCAATTTTGATGAAATACTTATCTTGTCTTAGAAAATTTCTTATCTTGATTGAACTCATCAAATGTTATTTTCTGTGATTATGAGAATGATGGTTATGCAATAGTTTTCTTTGACACGCAATTAAGAAAGTTTGATAGGTCGCGCCTAAGGAAGACGAATCGTAATACAACTTTAGTGTAATGTAGGTAAACAATTCATGCTAACCAAAGATGAGTTATGTTGATTCCTTGATTGTTTTAATTAAATTAAGAGATTTGATAATTCATGCCTAGGGAAGCCGGATTGTGCCACAAATTAGTGGTAGGTTGATGATTCGTGCCAACCAATGATGGTGTTTTCTTGATGACATTGTTGGGCGCTTGACAAACACACACAAGTCATATCATGCATAGAATGAATTTTCATTGTTAAATACAATATCCATTGTTAAAAGGTTAGTGGTGAAATCAATTCCCTTTAATCTACTATAATTTATTTGCATTTCAATTTATGTTTAAGCATTTAGTTTCAAAACAAAAACAACAAATCATTTTTCCGTTGAGTTAAGTTAGAGTAAATTTTGTTAAGACTTGATAACAAAACCAACTCAATCCTTGAGGATCCACACCCTCTCTAGTCCTATTATACTATGACACAAATGGATGGTCTTATCACGATCAATCAAACTAATGCACAAGGATCGATAAGATGTTCTTATCATGATTAATCGAACTAATGCACAAGGGTAATACAAAAATCCATAGAGTTACGATCAATTGGACTATTGCACAATGATCGATCGGGCGATTGATAAGTTGTTCAATCGGACGATTGATCGGTTGTTCGATTGATCCTACGATCCTATCACAATCAATCAGACTAATGCACTAGGATCGATCAGATGTTCAATCAAACCAACAATCCTATCATGATCAATCTTATAATCCTATCACGATTGATTGGACTAATGCACTAGGATCGATAATGCATATGATCGGTCTTATGCACAAGGATCGTCCGGATGGTCTTATCATAATTGATTAGACTAATGCACAATGATTGATCGGATGTTTGTATTATGATTGATCATTATAATGTACAAGGATAATAAAAAAAATTCATAGAGTGATGATTAATCAAAATAGCTGCAAAATGATTGATCGGATGTTCTTATCATGATTGATCGGACTAATGCACGAGGATAATACAAAATCCATACAGTTATGATCAATTGGATTAGTGCATAAGGATCGATCGGATGTTCAACCGATCCTATCACGATCAATCTTATGATCTATCATGATTGATCGGACTAGTACACTACAATCGATTGGACATTCGATCGAACCTTTACTGTGTCAATTAATCAGACTCTATCATGATTGATCAGACTAATGCACTAAAAATGTTATACATTAGATCACTTTGTTGTGTTAATGATACATTGACCAAATATGTTTTAATAGGCAAATATGTTTTTTATATGCTAATATAATTCTAATAGGATAATATCTTTATTATTAATAGTTTTTTTTTAATGTGTTAACTAATATCTTTCTACAACAGCCCGCCCTTTAAAAAAAAACCCTCCAACTTATTAGTGGCAACCGTCAAAAGTGAATGCTAATAATCGACTATTAGCAGCGCCTTCTAACTGTCGCCGCTAATGATCAATTATTAGCGGCAACGTATTAGCGTCGACCAAAAATTCGACGCTATTATTAATGCTTTTGTATATTAGCGTCGACTATTAGTAGTGACATTTAAAGGTCGTTGTTAAAAAGTTGGACACTAATGAAGCAGATTCTTGTAATGAGAATATTGCAAAAATTGAAAGTTTGAGAAACCTTACAAATTGTTTGGTAATTAATTATAGGGGATCGAGTATATATACTTTTTCTAACAAAAAAAAAAAGGAGCAAATTTGGGTTTTTCTCTAATTAAGTAGCAACTTGCTACTTTCTTTATAAATGATGTTAGCTAGATGAAACCAAGCAAATGTAAAATAAAATTAGCATTGAAAAGGCAAGGAAGCCTAAGATGAAATGAAAGCAGTCAGGATCTTTTAGAGTTTGGAAGAGGTGTGCCATCAAGGAAGTGCTTGATCAAAGAAAGTCCTCTGGCGGGCTGGAAGCTTGGCACTTGATGCCCTGCATCTCTCACTGTCGCGAATGTTAGGTCTCCCTTGTACACTTCAGTGTACCCACCAACCTATTACACAAACCCAATCATTCAAGAAATTAATTAATACTACACTTTTGTTTGTATATATGTTGAGAATATATGAGAGAACACAAGCAAATTAAAGCCTAACAGATCTCTCAACTACTAGAAGAAATAGACAAAAAAGATATAATTAATTAATTTATACCTCTCCCATGAGGAACCAAGGGTGCCAATCAATCTTCACAGGAAGCTTCATTTTGTCTAGAGAGTACTTTGTTGAAGTAACAGGAATCATTCCATCAGTGTCGCCACTGCATTTCATCCAATACTTACATTATTTTAGTTGTATAATAGTCTACTAAATAGCATTACTCAATTACGCAACTACTAACCAATGAACAATAGCGATGATGACAATGACAATTAGAAATATAAATGAAGTTTTATTTACCTAAAAACCCAGACTCTGAGACCATTGGCCATCAACTCCTGGAGAAGGGGAAGGATGGTTGAAGGGCTATCTAACCAGTCAATGATATCACTGCATGGCTCCCAGTCATGTGTAAGTTTAGTTACATTGGCATGAATGGCTGCTTGAACATCAGGTCGGTTTAGATAAGCATACACATAATAGTGGCTACACGGATCAAAATTTAGTATCTGCACAAGAAAAATATAATTAATCCAACTTTTATTTTGATTTTTCCAGAGCATATATATGTCATTTAATGATTTAAATAAGGTAAGTTTACTTCATTAATTACTATACCAAATCCTATTTCAATATGAATGCATCATAACTAGTGCATCACATTACCTTATTCAAAGAAAATTCTATTATAATAACTTTTTTCTTTTTAGCTAAATCACATTTTTTGTACACATTTTAAGAACTATTTGGAACCTAGGGAAGCATATTATAAAGGAAAGATACCCTGACCCCGAAATTAGGGTGTTTATTCAAATCTTGTTCTTAAGACCATGTCTTACTTCTTTCTTTCTTTTGTTTCTTTTCTTTTTTTTCTTTTTCTTTTTTTTTTTTTTTTAAAAAAAAAAATCTTTCATTTCCTCTCATTCTTTACAAACCAAAATGGAGGATAAAGAACCAAATTCGCTTCTCTTTTCAAAGAGTCACTAACAATACATATATATATATATATGACGGGAACCCTTAGGGACACTTTGTGCACTCACCCCAACTTTTGACCCGTGCAAGACACCCTTCTCACACGAATTGGTCAAGACCCGATGGAAAAATGCCACCAAGTCCAAGGCATTTACTACCTAAGCTAACCCCTTAGTTGAATTTTGCATATTACTTTTGTAGACCTCTTTTATATATATATATATAGACACACACACACACTCAAGGTCTCCCTAGATCTTTAATACTTGTTAATTAAAAGGGAAAAGCTGTAACTTACAGAAGCTTTTTTGGGCCGGGCTGTGACATTGGTAGAAAAACATAGGGGAGCATAGATGTTGTAGATATTAATTTTGTCAATATTTGGGTCGATTGCATTAGTAGCTGCATTACACTCACTTGACCGATTTTCAGTTTTGAGTGAGAAATCACAGTATTTTTGTATTTGAGACACAGCTCTGTCCGAAATGAGGGCATGTGTTGCATAGTAATCGTACGTTCCTCGTTCATCAGTTTCATCATTGATTACTGCATTTCCAATCTGCAATATGTTGCATGAATTAGTTTTTGGATCAACACTTGTAAAAATAAATAAGGTAAGAATTGATTTTTACTGTCACTCCATTTCAGTTGCATAACAGATATATAACAATCTATTAAATAGCGTACTATTTAAAAGTTACGAAGTTTTCAATATATGATTTTATAAAATAAGAAGAAGAAAAAAAATTAATTGTAAACATCCACTTTCATCTAGTCGACACTTTTGCACCATCCAATGTGGGCAGGGCAGTGCATCAACACTAGCCCAAAGAGAGCAAAGCTTCGATGGTCCATGCACAGAACAAGCCTTTCTATTTTGAAAGGTAGGTAAGAAGAAATTTTTTCAATTCTACCTATATTCTTAAAGCATTTAATTTTCACATATAGTTTCAGAACAAGTGATATTTATCTTTAAAGCGTGTTATTCTCACATGCACTTTAAAAATACATATGCTCTAAAGATCCATATCAATTCTATATACTTGATGGAAGAAATTTCATTTAATTCGATTTGACAAAAAAAAAAAAAAAAACTCTCATTTTCTTTTGTTTATCTATTTATTCACGGATTCGAAATTTCGAATCTCCAACAATTTATTGTTTGAATTGCTACCTATCCCAATAACTGAACGGGCTGCACGGCACTTAATTAGTTGAACAGATGGGTCCTTAAAAACTATTATATTTACCATTCAAATTACTAACAATTTAGACAACAAAATTACGGACCCCTCAGAATCATTGTCACTATCAACAGATGTAGCACATGAAGTGGGTGCTGGGCTGAATGTGACCCAGATGGACCAGAGATTAGCCCAATTTGTTTATATATTTCTGGTGCCAAATAATGACGGCTGAAACAAAATGACGACAAACTAGAAGGCATAAAACAAAAGAAACAGAAGAAGCCTAATTTTTGCACTTACGATAAATTCTATACGTTAATACATAAGAAGAAAGAACGCGCGTTTTGAGTTGATAAGCCCATTGTTCATCTCGTTTTAGCATGTGAAAAAGTAGTTTTCCCATCAAATCAATAGCATTTCACACATCATGAAGCTAAAGTAATAGTGTGACACACCATAAAGTTAGTTTGAGATCTAGAAAATATATATATGGCCGGAGTTAGCATTTGGGATTTGAAGGACCAAATTGAAAAAAAAAATTAAAGGGAGAAAAATTAAAAATTAAAAAACAAAAAATTTAGGGGTAAAATTTAAATTTTTTTATATATAATTTGATTAGTTTTTTTGGAGTTATAGTACAAATGTGGTTTAACATATTTCTTAAGTTGTTACAAATAGTATTTGAGTAACCTAGTGACATTATGTAGCGTTGAGACACTGCATGCACAATGACGAGTACATTAGGAATTTTAGTAGGAGAGTTTGTGTCGCCTTATAAAGTAAGAGTTATAATTCAAATGTAACTAGCATTTTTTCAAGATTGTTACAAACTCACTACTACGCTATTGCCTAAAGGCAAAAAAGGGTTGGTTCGGGATGCCTAATATTGTCATGGGTTTAGGTCCACTTCTACGAGGTCTAACCAAGTATAAGGTTCATATGATTTTCTTTGTTAATGTTAAATTATTGGTTATTTGATGCAGGTACGATTATATTTTGTATTTTTTTTTTTCTTCAAGTATTCTTCTTAGAAAATACTGAAACTTTGCCTATATAAAGACATGTCTGTATTATTTTAGAATCAAGTTTTGAAGTATCAATTAAATTTAAATATTTCAAAGTTATTTATTTTTTTGTTTATTTGAAGAAATTAAGGTCTTTCTCTTCACTATTTTTTATTTTCTCTCTTCCTGAATTATCTTTTCAATCTTTAATTCTTAGAAGCAACAATTAATTTCCATGATTTCTTCATGTTGAAAAGCTAAGGGTAAACACTTTCGAGTTATGATTACTAATTATTTGCTATAGAACTTGAACTTTCCAATTATTGGCCTATGTGGAGAGAGAGAGAGAGACTTACAATGATCCCCTTGAGGTTGATAATGGTCCTATTAGCCTTCTTGTTGTGATGAAGAATGGTGTGTGCAAGTTGAGGAACATAATGCCCAGCATAACTTTCTCCAGAAATATAAAAAGGTCGATTCTTGTACTCAGGAAATCTCTCTAGCCAATTCACCAAAAACAAATAATTATCTGCTGCGGTGATTCTATCCCCCATTTTATCATAATCCGATGTCGTATTGGAGTAAGAATATCCTACCCCAGCAGGTGACTCAAGGAACAGAACATTAGCAGCTGAAGAGAAAATTCCAAAACAAAAGTTAGAATTGAAACCAAAGAAGAAAAGAAAATCTAAACTCTTCATATTTTTCGTTAAAAATAATACAACAAATATCACTAAATAAATTTACCATAATTCCAAGAAAATTTGTTTTTGAAAAGTGTTTTGCCATCGCTACCCACACGAAATGGACCCAGCTCTTGCATTGCTCCATATGCAAGAGATGAACAACCTGGGCCTATACAGACAATAATTAAGTAAGGTTAATCAACAAATTATAACATAGATTATTAAAAATACAAGTTGGTAAAAAACTGTTAAACAAATGCTAAAGAGACAATTGTTTTATAATTTTTTTTTTTTTTTACATTTATTTTTTTTCACGTGCCAGCATATAATTGAATGGTGCTAAAAGGTATTAAACGCTTACGTACAACTTTTAGCTCCAATTACATATTCCCACGTGTCAAAATTTGTTCCAACGACAAGTTTAGTAGTAGTGGTATTAAATGCATGCACTTATAACAACTAACAAATTAAAGTAACAATAGTTTAGAAAAAGTTTCTAATATATTTTGAATATTTTGTATTAATTTTCTGATTTCTTTATTATTGTATTTATTATATCAGCTTCATTCCACCATATAGATTTATTAGGCATGAAATCTACATATTATTAACAAAAGAGGTCACCATATAAGTCCAAATGCATGCATGTTAACGTTGACAATGCTAGAACAAAATAAAATATATATATTAATATATAATTTGACACAAGTTATTTCTACCTATTTTATAATCAAAATATATAATAGAGTAAAAATAGATAAGGGAATAATTAATACTCCAATCTATATATATATATGTGTGTGTGTGTGTGTGTGTGTGTGTGTGAGTTTCCTCCAATTAAATTTCTCTCATTCAGTTTGTCATATTTGTCAATTTAATTTCACGTACGTTTTTAAAACATGTCTAAATTGTCTGAATTTTCTCCGACCAATTTTGAGGATAGTTAAATATTGTTCTCATTGAGTCTACTCCAAGGAAATTAAGGAGAGAAAACTTGGAATGAGGAACATGCAAAGGTGTGGCGTCACTTCTAGAGGAGAGAGAGATAGAGAAAGTAGGCAAGACTTCTACATCAATGGTGAACATATCAAGAGTTCTAGGCCAGGTTCTAAGTTCAATGATTATTTTTTTTTTTTGCAACTTTCTTTGTCTCCCTTAAAAAAACAGGAAACCCCTTAAAAAAAAAAAACCCAACATTAAAAAAGAAAAAGAAAAAAGAAAGAACAAATTACAAGCATTTTATTTGAGTAAAGTAACATGACATTTATTGTAGACTGTATTATATATGTTTAGTGTATACCTCCATTCAGCCAAAGAAGAAGAGGCAATGTATCCTTATACTGTTGAGCTTCGGCGAGGTAGTAATAGAGCGCGCGACCAGTGGCTTTATTCACGGTGACATAACCACCGTATTGAGAGAATTTTACGGGGGGTTGTCCTGGCCATGCCTTAATCCAGTCTCTCTCTTTCAATCCTTGCTGAGGAAGAACATTTGTTTGATCGATAACAAGGTCAACTGCTTGGAAAAGGCTTGTGTCGAGACCAAAATTTGGCTTCAAAATGGACTTGTAGAGATGGTGTAAGCCTTGCTCTTTCATCCTCCCATGAGTTTGACCCACAAAGCATAACAGAATGAAAAAGGCTAGAAGAACCCAACAAAAAGGCTTACTTTCCATTGTTCTTTGTGTAAGAAAAAGAGAAAGAAAAGAGAAAGGCAATGAGTTTAGATCCAAGCTAGATTATTGTTTGCATATATAGCAGAAGAAAGTGTTTTAATGGTGTATATATAAATACATATGTTAGAATATATATTTTTCATATATTCTATATTTGATTGATATTAAAATATTCTCTATTTACGGTTAATTATAATGAAATATTGAGATTGTAATGATTACCATACTTGTATTCTCTTGTGTTCTTTTCTCTTTTGCTTTTCTATATATTTAATATTTCATTATAATTAACATAAATAGAGAATATTTCAATATCCACCAAATATGGAATATAATAAAAATAATAATATATTTTTCATATATATATCTTTCAACAACGTGAAGGGTTAAAATTTTAGTGTTTTTTTCTTAATCTGATAACTATTAATGGCATGGACCAAATTGGTAGTCAAAAGTATGTATCTTTGCCACCAATCATGTTCTGCCATGTGAGTAGTGTAAAGTATGTGCTTGTTTCATTAATTATTGAGAAATGATAGGGGTACCAAATTTCTTTACCAAAAAATAGGTACCAAATGATGTGGAGCTTATTCATTGGTACTTGTAGCATTTCTTTTTATTAATTGTTTTGATAATTTCCAATGAATAAGCTCCACATCATTTGGTACCTATCTTTTGGTAAAAAAATTTGGTACACCTAGCATTCCTCTTAATTATTAACACATGCAATTAATGTTCAGATTCCAACCTTGCTGGCCGGCACCTTCCTCTTGGGTCAAGGGTTGCCCATAAAATTGGGATTTTGTTGATAATACGTACAGTAGAAATTGGAATTATCTTCTATTATTATTATTATTATTATTATTATTATTATTATAAATAAGGAGGATAAACTATGAGTCTTTGGTGCAGGGACGGAGCCGAAAACACTTACGGTAGAAGTCAAGAGTAAAAAAAAAATGGTTGGTAGGAACCAATAAATTAAGTTTTTATTTTTTTTACCTTATAACTTTTTTTTTTTATTATTATTATTTTAGAAATGGGGGGTCATAGCCTATATCGCCCCTCAATCCGTCTTTGCTTTGGTGAAATCATTTGGTGAGCAATAAGACAATGCAATATGATAATTTTCTTTCCTATTTTTATGCCAAGCTAATTCTATATAATATTTAATATTTTGAAATCCTCCATGCATGTTGAAATGCTGGGATTAATTTATTGTCGAACTAATAAACTTGTTACAAAGTGTATTTGAGAATTCTGTATATTACTAAACGCATCGTTTAACAAATATGCTTTAATCAACATATCGGATTTCACAAATATCCTCACACAACTCACGGTCTTACGCAAATCAACGTTTTGGTTAACACAATGTAACTCAAGCTTTATTATTTAAAATGTGTGTTTTATCATGTGCTACACTTGAAACACATCGTTTGTATCATGGATGGCTTGAGCCTTAGATGACTTAAGCGGTCACCTAAGGCCCTCAATTGAAAAATGTCCCCCAACTAATAATTATACAATAAATTTATATATATATATATATATAAGGCTCAAAAAAGCATTTTAAGGATCTAATATGGTAAAAAGTTAATATAATACTCTTTAATTAAGGTCCGCACTTAATAATTGTACAATAAAGGTTATTTTCAAAACAAATTTTAAGACTCTAATATGGTAAAAGTTTAATAAATAGTTTCTAACAAAGGCCCTCAATCATGGTAAAAGTAATTACAAATTGAAAGTCTCATTAATGTTCATATTAAAAAAAAACATCCATAAGTTCTTGAAAAGTTTCACTTATTTACTCTTTTTAAAAGCTCAATTTTTACTTTCATGAAATTAGTCCAACATGCATAATTTTTTCTCTAACGTTTATTTGAATTGAATGTTTTAGAAAATATGAAAAGTCTTCAAAGTGAATAAATTCTTATTGTTTGCATTATGCATAATAGATAGAATTACACCATCGATGAGTAGTTAATGTCCAACAATTTTTTTTCCATATTATGTTCTATTACACATCAATCTTTATATAAATTATTTCCATTTTTCTCTTAATTTTTCTTTAAATCTCATTATTTCATGTCTTAGAATCAAGTGATAAGTTATTCTATATCTAATAAGTTATTAAAGAAAAGTTTTTAAAATATATTTTACAAATAGAAGAAAGTGCTCTAATTGACATATTAAATAAAACAAAACAAAATATAATTATTAAAATAAAATAAAATAAATTTAATTAATATTTAAATATAAGAAAATGGCTTCACTTAAACTTGTTGCCTTAGACCTCAAAATTTATCGAGCCGGCCCTGTCTGTATTGTCTTCCTTCTTCGTGATTCTAACCTAATTTCTACATCTCTGAAAGACTGAACCATGAAGGATTGAAAGTCTGAAACAGTAAGTAACCTAAAGCTCTAAAAGACTGGAAAGCTTTGCCGGTAATATGAATGCCCCTTGATGAGTTAGTGAGGGTGGACAAAGAAAATATTCAGAGGAGTTTAATCGGGGTTAAGGGAAATTTTCGGGGGTTGAAAGGGGGGCAAAACGATGTATTTTTAGACCCAAAATTTTATGGCGTTAAATTTTCACTAAAGCACCATTTTCGCTTTGCCTTTCATCATAGCGGGCAGTTTTGGACAATTTATAAGCGCTCGAGCGCACAACATAAGGGCTCGAGCACAACAACGCTCATGTTCACATCTAGAAGATCAAGCATAGGAATCCAACCAGTCAACATGGTGCGCTCGAGTGCAAAAATTAAGGGCTCGAGCGCATTGTTTCTGCATATGCATGATGGTTGTATAACCAAGAGGATTGTAACTATTGTAATTGGTTTTAATGTTTAATTTCAATTTTGATAAAATACTTATCTTGTCTTAAAAAGTTTTTTATCTTGATTGAACTCATCAAGTGTTATTTTCTATGATTATGAGAATGATAGTTATGTAGGGTGTGTTTGGCAAACATTCGTGATTGTGAAATTTTTGTAGTAAAAGTTTAAATAGTAGTAAAAAGTGATTGAAATGATATAAAGTATATAAAAGTTTGAAATTATTTTATAAAAAAGTGAAAAAATTTTGTTTTGTAATTAATTTTTTATTTAAATAATAATAAAAAATTATTGATGTGATATAAAAAGTGAAAAAAAAAAAAGAGTGTTTTGAATTTGACTTTTTTGGAAGGAATGAAAAAAATAAAGAGAGTTAGAAATGGTTGCCAAACACCCCCGTAATAACTTTCCTTGACACGCGCACAATTAAGATTAGTTGTAAAATTTTCAATTCCCACGATTTCCATCGTCACAATCTTCTCTTCGCCGACATTTCCATTAGCCACAAGATTCCCCGATTCATCTTCCCTTCTATCCTTGTCATCTTCACAGCTCTTCCCGGCGGTAGACTTGTCGCTACTCGAATCTCTGACTCTTACTGGTGTGAGGCATTGTGGTGGTGGTGCGCGTGGTGCCTGTCGTCACTGATCTAGAGGATATATTTTACAGGTAAGATTTTTAGTTGTGGGTTTATTTGAATGTGTGGGTTTGGGTGGAAACTTCTTTGTCCATAAATTTCATTGTTTTTCGTTCAAATTTGTG
This sequence comes from Alnus glutinosa, assembly GCF_958979055.1. Classification (NCBI taxonomy): domain Eukaryota; kingdom Viridiplantae; phylum Streptophyta; class Magnoliopsida; order Fagales; family Betulaceae; genus Alnus; species Alnus glutinosa. The sequence goes on from NC_084895.1 coordinate 8,233,223, forward strand.
TAATGCCCATGTGAAAAAGTTGCTCTATTGTATTCTTAGAGCGTGTATATGTACAAAAAATTGGATTAATTTGTCAAATTGTCTTGAGAAAACCCCATAGAAAATTTTGCCTATCATATGTTTGATGAAATGTCTGCAAACAAGACGCAATGGGAAAGATTTGAAGGAGGATAATTTGTTTATTGGATTTGCGTTGGAGTTTCAGAGTTGAAAAGTGCAATACGCAGAAGAATAATCATTAAAGCACTAGCATAGGTTAGTTCATTGGTTAAAGTGTTGTTGCTCTCTGACTCATTTTTGTTCCTTCACTTTATGTTTATGAAAACAAAAGAAATTGCAAATTTGATTGAGTGGCTATCCAGAATGATTATGGTTACATCTAACTTCCTTGAATCTGTGATTTATTCTTTATTTTTTGAAATCTAAAGAGATGAACTTCTACATTAGTCTGTGTAAAAACAAAAATATAAGTGTAAGATTTCTTTCTAAATACCTTTGTCTATCTTGCAGTTTTTATTCTATTCTACATTGGTTCTTCGGCTTCTAAGACTAATGTTTTTTTAGTTCCAATCAAACACCCTAAAACATTTGTGATTGTTAGCAATCCATATATATATATATATATGGGATTTGAATATTGTATGCTTTGGCAAAATGGCAAAGTGAAGTTAATCAACTAAAAGCTCAAGTTACGTAGATGCAAATGACGTATGAGAATCAAGTTACGTAGATGCAAATGGCGCATGAGAAGCAAGAGAGTGAAATGATTGAAATGAGAAAGCTTATTGTCATGCTAATGGAAGGGAATGCGCATAGGGACAATGTGCCGAGCATTATTCCAAACACAACTTTCTTACTTGGGCATATACGTGGGTAGTGGAGCAGGTGATATTTTATTTTAGTTTCATTTCTAAACTAAGAATCACTGAGTTTAAATGTCATGTGACACAATAGAACACAATACTTATTAATTGGCGTAAAGTCATCAACATTATGATTCTCCTCTTGTTGCAGGTGAACACCCAATTGCGGTCGTGACGATGATCAAGCGAAAGATGACGGCGAAAGACAAATCAGAAGGTGTCTTAAGTAACAATATTTAGTTGGACTTATTTTACCAATTTTTGGATTACTAGTAGGTCTCAAATATAAGAAGGTCCTTCCTGCCTATCCATGTACAGACCATTACAGATCTGGGCTTTTGGTTGTTGGAAAGATATCATAATGGAATGGCATCATGCTGTCATATGTACAAAGAATATATTTTGTGTATGTTGTTACATTTCTTCTACGTTTCATTTGTATCATAGTTACTCTTTTTTATCTGATTGAGAAACTGTGGCTGGCTTGTAGATTAAACTGTGATTGATAATGTCATAGCCAAATATATTCAAGGATGATTAGATTGCAAGTTGGGCATTTTTTTGATGAGCTAAGAATCATCAGATCTCAACTGAAGCTTAGGCAGAATTATGCTTGTTCATTTTAATTTATGGTCACGCTCTTAGGGTTCATCTTTTATTGTTATTATTATTATTATTTTTTATATTCTCTTATACCTCATGTGTGACGCCCTGCTTTTTCAAAAAAAACGTAAGTGAAAGTTTTCAATTTTCACGTGACATTACGACGTCATTAAAGTTGAGATTTGACACCGGAATATATATATATATATTTCACTAAAAGACTTGGGAACATAATACAACAGAGCTGACTAAATTACCTCAAAATATAATTAAATATAACCAACATGTTCTCACATAATAATTACATACAAGGCATTAACATATGTGCCACATGCAGCACTAAAAAAATGTAACCATTGTTCAAACCATAGAATATTACATATTAAAAGTCTCATTCCAGTATTATAAACCTAGTAGTCCTGACCTTTCTTCATCCTCCATAAACATGCACATGATTGTGGTTATCACCATCATCCTATATTGAGATCAAGTGAGTCAACTGTATTTAATAATATAATGAAATACTTATCTATTTAAAAGTACATTATGCAACAATATGATGACATTTATATATACATATGCATAATCTCATTTATTCATCTAATTAGCACTTCTCTTGTTTGGAGCCATACCTCCGGTTATCATGTTATTTTAAGCCATACCTCAATTACTGGAGCCTTACCTCATTATTAATAAGTTCATTTATCGGAGCCATACATCCATTGTTGATAAGTTCATTTACCGGAGCTATACCTCCGTTACTAATAAAATCATTAATTAACACAGTAACATGTGCAAATTTCCAAACAACTCGCATACAATAAAATAAAGTAGAAATCACAACATATAGAAACCAGTATCAATCTCAATGAGTAGAATACTCACAATTCTTTGCTTCAAAGAGAGATCCACAGAAATAATAATGGCACAGTTATATACATGTGATCATATATTAGTATAAAATACTAAGAACTTATTTTTACACCTTTATCACTTTCGACTTCAAAACTACTTAACTCAATTTCTAATATCACTTAGATATTATAACATCATATAAAATGGACCTATTGTAATACCACATATTTCATTTGGGCATTATTATGACATTTATTAATTAACAAATAAAGTATCTTTTAAGTTAAAACTGGCATTACCACGGCATTATTATTAAAAACTTATATATTTTTCTTTCAAATAAACATAATAACTTCATTAATATAAACAATGGATTTTATATTTTAAAATATTTGGATAGCACAACGGCATAAATATAAATAATCCTTATTTTAATCTTTATAAAATTGGGCAGAATAACGGCATTAGTGTTACTAGTACTTAAAAATAGTTTTAGAATTTTGAGCGGTGTAACAACGCTTTTATAAAATATTATTTTTTACTCGGACATCACAACAACGTGATTTATCTTTTAAATACGCCACTTGGAATACCCTATTAAAACACAACTTAAAACATTAGATAACTTTTAAAACTTAAAATAATTAAAACTTATAAAACCACAAAACATTAAAACAAATCTTTTTAGCACAAAGGGCCGCAGCCAGTGTAACAACTATCAGTATTCCCAATTTTTTTTTTTCAGTTATCGGTCTCTAGGCTCCTCAATCCAAATTGTCAGTGGGAAAGATCCACCTTGTTACGCTAGTTTGGTTTGGGTTCTTGTTTGGTTTCTTGTGTTAGTTTGGTTGTTTCTCTTCCACCATTCTTATGGTGTTTGTTTGTTGGTTTGTTTCCAAAGTACTTATTAAAAAAAAAGAAAAAAAAAAAAGAAAAAAGAAAAAAAAAAAAAGAGCACTTCAAAACATCATGGATCGGTTGAGAGAGATTTGTTCCCTTTTCTTTTTCTTTTTCTTTTCTCTTTTCTTTTCTTTTCCTAGTTGACCGAGAGAGAAGGGAAGACTTTTTGGAAAGTCCTTTCCCTCTCCTCGTTTCCTTTTCCTTTTTGTCTCTTCCTTATCTTATCCTTTTTATCTCATTTTTCCTCCTTTACCGAACACGCGCGCGCGCGCACGCGCACTCAGATACAAAAACAGAGAAAGGGAGAGAGATGAAAGATCTTACCCACGGTGAGAGTTACTATATTGGGCTGTGAAACAGGGGAGGTTTGAGAGAGTTTTTGAAACTTAACTTGTACTGGCCGAAGGGGAGGAACAAGGGAAGAGTTTCTGAGATTCTTTTACAATGACTAAAACAGGAAGGAAGAAGGTTTCTACACTTTCTTCTTCGCTGTTTTAAGAGGAAGAAATTGAGAGAGAAAGGAGAAGAAACCACACTGCTGCTGTAAAGGACCGAAAGAGGGAAACACAAAGAAGGTTGAGAGCTTTCTCCCTTCTTCCTGACGTTCTATTTAAGAAGGAACTAAGGCTGCTGTGATTAAAACAGAGGAGAAGAGAGTTTCTGCCTTGACAGAAAAAGAGAGAAATAGAGAGAGAGGTAGACAGGGCCGACCCGATATATTTGGGGACTTAGGCGAAAAGTTTAACTGAAGCCTTTTATTTAAAATTAAATATAAATTAAATATTATTTAATTTAAAATTATATTTTTATTTAAAATGCATTTTTTTCACTTTTTGGGATGCAAAATTACTTATTAAATTTTTATATTCAAGTTTTTTTAACATTTATTTTTCAATTGATAATATGGCTAATCCATTTAATCTTTCTTGTGACATTATTGATCTTAGGTAGGATTTTATTAATTTTAATTTTGAAAAACTTCTTTCTGCAGAAGCAATTGTAACTAATATTGTCAATAAAATTCTATAAACGATACTTGTATTTGGAAAAGAATCAAATATTTTTATATAATTTAATGTGTCAATTGGAACACTTTCTTCTATTTGTAAAATTTCTGTTAAAACTTTTAGTTCTGAAAATAAATCTAAGCCATCAATATCATCTTTTAGAAAACCTTCAAGATTAAGACATTTTATTTTATTTTATTTTTTTTGTTTTGTTTTGTTTTTTTTTTTTGAAGTTCTTCATATTCAAAAGCATATTTTCTAGTAGACATCTATAACTAAAAGCAATTACAAATTAAATAAATACGATTTATATATATATATAATGACTATAATAAAATAAATTAAAAAATAGAACAAGAAAACCCGATTTGTCAAAGATTGAATTCTCCTTAGGCATCGTTTGGTTTGCGGATTAGACCCATGGAAAGGAATAGCTATTCCTACGGAATAGCTATTTTTTTGTTTGGTTGTATATTATTTAAGGGAATAGTTATTCCCACGGAATAGCTATTCCCTTACGAAGAGGAATAGGTATTCCACTCAAAAAGGAGTGGAATACCTATTCCTTTCCTATGGGAATAAATTAAATTCGTCTTTTGCCCAAAAACCCCAACCTTCTCAACACCCAAGTCTCTTATCCCTCTCTCTCTCTCTGTTTCTCAACTCATGGTGTGTTTTGATACGAAATTTTGACAATAAAATATAATTCTGATTCTACTTTTTTCAGAAATAAATCATATTTTATTCAACTTTTTAAAAAACAAATTATATTTTATTCAACTTTTTATAAACAAATCATATTTTATTCAATTTTTTCTAAAAAGTCAAATTTCAAAATTCGCAAACAAAATAAGAATTTAATTCTGATTTCAAAAATTCATCACTCAAGTGCACCATCAATATCTTTCTCCATCTCTGCAATTATATTCTCATCCCCCTCTCTCTGTTTCTCAACCCAACTTAATTTGTTGTGGGGTAGTCTTTCTTCTTCTTTTTTTTTTTTTCCTCCTCCTATGATTTAGCCTATAGTAGATGTAGCAAAACGAGTACCTCTTAATATCGGGAGGACTCTAATTGCCTTGCGGAGGTTTGAGAAAAACTTTATAAGCAAAGAACGAATGTTTGTTACTGAAAAACAAATAAAAAATAATAAAATAAAAAGGGCTTTGTAGATGATTTATTTTTTTATGATGATTATGTTTTTTTTTTTTTTTTTTTTTTTTTTTCTCTTATAAATTATTTTACTTTGTAAGCAAAGAATGAATGTTTGTTGCTGGAAAACAAATAAAAAAGAATAAAATAAAAAGGGCTTTGCAGATGATCTATTTTTTTTTATGATGGTGATATGATGATTATGTGTGTGTGTGTGTGTGTTTTTTTTTTTTTTTTTTCCTTATAAATCATTTTGTAGCGTAATTGTATATGAAAAAAAAAAAAAAAAAAAAAGAAGCTATGAACTCTATGAAATTAAAAAAAAAAAAAAAAAACAAAAAAGGTCATAGTATGATTGTTTATGTTTCTTAAATAAAGAAAAAAAAAAATGTCCTCAAGAATATAAATTATATTTGTATTATAAGGGTATTTTAGAAAATTTGATTATAATATAATTCCATTCACCAATGTATTGCACTGTACCAAACAAAAGAATACATATGCAATGTTCTATTCCACCGTTACAACCAAACAAAAGAATAGGAATAGTTATTCCATTCCACTTTCATCTATTCCCATGAATAGTTATTCCTTTTCCTAATGGAATAGACATTCCGCAAACCAAACGAGGCCTTAATCTTTATGATAGGATTATCTTACACTTTTAACCTGCACAAAAAAAGACAAATTAATATAAAAATATTTCCTAAAATCAAATAAAAAAATTAATGCAATTGATTGATTGAGTAGATATGGAATGATTTTAAGGACTTGAATAGTAAGTTATAGGGAAAGAATGAAAATGGAGAAAGAAGAGAAAAATTCAAATTTTGAATAAAATTGACTTGAATATAGAACTTGAAATAAAAAAGAAAAAAAAAAAAGAAAAAAAAAAGAGAAACTTATGTAGACTCTAACACATGAACGTTGGATGTAGCTTAAAAAAGAAAATAAAAAAAAAAAAATAGAGGAACGTTGGGCGTGCTGCGTACAGGACTTTCCATCTTCAATATCTGAGGCTTTCCATTTTTCAAAAAATCTTTCCATCTTCTTTCATTCTTAGCATTTAATTTTATTTTTTTTTCATCCTAAACGTTGGGCGTAAAGGACAATCTACTTAATTATGTCTTTTTTTTTTTTTTTTTTTCTTAATGAGACTTTCCATCTTCATTGATTTTTCCTAAATTGGAGCCTTATTAATTTTATTTTTACCAGATTTTGGGGTCTTATTAATTTTATTTTTAGTTTTTTACCATGTTTTGAAGCCTTATTAAAGCGTATTGATGACAATTAAAGTTTTTATTTTTTAAAAAAATTATTAATAATTTTTTATTAGGGGCCTTATTAAATTGGGGGCCTTAGGCGACCGCCTAATTCGCCTAAGGCCCCAGCCGGCCCTGGAGCTAGAGAAAGATGACCGAAGAAGAAGAAAAGAGGGAGTCTGTGATATAAATAGATTTGGACGACCAAGATTGCTCCATTTTAATCGTATCCAACGGTTGAGAGAGATTGGAGATAAGAGATATTTTTTTCTAAAAATCGGAGAGATGTTCGGTGCATGAATCTGCATCTGTAGAACGTTTGGTTGAGCGCATAATGTCCTTGCGATTGAGCACAACGTGCCGAGAGCCAGTGTCGGGGCTGAGCGTTTCTTCAACGTGTGTAGGCTGCTGGGTCTTTTTAAGCATGTGGGCAGGGTTGTAAGTTTCTTCAATGTGGGCTGGGTGTCTATTATTTTATATGGGCTGGGTTGGGTTTTCATTTGAACTAAAAACCATCGATGAATAATGATGATTTTTTATAAAAATTAGAGACTCATTGATTAATAATGTTGTATATGAAGTTTTGTCAAATAAATATTTAATCTCATAAATATCTATTTTAAAAAGTGATGAATATTTATTCCATAAATATTCATATTTATTCTATTTTTATTTTAGGTTTTAAATTCTATTTTAAGACGTTATATTTTTATGTCTTAAAATTTGAGGCGACAAATATACAGTCCTGCAATATTTGAGAAACGATAATAAATTGTTCATATTCCTGTAACTTTTAATATATATGTCGTGAAGAATAGTATTGGGGTTTCTTTTTGGTTGGGATGTCCTTTTGAACATTTCAAGTATCTGACAAAGTAACATGTTTTGCAGATTACTGCCCCAGATGACTAGTTATCCGATTTGTGGGTTATTTCTTATTTCTTTTCCTTACTTTTTCTTTCAGTAAAATATCTAGTAATAAGAAGCTTTGTATGCTGAAAACATGTGTTTTAGAAGGTCCGACCCGTTCATAAAGATTGCAGGTCAGGGTTTTGTAACCTTTTTTTTTTTTTTTTCGTTTTTGTTTTGGTGTAGGGCATAGTTGAAGAGAGAGCCAAGGGATTTGTGCTCATCTTTTTGGAAGAAGCTGATCGAGGGGTCCAAAATACGAATTAGGATCCTCTCCGGTTGTACTTCAACTGGAGATGAGCCAGTTAGTTGTGAGTAAGGGTATTTTGGTAATTTCACACAATATGAAATTACCAAAATACTCCTATGTATAACCAATTGGCTCCTCTCCAGTTGGACCCAACTGGAGAGGATCCAAGTCCCCAAAATACACCCATCCATTCGAATTTGTGCTCATCTTTTGTAATTAAGGAATTGAAGCTATGGTACTATGAGTACACTGCTTTTAGGTGTTTTCTTATTTTGAAACAATGGTTTTTTTAATAGCATATATAAAATTGGGAATGGTTTTGTTTTGGATTTAGTTGAAACATTGGATGAATGTAATTGTTAGCAATCTAATTATAGTATTTTGTCCATATGATTTTGTTTTCAATTAAGTTATTTTGCAGATGTTTTATCATGATGTGAAAACATATTTAAAAAGGGGGGAAATTTCATAAAATAACCATTTTTTTTTTTTTTTGGTTCAAAGAAAATTTTGTTTGTTGAATGTTGATGACGTTTACTGAGTAAACGACATAAATTTGCGACACTTGCACAGAAAATGTCATAAAACTTTAACATCCTTTATACATTAGGTGTTACAAAATAATGACGTTTGATACATAAGCGTCGTAAAATTTTAATGTCTTCTATACCGAAGGTGTCACAAAATAATGATATTTATTATATAAGCGTCGCCCAAAAAACGAGTCCTTTATTAAAAAGAAAAAAAAAAGACATTATTGTAATTTATGACGTTTACGGAAGAAGCGTTGTTAAAAAAAAATTATGATGCTTACGGAAAAAGCGTTGTTCAAAAAAATTCCAGACTTGTGGTAGCACGACACTTAGCAAGCATTGCGAAATAAATGACACCAACTAATTCGTGACGCTTTTTTAGTGAAAAATTTCATTTAAAAAAACGTCATTAAATGCCCCCCCTTCCACCCCCTTTTTTTTTTTTTTTTTTTTTTTTTTTGTAGGGAGTGTTTGATAGGCTATGCCTAGGGAAGACGAATCGTGCCACAACATAGTTTAGTGTAGCTTTTTGGTAAATGATTCGTGCTAACCTAAGATGAGTTATGATGATTCCTTGATTGTTTGTAACCAAATTAAGAGATTTGATAATCCATGCCTAGAGAAGACGTATTGTGCCCCAAATTAGAGGTAGGTCGACAATTCGTGCCAACAGATGATGGTGCTTGACAAACACACACTAGTCATATTATGAATAGAATGAATTTTCTTTGTTAAATACAATATCCTTTGTTACGAGATTAGTGGTAAAATCAATTCCCTATCAACTACTCTCATTTATTTGCATTTCAGTTTATGTTTCAGCATTTAGTTTCAAAACAAAAAGAACAAATCATTTTTTCGTTGAGTTAAGTTAGAATAAATTTTGTTAAGACTTGATAACAAAACCAACTCAATCCTTGAGGATCAACACCTTCTCTATAGTCCAATTCTACTATTACAAAATTGGATGATCTTATCATGATCGATTAAACTAATACACAAGGATTGATCAGATGTTTTTATCATGATTAATCATACTAATGCACAAGGGTAATACAAAAATTCATAGGGTTACGATTGATTGGAGTATTGCACAATGATCGATCAGGCTATTGGTCGGTTGTTCGATCGGACAACCGATCGTTTGTTCGATCGGACGATTGATCGGTTGATCGATTGATCCTACGATCCTATCACAATTAATCAGACTAATGCACTAGGATCAATCAGATGTTCGGTCAAACCAACAATCCTATCACGATCAATCCTACGATCCTATCACGATCTATCAGAGTAATGCACTAGGATCGATAGTGATTAATGATCGGTCTTATGCACAAGGATCGTTCGGATGGTCTTATCACAATTGATCGAACTAATGAACAATCATCGATCAGATGTTTGTATTATGATTGACCATTATATAATGCACAAGGATAATAAAAAAAATCCATAGAGTGATGATTAATCGAAATTGCCGCAAAAGGATCGATTGGATGTTCTTATCATGATTGATCGGACTAGGATAATAAAAATGCCATAGAGTTACAATTGATTGGACTAGTGCATAAGGATCGATCAATCCTATCACGATCGATCTTATGATCTATTATAATTGATCGGACTAGTACATTATGATCGATCGGACATTCGATCGAACCTTTATTGTGTTAATCAGTCGAACTCTATCATGATTGATCAGACTAATGCACTAAAAAGGTTATACATTAGATCATTTTCTTGTGTTAATGATACAGTTAACCAAGTCTAGAATCCAATGCAGTAGGATTGATCGTGAAGAAAATAATTAATATAGATACATACATGCTTATATATATCTTAAAAAATTAGAAAGCAGTGTATATATATTAAATAAGAATAAAATAGAAAATTCGCTAGTAATATATATATATATATATATATATATAAAATGTATAGGTTTAAGAGGAAAATATGTTTTTTATATGCTAATATAATTCTAATAGGATAATATCTTTATTATTAATAATTTTTTAAAGTGTCAAGTATTAGCGGTGATTGTCAAAAGTCGCCGCTAATATCTTTCCACAACAGGCTGCCTCTTAAAAAAATCTTGCCAAGTTATTAATGGCAATCGTCAAAAGTAGCTGCTAATAATTGACTATTAATAGGGCCTTCTAACTGTTGCCGCTAATATCTTTCCACAACAGCCCGTGCATTGGAAAAAAAATCCCGCCAAGTTAATGTCAATTGGATTGAATACCTCTCTTTGTGAGGGTTGTCGTATTATATAGAAAATAAACCGTAATTACAATGCTGAATATCCACAATTACATAATTCTAAAAAACTAAAGAAGGCAACTATAATCAACCTATAATTACAGAATATTTACAGCTATCATTAAGGCTAAATATAAGCTGAATAAAATATATGTTAGATGTATCGAACTAACATCCCCCCTCAAATTTGATGCTGATCGATCAAGAAGCATCAATTTGCCAGCAAGAAATTGATGGCGATGTCGTGTCATGGCCTTCGTGAAGATGTCAACGAGCTGGAGATTAGTAGAAATATGAGGAAGAGTTATAACTCAAGTGTCCATGGCTTCCCAAGTAGAATGACAGTCTACTTCAATATGCTTGGTACGCTCATGGTAAAAGGATTAGCAACTATTTGAATGGCACTAGTATTATCAGCATGAAGACAGGGACGGATTTAAGGGGGGGCTGGCAGGGGCCATGGCCCCCCCTCAATTCCAAAAAGCAACAAAAAAAAATTAGGTAAAAAGAAATTGTAAGGTAAAAAAAAAAAAAAAAATTTAGCCTATTGGCCCCTACCAATAATTTTTTTGGGCCCTTGGCCCCTGCCCATAAGAGTTTCTGACTCCGTCCCTGCATGAAGAGGAGTAGAATCAGATTGAGAAAAACCAAGCTCAGCCAGAAGCCCACGTAACCTGACAATCTCAGAACAAGCAGCAAACATTGCCCAAGATTCAGCTTCAGTAGAGGATTTAGAAACGTGAGCTTGTTTCGTACTTTTCCAAGGATCAAAGAATCACCAAGAAACATGCACTAACCCTTGACGGACTGTCGAGTATCGGACATCTGACCCAATCAACATCACTATAAGTAACAAGGTGAAGCGGAGAGCCAGTTGGAAAGAACAACCCACGGCCAGGTGACCCCCGAAGATATCAAATAATACGGCGAATAGCAGCTAAATGAAGGTGGCGTGGAGTTTGGATAAACTGGCTAACCTGCTGGACAACGAAGGAAATATTAGGTTGAGTAATAGTCAAATAGTTCAAGCTCCCTACCAACTATCGAAACATAGTGGGATCAACAAGAAAATCATCCTCCTCACTTCGATATTTCACATTGACCTCCATATGAGTATCCACCGAAGGCAAATCCTGAAGACCAGCCAAACCAATCAAATCCTAGGTATATTTGTGTTGATTCAAGAATATACCCGAAGAATCCGTGTGCACTTCCAAACCCAAAAAATATGTAAGAAGACGAAGGTCTTTCATATGAAAAGAAGCCTGAAGATTATGCTTGAGGTGGGAAATCAAGTTGGAGTCAATGCCAGTAATGACAATATCATCCACATATACAAGTAAAAGAACGAGACCTGTCGGAGTCTTGCACAGAAACAAAGAGGAGTCATATTGGGTTTGAACAAAGGAGATGTGAAATAAAGTAGACCTGAATTTTTCAAACCACGCACGTGGATCCTGTTTTAAGCCATAAAGAGACCACTTTAACTTACACGGAGCGGAAGACGGAGTAGAGAACAAACCCAGAGGAGGAGTCATGTAAACATCCTCTTTGAGATCACCATGAAGAAAAACATTTTTGATGTCCATCTGGTGAAAAGTGGCCAGCCACTATAATCATCTTCGCCATCGGAGCAAATGTCTCCTCATAGTCCACCCCATATACTTGCATGTTCCCAAGGGAAACTAATCGTGCCTTATACCGGTCCAGAGTTCCATCAGAACAGAGCTTAATTGAAAAAACACATTTACAACTGATGGCTTTAACAATATAGGGGCAAGGAACTACATCCCATGTATGATTGTCCTGAAGTGCCTGAAGTTCCTCCTCCATCGCTTTTCGCCAATATTCATGTTTAACAGTCTCTGAAAAGCATGTAGGAATGGAAATAGAGGACAAAGTAGTGTTAAAAGAAGTGTCGTAATAACCATATCGATTAGGAGGACGTGATACTCGGGCAAATCATCAAGGACTAGGCTCAGGGGGCATGGGAGAACTTATCGGATCTGTCTCGGAGGACATGTCAATCTCATGAGAAGTTGTCGGAGCAGTTTCAGATGAAGGTTTAGCCTTGGGAACGGTCAAAGTCAGTCGACGTCGAGTATACACAATTCCAGGTTTAAATCGTTCAGGGAGAGGAGTCAATTCATCAAAATAAGGTAGAATACTAATCTCAGGCAATGACTCAACATAGGTAGAAAAGAGACATTGATTCTCAAAGAAAACAACATTATGCGATATACGAAATTTGTTAGCACACGAATCATAGCAAACATATACTTTGTGTGAAAGGATATAACCCATAAAGGCACATTTAATAGACTGAGCAGAGAGTTTGTGACGTTCATGAGGAGGTAAACGAACGAAACAAACAAATCCAAAAGTATGCAGGATTAAGATAGCTAGGATGCGGATGGTATAAACGGTGATAAAGAGAATCAAAATTCAAGACCTGAAAGGGCAGCCGATTAATTAAGTAAACTACAGTAGATAATGCCTCAACCCAAAATTTAGAAGAAATATATGATTCAAGCAATAAGGTGCGAACAACATCCAAGAGATGTCGGTTATTTCGCTGGGCTCGCCCATTTTGCTGAGGTGTATAAGACAAGAGTACTGAGAGACAATGCCTTTGTGATGTAAGAAATCATGAAACTCGTGGGACATGTATTCTCCACCAGAATCAGACCTCAACATCTTAATACATGTAGAAAATTGGTTCTTAATATATACGACAAAGGTCTGAAAAACAGATAGGACCTCAGATTTGGCCAGAAGAAAATAGACCCAAGTATATCGACTGAAATCATCTATAAATGTCACAAACTATTTATATCGAGCATGGGAAATTACAGGAGAAATGCACCAGACATCACTATGCACAATATCAAAGCATTTTGTAGCACAACTACCATGAGAAGGAAACGAAAGAGACTTATTCTTACCAAGTTTGTATACAGAACAATAAAATGACAAGTATTTAAAAACATGTTCTTTATTACCTAACAAACCAAAATTTAACATATGAGACAAAATAACAGAGTTTGGATGGCCCAAACGTTTGTGTCATACTTTACTCGGAGTATTAACTGTCATACAAGCCAAAGATAAACTACTAGGAATAGAAAATTGCAATGGAAAGAGTCTGCCAACTTTAGGCCCCTTTGAGAGTATCTTCTCCGACACCTGATCCTGCACAAGACAACCATCACGAGAAAAATGGACATCACAATTTTTCTCAACTAACTGGCCAACCAAAATAAGATTATTAGATAGTTCAGAAGATACATAAACATCTGTGAATGAATGATTGATATTTCTTATTTCATTAATAGCTAAATGACTCCCATTAGCTACTTGAATTTGGGATGCACCATGATGTGGACGAACATTGCACAACGTATCAATTGATTTGGTCATATGATTGGATGCAGTAGAATCAATAAGCCAAGACTTATGTGAAGTATTACTTTGAAGCCCTAACGTAGAAAATGCTGACATAATCATCTGCTGGACCATCTCAAAGGTAAGGGTAGAAGATCTGGTTGTAGGCAAAGAAGCTGAGGACACCCCTGGAGCAAAATAAGTGTTCAATGTAGCCTGATAAGGGGTAGCGCGACGATTGGGAGGCCGAGTGGGACATTCTTTGATAAAGTGGCCTTATTTCTTACAGTAGTTACAAATTTTCTTTGCACAGTTGGTAGCAATATGACCATACTCCTTGCAGCCGAAGCACTGGACCTTGCACATATTCTTACCCTTCCCTCTCCCGTAGACTGCATAGGCAACATGATTCGGGTTGGCGATCTGCTGGAACGTAGCCTGTGTGAGAAGATGCTGCTCCTCGCAAAGCAATTATCCAAAACAAACATCCAAAGATGGTGAAGGATCTCAGTTCACTAAATTTGAGGGAGTAGCCTTAAATTTAGGGACCAATTTCATCAGAAATTGATCTCTCTTGCTCTGCTCATGAACAACCTGAACAGCAAAGATAGATGCAGCAAGTACCTTCTCATAAACCACATCAGAGAATTCTCCCCATAAATTCTAAAAACCAGAAAAATATTCCTGAATGGAGAGATTGCCTTGAGTGTAACTGCAATCTCATATTCCAACTGAAATCTATGTACGGTATTATCCTGGTGATAAACCTTCAGCAAGTACTCCCTCATAGTCTGCGCAATCTTATAGGCCCTTAAATTGAGCACAATAAGAGGATCAACATACCTTAAAATCCAGGACATCACACGTGCATTCTTCACCTTCCACTTGGCCAACTCCTTAGGCTCCGTAGGAGCTGGATCACTACCATCAATCTGGCCCCACAATTCTTTTCTAGTAACAAATAAGCGAAACTGGAATTCCCAAAGAGAGTAATTTTTTCCAGTAAAACACACCCCAAAAGAATCACCCGAAGACATGATTAAACCCAATAAAATTGAATCATAAAATATAAAACCTGATTCACCAGAAACAACAGCCACCACAGACTGCTGAAAACAATGTCGAAAAACACTCCAAAACTGTACAGATCGTCGGAATTGCTCCTGTCCACCACAAACCGTCGGAACTGCTCCAAAAGTTGGCATAGAACCTTCCGATACCTACCAAGAATCTGACCGGAAACCCAGGAACCATCCAAGCACCAGGAACCTTCCACGCTCACCGCACCAGAATCTGACTGGAAATGTAGCACCCACCAGAAACTGTTGCTAACAACATGAAATTGAGCAGAAACCTAGCACCCACCAGAAACCCACCGTAAACCCAGCAGGAACTGCCAACAATCACCAAACTCTAGAAACTGTCGACTACCCAGGAAATTACCAAAAAAAAAAACCCACCGAAATCCTACAGCAACACTCTGCTACTTACTGACAGAGTTCACCTCTATTTGATTTATCAAGAGCAAAAAAATAAAAAATAAAAAAATAAAATTGAACAACCCTAATTTAGATGAGGGCTCTGATACCATGTCAATTGGATTGAATACCTCTCTTTGTGAGGGTTGTATTATATAGAAAATAAACCGTAGTTACAATGCTGAATATCAACAATTACATGATTCTAGGAAACCAAATAAGGCAACTATAATCAACCTATAATTACAGAATATCTACAGCTATCATTAAGGCTGAATATAAGCTGAATAAAATATATGCTAGTTGTATCTAACTAACAGTTATTAGCGGTGACCACAAAGTTGACGCTAATAATAATGCTTTTGTATATTAGCGTCGACTATTAGTGGCGACTTTGATTTCGCTGCAAATAAACGATTATTAGCAGCCACTTTGAGGTCACAGCTAAAAAGTTGGACACTAATGAAGCCGATTCTTATAATGAGGCTTTGGCGGAGGAGGCTTTGTTTACGGAGGATATTGCAAAAATTGAAAGTTTGAGAAACCTTACAATTGTTTGGTAATAATAGGGGATCGACTAAATATACTTTTTCTAACCAAAAAAAAAAAAAAAAAAGCAAATTTGAGTTTTTCTCTAATTACGTAGCAACTTGCTACTTTCTTTATAAATCATGGCAACTAGATGAAATGTACAATAAAATTAGCACTGAAAAGGCAAGGAAGCTTAAGATTAAATGAAATCAGTAAGGATCTTTTACTGTTTGGAAGAGGTGTGCCATCAAGGAAGTGCTTGATCAAAGAAAGTCCTCTGGCTGGCTGGAAGCTTGGCACTTGATGCCCTGCGTCTCTCACTGTCACGAATGTTAGGTCTCCCTCATACACTTCTGTGTACCCACCAACCTGTGACACAAACCCAATCATTGAAGAAATTAATTAACTATATATGCTAAGAAAAGAAATAGACAAAAGAGAAGTAATTAATTTATACCTCTCCCATGAGGAACCAAGGATGCCAATTAGTCTTCACAGGAAGCTTCAATTTGTCTAGAGAGTACTTTGTTGAAGTAACAGGTATCCTTCCATCAGTGTCGCCACTGTATTTCATCCAATACATCATTTTAATAGTATAAGAGTTTACTAATAGCATACTCAATTACGCACCCACAAACTAATGAACAATAGCAACAACGACAACAACAATTAGAAAATATAAATGATAATGACAATTAATGAAGTTTTATTTACCTAAAAACCCAAACTCTGAGACCATTGGCCATGAACTCTTGGAGAAGGGGAAGGATGGTCGAAGGGCTATCTAACCAGTTACCAATGATATCACTGCATGGCTCCCAGTCATGTGTAAGTTTAGTTACATTGGCATGAATGGCTGCTTGAACATCAGGTCGGTTTAGATAAGCATACACATAATAGTCGCTACATGGATCAAAATTTAGTATCTGCACAACAAAAAATAATTAATCCAACTTTTATATTTATTTTTTTCCAAAGAATATATATGTCATTTAATGATTTAAATAAGTTAAGTTTACTTCATTTTACAAAAAAAAAAAAAAAAAAAAAAAAAACAGACAACTTATAAAACTTTTGAGGCCTAAGTTCATCACCTCTTTCTGAAAAAAATAAATAAAAAATAAAAAAATTACTATACTAAATCCTATTTTAAGATCAATGCATCATAACGATCTAGCTAGTGCATTACATTACCCTATTCAAAAAAAAATTTTACTATAATAACTTTTTTTTTTTTTTTTAGCTAAGTCAAATTTTGGGTACACATTTTAAGAACTGTTTGGATCCTAGGGAAGCATATCATAAAGGAAAGATGCCCTGAGCCCGAAATTAGGGTCTTTATTCAAATCTTGTTCTTAAGACCATCACTTACTTCTTTCTTTCTTTTGTTTCCCTTTTTTTTTAAAAAAAAAAAAAAAAAAAAAAAAAAATTCCCTTCAATTCCTCTCATTCTTTACAAACCAAAATGGAGGATATATCTATACATCTATATTTTCTTTACAAACCAAAATGAAGCATATTTTCTTTAGGTGAACCTTTTTTATACCTCCTATACACTTAAGATCTCTCCTTCTAATAAACCATTATCACTTTTTTTTTCCTAGTCAAAATTTTATTACTTTTGTAAACCTCTTTTATATGTATATACTTAATGTCTCTCCTAGATCTTTGATACTTGTTAATTAAAAGAGAGAAACTGTCACTTACAGAAGCTTTTTTGGGCCGGGCTGTGACA
The DNA here is from genome assembly GCF_958979055.1 of Alnus glutinosa. NCBI lineage: Eukaryota > Viridiplantae > Streptophyta > Magnoliopsida > Fagales > Betulaceae > Alnus > Alnus glutinosa. The sequence continues at coordinate 8,250,944 of NC_084895.1, forward strand.
TTGGTAGAAAAACAGAGGGGAGCATAGATGTTGTAGATATTAATGTTGTCAATATTCGGGTCGACTGCATCAACGGCTGCATTGCATTCACTTGACTGATTGCCGGCTTTGGGTGAGAAATCACAGTATTTTTGTATTTGAGACACAACTCTGTCCGGAACGAGTGCATGTGTTGCAAAGTAATCATACATTCCTCGTTCATCTGTTTCATCATTGATTACTGCATTTCCAATCTGCAATATGTTGAACCTATTAGCTTTTTGATCAGCATTTCTAAAAATAAAATAATTAAGAGCTGATTTTTATTGTCACATCATTTTAGTTGTATAACATATATATAAAAATTTATTAAATAGCGTAGTATTTAAAAGTTACAAACTTTTCAATATATGATTTTATAAAATGAGAAAATAAAAATTAGTTGTAAACTTCCACTTTCATCTAGTCGACACTTTTGCACCATCCAATGTGGACAGGGCAATGCGTCAACACTAGCCCAAAGAGAGCAAAAGCTTCCATGGTCCATGCACGGAACAAGCCTTTTTCTTTTGGAAGGTAGGTAGGTGGAAATTCTTTCAGTTCGACGTATATTCTTAAAGCATGTGATTTTTACATTCAGTTTCAGAACAAGTGATAATATTTATCCTTAAAGCATATTATTCTCGCATGCACGTTAAAAATACACATGCTCTAAAGATTTTTATCAATTTTATATACTCGGTGAAAGAAACGTCATTTAACTCAGTTTGACAAAAAAAAAAAAAAAACTCGATCTCATTTCCTTTTTGTTTATCTATTTATTCATGGATCCGAAATTCCAAATTAATCTTCAACAGTTTGTTCCGGGCTGGCTGTAGACACTTGTTTGAATAGATGGGTCCTTAAAGACTATTATATTACTATTCAACTTACTAACATTTGAGACAACAAAATTACCGACCCCTCGGAATCATTTTCGCTATCAACAAATGTAGCACAGGAAGTGGGTGATGGGCTGAATGTGACCCAGATGGACCAGAGATTAGCCCAATTTGTTCATATATTTCTGGTGCCAAATAATGACGGCTGAAACAAAATGATGACAAACTAGAGGGCATAAAACAAAAGAAACTTGACAAACTATCAACAATTTTGCACCACAGGAAGTGGTCAGTGGACCAGCAGAAGCCCAATTTTTGAACTAACGATAAATTCTATTCCTTAATATATACATGTGAAAAGTAGTTTATGGGGGTGCCAATAACGTTAAGCCCCCCGGCCAACACTCGTAGACGAAGTACTGGAGCAAGCTCCTTGTTAATTAAACCCTCTTCCGGCTTTTCTGTGGTGCTCAGGCCGGCATGTTATATTTGGATTGTTGATGTCTGTTTTCTTCTTTTGAATGCCATGGGTGGTTGTCTAAAACATAAGTTTAAGCTTCTAAGAGAGGAAAGGAAAAATTGTTGCAAGATGTGATCCTTTAACTTCATTTAAGAAAGAACGTTTTGAGTTGACTGCCCATTGTTCATCTTGTTTTAGCATGTGAAAAGCAGTTTTCCCATCAAATAAATAGCATTTCACACATCATGAAGCCAAAGTAATAATGTGACCCTATAAAGTAATTAGTTTCGGATCGATCAAGAAAATCATATATATATATATATATATATATAGTCCTTTTAAAGTTATAGTGCAAATGTGGTTAGTTTATTTTCGTTGTTACAAAAGGTATTTTAGTAACCTAGAAACACTATGTAGTGTTGAGGCATTGCATGTACCTTGACAAGGACTTTAATTAAGAATTTGAGTGAAGAGTTTGTGTCGCCTTATAAAGTTAGTCCTACATGCATTTAAAAAATAAATTTTCCACATGAGTTGGGCGGATTATAAATTTAAGGAAAACCTTGACTTATCCTTTTAGAGTTATAATTCAAATGTAACTAGCATTTTTCCTAGATTGTTACAAACCCACTACTATACGCTATTTCCTAAAGACAAAAAAGGTTGGTTTGGTATGCCTAATATTGTCATGGGTTTAGGTCCACTTCTACAGGTTGGACCAAGTGTAAGTTTCATATAATTTTCTTTGTTAACGTTGAATTATCGGTTATCTGATTCATGTACAGTTATGTTTTGTATTTTTATTTATTTATTTCCTTTTTTTTTCAAGTATTCTGCTTAGAAAATACTCAAATTTTTCTTATATAAAGACATGTCTTTATTATTTTGGAATCAAGTTTTGAAGTATCAATTAAATTTAAATCTTTCAGAGTTATTTCTTCTGTTTGTTTATTTGAGAAAATTATGGTATTTCTCTTTCCTATTTGTAATTATTTTCTCTCTTCATGAATTCTTTTTTCAATCTTTAATTCTTAGTTTCTACGTTGTGAGAACAATCTTAGTTCTGCTCCGCGTCATTATCTCAAAAGTTTATATTGATAAAAAAAAATTATAAATTTAATTAAATTTTATTAATATGAAACCTTAAGAGAAAGACAAGAAAAATGGAAGCAACAATGAGTAATATAACTATAGTTTGCTAACTTCCAAGTTAATTAATTTCCATGATTTCTTCCTGTTGAAAAGCTAAGCTAACCACTTTCCTGTTATGATTTCTAATTATTTGCTATAGAGCTTGAACTTTCCAATTATTGGCCTATATGGAGAGAGAGAGAGAGAGACTTACAATGATCCCCTTGAGGTTGATAATGGTCCTATTAGCCTTTTTGTTGTGATGAAGAATGGTGTGTGCAAGTTGAGGAACATAATGCCCAGCATAACTTTCTCCAGAAATATAAAAAGGACGATTCTTGTACTCAGGAAATCTCTCTAGCCAATTAACCAAAAACAAATAATTATCTGCTGCAGTGATTCTGTCTCCCATTTTATCATAATCCGATGTCGTATTGGAGTAAGAATATCCTACCCCAGCAGGTGACTCAAGGAACAGAACATTAGCAGCTGAAGAGAAAATTCCAAAACAAAAATTAGAATTGAAACCAAAGAAGAAAAGAAAATCTAAACTCACCATATTTTTCATTAAAAATAATACAACAAATGTCATTAAATAAAAAAATTTACCATAATTCCAAGAAAATTTATTTTTGAAAAGTGTTTTGCCATCGCTACGCACGCGAAATGGACCTAGCTCTTGCATTGCTCCATATGCAAGAGACGAACAACCTGGGCCTATACAGACAGTAATTAAGCAAGGTTATTCATCAAATTATAACATAGATTATTAAAAATACGAGAAGATAATAAATTATTAAACAAATGCTAAAGAGAAAATTGTTTTATCATTTCTTTTTACAACTTTTTACACGTATCAGCATATATGATTGAATGGTGCTAGAGGGTATTAAATGCTTACGTACAACTTTTAGCTCCAATTACATATTAACACGTGTCAAAACTTTTTCCAACGATATGTTTAGTGGTAGTAGTACTATTAATGTAATCTAGAGGTTGCACTTATAACAACTAACAATATATAGTTTAGAAAAAGTTTCTAATATATTTTGAATATTTTGTATTAATTTTCTGATTTCTTTATTATTGTATTTATTATATCAGCTTCATTCCACTATATATAGATTTATTAGATATGAAATCTACATTTTTTTTAACAAAAGAGAGGTCACCATATAAGTCTAAATGCATGCATGTTAAAGTTGCAACGCTAGAGAAAAAAATAAATAAATAAATTAATTTAATTTAATAAAATTATTTAATAAAATCTAACATAAATGATTTTTTTGAAATATTTTTTAATTTTAAATTGCATGATTGTCACACACGCAAGCGAGAATTCCCATGCACGCCGAGAAATCCTCCGTAAGAGTGAAGTGTGGGATTAGATCGTCACACTTCCACAAAAAGTGGCGGCAGGCCACACCCCATGAAGGGGGTTAAAATTAATTTATTTAAAACATTAATATATAATTTGACACAAGTTATTTCTACCTATTTTATAATCAAAATATATAATAGAGTAAAAATAGATAAGGGAATAATTAATACTCCTATATATGTGAGTTTCCTCCAAATTTCTTTGATTCAGCTTGTTATATTTGTCGATTTTCATATACGTTTTTAAAACATATTTCTAGATTGTCGGAATTTTCTCCCAACAATTTCGAGGATAGTTAAAAAAGTGAACAATATTGTACTATGAAAAATAAATGATAAAAAAAACATTTTTCCATGGTACAATATTGGTCAATAAGAACAATATTTAGCCACAGTTTACTCCATATATGGAAATTAAGGAGAGAAAACTTGGAATGAGGAGAGAGAGATAGAGAAAGTAGGTAAGACTTCTACATCAATGGTGAACATAACAAGAGTTCTAGGCCAGGTTCGTTCTATGATTTTTATGGATTTTTATGGATTTTTATTTATTTTTATGCATCCCTACCATCTTTCTTTGTCTCCCTTATAAAAGGAAAGCCCTTCAAAAAAAAAAAAAACACAACAAATTACAGGTGTTTTATTTGAGCAAAGTGACATGACATTGCATGTAGAGTACTGTATTATATATGGATTACCTCCGTTGAGCCAAAGAAGAAGAGGCAATGTATCCTTATACTGTTGAGCTTCAGCGAAGTAGTAATAGAGCGCACGACCGGCAGCTTTATTCACGGTGACATAACCACTATATTGAGAGAATTTCACGGGGGGTTGTCCTGGCCATGCCTTAATCCAATCTCTCTCTTTCAAGCCCTGCTGAGGAAGAACATTGGTTTGATCGACGATAAGGTCAGCTGCCTGGAAAAGGCTCGTGTCGAGACCAAAATCTGCCTTCAAAATGGACTTGTAGAGATGGTGTAAGCCTTGCTCTTTCATCCTCCCATGAGTTTGAGCCACAAAGCATAACAGAATGAAAAAGGCTAAAAGAACCCAACAAAAAGGCTTACTTTCCATTGTTCTGTGTAAGAAAAAGAGAAAGAAGGAGAAAGGTAATGAGTTTAGATCCAAGCTAGATTATTGTTTGTATATATAGAGAAGAAAGTGTTTTAACGGTGTATATATAAATATATATGTTAGAATATATATATTTTTTTATATATTCTATATTTGGTTGATATTAAAATATTCTCTTTTACGATTAATTATAATGAAATACTAATGGAATTATAATGATTACCATATTTGGGTTATGCTCAAATTACAACAGCACTACAAATGCACAACACCAAGGTACATTGGGAGGACCAACATGTGTGGGCTCCACTTCAATGTGCATTGGTATTGTGCACTTATAGTGCATGTATTATCTCCCTATTTACTTGTGTTCTTTTCTCTCTAGCTTTTCCGAATATAATAAAAATATAATATATTTTATATATTATGACAAAATATATATATATATCTCTCTCTCTCTCTCTCTCTTTCAACAACAACAACCGTGAAGTGTTAGAATTTTAGTGTTTTTTTTTTAAAAAAAAAAAAAAAATCTGATAACTATTAATGGCATGGACCAAATTATATATCTCTTTCAACAACAACCGTGAAGTGTTAGAATTTTAGTGTTTTTTTTTTAAAAAATAAAAAATAAAAAATCTGATAACTATTAATGGCATGGACCAAATTGGTAGTCAAAAGTTTGTGCCTTTGCCACCAATCATATTCTGCCATGTGAGTCATGTTAAGGATGTGCTTGTTTCATTAATTAATAACACATGCAATGTTCAGATTCCAACTCGGCAACTCCGCCGGCCGGCACCTTCCACTTGGGTTAAGGGTTGCCACTAAAATCGGGATTTTGTTGATAATACGTACAGTAGAAATTGGAATTATCTTCTATTCTTCTTATTATTAATATTATGGATAATTGCACCGTTGGTCCTTGTGGTATGCCATAATTATTTTTCATTACCTATGGTTTAAAAAGTGAATGGGAGGTCCCTGTGGATTACAATAATTATGTTTTACTCCCTGGGTCGATTTTTCGTCCACCAGTTTGACGGAATCTGTTAGCCCTACACGTCAGCGTCAAGTGTCGCCAATAAGATGGTGACACGTGTCCATCTTAATAAAAAAAATATAAATTTATTAAAAAATAAATAAATAAACTTATTTTTTAAAAAAATTAAAAAAAAAACAATAAGAAAAAAAAAGAAAAAAGGCAGGCCATTGGGGGTGGCTGGGGCCACCCCCTGGCCTGCATTTTTTTTTTTTTTTTTTAAAAAAATAAGTTTATTTATTTATTTTTTAATAAATTTATATTTTTTTTATTAAGATGGACACGTGTCGCCATCTTATTGGTGACACATGGCTCTGACGTGTAGGGTTAACAGATTTTGTCAAAATGGTGGACGGAAAATTGACCCAGGGAGTAAAACGTAATTATTGCATACCACATGGACCTCCCATGCACTTTTTAAACCATAGGGAGTGAAAAATAATTATGGCATACTACAGGGACCAATGGTGCAATTATCCCTTAACATTATTATGATAAATAAGGATGATAAAACTATGAGTCTTCGGTGTAGGGATGGAGCCAGAAACTCTTATGGGCAGGGGCTAGGGGGAAAAAAAAATTGTTAATAAAGACCAATATACTAAATTTTTATTTTTTACCTTATGATTTTTATTTTTTTACCTTTTTATTTTTTTATTTTTTTATTTAGGAATTGAGGGGGGCCTTGCATGGCATATACTGCCCCCTTAATCCGTTTATGCTTTGGTGGAATCATTTGGTGAGCAACAAGACAATGCAATATGATAATTTTCTTTCTTGTTTTTATGCCAAGTTTTTTTTTTTTTTAACAAAAGATCTGAATATTTCATTGATCAAAGATCACGAGCATAAAGCTCTTACATCACAAAGCATAAAGCTCTGCAATCATAGCTACAGAATATGAGATTACAAAGTCATAGACTCATAGATACAAATAAAATTCTTACAATAAAATACTATCTATGACTTTCATCTTCTGCTAACCCATGTACACAAAAAGTTAAAGAGCAGATCTGCTCTAAACAGACTAGATCTAAGATAAGGGTAGCCAAATATCTTAGAAAAATTTATTTAAACCGGCAGTGAGAGATAACCTCTTACATCGAAATTATCCAGGCCTTGAGAGATAACTCCTCACAACAAAACTATCCAGGCCATGCGAGATAACCTCTCACACCTGACTAACCTTCATCTCATAGATCGTCCATAAGGGCATATCTATAGAGAAGAAAACTTTTATTCAAAGTAAAAATACAAATCAGCAAATAGCAGCAGCGGCCATAGAAGATATGAATGACACAACACGGAGGTAGATGGACGGATGCATAGCGAAGATGTCAAAATTACTGATTTGGTAGAAGAACACCTACAAAAAAAAAAAAAAAAAAAAAAAAAAAAAAAAAAAAAAAAAAGAAAAGAAAAAAAAAAGAGGAGGAAGAGGGATCGGAGTAGATTTACTCTCTCCTCTTCTCAAATTTGTTTTCTGAAATTTTTTTCTCTAGAGCCAGCTGAGACAGGGTTTATGTTTGTCGCTTTTATGCCAAGCTAATTATATATAACATTCAATATTTTGAAAGCCTGCATGCATGCATGTTGAAATGCTGGGATTAATTTATTGTCCTTTGTTTGTTTGATGATTGTCGGCTGTTACTACAATATTTTTTAAAATTAAATAATTAATTTGTTTACTAAATTGTACTGCAAATTAACACCAAGCGCAGCTGGTTGATTCAATCTGTATAATATATTAAGACACTTCCAGAAGGCCCCTTTGTTCGGCTGTTGGTGGATTTTTCTGTTCATTGTTATGCAATAATTAATGTATGAGAGACAAAGGCAGACTGATTTTATATGCATATATAGAAACTATTAAAAGAATAAATCTAGGGTTTCCTTATTAATTAGATTATCTTATAATTATACAACACAATATAATACAATCATATCGAGTCAATACAATAAAGATGTGTTCCTAATTAAGCACATTTATGAGTAATGGATCTAGGCCTCTAAGGCCAAACCACCCCAACAGTCGATTTTAAGCAATTGATTTTTGATAAACCACCACTTATGTTTTAAGAATAAGCTTAATAATAATGAATAAATTTAATCATTTAATCAATATTTTAAGACTCTCCTCATACGTGTGAACGTTCATATTCAAAACCTCTAAGTTGGTTTTAAAATGAATTTACAAATTTTGTGATATGCTTTGTAACAAAATGAACCCTTCATATAAATTGCGATTTTTTTTTTTTTTTTTTTACAAAGTTCTTATAAAATTACAAATAAATTCTTTAAATACAAAAAATAAAATAAAACAAAATAAAAAGGGGTGGGGTGGGGTGCGCAGCTAACCAATAAGCATAGTTTGATTATCCTAAAGATTGATTCAGAGGGTGTTCGACCACCCCCCGCCACCCCCAAACGATCAATTCTAAGATGGCCAACCACCTCTGTCCCAAAATAAGGCTAGCAATTCAAGTTGACGTATCGAGTCGGCTCACAAATTAACCTGAACACAGACAATTTAGTTAGGAATTCCAATTCAAATCCGTGAAAACGAATTCTCGTTTTCCTTTTAGGAAATGGTGGACCAAAATAGAGAGAAATGGGAGAGTTTTGATCGGTACGTACTGTGAATTAATTGGGACTGTGATGCAATGATTGAGACGGTCAGCATTGCAATTTTCTGAGGCCCTTTTCTTAAGGAAAACTGTTGGGAATCTAGGATTAGAATAAGACTAGCTAGTAGCTAGTAGCTAGCTATTCCTTTGGATTGTTTCGTTTTACAAATATTCAATTTGAATTTTTCTCAGATTTGTTCTAACAGAATCGAGAAGATATACCAAGAGTACTCTCTAGCAGATTTGAGTAGTCTTAGTCTTGATATATGTTACGATCGTGAGTGTGAAACACTCACATGTTTTAAATACAATCTTAAATATGTGTACGTAAGTATTTAAGTATAAGAGATGTTAGACATAGATGATCATTCTGATATACAATGGAATGATTTTTATCACTTTTCTTTTAAGCATATGTCCTCTATTTGCAAGCCAATTTTCAATATATGGTAAATTATACGTGAGGCTTGTATCATGGTACGGGCATGAAAAAGATGTTTCATTGTGATGGTATATATATTGCTACGATATTTAAGATTTTTAAATAATATTACATTATGTATATCATTAGATGCAACAAAATTTATCCTGGACGATAAAATGCATTTGTTATGGGCTTAATTTCTCAAGCACATAACGGATAGAATAAGAGTAGTTTGAGGAATCCTAACACCTCCCAAATCAACTCTATAGCTGAATAATATTAATATTTACTTTGCTTAATTTTATTAATGAACTTATGGTGTCTTTAAATAGACACTTACAATGCATAGTAAAAGTAAAAAACTAACTAGAATAAACCACTTCTAATGTTATCAATAATGATAACATATTATTTGTAACATTTAAATCCTAATCTAATCATAATTCTAATGTTATCAATAAAGATAACTTATTATCTCTAAGTTATTCTAGTCTTAAACTTCTAATGAAATTATACATTCTTATTCTAAATTAAGAGAGTCTTGCTACTACAAGACTTCTTGTGCCATAAGATGTAGACCTGTAACACTCATTTCCCTTTAAAATGACCTTGTCCTCAAGGTCCTAAAAAATTTCCTTTTTTCGCTTCTTGAACAAATCAAATAGGACAAAATTCTTTTTCTTCCTTTTCATGAACCACAAAAGATGAAACCTTAAAGATTGAAACTTGAATGTGGGTGCTACTGAGATGCAACTGATGTGGTGGCATTGCAGGAACCATGGCGGTGCTGGCGAGATTTGCGGAGGCGCGATTGGGGTGGTGCGACTAAGATGCTGAGTGCGCTGGGGTCTAGCGTATTTGTGATCTTTGGTGGGGATGATGGGTTTTTGGTGGATTTGTGGTGTTTGGGTTGCAGACTGTTGGATTTTCCTAACTCATGAGTTTTGGGGTGGTTGAATCTAGGGCTGGCAAAACGGGTACCCGACACGACCCGTTTACGACCCGTTAAGACCCGCGACCCGTTTAGGCTAGACCCAGACACGACCCGTTTATGTTAACGGGTCGGGGCTCCAGACACGACACGACACGGCTATTTCACGGGTCACCCGACACGACCCGTGAAACCCGTTTATCATAACGGGTCGACACGACCCGTTTAGCTCATCATGACTCTAAAACTATATGCACTCCTTGGCATTTCTTGATGCCTTTACAATATGGTAAAAGCTATCTAGGAAACTACTCTGTTTGTAGATCCTATTCTTAAAAGTTGTGTTTATCCAAAGTTTTATATTCTGAAGAACTGCATCTTATAAGAATCTATCTGAGGACTTTATCACATGGGCATCCATTATCTGCTACATTAGGCAAAAGGAATACAAAAGCTGCAGAATGATGTGAAGTAACATCACGTATATATTCTCACAGCTTCATCACTTGAACGGGAGGGGGGAATTTATAATCAAGCAACAGAAATCTCATCATTACAAAATAGATTACATGACAACATGAACTTGTTCAAATAAGTCCTTTCTTTTTTCTGAGCAACTGTTTAGATACATGTTACTATTGAGATTATAAGTCCCAATTTTGCAGAACAAGGAACAAGAAATCAAAGCTATTCATATATGTTGGTAAGAATAATGTGGGGTTATCCTCATCACAAGTTCATATGTTCACCAATTGATAAAGCAAAATAAAGTAAAGGGAGCCATTATCTAAAAATTTGTACAGATGATTTCCAGTGCAACAACAAGCTATTTGAAAGCACATGGAACATATAGCAGAATATGTGGCTATGAAGGGACAGGCTCCATCTAACATACAAGATGAAGCCTTCATCTCAGAGAGTTTGCAGATGCAAGTGTTGGCAATCTGACTGCTTTTGTTAAATCTGTAACATCTTTTTTCATTCAGGAATCACAATTTCTTCTACAATTTAGGAATTCTGGATTTTTAATGTTGTGTGGCAGTGGCACTGATTCATTAAAACACTTTTCAATCAATTTGTTGCCCAACAAGTAAAAAATTATGCAAGCAGGATAATAAGGTTCATCATATTAAGCAATTACTTGCTCTATATGCAAAGGTAGAGGAATTACAGAAAGAGAAGAGGAGCAAAGAGAGGATATTTACCTGATGTCTACATTATGCAGTATGCACGAATCAGTCTAAAGACCTCAAATTCTAACACAAGTATCAAGAAAGGCAAAAGAGGCCCCCTATGCCCCTATGCAATGTCCATCAAAGAACTGCCAAAAACCAGAAATCAAACAACCTACTAGAAACTCAAGTTTGAAACATTAAGGCTTAAGCATTAGCAAAATCAGTGTAGCACCCATTTTAGTTCAGTCAGATCCATGGTAGGGTGAAAAGTAAGAGCGTTGATACTTCTACAAGAAGCTGAAGCTGAAGCTGTATCCACGGCTACCTTATTTGTTATGAAAGGAAAAATTATGATATGAATCTGATATGAACACCTTATTTGTTAAGTACAGATTGCATTTCAATTGTATTGAAAACTTGAATACCTTTCTTCAGCAATATTTGGTTTATCCATAGCTGCATGTGCTGCTAAAAAATGAAGAGCCCACCATTGCAAGGTTTGCTGGTTTTATCTTTATCTTAATAAAATATAGGAATAGAGGGGAAGGCAGAAGCTTCTCCGTAATTATAATATCATTGCTACAAAAAATCTGGAGTTCATGACAAAATTGGCCCAGGTTTACTTGGCATTAATAGATATTTTTATTTGACCAATCATTCCCACAGCCAAATTCTGGTACCCTCTTCACTTTAACAAGTCAACAGATCAATTGTCATTATCAACAATCATATAGTGAAAATATGACTTACAGAACTGTTAGTGAAAATCTGTGACTTTGTCTTTCTCAAACATGAACACTTCTATGCAGTCAGAAGAAATAAAGCATGCAATCAAAATTGAGGCATGTGTAATTGCTAAAATTTTCAGATCATCCTCAGTGCATAAATAAACTCTATGAGAAAAGTGATAGCTCACCTTCATCAATTCCTTCTTTCTCCCAGCAGATATCTAGATAGCGTAAAGCCTTCCGATACTTTCTAAGAGCCATCTTATAGTCTTGTTTCTGTAGACGGTAATTCATAGTGTCGTAAAACGCAGGAAAGATTTTTAACCAAAAAAAGAAAAGAAAATGAAGCCACTGAACACCACTAACAAAAACTGGTATGAACACCTTATTTGTTATGAAAGGAAAAATTATGATATGAATCTGATATGAACACCTTATTTGTTAAGTACAGATTGCATTGCAATTGAATTGAAAACTTGAATACCTTTCTTCAGCAATATTTGGTTTATCCATAGCTGCATGTGCTGCCCATAAGAACAAACTCCTGGTACGATCATGTTGAAATGGCCAGAAAGCATTCTTCAGATTTTTCAAAATCTGCACATTTCATATGGCAGGATTAATGTTCTAAAGATGATTATGTGGTTATGTTATACTCAAATCCTATATTTGGCTTGGTAATAGTCTACAGAACATGAAACTCTATGTACCATAGAACATGGCACATATATAGAGGCTGCAACCACAAATATAGTTAGGGAGAAGCCTTAAGTAAAAAGAATGTTCGATTTCCCATTTAAAGGTAACAGATAAAAATGCATTATTACAAGCATTGCAGTTATAACGTACTAAAAACTTAGCAATATAGGGAATACAAAAGAAGGAAAAAAAATGAGAAGCAAATAACAATAAATCACTAAAGAAAATGGGATTACTAGTCCTGGGAAATCTCCTAGATGGAAACAACTCGGGGATGTACAGCTTCAAAAGGTTGCATATTTAATAGCATGCATTACTATTGATTGACAGACTTCTTTACACTCTAGCTGATATCAGAGATTGATATATAAAAATGACAAATCAAATCATCAGCTTCCTCTGGATATCCAGCATTATCTGCAATATGTATCATCACATAACAAAGCGTGAGAGTTTAGAGCACAAAAACAAATAAAATATAAAGGCATTCTTTAAGGAGACAGATTCATACCTGCAGGCCCAATATTACTCAAGATACGTTGCAGGTATTCCAACTTCACCGGTTCAGATGAAGAGGTTCCTTCACTAGTTACATCCGCATTTGAGCCAACCAAGTTTCCAACTCTAGACATCATATTTGGAGATCAAATCAAACTAATGTCCAGCAAAGACTCAAAGAGTAACAAATAAAAATCTTGCTCCGAAGGACCGAAACCCACAACCCACAAAAGTCATGCTCTGAAACCACAGAGAAAATCTTAGACTTGCCGGTGATAGATTTGATGAAAATCTGAAATTTGTTTGAAATTTGAACAAATTTTGGACTCTTACCGTGATGGATTTTGTCAGCCAGTGGAGAGAGACATTGCTTAATTTGCTTGGACTTGGAAATTTGTTGGACTCTTGGAGAGAGTCAGAGAGGGGCTGAACAGCCTGAACTGATGATTAGGTGATTTAGTGATTAGATGAAAGAAGAAGAGAAGGGGCTGAAGTGCTGAACTGTTGATTCGCTGAAGGGCAGTGGAACCGTGGAAGTGGAATTGTGGAAGACCGTGGAAGTTTGGAATTGTGGAAAAGGTTAGGGTTTTCACTTCTCACTTTTCAATTTGATAGCTTTACGCCTTTACCCTTTAGTTGTCTTATGAAATTTGTTTTTTGAACTTTTGTTTTCGACTCTTTTCACTGTTTTGTGATTTTTGAACATTTGTTTTGTGATTAAAGCTTAAAAGTTAAAACATAAAATGATAAAATCAGACAATCAGAATCAGAATTACTATTCTTATATCATATTTAAATTTAATCAAATGAATTTTTAAATCATTCTTAATCATACAATGATACGAAATAAGTATTGTTGATATGAATATTACATTATATAATAAATATACATTGTGCCATATCACCTAAGATTTAATATCACATAAATTGTTAGATCATATGATAATACTTAGAGATCATATGATCTTATGATCATTTTATATAAATTCTAATGATAGCAGTTTAATTTTTCATTAAATCATATGATTATCTTTTATCATTAAATTATATATTAAATATATAGATACTTATAGATATAAGTATGTTACTTAATAATTAATATATATTAATTATTGTTAATTTGTTACTTAATAAGTAATATACGATATCTTATGGGGGCATATTTGTTAATAACCTATTAAAAAATTATTATTTATACTTAAAAATAATTAATTCTAACTTATAAGTTACATTGTCATATCATATAATTATACATTTATACTTAATTAGTTAATCTGTTAAATGTTAATCATAAATCCATAATTAGTAATTACATATTTACACAAATTACACTTAATCATAATTCATAGGCTCAAGAGTCAAAGCCTATGAATTATGAGATAGGACCATAAGATTAATGCATTGTCATAACTTCCTTAGTATGATAGACCGATAGTATCTAATAATAACATTTATATTATATAATATAACTAGATAAGCATTAATATATTATTATTATAATTCGCATATATAGGAGATATAACTATGGGATTATTAGATTCTATAATAAATATACATTGTGTCATATGACATAAGATTTAATATCATATAAATTGTTAGATCATACTTAAATTTAATCAAATGAATTGTTAGATCATATCACCTAACTATTGTTATTAGATCATAATACATTGTTAGAACTTGGATCACACTTAATTACACAATAATACAAAATAATTATTGTTGATATGATTATTAGATTATACATTGTGCCGTATAACATGAGATTTAATATCATATAAAATGTTACATCATATTTAAATTAAATCAAATGAATTGTTAGATCATATCATCTAGCTATTGTTATTAGATCATAGTATATTGTTATAACTTGAATCACACTTAATTATATAATAATACAAAATAAGTATTGTTGATATGACTATTACATTATATAATAAATATATAATATGCTATATCACATAAGATTTAATATCATATAAATTGTTAAATCATAAGCATTTCATATAAATTCTAGTGATAATACATACGATCATATGTACTTGCGGAGCAAGCCTTTTCTGGATGATTTTATAAAAGATCTATGATTTCTCAAATATATATATATATATAATATGAATTATAATAATTATACTTAATTTGTGATTATAAGAAACACATTGTTGATTTTAATGCTAATCAATTGATTTGGGATTATACCAATTACATTGTCATTGTATATGATATAATTATTTGAATAACACGATTAAGTATCAAGATTTTCATTAAATCATATGATTAACAATTTATTGTTAATTCAACAATCATTAGATATTTAATTATTAAACTTAGAGTCTTAGTCTCTTAGATCATATAAGATATAATCATATTAATTATCTTTTATAATTAAATTATATATTATATAGATACTTATAGATATAACTAATAAATAATAATTATATATTGTATAACATTAATTAATTATTGTTAATTAATAACTGATATATTAAATAAGTTATATATATTAAAAAAAAAAAAAAAGGTAATCGTGTCCGGCGGGTCACCCGCGGGTGACCCGCGACACGACCCGTTTAACTGAGATAAACGGGTCATAAACGGGTAGACCCGTTTATGACCCAAACCCGTTTAAGGTAGACCCAAACCCGCTAATTTCGTGTCGTGTTCGTGTCGGGTTGTCGTGTCGTGTCAAAATTGCCAGCCCTAGTTGAATCATGTGGATTGATGGATTGGTTGTGGTCGTTGGAGATGTCTGGTGAAGATTGGAAGGATTTTTCCGGCTAGCGGCAACATGCTGCAATCTCATCTCTCCATTGCTTGAAAAACTTATCTGATCATGTCAAAAATTCTTCTTGGGAGACTCTGACAGACATGGTTGGCTTTGTCCATAGTCACAATGTGGCTCTGATATCAAGTTGTTATGGGCTTAATTTCTCAAGCACATAACAGATAGAATAAGGGTAGTTCGAGGAATCCTAACACCTCCCAAATCAACTCTAGAGCTGAATAATATTAATCTTTACTTTGCTTAATTTCATTAATGAACTTATGGTGTCTTTAAATAGACACTTACAATGCACAGTAAAAGTAAGAGACTAACTAGAATAAACCACTTCTAATGTTATCAATAATGATAACATATTATCTGTAACATTTAAATCCTAATCTAATCATAATTCTAATGTTATCAATAAAGATAACTAATTATCTATAAGTTATTCTAGTCTTATACTCTTAATGAAATTATACATTCTTATTCTAAATTAGGAGAGTCTTGCTACTACAAGACTTCTTCTGTTATAAGATGTAGACTCGTAACGACATCATATTCATAGCGGCCACATGCGCATGTTAAAATTCAAACTAGAGATAAATTTTTTGCTTATCAAATTATATTAATAATATATAGGGAAACCCTATTTCCACTACAATTGTTTAGTCCACAATCTCATTATCTCACAAAAGAAAGTGTCTTTTTCCAATCAAACCCCGAGGGTTGAGGGTCGACAACAGTTACAATCTTACATATATTTTTAAATGACATGATACTATGTATACTGTTAGATACAACGAAATTGAACCTAGACGATAAAGTGCATTGTAATAATAAGCATGTCAAGATTCAAAGGGAAGATATAATTTTGTTGTTGATAGATCAAATTATGATAATAATAGGTTATGTACAGGGAAGAATAGTTTTTTAAAAAAAAGGGGTTAAGAGGGGTGGAATCAATAAGGGATAGAACAGAAGACTGCGTTAGACGCCGCCGAATGAGGAAGCCAGCTATGTGCTTGTTCATTTATCTTTCAAGGAAGATGGGTAACGACAATTGGCCAACGTTGCCGTTTCTCAAGCCAACATTAACAGTCAACCCAATCCGATCAGAGATAGGCTGGCAAATGTTGAAATAAATATATAAAATATAGAATATATATGTGAGAGAGAAAGAGCGGAAATATATTAAGGCCTACGTTGTATTGAATAGTATATCCATAACATATTACAAGAGACCTCTATATATAGCGAGGCTATGAGTAGTGACCAAGAAACCCTAGAGTAATTAAGGTAGGGAATAAATTCTAATAGGAAATGCAATAATATATTTTAACATCCCCCCTCAAATTCAGGTAGAAGATTCTGGAACTTTGAGTTTGAAATTAGAAGCCGAATTTAAATGCAGCCGAAGTCGATGGTTGGATCAAAACGGTGTCGGTGAGAAAGGCTGAAAGTGACAGCCGGAGAACGGAAACAAGTCATTAATCCCGTAAGGGCCAAGCCACAACTGACAATAATGGTTAGAGAACAGTAACTAACTGTCAATCCTGTGAAGAGCCAAACCACATTGTGCCAAAAGGCTGAAGGAGACGGCCGAAGAACGGAGAATATCCGTCAATCCCATGAGGGGACAAACCGCAACTTACAATGATGGTCGAAAATAGAAATTAACCGTTAATCTTGTGAAGAGCCAAACCATATTGTGCCAAGTTTCGCCAATGAATTGAGCCACAGATCACAACAAAATAGGCAAAATTAAATCCAAAAGTGGGATCAAAATAGGCTCTGATACCATGTTGAGTAGTATATTCATAACATATTACAAGAGACCTCTATATATAGAGAGGCTATGAGTAGTAACCAAGAAACCCTAGAGTAATTAAGGTAGGGAATAAATTCTAATAGGAAAGGCAATAATATATTAACAGCAAATGTCAGCTAAGTGGCCCTCAAAAAGGAGCCCGACAACTCAGAAGCCTCCGATCCTTACGAGCCGGAGAAGTAGGAGGGTTGAAACCTGAAACTTGAATTGGGCTCGCCAATTATCAGATTGGGTAACCTGAGATCCGAAAATGCTCCAAATTGAGTAACCTGTTTTCTTCACTGTTTGTATGAAAATGCTGTTCAGAATAGCTGAATACAATAGATCAAGATCTCCTCAAATTCTCTGCTCGAATTTGAGAGAATTCGGGCAGGTAATTATGAGAGAGTACTTATAGAACCCACCTGGCAGGATAAGTAGTTGGGTAGCCTAATTTTTATTTGGTTAGGACTCAGGTGGGTTCCATAAGTGCTCTATCACAATCACCTGCCCTAATTCTCTTAAGGGATTTGATTCTTGTACAATACCAATACAACAACTGTACAACAACCCCTCACATGAGGGTGGGCCCCAGTATGTGGGACCCACCCTCATGTGAGAGATTGTTGTACAGTTGTTGTATTGGTGTTGTAAATCTAACATTTTCCTTCTCTTAAATTCACGCAAATAATTTGAGGGGATCCTTATTCGAATACGATATATAAAAGCAGTATGGGTAAAACCCGATGGAAAAATGCCACCAAGTCCAAGGCCTTCACTACCTGAGCTAACCCCTTAGTTGAATTTTGCATATTTTCTTTAGGTGAATCTTTATTTTATACCTCCTATACACTTAAGATCTCTTCTTCTTCTAATAAACCTTTATCACTTTTTTTTTTTTTTTTTTTTTTTTTTTTTTTTTTTCTAGTAAAAATTTTATTACTTTTGTAGACCTCTTATATATATATATATAGATACTCAAGGTCTCCCTAGATCTTTAATACTTGTTAATTAAAAGGGAAAAGCTCTAACTTACATAAGCTTTTTTGGGCCGGGCTGTGACATTGGTAGAAAAACATAGGGGAGCATAGATGTTGTAGATATTAATGTTGTCAATATTCGGGTCGACTGCATCAGTGGCTGCATTGCACTCACTTGATCGATTTTCAGTTTTGAGTGAGAAATCACAGTATTTTTGTATTTGAGACACAACTCTGTCCGGAATGAGTGCATGTGTTGCATAGTAATCGTACATTCCTCGTTCATCAGTTTCATCATTGATTACTGCATTTCCAATCTACAATATGTTGCACGAATTAGCTTTTAGATCAACACTTGTAAAAATAAATAAGGTAAGAATTGATTTTTACTGTCACGTCATTTCAGTTGTATAACAGATGTATAACAATCTATTAAATAGCGTACTATTTAAAAGTTACGAGCTTTTCAATATATGATTTTATAAAATAAGAAGAAAAAAAAATAATTGTAAACATCCACTTTCAACTAGTCGACACTTTTGCACCATCCAATGTGGGCAGGGCAGTGCATCAACACTAGCCCAAAGAGAGCAAAAGCTTGGATGGTCCATGCATAAAACAAGCATTTTTATTTTGAAAGGTAGGTAAGGAGAAATTCTTTCAATTTGACCTATATTCTTAAAGCATATGATTTTCACATATAGTTTCAGAACAAGTGATATTTATCTTTAAAGCGTGTTATTCTCGCTTGCACTTTAAAAATACACATGCTCTAAAGATCCATATCAATTTTATATACTCGATGGAAGAAATTTCATTTAATTCGATTTGACAAAAAAAAAAAAATCTCATTTCCTTTTGTTTATCTATTTATTCATGGATCTGAAATTTCAAATCTCCAACAATTTCTTGTTTGAATTGCAGCCTATCCCAATAAATGAACGGGCTGTACGACACTTAATTGATCAGATGGGTCCTTAAAGACTATTATATTTACTATTTAAATTACTAATAATTTAGACAACAAAATTACAGACCCCTCGGAATCATTGTCGCTATCAACAGATGTAGCACAAGAAGTGGGTGATGGGCTGAATGTGACCCAGATGGACCAGAGATTAGCCCAATTTGTTCATATATTTCTGGTGCCAAATAATGACGGCTGAAATAAAATGATGACAAACTAGAAGGCATAAAACAAAAGAAACAGCAGAAGCCCAATTTTTGCACTAACGATAAATTCTATTCGTTAATATACAAGAAGAAAGAACGCCCGTTTTGAGTTGATAAGCCCATTGTTCATCTTGTTTTAGCATGTGAAAATGTAGTTTTCCCATCAAATCAATAGCATTTCATACATCATGAAGCCAAAGTAATAATGTGACACACCATAAAGTTAGCTTGAGATCTAGAATATATATATATATATGGCCGGAGTCAACATTTGAAATTTGTGGGGCCAAATTTAAAAAAAAATTTAGGGGTAAAATTTAAATTTATATATATATAATTTGATTAGTTTTTTTGGAGTTATAGTGCAAATGTGGTTTAACATATTTCTTAAGTTGTTACAAATGGTATTTGAGTAACCTAGTAACATTATGTAGTGTTGAGACACTGCATGCACAATGACGAGTACGTTAGGAATTTGAGTGGGAGAGTTTGTGTCGCCTTATAAAGTTAGAGTCATAATTTAAATGTAACTAGCATTTTTTCAAGATTGTTACAAACTCATTACTACGCTATTGCCTAAAGGCAAAAAAGGGTTAGTTCGGTATGCCTAATATTGTCATGGGTTTAGGTCCACTTCTACAAGGTTGAACCAAGTGTAAGGTTCATATAATTTTCTTTGTTAATGTTAAATTACTGGTTATTTGGTGCAGGTACCATTATATTTTGTATTTTTATTTATTTCTTTTTCTTCAAATACTCTTTTTAGAAAATACTGAAACTTTGTATATATAAAGACATTTCTGTATTATTTTAGAATCAAGTTTTAAAGTATCAATTAAATTTAAATATTTCAAAGTTATTTATTTATTTGCTTATTTGAAGAAATTAAGTTTTTTCTCTACCCTATTTTTTATTCTCTTTTCTTGAATTCTCTTTTCAATATTTAATTCTTAGTTTTTGCATTGTCAGAACAATCTTAGTTCTGCCTCGCATCATTATCTTAAAAGTTTATATTGATAAAAAAAAAATTATAAATTTAATTATATTTTATTAATACGAAAATTTAAGAGAAAGAGAAGGAAAAGGGAAGCAACAATGAGTAATATAACTAACTTCCAAGTCAATTAATTTCCATGATTTCTTCATGTTGAAAAGCTAAAGGTAAACACTTTTGAGTTATGATTACTAATTATTTACTCTAGAACTTGAACTTTGCAATTACTGGCCTATGTGGAGAGAGAGAGAGACTTACAATGATCCCCTTGAGATTGACAATGGTCCTATTAGCCTTCTTGTTGTGATGAAGAATGGTGTGTGCAAGTTGAGGAACATAATGCCCAGCATAACTTTCTCCCTAAATATAAAAAGGTCGATTCTTGTACTCAGGAAATCTCTCTAGCCAATTCACCAAAAACAAATAATTATCTGCTACAGTGATTCTAGCCAACTTCTATATATATATATATATATATGAGTTTCCTCCAATTAAATTTCTCTCATTCAGTTTGTTATATTTGTCAATTTAATTTCACGTACATTTTTAAAACATGTCTAAATTGTCAGAATTTTCTCCGACCAATTTCGAGGATAGCTAAATATTGTTCTCATTGAGTCTACTCCAAGGAAATTAAGGAGAGAAAACTTGGAATGAGGAACATGCAAAGGTGTGGCGTCACTTCTAGAGGAGAGAGAGATAGAGAAAGTAGGTAAGACTTCTACGTCAACGGTGACCATATCAAGAGTTCTAGGCCAGGTTCTAAGTTCTATGATTTTCTTTTCTTTTTTTTCTTTTTTTTTTTTTTGCAACTATCTTTCTTTGTCTCCCTTAAAACAACAGGAAGCCCCTTAAAAAAAAAAAAAAAAAAAAAAAAAAAAAAAACCCCAACATTAAAAAAAAAAAAAAAGAAAGAACAAATTACAAGCGTTTTATTTGAGTAAAGTAACATGACATTTATTGTAGACTGTATTATATATGTTTTGTGTATAACTCCATTCAGCCCACGAAGAAGAGGCAATGTATCCTTATACTGCTGAGTTTCGACGAGGTAGTAATAGAGTGCACGACCGGCGGCTTTATTCACGGTGACATAACCACCATACTGAGAGAATTTCACGGAGGGTTGTCCTAGCCATGCCTTAATCCAATCTCTCTCTTTCAATCCCTACTGAGGAAGAACATTTGTTTGATCGATAACAAGGTCAGCTGTTTGGAAAAGGCTTTTGTCGAGACCAAAATTTGGCTTCAAAATGGACTTGTAGAGATGGTGTAAGCCTTGCTCTTTCATCCTCCCATGAGTTTGAGCCACAAAGCATAACAGAATGAAAAAGGCTAAAAAAACCCAACAAAAAGGCTTACTTTCCATTGTTCTTTGTGTAAGAAAAAGAGAAAGGAGAAAGGCAATGAGTTTAGATCCAAGCTAGATTATTGTTTGTACATATAGGAGAAGAAAGTGTTTTAACGGTGTATATATAAATATATATGTTAGAATATATTTTTCATATATTCTATATTTGGTTGATATTAAAGTATTCTCTATTTACGGTTAATTATAATGAAATATTGGGATTGTAATGATCACCATACTTGTACGTATTTACTTGCGTTCTTTTTTCTCTTGCTTTTCTGTATATTCAATATTTCATTACAATTAACCGTAAATAGAAAATATTTTAATATCAACCAAATATGAAATATAATAAAAATAATAATATATTTTTCATATATTCTTACTATATATATATATCTTTCAACAACGTGAAGGGTTAGAATTAGTGTTTTTTTCTTAATCTGATAACTATTAATTAATGGCATGGACCAAATTGGTAGTCAAAAGTTTGTACCTTTGCCACCAATCATGTTCTGCCGTGTGAGTAGTGTAAAGTATGTGCTTGTTTTATTAATTATTAACACATGCAATTAATGTTAAGATTCCAACCTCGCCGGCAGGCACCTTCCTCTTGGGTCAAGGGTTGCCCATAAAATCGGGATTTTGTTGGTAATACATACAGTAGAAATTGGAATTATCTTCTATTATTATTATTAATATTATTATGTTAAATAAGGAGGATAAACTATGAGTCTTTAGTGCAGGGACGGAGCCGAAAACACTTACGGCAGAAGTCAAGTGTAAAAAGAAAATGGTTGGTAAGAACTAATAAGCTAAATTTTTATTTTTTTTAACCTTATAACTTATTATTATCTTTATTATTATTATTATTATTATTATTATTATTTTAGAATTGGGGTGTCATAGCCTATATCTCCCCTCAATCTGTCTTTGCTTTGGTGAAATCATTTGGTGAGCAATAAGACAATGCAATATGATAATTTTCTTTCCTATTTTTATGCCAAGCTAATTCTATATAATATTCAATATTTTGAAATCCTCCATGCATGTTGAAATGCTGGGATTAATTTGTTGTTGAACTACTAAACTTGTTTCAAAGTGTATTTGAGAATTCTGTATATTACTAAACGCGTCATTTAACAAATATGCTTTAATCAACATATCGGATTTCGCAAATCAATGTTTTGGTCAACACAACGTAACTCAAGCTTTATTATTTCAAATGTGTGTTTTGTCATGTACTACTTGAAACACATGCATCGTTTGTAAAATTGTATTGTCTTCCTTCTTTGTGATTCTAACCTAATTTCTACATCTCTGAAAGGTTGAACCGCGAAGGATTGAAAGTCTCAAACAGTAATGATCCGTTTGGGTATTGAATTTTTTGAATAAGAATAATATTTTGAATCTGTTTTCAGATTTCAAGGCAATGAAAATGTGTTTGGATGTTAAATAGAATTCAGATTCTTTTTGAATTTGTGTTTGGGTGTTGAATAAGGGAATTTGAAAATTAGAATATTTAAATCCGGGTTTTTATTCGGGTTGGATGTGGGTTTCCAAGTTTTTGAATAAAACTCGATTAGAATATTGAATAATATTTAAACCAAACAAACCTATGTAACTACTTAAAGCTCTGAAAGACTGGAAAGCTTTGCCAGTAATATTATTGCCCCTTGATGAGTTAGTGAGGGTGGACAAATAGAATATTCAGAGGAGTTTAACCGGGGTTAAGGAAAATTTTCGGAGGTTGAAAGGGGGCAAAACGGTGTATTTTAGACCCAAAATTTTTTGGCTCGAAATTTTCACTAGAGCATTATTTCCCGCTTTGCCTTTCATCAAAACAGGCAGTTTTGGACAAGTTATAAGCGCATGAGCGCACAACAGCGCTCATGTGCACATCTAGAAGATCGAGCATAGGAATCCCACCACAGATCGCTGAAACTGCTCCAAAAAAAAGAAGCATAGAACCTACCGGAACTGCTCCTGTCTAACACAGATCGTCGAAACTGCTCCAACAGTTCGTACAGAACCTGCCGACACCTACCAAGAATCTGATCGGAAACCTAGCACCCACCAGAAACTGCCGCTAACAACACGAAATTGACCGGAAACCTAGCACCCACTAGAAACCCACCGGAAATCCAGTAGAAACTGCTGACAGTCACCAAAACTCCAGAAAATGCCGACTACCCAGGAAATTACCAAAAAAAAAAAAAAACTCACCGAAAGCCTAGAGCAACACTCTACCGCTTATTGACAAAGTTCACCTCTATATGATTTATTAAGAGCAAAAAAAATAAAAACAAAAATTGAACGACCCTAAATTAGATGAGGGCTCTAATACCATGTCAATTGGATTGAATACCTCTCTTTGTGAGGATTGTCGTATTATATAGCAAATAAACCGTAATTACCATGCTAAATATCAATAATTACATGATTATAGGAAACCAAATAAGGCAACTATAATCGACTTATAATTATAAAATATCTACAGCTATCATTAAAGCTAAATATAAGCTGAATAAAATATATGCTAGTTGTATCTAACTAACAGTTATTAGTGGTGACGAGCGGTGACCAAAAAGTTGACGCTAATATTAATGCTTTTATATATTAGTGTCGACTATTAGCGGCGACTTTGTTTTTCGCCGCTAATAATTGATTATTAGCAGCCACTTTGAGGTCGTTGCTAAAAAGTTGGACACTAATGAAGCAGATTCTTATAATGAGGCTTTGGTGGATGAGGTTTTGTTTACGGAGGATATTGCAAAAATTAAAAGTTTGAAAAACCTTACAAATTGTTTGGTAATTATAGGGGATCGAGTATATATACTTTTTCTAAAAAATAAAAAAGCAAATTTGGGTTTTTCTCTAATTAAGTAGCAACTTACTACTTTCTTTATAAATCATGGTAGCTAGATGAAACCAAGCAAATGCACAATAAAATTAACATTGAAAAGGCAAGGAAGCTTAAGATTAAATGAAATCAGTCAGGATCTTTTAGTGTTTGGAAGAGGTGTGCCATCAAGGAAGTGCTTGATCAAAGAAAGTCCTCTGGCTGGCTGGAAGCTTGGCACTTGATGCCCTGCGTCTCTCACTGTCACGAATGTTAGGTCTCCCTCATACACTTCTGTGTACCCACCAACCTGTGACACAAACCCAATCATTGAAGAAATTAATTAACTATATATGCTAAGAAAAGAAATAGACAAAAGAGAAGTAATTAATCTATACCTCTCCCATGAGGAACCAAGGATGCCAATTAGTCTTCACATGAAGCTTCAATTTGTCTAGAGAGTACTTTGTTGAAGTAACAGGAATCCTTCCATCAGTGTCGCCACTGCATTTCATCCAATACATCATTTCAGTAGTATAAGAGTTTACTAAATAGCATTACTCAATTACGCACCCACAAACTGTTGAACAATAGCAACAACGACAACAACAATTAGAAAATATAAATGATAATGACAATTAATGAAGTTTTATTTACCTAAAAACCCAAACTCTAAGACCATTGGCCATGAACTCCTGAAGAAGGGGAAGGATGGTTGAAGGGCTATCTAACCAGTTACTAATAATATAACTGCATGACTCCCAGTCATGTGTAAGTTTAGTTACATTGGCATGAATGGCTGCTTGAACATCAGGCCGGTTTAGATATGCATGCACATAATAGTTGCTACATGGATCAAAATTTAGTATCTGCACAACAAAAAATAATTAATCCAACTTTTATTTTGATTTTTTCCAGAGCATATATATGTCATTTAATGATTTAAATAAGGTAAGGTTACTTCATTTTACCAAAAAAAAAAGAAAGAAATCAGACAACTTATAAAACTTTTGAGGCCTAAGTCCATCACCTCTTTCTGAAAAAAATAAATAAAAAATAAAAAAATTACTATACTAAATCCTATTTTAAGATCAATGCATCATAACGATATAGCTAGTGCATTACATTACCCTATTCAAAGAAAACCTTACTATAATAACTTTTTTTTTTTTAGCTAAGTCAAATTTTTGGTACACATTTTAAGAACTGTTTGGATCCTAAGGAAGCATATCATAAAGGAAAGATACCCCGAGCGTGAAATTAGGGTCTTTATTCAAATCTTGTTATTAAGACCGTCACTTCTTTCTTTCTTTCTTTTGTTTCTTTTTTTTCTTTTTTTTTTTTTTTTTTTTTTTTTTTATAAAAAAAAAATTCCCTTCATTTCTTCTCATTCTTTACAAACCAAAATGGAGCATATTTTCTTTAGGTGAACCTTTTTTATACCTCCTATACACTTTGGATCTCTCCTTCTTCTAATAAACCATTATCACTTTTTTTTTTCCTAGTCAAAATTTTATTACTTTTGTAAACCTGTTATATATATATACTTAGTGTCTCTCCTAGATCTTTAATACTTGTTAATTACAAGAGAGAAACTGTCACTTACAGAAGCTTTTTTGGGCCGGGCTGTGACATTGGTAGAAAAACAGAGGGGAGCATAGATGTTGTAGATATTAATGTTGCCAATATTCAGGTAGACTGCATTAGTGGCTGCATAGCACTCACTTGACTGATTGCCAGCTTTGGGTGAGAAATCACAGTATTTTTGTATTTGAGACACAAGTCTGTCCGGAACGAGTGCATGTGTTGCAAAGTAATCATACATTCCTCGTTCATCTGTTTCATCATTGATTAATGCATTTCCAATCTGCAATATGTTGAACCTATTAGCTTTTGAATCAGCATTTGTAAAAATAAAATAATTAAGAGTTGATTTTCACTGTCACATCATTTTAGTTGTATAATATATGTATAAAAATCTATTAAATAGCATAGTATTTAAAAGTAACAAACTTTTCAATATATGATTTTATAAAATGAGAAAATAAAAATTAGTTGTAAACTTCCACTTTCATCTATTCGACCCTTTTGCACCATCCAATATGGACAGGGCAGTGCGTCAACACTAGCCCAAAGAGAGCAAAAGCTTCCATGGTCCATGCACGGAACAAGCCTTTATCTTTTGAAAGGTAGGTAGGAGGAAATTCTTTTAGTTCGACGTATATTCTTAAAGCATGTGATTTTTACATTCAATTTCAGAACAAGTGATATTTGTCCTTAAAACATGTTATTCTCGCATGCACGTTAAAAATACGCATGCTCTAAAGATTTTTATCAATTTTATATACTTGGTGGAAGAAATTTCATTTATCTCAGTTTGACAAAAAAAAAAAATTCTCATTTCCTTTTTGTTTATCTATTTATTGATGGATCCGAAATTTCAAATCTTCAACAATTTGTAGTTAGAATTGCTACCTATCCAATAAATGGACGGGCTGTAGACACTTGTTTGAACAGATGGGTTCTTAAAAACTATTATATTTATTATTCAAATCATTAACAATTGAGACAACAAAATTACCTACCCCTAGAAATCGTTGTCGCTATCAACAAATTAATGTAGCACAAGAAGTGCGTGATGGGCTGAATGTGACCCAGATGGACCAGAGATTAGCCCAATTTGTTCATATATTTCTGGTGCCGAATAATGACGGCTGAAACAAAATGATGACAAACTAGAGGGCATAAAACAAAAGAAACTCGACAAACTATCAACAATTTTGCACCACAGGAAGTGGTCAGTGGACCAGCAGAAGCCCAATTTTCGCACTAACGATAAATTCTATTCCTTAATATATACATGTGAAAAGTAGTTTATGGGGCCGGGTGCCAATAACGTGTAGCCCCCCAACACTCGTAGACGAAGTGGAGCAATTAAGCTCCTGGTTAATTAAACCCTCTTCCGAGTTTTCTGTGGTGCTCAGGCATGCATGTTATATTTAATTGGATTGTTGATGTCTGTTTTCTTCTTTTGAATGGCATGGGTGGTTGTCTAAAACATAAGTTTAAGCTTCAAAGAGGGGAAAGAAAAATGAGAAATGATCCATACACTCATTTTTCATAACAACTCCACAACAAGCTGACGTGGCGAGTAATATTTTATTATTTTTTTTGTTTTCTTTTGTTTTCTTTTTGTAAAAAAATAATAAAATATTACCAGTCACGTCAGCTTGTTGTGAGGCTGTTGTGAGAAATTAGTGTTGGGATTATTTCTCAAGAAAAGTTTTTGCAAGATGTGATCATTTAACTTCATTTAAGAAAGAACGTTTTGAGTTGACTGCCCATTGTTCGATCATCTTGTTTTAGCATGTGAAAAGTAGTTTTCCCATCAAATCAATTGCATTTCACACATCATGAACCCAAAGTAATAATGTGCATGACTCTATAAAGTAATTAGTTTCAGATCGATCCAGAAAATCATATATATATATGTCTTGATTAGTCCTTTTGAAGTTATAGCGCAAATGTGGTTACAAAAGGTATTTTAGTAACCTAGTAACACTGTAGTGTTGAGCAATTGCATGCACCTTAATTGACAAGGACGTTAATTAAGAATTTGAGCGGAGAGTTTGTGTCACCTTATAAAGTTAGTCCTACATTTAGAAGATAAATTTCCCTCATGAGATGGGCGAATTATAAATTTAAGGAATAACTTGACTTATCATTTTAGAGTTATAATTCAAAAGTAACTAGCATTTTTCCTAGATTGTTACAAACCCACTAGCTACTACGTTATTTCCTAAAGGCAAAAAAGGGCTGGTTTGGTACGTCTAATATTGTCATGGGTTTTGGTCCACTTCTACGGTCACACCAAGTGTAAGGTTCATATAATTTTCTTTGTTAACGTTAAATTATCGGTTATTTGATTCATCTACGGTTATGTTTTATATTTTTATTTATTTCTTATTTTTTTTTTTTCAAGTATTCTGCTTAGAAAATACTCAAATTTTTCTTATATAAAGACATTTTCGTATTATTTTAGAATCAAGTTTTAAAGTATCAATTAAATTTAAATCTTTCAGAGTTATTTCTCCTATTTGCTTATTTGAGAAAATTATGGTATTTCTCTTTCCTATTTGTTATTTTCTCTCTTCCTGAATTCTCTTTTCAATATTTAATTCTTAGTTTCTGCGTTGTGAGAACAATCTTAGTTCTGCCTTGCGTCATTATCTTAAAAGTTCATATTGATAAAAAAAAATTATAAATTTAATTAAATTTTATTAATATGAAAATTTAAGAGAAAGAAAAGAAAAAGGGAAGCAACAATGAGTAACATAACTATAGTTAGCTAACTTCCAAGTTAATTAATTTTCATGCTTTCTTCATGTTGAAAAGCTAAGCTAACCACTTTCGAGTTATGATTTCTAATTATTTGCTATAGAACTTGAACTTTCCAATTATTGGCATATGTGGAGAGAGAGAGAGAGAGAGAGAGAGAGAGAGAGTTACAATGATTCCCTTGAGGTTGATAATGGTCTTATTAGCCTTCTTGTTGTGATGAAGAATGGTGTGTGCAAGTTGAGGAACATAATGCCCAGCATAACTTTCTCCAGAAATATAAAAAGGACGATTCTTGTACTCAGGAAATCTCTCTAGCCAATTCACCAAAAACAAATAATTATCTGCTGCGGTAATTCTGTCTCCCATTTTATCATAATCCGATGTCGTATTGGAGTAAGAATATCCTACCCCAGCAGGTGACTCAAGGAACAGAACATTAGCAGCTGAAGAGAAAATTCCAAAACAAAAATTAGAATTGAAACCAAAGAAGAAAAGAAGAAACCAAAGAAGAAAAGAAACCAAAGAAGAAAAGAAAATCTAAACTCTCCATATTTTTCATTAAAAATAATACAACAAATGTCATTAAATAAATTTACCATAATTCCAAGAAAAATTATTTTTGAAAAGTGTTTTGCCATCGCTAAGCACGCGAAATGGACCCAGCTCTTGCATTGCTCCATATGCAAGAGATGAACAACCTGGCCCTGTACAGACAATAATTAAGCAAGGTTAATCATCAAGGAAATTAAGGAGAGAAAACTTGGAATGAGGAGAGAGAGAGATAGAGATAGAGAAAGTAGGTAAAGCTTCTACATCAATGGTCAACATATCAAGAGTTCTAGGCCAGGTTCGTTCTAGGATTTTTTATGTCTTTTTTTTTTTTTTTTCTTCATCCCAACCATCTTTCTTTGTCTCTCTTAAAAATGGTAACCCCTTAAAAAAAAAAAAAACCCAACATAAATATATATATATATATATATATATATATATATATATATATATATATATATATATATATATATATATATATAAAAGGAACAAATTACAAGTGTTTTATTTGAGCAAAGTGACATGACATCGTAGACTGTATTATATATGTATACCTCCATTGAGCCAAAGAAGAAGAGGCAATGTATCCTTATACTGCTGAGCTTCTGCGAGGTAGTAATAGAGCGCGCGACCGGCGACTTTATTCACTGTGACGTAACCACCGTACTGAGAGAATTTCACGGGAGGTTGTCCCGGCCATGCCTTAATCCAATCTCTCTCTTTCAAGCCTTGCTGAGGAAGAACATTAGTTTGATCGACGACAAGGTTAGCTGCCTGAAAAAGACTTGTGTCGAGACCAAAATTTGGCTTCGAAATGGCCTTGTAGAGATGGTTTAACCCTTGCTCTTTCATCCTCCCATGAGTTTGACCCACAAAGCATGAGAGAATGAAAAAGGCTAAAAGAACCCAACAAAAAGGCTTACTTTCCATTGTACTTTGTTTCTCCTTTCTCTAGCTCTATAGAAAGAGAGGAAGAAAAAGAAAAAAAAGGAGAACGGCAATGGGTTGAGATCCAAGCTAAATTATTGTTTGTATATATAGTAGAAGGAAAGTGTGTTTTAAGGGTATATATATATAAATATATAAGTTAGAATATATTTTTCATATATTCTATATCTGATTGATATTAAAATATTATCTGTTATGGTTACTTATAATGGAATATTAATGGGATTATAATGATTATCATACTTGTATTTACTTGTATTCTTTTCTCTCTTGCTTTTCTGAATATAATAAAAATGTAATATATATATATATATATATCTTTCAACAACAACCGAGGAGGGTTAAAAAAAAAAAAAAAAACAAAACAAAACAAAAAGGAGGAAAAAATCTGATAATTATTAATGGCATGGGCCAAATTGGAAATCAAAAGTTTGTGCCTTTAATTTGCCACCAATCATGTTCTGCCATGTGACTGATGTGAGTAGTGTAAAGTATGTGCTTGTTTCATTAATTATTAACACATGCAAGTAATGTTCAGATTCCAACCTCACCAGTTGGCACCTTCCTCTTGGGTCCAGCATTGCCCGTAAAATCGGGATTGTGTTGATAATACGTACCTTAGAAATTGGAATTATCAACTATTATTATTATTATTATGATAAATAAGAGGATAAAACTTTGAGTCTTGGTGCATGTCGGGGGTGTAAACGATCTGAGCCACTTGCGAGCTTATTCGGGATTGGCTCGATTTAAACTCGACTCGTACTCGAATCGATTATTAAATGAACTGTTCGCAAGTCGATCCTTATACGAGCGGGTTCACGAGCTTTAACCGAGTCGAACAATATATATATTATATTAATTTGTTAATATATAACTTATTTTTATAATATAGTATATTAATAAACAATATACTAATGTAAGTATAAATTAAATAACAAATAACAGTAGTTATTAGTCAGTATATATTAATTGGTTATAATTTATTGGTTATATGTATAAAAAATAGTAAAAATGAATAGTATCAATATTTAATTGTTAGTCATATATATGATATGATGACAATCCAAATACTTAATCATATTATTCATGTAATATAATAGGATTAAAGGAATATATGATCATATAATAATATAACATTGTTTCAAATGACTTGTAATCATTTTATTATATGTTATAAGACAATGGTAGCCAAATATCCTAGAAAAATTTATGTAAACCGGTATGAGAAATAACCTCTCACACTGAAACTATCCAAGCCATGAGAGATAACTCCTCACAACGAAACTATCCAGGCCATGAGAGATAACCCCTCACACCTGACTAACCTTCATCTCATAGATCGTCTATGAGAACAAATCTATAGAGAAGAAAACTCTTATTCAAAATAAAAACACGAATCAGCAAACAGCAGCTGCCATGGAAGATATGAATAGCACAACACGGAGGTAGATGAACGGATGCATAGCGGAGATGTCAAAATTGTTGATATGATCGGAAAACACCTAAAAAAAAAAAAAACCCAAAATAGAAGGAGGAGGGTAGGAGTAGGGAGTAGAAAGGGAAAGAGAGAGGAAGAGGGAGTAGATCTACTCCTTCCTCCTCTCATATCTATCTTTGAGAATTTTTTTTCTAGTGCTGGCTGAGAGAGGGTTCCTGTTTGCCGCCTTTACGCCAAGCTAATTATATATAACATTCAATATTTTGGAAGCCTGCGTGCATGTTGAAATGCTGGGATTAATTTATTGTCCTTTGTTTGTTTGATGATTGTCGGCTGTTACTACAATATTTTTAAATTAAATAATTAATTTGTTTACTAAATTGTACTGCAAATTAACACCAAGCGCAGCTGGTTGATTCAATCTGTATAATCTATTAAGAGACTTCCAGACGGCCCCTTTGTTCGGCTGTTGGTGGATTTTTCTGTTCATTGTTATGCAATAATTAATGCATGAGAGACAAAGGCAGACTGATTATCTTATAATTAAATACAATCATATCAAGTCAATTAATACGATAAAGATGTGGTCCTAATTTTATTTTATTTATTTTATTTATTTATTTATTTTTATGAAAGATGTGGTCCTAATTAAGCACATTTATGAGTAATGGATCTAGGCCTCTAAGGCCAAACCACCCCTGCCAACAGTCGATTTTTTGCAATTAATTTTTGATAAACCACCGCCTATCCTTTAAGGATAAGCTTAATAAAAATTGATAAATTTAATCATTTAATTAATATTCTAAAACTCTTATCTTACGTGTGACCGTTCAAATTCAAAACCTCTACATTAGTTTTAAAATGAAATTACAAATTTTGTAATATGCTTTGTTACAAAATGATCCCTTCATATAAATTGCAATAATATTTTTTGAACAAAGTTCTTATAAAATTACAAATAAATACAAAAAATACAAAAAATAAAAAGGGTTGGGTTGGGTTGGGTTGGGGTGGGCAACTAACCGTACATTAGGGATAGTTCGATTATCTTAAAAATTGGTTCAGAGGGTGTTGGACCACCCCCACCCCAAACTATCAATTCTTAGATGGCCAACCAACCCTATCCCAAAGTAAAGTTGGCAATTCAAGATGATGTGTCGAATTAGTATATAGTCGACTCACAAGTTAATCCGAACAGAGCCAATTTAGTTAGAAATTCAAATCCATGAAAACGAATTCTCGTTGTCCTTTTAGGAAATGGTGGACCAAAACAGAGAGAAATGGGAGAGTTTTGATCAGTGCGTACTGTGAATTATTTCGGACTGTGATGCAATGATTGAGACATGAGGCAAGCAATTTCTGAGGCCCTTTTCTTAAGGAAAACTATAGGGAATCTTGGATTAGAATAAGACTAGCTAGTGGGTAGCTATTCCTTTGGATTGTTTCGTTTTACAAATATTATATTTGAATTTTTCTCAGATTTGTTCTAACAGGATCGAAAAGATATACCAAGAGTACCCTCTAGCAGATTTGAGTAGTCTCGGTCTTGATATCGTAAGATATTATCATCATATATGGCCTATATGCCTTATATACGATATTTATTGTATTTAATAAATAAATATAATATACGATATTACGGTTATATTAATTTAAATTACCGTTATAAAATTATTTAATTGATTTTAAAATCAATTAATAATATTGTTTCCTTGATAGTAGGAACAATACGGTGTTTATCATATTTGATGGTCCCTAACTTAACCTATAAATATATAGTTTGTGTACACCATCAGTACGGCAATACAGTAAGGCATATGTTAGATAACATTTTTCTTGTTCTTCAGATCTCCGTCAAAACGCTTGAGCAAAGATGGCTAGAGGTAAGCCTGAATCTTGTTTTTTTATTTTCCGTTGTGTATGTTAGTAGTGCATAATATGTTTTTATGTTTTAACATGTAGTATCAGAGCCACCTTTATGCTATTTTGCTCAGCATTAAGTTACATTGATCCTCAGTTTCTATGTTTATGGTTCACATATAGTTTTTACATCCGATTATTACACCTTTTTTGCAATATTGTTTATGTTCATTATTGTTTATGCAATATTGCAATATTATGGCTTTTGTACCGTGAAACTACTGTACACTTGCATTGTAATATGTTTTGTTGTTTCTTTCTTTCTTTCTCTGTAAAGTAGATTTGAAGTGAAACCAGTGTCACCACTAACGGATTCTCACATAGCAACACCGGCATTCGCCAATGAAAGACTGCATAAAGGTGAGCGAGTTCTACCGTAGGCAGTAGGAGGCAGCCCTTTTCGTGGCCGCCGTCGTTGTGTGAGATAGCGGTGGGGCTAAGGGCTGTGACAGTATTGGCGGCACTTCACAGGCCACCAGATACCTTAGTGAACGGCGACCCTTAAGGGTCGCCATGACCTGCTGAGCGGCAACCTCTCGTGGCCGCCGCATGAAGTTGCAAGGGGTGGCTATGCAACACTTAGTGTTTCATCAGGGCCATCGGTGTTTGACAGCAACGACGGCCCTATACGGGCTACCTGTCAACTGGTCGGTACAGCGGCATGATGCCGCCTACAATGGGCGGTGGCCCTTCATGGCAGGCGCATAGGGAAGAGGGTGGTGGCGCAGGGGAAAAAGAAATTTTGAGTAAGGGTTTCGACCCATTAAGGTTTCTAGGTCGAATATGTTTTCGGGTTGGGACTTAAAGTTTTCTGGTTAACTTTCCGGATAGGGTTTCAAACCCATAAGGATTTCGAGTCATAAGGTTTGGATTTCGGGTAGGGTTTTCTAACCCATATCTAGCCCAATTTTTGTTTATTCAAAAAAAAAAAGAAAAAAAAAAAACCATTTAAGTGGGCTGACCCGATTTGGGCCAGCACTATACAAAAACCCAAGAGCCCAACCCGACCCGATTTTACTTTAAATGCTTGACCTGGCCCAATTAAGTGGGTTGACCTAATTGGACCAACCCAATACAGTGGCCCATTTGGATTTTGTGAAAATAAAGAAAAATTGGGCTTAGGTGGGGATTTGAACTTGAAACCTTTGAGTTCATTAAGTGACAAGTTTCAAACCATTAAGCTAAGCCTAATTTTATGCTTTCAAACTAAGATTGTATTCCCTTTATTATTTACAGTGTGGTGTATTAAAATTATTATTTCTTTAATACATGATCTTGGATATATATTTGATTATTTAATTTATATCATTTATATATAAATTGCTTGATGCTTAGACCTAAGAATAATTAACAATACCATATATGCTCGTGTGTTTACAGTAATATCCAAGAATGCAATATCTAAAAAAGTTCTGGTTAGGAAAGTCGTGGGATTTAAGTGTGTCCAAGTGGACCCCCTCACTTTTTTGAGAACTCACCTGGTTGCACATTGAAAAATATTGTTTACCCCATTTAGGTATTGGTTTGTTATATTCCTAGGGCCATTTGTGGGCATCTATAAAGTTGTTAGATGTTAATGAAGTCGCAATTATTTTAATAATTTCGGGAGAGCCACAGCATCCCAATTTTTTTTAATAATAATTGCATCAGAATTATACACGTAATTATCATGATAATTTCAGGAGAGCCATAACATTCAATTTTTAATGATAATTACATCAGGATTACATATATGAACATTATAAAGAATTTTATTAGATGTTCATGAATTGCAGCATGATTATTATGATTTTGGGAGAGCCACAGCATCTCAATTTTATAATAATTGCATAAAGATCATACACATGAACTTTATATAGAAAAATTAACATCATCTTGTAATTAATTCATAAATTTAATTATCTATCCCCACATGAAAGGTTTTTTTTTTTTTCGGTTGCCCACAGGTATGAAGAATTTTATTTATCAATATTTAAATTTGTTTTTAGTCTTATTAATAAGGAGTAAATTTCATGCCTGATGCAACATTTGCCCACAGGTAGGTTGAAATTTACTATTTAAATTGTCATTGGCTAATTTAAAATAAAGTTACTTCATAGCATTAAATTTTCTTGGTGATTGAAGCTATTCCTATTTCTCTACATTTTGGTAGTTTTATGTTTCAATACTTTATGATAATATTTTTCTGATTAGAAAAAGATTAATATGCTTTTTCATTTGAGTGTTTTTAATCTCATTATAGGAATGAAGGATATTATAGCTTAGCTTAAGTCCCTAAAGATTGAGATTTTGAGTCATTATTGGTCTATTTCATTTTTTGAATTCTTTCTTCTAAATATGAAATTTTATATTGAGGCATACATAAAGATAATTGGTTAGTAAATAAACTTCTGACCATGTATGTTCAAGAATATGAGAGAATCCATAATGTGTTCACATGGTTTCATGTTAAAGGAAATACCAATAAATGTAATCATACCCAACAATTAAAGCATGAGAATAAGGTGCCAATAAAGTATTATGGCAATCAAGATACCTATTTCTCTTGCAATAAGGAAAATTAAGAGCATATAAAAAAAGATTGCATGAAGTATGAGAAATGACTTAAAATAAAGATAATCTCATTTATCTAATATGCCGTGAATCTCTTTTAGTGACTCATTCAAATATGTTGTGGATTGATTATAGTTTAACAATCCACATTGTTAACAAACGCAGAACACGTATTTTTCATAATTGGAGGTTGTTGGGATCTATAGGTTATTTTTGAAATTTTGTTATATTTTTTACCTCAAAAATGATTTATATTCCATAATCTTTTAGAAATTCATTTTCTAGTTTGGTTTGTTAAAAAATTTCAATTTTATTTTAAACTTGAAATTTTTCTTATTTTGGGTGAAATATTGGTTGATGGTCTATTTAAAGTCTATTTAAAATTGACCTATATCCCAACTTTTGAAACAAAATTATTTCTACATATTGATGTTGACATAAAGTGGAGTCTTTGTGAATTTAAAAATGCTCTTGTTATGACATTGGAAATTGAAATATATCTCCATACAGAAAATAAAAGTCAATAAATAATAATTTACTGACTTTGGTACTTGTATGAACTGTATAAGGGACAGCATACCAACAAGACCATTAAAGGTGCCGAAGAGAGCCTTTTGAAATTCTTGAGATCATGTACATTGAAATGTGTTGACCTTTTTCATACTTATTGCCTAAATTGTCAGAAATATTTTTATCTCTTTTAGTGATGACCATATAAGGTTTATGTATCTCTATCTTCTAAATGATAAGTCTGAGGTTTCAATACCTATAAAGAAGAAGAAGAGAAACAACATTAAGATCATAAAATCTGATATAAGCAAAGAGTAGTATAGTAGGTATACACAAAAGGAAACTGATTAGTAATACTAATCTGCTATTACCCTTATAGTGTAAAGCTTTGAAAACCGTTGTGTATATGTTGTCCTTAAGACACCTTTTATGAAATAGATGGAAGCCAAGTTTAAATTATTTACACATATGGGGTTGCCTTGCTAAAGATAGGATTTACAATCCTCCCCTAAGGAAATTAAATTCAAGGACAACCAGTGGATCTTTCATAGGCTATTCAATAAACTCCAAGGGGTTTTAGGTTTTATTATCCTTCGTATAATCTTAGAGTTATTGATTCCAGAATTTCTAGAGGATGTTAAACCTAGTGGGAGTGCTTATCCTTAACAGTTTTACTTAAAGGAAGCACGAGAGTTGACTGAGGCTCCTTCATATCAATGATGTTTGATTGTACTAATGAAAAATCAAATTGATTACCCTAAGCCATGATCAGCTTTAGAGCTGTCAACTCATGAAGAATAAGTTCGGTTTGAATCTACTTAGACTTTGCAAAATGCAGATGAAGTAGAATTAAAAAATCCTATAGAATAAGGAGATCAACAATCTCTAGTGATTATGTTGTATACATCAAGAGTATGATTTTGATGTTGGACCTAAGGATGATCCAAATTGTTTTCACAAGCCATCAGTGGAGATAACTCCACATTGTGGTTCAATGCCATGATGTAAGAGATAAATCCATGACTAAAAAGTCAAGCTAGACTTGCAACCAGTCCTTTTACTCATAAGGAAGGCATTGATTATCATGAAGCATTCTCTTCAATGTCTAAGAATAGTTCATTAATATAATCATAGCATTAGTAGCTCATTTTGACTTAGAGCTACATCAAATGGATGTGAAAACAACTTTCCTGAATGGAGATCTTAAGTAAAAGGTTTACATGAAACAACCAAAAGGTTTTATAAATAACAGTCAGAATGCTTGCAAATTAAATAATTCTATTTATGGGCTGTGGCAGATCTTTCATCAGTGGTATACTTTTTACATAGTTATTGCTTCGTTGTTTATTGAAAACCTTGTTAATTAGTATATATGTCTTAAGGTTAGTGGGAGTAAAGTAATATTTCTAGACCCATATGTAGATATTATTTTTTACAAGTGGTGATTTAGGTTTGCTATATGAAGTTCCTGTCACAAAACTTTGAAATGAAGGATTTGGGTGAAACTTCTTATGTCTTTGACATAGAGATTCACATAGACATAAATTAAAGAATATTAACATTGTCTCAGAAGGCCTACATTGAAAAGGTTTTGGAAAGATTAAGGATTAAGGATTTTGCACCTTCAGTGGCAATTAAAAGGGACTAATTCAATACAGATTAATGTCTCAAAAATGTATTGGAACAAGGGCAGATGAAAAGTGTTTTGTAAGCATCTGCATTATGCAACCTAATGCAAGCATATGCTTGCACTAAACTTAACAATTAGACTGACAGTAAGAATACTGGGTCAATAAAGTGCTGCAAATAAAGTCTTACGGTAAACGCAAGGAATCAAGAAGTACAACTTAACCTAAAAATAAATTTTCCATTTGGAGGTGGTTAGTTGTTCAGATTTGAGTTTTGCTGATTGTGTAGATAGTAAAAAGTCTACTTTAGGGTATATATTTTCTTATTGAGGGATATATCCTAGAGATGCAGTAAGCAGACTATAATTGCTACGTCTACCAAGAAAGCTAAAATTCTTGTATGCTGGGAATTTAGTACACAGACATGATGGATGAGACATTTTGTTAAAAGTCTCAATATTGCCGATTTTACAGTTAGACCATAAAGATACTCTGCGGTAATTCTACTATAGCTTTCTTTTATAAGAATAAAGAGTAGAAGCAGAAGTAAATCGACATTAAGTATCTCAGTACGAGAGATAACATTAAAAGACATAAAGGGTCTATTGAGCATATAAGTACTGAATTAATGATTGCGGATCCCATGACTACAAAGTTACCGGTAAAGAAAGTATAAAATTATGCGAAGTATATGAGACTCATTAATTCAATTTTTGCTTGGTTTTGTCTCTTTTTGGTCTATAGACATGAAGTTATTATAATAAAGATTTTGTGGACATTTATTTTATCCATGAGGATAAATAAAGTTGGACACGAATGACTTATATGAAGTTCATTCATAAAGCTTTACTATCCATATAGTACTCATGTAAGGAGTGTTTTACATTGTGATACATGGAAGAGACGCCCTAATTTTATAATGGTTTTTACCGCCATGATTCATGTGAAACATTTTTTATCTGAATGGGAGGATTCCATAAGTGATTGGCCAAACTAAAGAACCTAATACCATAAGGTCATGTGTCATTAAGGCCAAGTGGAAGAATGTAAGATATTATCTCCATATATGGCCTTTATGTCACACGTACGGTATTTATTATATTTAATAAATAAATATAATATAAGGTATTACGGTTATGATAATTTCTATTAATTTAAATTATCGTTATGGAATCGTTTAATTGATTTTAAAATCAATTAATAATATTATTTTCTTGATGGGAGGAACAATACGGTGTTTACCATATTTGAGAGTCACTGACCTAGCCTATAAAGGCATCATTCTGTTGTTGTCCAGGTTTTTTAACAGCTGTGGTCTGTTATAGTCTGAGTCTGTCTTTACATGAGTTTATTATCTTGCATAGTTTATTAGGGAATCGTTGTAACCCTAGACATTAGACTATTTGGTCTCTTTTATATATATTGGAAGGGATCTTTTATACAAAAAAATAAAAATAAAATGATAAGCCAACTAACTCTACCATTGTCCGTGACTGACTCAAGTCTAAGTAGAGCATTAAAGTGTTATGTTAGAGATCATATTTCTATTATGAAATTATCATATAATATTAATGTGGTAATCCCCAGAATCCCAATTAACAATTGGATTAGTTATTATTAAAATAAAAAATAATTAAAAAAAAGTATCAGAGAGTTGGTTGAGACGGTCACATCAGCATTGTCAGATAGTTGTAGGATAAAATATTAGACCCTCATCTTACCCCATCGCACTGGGCACATTGAATATATATATATATATATTAACAAGAGTTGATAGGCATCAACACATGAGGATATTGTAGTATATATAATTTCTCTTATATATTGTATTGGCAGTTATGGATAATTGAAAATGACAGTGCCCAAACACAAGCATTTTTTTTAAAATAAAAATAAAAATCTATTTTATTATTATTCCTATTAGACCAAACACACACAATTATGCAGAAAAACAGGCATTGGAGCGACCAAAAAGAGGCTCTTTTATATGCTTGAGAATGGCGTGGACCAAAACAAGATCATCCGTCCGCACCCATGTCACGTCCCCTTTACCCAAGTCTATTTGGAAACAACTTTGGAAACTCAAGCGAATCATCGTCTTCGTCCTTTATTTTTTTTTTTATTTTTTATTTATTTATTTTTTTGTGGAAAATGGTCTGGAATATCATTCCTACGAAGACCCGCATCTCCTATTCCATAGTTTCTTCTTCTTGGGAAACTTTATGTTCTTTTCCAACGGACTGACTTTTACATCTGTTTTTTTTTCTTGTCCTATTGCTCGTGTGATCTAGAGAAATTTTTTTTGCCAATGGATATTCTTGCTTTGCGTATTACTTCTCTAACAGATCGGTTTTCTATTATCTTGCATCCAGAGCAAATTGGGATTCCTCTATCAGATTCACATTTATTTCAGATTCACATCCAGAGTAATACCTGATGTGTATTGATATTTAAACGGGATAGTGTGACAAGTGATGCAGTGGGGTCATAAATAACATGCATATGATAATAGTATTGATCAGGGGATCCTTCATTTCAATGCAGTGAGGTCGTAAATAACATGCTTATGATAATAGTGTTAATCAAAGAATAAATGGAGAGGATTCATTTAGACCCGAACGCCGGCGCCCGCAACATATCTAAACGAAGCAGTATCAAATCTAATCCGGGCAAGACATCAGGCAATCAATATGAAATGGTGCATGAGTTGGTTCATTTACATGAACAACATGGAGCTCCTTAGTTCTTTAATTTTGCCTGCTTTCGTCCAAATGGGGATTCAATGGTCCACCGAATAAAGGTTGTCTCGACAAGCTGTACAAGAATATAGAGTTCATCTCCATCAGACACCAATCCAGGAAGTCATTCACAATCACATGGCCCAAGCAAAGCATCCGCTAGAGAGCCAAAGAATTATTCTTAATTCTATCACGTCCATTCTAGATTCGATTTTTCCAAACAAAAATTGGGACACTGAAGTAGGAGGATCAAAAGGTCAAAAGATGATGTCCAGACTCCAGAAGAACCAATTTGAGTCAAACACTCACTAATAAGGGCTTCACATATATATTAAAAATCTCAAGGACATAAAACACAAATAGGACAATAAGAACCCAAATGTTGTGGTACAAAATCGACTAATTTGAACAATAGTAATGACCATAGCCATAGCAGTAACCGGCTTCAAGTAATGCTATTGAGGCAAAGTCCATGCAATGTCTCTCTCTCTCTCTCTCTCTCTCTCTCTCTCTCTCTCTCCTCTCCTCTCCTCTCCTGTGTGTGTGGGGGGGCATGTCTTAAAACCTTTTCATATAAGCTCATTCAATTTATCGACGACGACGATCCATTTGTGCAAGTCAAGCCAAAGATCTGTACATGTTCAGAAGGTACATACCATCATAGTATAAACAACAAACACCAGATCAATGATTGCGCTGAATTTTGGTGAGACTAGATCCTGGATCCTTGATCCTTGCTATCTTCAGTGTTGCTTGACAGTGACAGCACTTTGTGAACAGAATCTACAAGTTTAACAGTTTCCTGGTCCAACTTTAGGGGATGCCTCCGCAAACTCTGCAAAACCTTCAACTTTCACATACTGCTAACCAGAGTTTTTCTCCCAGAATTAACAAATATAAGCAAGTGATGCGTACCTCAGAAGGCCACAAGCAATCACGTGCCTTACGAGGAATTATATGAATATGAGTCTGAAATTTCCATATAATATAGCAAAATTAGCAGAAAGTAATCGTTTCCCTAGGTGTACTTTAAAAGAAAACAAAAAGGCTTGAGAAAAGAGTAAAAACATTTGCCCCCTCAATGATAGGCAGTAGCTGTCCCGTTGCATTTGGTTGTGATAAGATCCATAAAAACTTCAACCTTCAACAGATGATATGTGATTACTTGAATATAAAAAAAAGAAAAAACAATAATTACTTACGTGAAATATAACTTGGCCAGCAGCTGCACCATTGTTAACTACTAAGTTGAATGAATCTGTATGAAAAGCTTCAAGTTAAGTTTTTACAGCGCTACAATATCACCGCAAATATTAGAAACAGATAATTATAGAAAATATGTAGGTATATTTGCAAAGCAGATGTATTGAACTGATCCAGCATCATGTACAGCTTAACAGAGGAAGAGAAAACAAGGGCTAGGAAGTGCAAGTACAGCTTAATGTTTTGAGGATCCAGGGGAAATGCAAACAGGTCCCCCCCCCCCAAAACCTAAAAAACAAACAATTTGTTATGAGGGAAAAAGTTACTTGAATGTTAGGAAGTGTCTTGGTTTTTTTTATTATTCTTATTTTTAAATTTCTTAACTTTTATAGAAATCTAAAATTGGCTGTCTACTACACAAAGCCTTGCATTTTAAAGCGTGCCCAAGTTAATATCCAAAAGATAGATGAATGCTCATGATAACCTACTTGCTTTTTAGCATAATATCATCGAGCACATTATACCATGATATGGACACTCACTATGAATAGCTATTTAGTTGCTTCATCAGACTCCTGCATAATTTTCGTAGTCTTAGAGAGCCAAACCCGAATTAATGAGAGGACCACTTTCACAAGGTTTTGTTTCAGTCAAAGCAAGTAGTACTGAAGCTGGAAAATGATACAAAATCTGCTTTTGAGACTAATGTTATAGGTGATATTTCATTAGGGATGGGGTGGGCAGCTAACTGTACATTAGGATAGTTCGATTATCCCAAAGATTGACTCAGAGGGTGCTCGACCATCTCCACCCCATGCGATCAATTCTAAGATGGCCAACCACCCCTATCCCAAAGTAAAGCTGGCAATTCAAGCTGACGTCTCGAGTTCGTATATAGTCAACTTACAATCCATGAAAACGAATTCCCGTTTTCCTTTTAGGAAATGGTGGACCAAAACAGAGAGAAATGGGAGAGTTTTGATCAGTGCGTACTGTGAATTATTTCGGACTGTGATGCAATGATTGAGACGTGAGGCAAGCAATTTTCTGAGGCCCTTTTCTTAAGGAAAACTGTTGGGAATCTGGATTAGAATAAGACTAGCTAACAGATTTGTTCTAACAGAATCGAGAAGATATACCAAGAGTACTCTCTAGCAGATTTGAGTAGTCTTAGTCTTGATATATGTTACGATGTTTTGAGTACAATCTTAATTATGTGTACCTAAGTGTTTAGGTACGGGAGTTGTTAGACATCGATGATCATTCTGATATACAACGGAATGATTTCTATCACTTTTCTTTTAAGCATATATCATTTATTTGCAAGCTGATTTTCAATATATGGTAAATTATTCATGAGGCTTGTATCATGGTACAGGCATGAAAAAGATGTTTCATTGTGATGGTATATATATTGCTACGATACTTAAGATTTTTAAATAATATTACATTATATATATCGTTAGATGCAACAAAATTTACCATGAACAATAAAATGCATTATAT
The DNA here is from genome assembly GCF_958979055.1 of Alnus glutinosa. NCBI lineage: Eukaryota > Viridiplantae > Streptophyta > Magnoliopsida > Fagales > Betulaceae > Alnus > Alnus glutinosa. The sequence goes on from NC_084895.1 coordinate 8,295,224, forward strand.
TCATAACGGCCACACGCGCATGTTAAAAGTCAAACTGGAGATAAATTTTTTCCTGATCAAATTGCACTAATAATATATAGGGAAACCCTATTTCCACTACAATTGTTTAGTCCACAAACTCATTATCTCACAAAAGAAAATGTCTTTTTCCAATCAAAGCCCAAGGATTGAGGGTCGACAGCAGTTACAGTCTTACATATATTTTTAAATGACATGATATTATGTATATTATTAGATATATCAAAATTGAACCTGGACGATAAAGTGCATTGTAATATTATGCATGTCAAGATTCAAAGGGAAGATATAATTTTGTTGTTGATCGATCAAATTATGATAATAATAGGTTACGTACAGGGATGAATAGTTTTTTTTAAAAAAAAAAAAAAAAAAAAAAAAGGGGTTAAGAGGGGTTGAATCAATAAGGGATAGAACAAAAGACTGTGTTGGACGCCGCCGAATGAGGAAGCCAGCTATGTGCTTGTTCATTTGCCTTTCGAGGAAGATGGGTAACGACAACTGGCCAGCGTTGCCTTTTCTCAAGCCAACATTAACAGTCAACCCAATCCGGTCAGAGATAGGCTGGCAAATGTCAGCTAAGTGGCCCTAAAAAAGGAGCTCGGCAACTCGGAAGCCTCCGATCCCTACGAGCCGGAGAAGAAGGAGGGTTGAATCTTGAAACTTAAATTGGGCCCGCCAATTTTCAGATTGGGTAACCTGAGATCCGAAAATGCTCCAAATTGAGTAACCTGTTTTCTTCACCGTTTGGATGAAATTGCTATTTAGAATAGCTGAATACATTAATAGGTCAAGATCTCCTCAAATTCTCTTCCAAAATTCTCTCAAATTCGGGCAGGTAATTATGAGAGAGCAATTATGAGACCCACCTGACCGGATAAGTAGTTGAGCAGCCTAATTTTTATTTGGTCAGAACTCAGGTGAGTCCCATAAGTGCTCTATCACAATCACCTGCTCAAATTCTTTTAAATTCACACAAAGAATTTGAGGGGATCCTTATCCGAATATGATATATAAAAGCAGTATGGGTAAGACCCGATAGAAAAATGCCACCAAGTCCAAGGCCTTCACTACTTGAGCTAACCCCATTGTTGAATTTTTCATATTTTCTTTAGGTGAACCTTTATTTTATACCTCCTATACACTTAAGATCTTTGCTTTTTCTAATAAACCATTATCACTTTTTTTTTTCTAGTCAAAATTTTATTACTTTTGTAGACCTCTTATATATATATATATATATATATATATATATATATATATATATATATATATATATATAAATATATAGACTCAAGGTCTCCCAAGACCTTTAATACTAGTTAATTAAAAGGGAAAAGTTGTAACTTACATAAGCTTTTTTGAGCCGGGCTGTGACATTGGTAGAAAAACATAGGGGGGCATAGATGTTGTAGATATTAATGTTGTCAATATTCGGGTCAGCTGCATCAGTGGCTGCATTGCACTCACTTGACCGATTTTCATTTTTCAGTGAGAAATCACAGTATTTTTGTATTTGAAACACAACTTTGTCTGGAATAAGTGCATGTGTTGCATAGTAATCGTACATTCCTCGTTCATCAGTTTCATCATTGATTACTGCATTTCCAATCTGCAACATGTTGCACAAATTAGCTTTTGAATCAACACTTGTAAAAATAAATAAAGTAAGAATTGCTTTTTACTGTCACGTCATTTCAGTTGTATAACAGATGTATAACAATTTCTTAAATAGCGTACTATTTAAATGTTACAAACTTTTCAATATATGATTTTATAAAATAAGAAGAAAAAAAAAATAATTGTAAACATCCACTTTCATCTAGTCGACACTTTTGCACCATCCAACGTGGGCAAGGTAGTGCATCAACACTAGCCCAAAGAGAGCAAACGCTTCGATGGTCCATGCATAGAACAAGCCTTTTTATTTTGAAAGGTAGGTAAGGAGAAATTCTTTCAATTCGACCTATATTCTTAAAGCATTTGATTTTCACATATAGTTTCAGATCTTTAAAGCCTGTTATTACGGCTTGCACTTTAAAAATACACATGCTCTAAAGATCCATATCAATTCTATATACTTGATGGAAGAAATTTCATTTAATTCGATTTGACGAAAAAAAAAAAAAAAACACTCATTTCCTTTTGTTTATCTATTTATTCATGGATCCGAAATTTTAAATCTCCAACAATTTGTTGTTTGAATTGCTACCTATCCCAATAAATGAACGAGCTGTATGGCACTTGGTTGAACAAATGGGTCCCTAAAGACTATTATATTTACTATTCAAACTACTAACAATTTAGACAACAAAATTACGGACCCCTTGGCATCATTGTCACTATCAACAGATGTAGCACAGGAAGTGGGTAATGGGCTGAATGTGACCCAGATGGACCAGAGATTAGCCCAATTTGTTCATATATTTCTGGTGCCAAATAATGACGGCTGAAACAAAATGATGACAAACTAGAAGGCATAAAACAAAAGAAACAGAAGCCCAATTTTTGCACTAACGATAAATTCTATTCGTTAATATACAAGAAGAAAGAACGCGCGTATTGAGTTAATAAGCCCATTGTTCATGTTGTTTTAGCATGTGAAAATGTAGTTTTCCCATCAAATCAATAGCATTTCACACATCATGAAGCCAAAGCAATAATGTGGCACACCATAAAGTTAGCTTGAGATGTAGAATATATATATATATATATATATATATATATATATATATATATATATATATATAGCCGGAGTTAGCATTTGAAATTTGGGGGGCTAAATTAAAAAAAACAAAAAAAAAAAAAACAAAAAAAACAAAAAAAAAAAAAACAAAAGAAAAAAAGAAAAAGTAAAATATAAAAAATTTAGGGGTAAAATTTATATGTATGTATGTATGTATGTATGTATGTATATATAATTTGATTAGTTTGATTAGTTTTTTTGGGGTTATAGAGCAAATGTGGTTTAACATATTTCTTAGGTTGTTACAAATTAAATGGTATTTGAGTAACCTAGTAACACTATGTAGCATTGAGATACTGCATGCACAATGACGAGTACATTAGGAATTTGAGTGGGAGAGTTTGCGTCGCCTTATAAAGTTAGAGTTATAATTCAAATGTAACTAGCATTTTTTCAAGATTGTTACAAACTCACTACTACACTATTGCCTAAAGGCAAAAAAGGGTTGGTTCGGTATGCCTAATATTGTCATGAGTTTAGGTCCACTTCTACAAGGTTGAACCAAGTGTAAGGTTCATATAATTTTCTTTGTTAATGTTAAATTACTGGTTATTTGATGTAGGTACGATTATATTTTTTATTTTTATTTCTTTATTGCAATCTTTATTTTTATTTCCTAACTCTAACTCGTAACTCATAACTCATTGTCTACCAACCAAGGTGTACCTACGGTTTTTTGGTTTAGTTACAAATAACTCCAACCTTTGATGAAAGTTGTTTTTCTTGGTTAAACTATTTATTTGCTTTATCCGCTTTCAGTGGAAGAAGCCCGTGCATTCACGCTAGGTCTCTCACACGCGCATAAGAATAAACCCTTTCCCCCCCCCCCCCCCCCCTTCACTTGGTATAACTCATGCCTCTTACCCAGGAGTCCTGAGCAATACCTGCACTCGTCCCCCCAAGGGGGGAGTATGATACGTTCACTCAGTATGCTACTTGTCTTGGATGCCCTCCTCGCCTCTGCTTTTGGTGCGACGGCGGGAGGGCTCGGGGGACAAGTAGCTAGTTCGCTCACTCATTAATCGCTTCACTTCGCTTACTCCCTCATGCCTCTCCTCACTAAAAAATACTGAAACTTTGCCTATATAAAGACATATTTGTATTATTTTAGAATCAAGTTTTGAAGTATCAAATAAATTTAAATATTTCAAAGTTATTTATTTGTTTACTTATTTGAAGAAATTAAGGTCTTTCTCTTTCTTATTTTTTATTTTCTCTTTCTGAATTCTCTTTTCAATCTTTAATTCTTAGTTTTTGCATTAGTAAAACAATCTTAGTTTTGCCCCGCATCATTATCTTAAAAGTTTATATTGATAAAAAAAAAAAAAAATTATAAATTTAATTATATTTTATTAATACAAAAGTTTAAGAGAAAGAGAAGGCAAAGGGAAGCAACAATGAGTAATATAACTAACTTCCAAGTCAATTAATTTCCATGATTTCTTCATGTTGAAAAGCTAAGCTAACCACTTTCGAGTAATGATTACTAATTATTTGCTATAGAACTTGAACTTTCCAATTATTGGCCTATGTGGAGAGAGAGAGAGAGAGATAGAGAGAGAGACTTACAATGATCCCCTTGAGGTTGATAATGGTCCTATTAGCCTTCTTGTTGTGATGAAGAATGGTGTGTGCAAGTTGAGGAACATAATGCTCAGCATAACTTTCTCCAAAAATATAAAAAGGTCGATTCTTGTACTCAAAAAATCTCTCTAGCCAATTCATCAAAAACAAATAATTATCTGCTGCAGTGATTCTGTCCCCCATTTTATCATAATCCGATGTCGAATTGGAGTAAGAATATCCTACCCCAGCAGGTGACTTAAGGAACAGAACAATAGCAGTTGAAGAGAAAATTCCAAAACAAAAATTAGAATATAATTGAAACCAAAGAAGAAAAGAAAATCTAAACTCTCCATATTTTTCATTAAAAATAACACAACAAATGTCACTAAATAAATTTACCATAATTCCAAGAAAATTTGTTTTTGAAAAGTGTTTTGCCATCGCTACCCACACGAAATGGACCCAGCTCTTGCATTGCTCCATATGCAAGAGATGAACAACCTGGGCCTATACAGACAATAATTAAGCAAGGTTAATCATCAAATTATAACATAGATTATTAAAAATACAAGTTGGTAAAAAATTGTTAAACAAATGCTAAAGAGACAATTGTTTTATAATTTTTTTTTTTTTTTACATTTATTTTTTTCACGTGCCAGTATATAATTGAATGGTGCTAAAAGGTATTAAACGCTTACATACAACTTTTAGCTCCAATTACATATTCCCACGTGTCAAAATTTGTTCCAACGACAAGTTTAGTAGTAGTGGTATTAAATGCATGCACTTATAACAACTAACAAATTAAAGTAACAATAGTTTAGAAAAAAGTTTCTAATATATTTTGAATATTTTGTATTAATTTTCTGTTTTCTTTATTATTGTATTTATTATATCAGCTTCATTCCACTATATAGATTTATTAGGCATGAAATCTACATATTATTGACGAAAGAGGTCACCATATAAGTCTAAATGCATGCATGTTAACGTTGACAATGCTAGAGAAAAAAATATATATATTAATATATAATTTGACACAAGTTATTTCTACCTATTTTAAAATCAAAATATATGATAGAGTAAAAATAGATGAGGGAATAATTAATACTCCAATATATATGTGTGTGTGTGTGTTTCCCTCCAATTAAATTTCTCGCATTCAGTTTGTTATATTAATCAATTTAATTTCACGGACGTTTTTAAAACATATGTCTAAATTGTCGGAATTTTCTCCGACCAATTTTGAGGATAGCTAAATATTGTTCTCATTGAGTCTACTCCAAGGAAATTAAGGAGAGAAAACTTGGAATGAGGAACATGCAAAGGTGTGGCGTCACTTCTAGAGGAGAGAGAGATAGAGAAAGTATATATATAGGTAAGACTTCTACATCAATGGTGAACATATCAAGAGTTCTAGGGCAGGTTCTAAGTTCTATGATTTTTTTTTTTTTTTTTTTTTTTTTTTTTTTTTTTTTTTTTTTTTTTTTTTTTTTGCAACTATCTTTCTTTGTCTCCCTTAACAAAACAGGAAACCCCTTTAAAAAAAAAAAAAAAAAAAAAAAAAAAAAAAAAAAAAAAAAAGAACAAATTACAAACGTTTTATTTGAATAAAGTAACATAACATTTATTGTAGACTGTATTATATATGATTAATGTATACCTCCATTCAGCCAAAGAAGAAGAGGCAATGTATCCTTATACTACTGAGCTTCGACAAGGTAGTAATAGAGCGTGCGACCGACGGCTTTATTCACAGTGCATGACATAACCACCGTAGTGAGAGAATTTCACGGAGGGTTGACCTGGCCATGCCTTAATCTAATCTCTCTCTTTCAATCCCTGCTGAGGAAGAACATTGGTTTGATCGATAACAAGGTCAGTTGCTTGGAAAAGGCTTGTGTCTAGACCAAAATTTGGCTTCAAAATGGCTTGTAGAGATGGTGTAAGCCTTGCTCTTTCATCCTCCCATGAGTTTGAGCCACAAAGCATAACAGAATGAAAAAGATTAAAAGAACCCAACAAAAAGGCTTACTTTCCATTGTTCTTTGTGTAAGAAAAATAGAAATGAGAAAGGCAATGAGTTTAGATCTAAGCTAGATTATTGTTTGTATATATGGTAGAAGAAAGTGTTAGAACAATGTATATATAAATAGGATCCGGCTTCTATGCGGTAGTGACAACTACTGCATAGATGCTGTGAAAGTTTTAAACGGTCCAGATGTAGTGAAAGTTTTAAGCGGCCCAGATGGAGTTTATATTTTTTCCCGTCACTTCACACCGTTCTATAGCAAAACACACCTGATTTTGTTTTTCTTTCTCTCTTTGTTTTTGGTAAACGTTCTCATCATCCCAACTCCTCCGCACCACCACCACCACCACCATTTTCCTCTCCCCCATCAAATCTTCACCGTTCATCCCCAACAATATTCCTCTATCCACTCTCTGCTTCCTCTCCGCTGCCCGGCGACACCCGTCCCGACCCAAGACCGTAGACATCGGCGCCCGGGCCAGGCAGCTCGGCTGGGTTCGCGCCGGTTCACCTGGGTTCAAACGCGTTCAAGTAGGCGAGTGTTTTGCTGGCCCTGTTTGCCGGTGGGGATGGGTACAGAGTGGAAGAGAATGGGTGTCTGATGCTCGGGTGTCAAATGTGTTTTGCTGAGCTGGGTGGGTTAACCCTGACACGGACTGGGCGAGACCCACCTCTGTCCTTCTTTGTGTCTCCCCCTTCTTCTTCTTCTTCTTCTTCTTTGAAACCTCTCTCTCCCTGCCTTTCCTTTTTGGGTGGAATTTTTTTTTGTAATTTCCAGGGTGAATCAAAAATGTTTATGTATCAACTATATATAGCTTTTGCGGTAATAAGAATTTTCAAGAACTTTCTCTTATATGAATCGGTCAGGCTGCCGCATGGAGCAAGCAAAAGCTGAAGCTCCATCCATTTGAATCCTCCTAAGTTTCTGCAGGTTTTTGCTGCAATTGGCAGAACATAGAGATATGGAGAAAAATGAGAATGTGGTTATTGCGAAAAATGAGATATGGCAAAAACCAAAGAGAAAAAGAATAAAAAAAAACCAGGTTTGGTTTGCGATAGAACGGTGTGAAGTGACGGAACGAGTAAAAACTCCATCTGGCCGTTTAAAACTTTCACAACATCTATGCAGTAGTTTTCACTACTACCGCATACAAGTGGGATCCATATAAATATATATCTGTTAGAATATATTTTTCTTATATTCTATATTTGGTTGATATTAAAATATTCTCTATTTATGGTTAATTATAATGAAATATTGGAATTGTAATGATTACAATACTTGTGTTCTTTTTTCTCTTGCTTTTCTGTATATTCAATATTTCATTATAATTAATTGTAAATAGAGAATATTTCAATATTTCAAAATCAACTAAATATAGAATATATTAAAAAAATTAATATGTTTTTCTTATATTCTTATTCTATATATATATATATATATATCTTTCAACAACGTGAAGGGTTAGTGTTTTTTCTGAGTCTGATAACTATTAATGGCATGGGCCAAATTGGTAGTCAAGAGTTTGTATCTTTGCCACCAATCATGTTCTGCCATGTGAGTAATGTAAAGTATGTGCTTGTTTCATTAATTGTTAACACATGGAATTAATGTTCAGATTCCAACCTCACCGGCCGTCACCTTCCTTTTGGGTCAAGGGTTGCCCGTAAAATCGGGATTTTGTTGTTAATACATACCGTAGAAATTGGAATTATCTTCTACTACTACTATTATTATTATTATTATTATTATTATTATTATTGTTATTATTATTATTATTATTAAGATAAATAAGGAGGATAAAACTATGAGCCTTTTGTGCAGGGATGGAGCCGAAACTCTTAAAGCAAAAGTTAGCAGTAAAAAAAAATGGTTGGTAAGAATCAATAAGCTAAATTTTTATTTTTCACCTTATAATTTTTATTTTTTTCATTTTAGAATTGAGGAGGGTATAGCCTATATCACCCCTCAATCCGTCTTTGCTTTGGTGAAATCTTTTGGTGAGCAATAAGACAATGCAATATGATAATTTTCTTTCCTATTTTTATGCCAAGCTAATTCTATATGATATTCAATATTTTGAAATCATCCATGCATATTGAAAAGCTGGGATTAATTTATTGTTGAACTAATAAACTTGTTTCAAAGTGTATTTGAGAATTCTCTATATTACTAAACGCGTCATTTAACAAATATGCTTTAATCAACATATCGGATTTTGCAAATATCCTCACACGACTCACAATCTCACGCAAATCAATGTTTTGGTCAACACTACGTAACTCAACCTTTATTATTTAAAATGTGTGTTTTGTCATGTACTACTCGAAACACATGCATCAATTGTAAAATTGTATTGTCTTCCTTCTTCGTGATTCTAACCTAATTTCTACGTCTTTGAAAGACTGAACCGTAAAGGATTGAAAGCCTGAAATAGTAATGGTTCGTTTGGGTGTTGAATTTTTTAAATAAGAATAATATTTTGAATCTGTTTGCAGATTTTGAGGCAATGAAAATGTGTTTAGATGTTGAATAGAATTCAGATTCTTTTTGAATTTGTGTTTGAGTGTTGAATAAGGAAATTTGAAAATTAGAATATTTAAATTCGGGTTTTTATTCGGGTTGGATGTGGGTTTCCGGGTTTGTAAACCCGATTAGAATATTGAATAATATTCAAACCAAACAAACCTTAAGTAACCTAAAGCTCTGAAAGACTGGAAAGCTTTGCCGGTAATATTATTGCCCCTTGATGAGTTAGTGAGGGTGGACAAGCAGAATATCCAGAGGAGTTTAATTGGGTTAAGGGAACTTGTCAGGGGTTGAAAGGGGGCAAAACAGTGTATTTTAGACCCTAAATATTTTGGCGCGAAATTTTCACTAGAGCACTATTTCCCGCTTCACCTTTCATCAAGACGGGCAATTTTGGACAAGTTATAAGCGCTCGAGCACACAACAGAAGGGCTCGAGCACAACAACGCTCATGTGCACATCCAGAAGATCGAGCATAGGAATCCCACCACAGATCGCCGAAACTGCTCCAAAAAAAAAAAAGCATAGAACCTACCGGAACTGCTCCTGTCCAACATAGATCGTCGAAACTGCTCCAATAGCTGGTATAGAACCTGCCGACACCCACCAAGAATCTGACCTGAAACCCAGCACCCACCAAAAACTGCCGCTAACAACACGAAATTGACCAGAAACCTAGCACCCACTAGAAACCCATTGGAAATCCAGCAGAAACTGCTGACAGTCACCAAACTCCAGAAACTGCCAACTACCCAGGAAATTACCCAAAAAAAAAAAAAAAAAAAACCCTCCAAAAGCCTAAAGTAACACTTTGCCGCTTACTGACAAAGTTCACCACTATTTGATTTATTTAGATGAGGGCTCTGATACCATGTCAATTGGATTGAATACCTCTCTTTGTGAGGGTTGTCGTATTATATAGAAAATAAACCATTATTACCATGCTGAATATCAATAATTACATGATTATAGGAAACCAAATAAGGCCACTATCATCGACCTATAATTATAAAATATCTACAACTATCATTAAGGCTAAATATAAGCTGAATAAAATATATGCTAGTTGTATCTAACTAACAGTTATTACTGGTGACGTATTAGCAGTGACCAAAAAGTTGATGCTAATATTAATGATTTTGTATATTAGCGTCAACTATTGGCAGCGACTTTGCTTTCGCCGCTAATAATCGATTATGGGCAACCACTTTGAGGGTGCTGCTAAAAAGTTTGACACTAATGAAGCAGATTCTTATGATGAGGCTTTGGTGGAGGAGGCTTTGTTTACAGAGGATATTGCAAAAATTGAAAGTTTGAGAAACCTTACAAATTGTTTGTTAATTATAGGGGATCGACTATATATACTTTTTATAACAAAAAAAAAAAAAAAAAAAAAAGAAGCAAATTTCGGTTTTTCTCTAATTAAGTAGAAACTTGCTACTTTCTTTATAAATCATGGTAGCTAGATGAAACCAAGCAAATGTACAATAAAATTAGCACCGAAAAGGCAAGGAAGCTTAAGATAAAATGAAATCAGTTAGGATCTTTTAGTGTTTGGAAGAGGTGTGCCATCAAGGAAGTGCTTGATCAAAGAAAGTCCTCTGGCTGGCTGGAAGCTTGGCACTTGATGCCCTGCGTCTCTCACTGTCGCAAATGTTAGGTCTCCCTCATACACTTCTGTGTACCCACCAACCTGTGACACAAACCCAATCATTGAAGAAATTAATTAACTATATATGCTAAGAAAAGAAATAGACAAAATAGAAGTAATTAATCTATACCTCTCCCATGAGGAACCAAGGATGCCAATCAGTCTTCACAGGAAGCTTCAATTTGTCTAGAGAGTACTTTGTTGAAGTAACAGGAACCCTTCCATCAGTGTCGCCGCTGCATTTCATCCAATACATCATTTCAGTAGTATAAGAGTTTACTAAATAGCATTACTCAATTATGCACCCACAAACTGTTGAACAATAGCAACAACGACAACAACATTTAGAAAATATAAATGATAATGACAATTAATGAAGTTTTATTTACCTAAAAACCCAAACTCTGAGACCATTGGCCATGAACTCCTGAAGAAGGGGAATGATGGTTGAAGGGCTATCTAACCAGTTACGAATGATATCACTGCATGGCTCCCAGTCATGTGTAAGTTTAGTTACATTGGCATGAATGGCTGCTTGAACATCAGGCCGGTTCAGATAAGCATACACATAATAGTTGCTACATGGATCAAAATTTAGTATCTGCACAACAAAAAATAATTAATCCAACTTTTATTTTGATTTTTTCCAGAGCATATATATGTCATTTAATGATTTAAATAAGATAAGTTTACTTCATTTTACCAAAAAAAAAAAAAAGACAACATATAAAACTTTTGAGGCCTAAGTTCATCACGTCTTTCTGAAAATAAAAATTAAAATAAAATAAAAATAAAATTACTATACTAAATCCTATTTTAAGATCAATGCATCATAACGATATAGCTAGTGCATTACATTACCCTATTCAAAGAAAATCTTACTATAATAACTTTTTTGTTTTTAGCTAAGTCAAATTTTTGGTACACATTTTAATTAAGAACTGTTTGGATCCTAGGGAAGCATATCATAAAGGAAAGATACCCCGAGCCCGAAATTAGGGTCTCTATTCAATCTTGTTCTTAAGACCATCACTTACTTCTTTCTTTTGTTTCTTTTTTTTTTTTTAATAATAAAAAAATTCCCTTCATTTCTTCTCATTCTTTACAAACCAAAATGGAGGATATATCTATATATCTATATTTTCTTTACAAACCAAAATGGAGCATATTTTCTTTAGGTGAATCTTTTTTATACCTCCTATACACTTAAGATCTCTCCTTCTTCTAATAAACCATTATCACTTTTTTTTTTCCTAGTCAAAATTTTATTACTTTTGTAAACCTGATATATATATATATATATATATATATATATATATATATATATATATATATTTAGTGTCTCTCCTAGATCTTTAATACTTGTTAATTAAAAGAGAGAAACTGTCACTTACAGAAGCTTTTTTGGGCCGGGCTGTGACATTGGTAGAAAAACAGAGGGGAGCATAGATGTTGTAGATATTAATGTTGCCAATATTCAGGGCATTAGTGGCTGCATAGCACTCACTTGACTGATTGCCAGCTTTGGGTGAGAAATCACAGTATTTTTGTATTTGAGACACAAGTCTGTCCGGAACAAGTGCATGTGTTGCAAAGTAATCATACATTCCTCGTTCATCTGTTTCATCATTGATTATTGCATTTCCAATCTGCAATATGTTGAACCTATTAGCTTTTGAATCAGCACTTGTAAAAATAAAATAATTAAGAGTTGATTTTTACTGTCACATCATTTTAGTTGTATAACATATGTATAAAAATCTTTTAAATAGCGTAGTATTTAAAAGTGACAATCTTTTCAATATATGATTTTATAAAATGAGAAAATACAAATTAGTTGTAAACTTCCACTTTCTTCTAGTTGACACTTTTGCACCATCCAATGTGGGCAAGGCAGTGCGTCAACACTAGCCCAAAGAGAGCAAAAGCTTCCATGGTCCATGCACGGAACAAGCCTTTTTCTTTTGGAAGGTAGGTAGGAGGAAATTTTTTCAATTCGATGTATATTCTTAAAGCATGTGATTTTTACATTCAGTTTCAGAACAATTGATATTTATCCTTAAAGCATGTTATTCTCACATGCACATTAAAAATACACATGCTCTAAAGATTTTTATAAATTTTATATACTCGGTGGAAGAAATTTCATTTAACTCAGTTTGACAAAAAAAAAAAAAATCTCGTTTCCTTTTTGTTTATCTATTTATTCATGGATCCGAAATTCCAAATCTTTAACAATTTGTTGTTCGAATTCCTACCTATCCAATAAGTGGACGGGCTGTAGACACTTATTTGAATAGATGGATCCTTAAAGACTATTATATTTACTATTTATATTACTAACAATTGAGACAACAAAATTACTACCCCTCGGAATCGTTGTCGCTATCAACAAATTAATGTAGCAGAGGAAGTGGGTGATGGCATGGGCTGAATGTGACCCAGATGGACCAGAGATTCCAATTTGTTAATATATTTCTGGTGCCAAATAATGATGGCTGAAACAAAATGACGACAAACTAGAAGGCTATCAACAATTTTGCACCACTGGAAGTGGTCAGTGGACCAGCAGAAGCCTAATTTTCGCACTAACGATAAATTCTATTCCTTAATATATACATGTGAAAAGTACTTTATGGGGGTGCCAATAACGTGTAGCCCCCCAACACTCGTAGAGGAAGTGGAGCAATTAAGCTCCTTGTTAATTAAACCCTCTTCCGGGTTTTCTGTGGTGCTCAGGCATGCATGTTATATTTGGATTGTTGATGTCTGTTTTCTTCTTTTGAATGGCATGGGTGGTTGTCTAAAACATAAGTTTAAGCTTCAAAGAGGGGAAAGGAAAAATTGTTGCAAGATGTGATCATTTAACTTCATTTAAGAAAGAACTTTTTGAGTTGACTGCCATTGTTCGATCATCATGTTTTAGCATGTGAAAAGTAGTTTTCCCATCAAATCAATTGCATTTTACACATCATGAAGCCAAAGTAATAATGTGCATGACTCTGTAAAGTAATTAGTTTCAGATCGATCCAGAAAATCATATATATATATATATACGCTAACCACATTTGCGCTATAACTTCAAAAGGACTAATCAAGACATATATATATATATATATATGTCTTGATTAGTCCTTTTGAAGTTATAGCGCTATATATGTCTTGATTAGTCCTTTTGAAGTTATAGCGCAAATGTGGTTAGTGTATTTCCGTTGTTACAAAAGGTATTTTAGTAACCTAGTAACACTGTAGTGTTGAGGCATTGCATGCAGGACCTTAATTGACAAGGACGTTAATTAAGAATTTGAGAAGAGAGTTTGTGTCACCTTATAAAGTTAATCCTACATTTAGAAGATAAATTTCCCACATGAAATGGGCGAATTATAAATTTAAGGAATAACTTGACTTATCATTTTAGAGTTATAATTCAAAAGTAACAGCATTTTTCCTAGATTGTTACAAACCCACTAGCTACTACGTTATTTCCTAAAGGCAAAAAAGGGCTGGTTTTGTACGTCTAATATTATCATGGGTTTTGGTCCACTTCTACGGTCACACCAAGTGTAAGGTTCATATAATTTTCTTTGTTAACGTTAAATTATCGGTTATTTGATTCATCTACGGTTATGTTTTGTATTTTTATTTATTTTTTTTTTTCCAAGTATTCTGCTTAGAAAATACTCAAAATTTTCTTATATAAAGACATGTTCGTATTATTTTAGAATCAAGTTTTAAAGTATCAATTAAATTTAAATCTTTCAGAGTTATTTCTCCTGTTTGCTTATTTGAGAAAATTATGGTATTTCTCTTTCCTATTTGTTATTTTCTCTCTTCCTGAATTCTCTTTTCAATATTTAATTCTTAGTTTTTGCGCTGTGAGAACAATCTTAGTTCTGCCTTGTGTCATTATCTTAGAAGTTCAAATTGATAAAAAAAAAAATTATAAATTTAATTAAATTTTATTAATATGAAAATTTAAGAGAAAGAAAAGAAAAAGGGAAGCAACAATGAGTAATATAACTATAGTTAGCTAACTTCCAAGTTAATTAATTTTCATGCTTTCTTCGTGTTGAAAAGCTAAGCTAACCACTTTCAAGTTATGATTTCTAATTATTTGCTATAGAACTTGAACTTTCCAATTATTGGCATATGTGGAGAGAGAGAGAGAGAGAGTTACAATGATTCCCTTGAGGTTGATAATGGTCCTATTAGCCTTCTTGTTGTGATGAAGAATGGTGTGTGCAAGTTGAGGAACATAATGCCCAGCATAACTTTCTCCAGAAATATAAAAAGGACGATTCTTGTACTCAGGAAATCTCTCTAGCCAATTCACCAAAAACAAATAATTATCTGCTGCGGTAATTCTGTCCCCCATTTTATCATAATCCGATGTCGTATTGGAGTAAGAATATCCTACCCCAGCAGGTGACTCAAGGAACAGAACATTAGCAGCTGAAGAGAAAATTCCAAAACAAAAATTAGAATTGAAACCAGAGAAGAAAAGAAAAATCTAAACTCTCCATATTTTTCATTAAAAATAATACAACAAATGTCATTAAATAAATTTACCATAATTCCAAGAAAAATTATTTTTGAAAAGTGTTTTGCCATCGCTAAGCACACGAAATGGACCTAGCTCTTGCATTGCTCCATATGCAAGAGATGAACAACCTGGGCCTGTACAGACAATAATTAAGCAAGGTTAATCATCAAGGAAATTAAGGAGAGAAAATTTGGAATGAGGAGAGGGAGAGATAGAGATAGAGAAAGTAGGTAAGGCTTCTACGTCAATGGTCAACATATCAAGAGTTCTAGGCCAGGTTCGTTCTAGGATTTTTTATGTTTTTTTTTTTTCTTCATCCCAACCATCTTTCTTTGTCTCTCTTAAAAATGGTAACCCCTAAAATAAAAAAAAAATAAAAAAAAAATCCCAACATAAATATATATAAAAGGAAAAAATTACAGGTGTTTTATTTGAGCAAAGTGACATGACATTGTAGACTGTATTATATATGTATACCTCCATTGAGCCAAAGAAGAAGAGGCAATGTATCCTTATACTGCTGAGCTTCCGCGAGGTAGTAATAGAGCGCGCGACCGGCGATTTTATTCACGGTGACGTAACCACCGTACTGAGAGAATTTCACGGGGGGTTGTCCCGGCCATGCCTTAATCCAATCTCTCTCTTTCAAGCCTTGCTGAGGAAGAACATTAGTTTGATCGACGACAAGGTCAGCTGCCTGAAAAAGACTTGTGTTGAGACCAAAATTTGGCTTCGAAATGGCCTTGTAGAGATGGTGTAACCCTTGTTCTTTCATCCTCCCATGAGTTTGACCCACAAAGCATGAGAGAATGAAAAAGGCTAAAAGAACCCAACAAAAAGGCTTACTTTCCATTGTACTTTGTTTCTCCTTTCTCTAGCTCTATAGAAAAAGAGGAAGAAAAGGAAAAAAAAGGAGAACGGCAATGGGTTGAGATCCAAGCTAAATTATTGTTTGTATATATAGTAGAAGGAAAGTGTGTTTTAAGGGTATATATATAAATATATAAGTTAGAATATATTTTTCATATATTCTATATGTGATTGATATTAAAATATTATCTTTTATGGTTACTTATAATGAAATATTAATGGGATTATAATGATTATCGTACTTGTATTTACTTGTACTCTTTTCTCTCTTGCTTTTCCGAATATAACAAAAATGTAATATATATATATATATATATATATCTTTCAACAACAACCGAGAAGGGTTAAAAAAAAAAAAAACAAAACAAAAAGGAGGAAAAAATCTGATAATTATTAATGGCATGGACCAAATTGGAAATCAAAAGTTTGTGCCTTTAATTTGCCACCAATCATGTTCTGCCATGTGAATGATGTGAGTAGTGTAAAGTATGTGCTTGTTTCATTAATTATTAACACATGGAAGTAATGTTCAGATTCCAACCTCGCCAGTTGGCACATTCCTCTTGGGTCTAGCATTGCCCGTAAAATCGGGATTGTGTTGATAATACGTACCTTAGAAATTGGAATTATCAACTATTATTATTATTATTATGATAAATAAGGAAGATAAAACTTCGAGTCTTCGGTGCATGTTGGAGGTGTAAACGAGCTAAGTCACTCGTGAGCTTATTCGGGATCGGCTCGATTTAAACTCGACTCGTGCTCGAATCGATTATTAAATGAACTGTTCGCAAGTCGATCCTTATACGAGCGGGTTCACGAGCTTTAATCAAATCGAGCAATATATATATATTATATTAATTTGTTAATATATATAACTTATTTTTATAATATAGTATATTAATAAACAATATACTAATGTAAGTATAAATTAAATAACAAATAACAGTAGTCATTAGTCAGTATATATTAATTGGTTATAATTTATTAGTTATATGTATAAAAAATAGTAAAAATGAATAGTATCAATATTTAATTATTAGTCATATATATGATATGATGACAATCCAAATACTTAATTATATTATTCATGTAATATAATAGGATTAAAGGAATATATGATCATATAATAATATAACATTGTGTCAAATGACATGTAATCATTTTAATATATGTTATAAGACAATGGTAACCAAATATCCTAGAAAAATTTATTTAAATCGTTCTGAGAGATAACCTCTCACACTGAAACTATCCAGGCCGTGAGAGATAACTCCTCATAACGAAACTATCCAAGCCATGAGAGCTAACCCCTCACACA